>NC_139460.1:175572500-176172500 GCF_057233095.1 Heloderma suspectum | reverse complement strand
GTAATGCCATCACACTCTGAACATCTAAAGACCCTATGACATATTCAATGTGAGTGTGAACTCTGTATGTTCATGGTGTGGGGAGAAAGCGGGATAATGGTGGCAGACTCTGTCCTGACCTACATACGTTGATTGTATTGCCTGCATATACAAATTGCACATTTTGTGCAATGAGATGTGCAGTGCGAGTGTGAACTCTGTATGTGCATGGTGTGGTTGTGTATGTGCAAATGGGAATCCTGTTGTATAAAAAGCATTATTTTGCATATGCATTTTCCGCTGATGCCAAGGAGGCTTTGAAAATCCTAAACCATTGCATGGGTGGACTGGATGATTCAGAACAATGAAGCAAGATGGAGAATATTTAATATATTTGTGTCCATTACAGATAGGCAACGCTTTTTTGCTAATACTTCTGACATCAAAGCTATTTTTCCTAACATAGCTTGTTGGAAATACTTGGAATTATTTGGATTCTTTTAGGTCTTACATATTCAACACAATTTGTGTCGTGATTCCCCCCGCCCTGCATTTAGTCATCGTCATAATGCGTTATAATTTTTACTATTGTTTAAGATACCATATATATATTGGACATAGTAATGGATTTTGCCAGGCTATGTTTTAATTATATTTTGAGCAGCATATCCCCTTTTTTATTGTAATGACTGGTGATGCCCTTTGGCTAAGCAATAAAGGTTAGCCTCTGGAATGCTGCCTACCATCCATCTGTACCCCTCCTCGTTCAAGCAGCTGGCACCAAGGAAAGTCCTGGTTGGCTCACTGATTTGCTTGCTACCACTGAGGGAAATTGGAGGGAGGGGGCAGGCAGAGGTTGAGTGGTGATCACTGGCTGGTTTGTTCCCCCTTTGGAATGGTGCTGTCAGGGTTGGATCGGAGCCCAGAGAGCCCCAAAGCAGTTCTGAATCTGAGGAAGAGATAGAAACTGCGGCAGAGGAAGCCACGCGCTGTTCAGAGGAGCAGCCAGGGGGAGAGCCCCTCCCGGCCCACATTCCTGAGAGTGATAGTGACCCTGGCAGGGAGAGGGAGGCGCAACAGCAGTTTCTGGACGCTAGGCACCGCTGCGGCGTCAAGCGGGAGATGGCAGGCGCTGAGAGAAGGCACTCAGCCCACTTGGTGCGATGGCAACTGCAGCACCCCGATGCCCCACGGGGAAGGGGTGGACTCTCTCCTCCTAGCCCATAAGTACAGAGGTTTCCCACCTTCCCCTCCAAATGGAGATCAACTGTTTCCTAAGGTTAGAACCCCCAAGTAGGCAGCTCTCTTAAGTCTCACTCGTAGGATCAAGCAATTAGCATCTGTAAGTGTCATTAGGTTGAATGGGAATAAAGCCTTGGAAAAGAGCCCTATTGTCAGTGTGTTGATTCTGGCTACCTGAGGATTTCAGAAGGCAGCAGGGGTGACCTCCCTACAGGTGCAGAGCAGTGATGAAGGGCAGGCTTGGGTGACAAGCAGCGAGTGCCTGAGTGGAAGCGGCAGTCTCAACGGCACCACCAGCCATTGAAACATTTGGGCCCAGGTTTGAGCTGGGCTGCTGCTACTGATAGTGGTGGTGGTGGAGGTAGCTGGCAGGCTGGCTGAGTCTCAGGTAAGTCATGAAGGCCAGGTCCTTTCTTCCCCTTGTGTGAATGTGATAAAGTGACTGCATCATGTGTGTGTCATGTTTACCGTGTCTGTGGCATGTGTTTGTGTGTGAGAGAGAGACAGTGTCTGATACATTTCTTTGGTCTGTATTATAGATGTGCTTGCATGAAAGTAAGTATTTGTATGTGTATACAGACCGATGTGTTTGTGAACGAGGACTAATAGAAGAGATGCTTTTGTTTGTGTTTTGACCCCACTTCTGTATAATCAGTTATTTTTCTTGGGACTATCCTCACTGTTCTCCCTCCCTAAAAGGAGCGAATATTTTGTAGAATGCTTTCCAATTCCTTGAGCATATAAAGCACATGTTGCCTGTGGCTTGGCTTGCTTTCTTGAATGATCTGCATAGAAGTTGTTCCATGCATTCTGATCATGACACAGTTGAAGTCTGGATTGTGTTATGATCTGAGGAGGGCTGATACCGTGTGGTGATGGTATCGTCTTGGAGGCCGGGAAACTAGTGAACATGCATTCGATGGTAGTGCTTGCACACTCAGCCCCACCCCTGGACTTGCCTTCAGGCCCCATCCAGTGGCCAGAATGCTATATTTCTTGAGTTGACACTCTCACAGAGAATACACATTCCAGGACTGGATTCAGGTACAGCAACAAGTGGCCTTCACCCAATAGGCTGAGTTCACACAACCATGAACAGCATTTGATTTCTCTACATTTGACAAATTGCTGAATGTGTGAACTGATTCCACTAAGAAGTATTTTGCATTCTGACAAGATGTAAAGAAACATGAGCGTTGTATCTGTGGAATTGTATTATCTGTGATGATGCATTCACATATGCAAGACACCATTTGATGTTGCAGTCATCAGATGATGAATATAACAATGTGAACACCTCCACACATACGGCTGCTTCACCTGGCCAACAATAACTGGCCAACAATCTTCTTAGTATGGTGCTCCCATGCTCCTAAGTGTGAGGCAGACACTCCAGACATATGCATGGAGGCCTGATTATCATCACTGTTCGACCTACAAAAGAGGGGAGAAGATTGTGAGAACTGGGCCTCGGTGGAGTGCCCAACCAACCCTGACAAGGGGGTTGTAGACATACGGCCAGGCCCTTATGTGAAGAGGATAGTTGCCCTGGAAAGTGTTTGAACCGGCCCATACAGCAAAGGGAAAGAGAATAGGACCTCACACAACACAATCTCCCCAAACCAATAGTTTACAGAAACATTAAAGCAATGTGTGGAGTGCTGTGGGGTGGAGAGAGAGATCAATAAAAAGTGGGAAAGGAAATAAATATTTTATAGATAACTCCTGTTTGGTTTGGCAAGGTTTTGGTGGGGTATTGTGGCCACGTAGAAGAGATTTTTGTTTAGACTGTGATTTATTTCTGCCCAGACTACGGAACTACGTTTTTTTAGCTGTAATCTGGCATTTATGGTAAGGATGGCCAATTATTGCACTTAATCATTTCAAGTCCAATGCAAATAAAACAAACCATTTCTATTTCTGAGATTCCTACAAGGCTTTTATTGTCTCATATAACTGAGCAACATTTTATATAAGACTCCTTGGGACTGAATCATTTAAGCAGCCCTGACCTATTTACGAATGTTCTTTAATGTCTGTTTGAGATTAATACCTTCACCTTCTCGACTAGGTAGTTATTGCTTATTTTCTTTATCACGAGTTCCTTCCATTGTTGCGATACTGTATTTACCAACTAATCATCATGTCTATTATACAAGCTCAGATTTCCCAATGTCCTGTACTATTTGCGTTGCAACTTATTTCAGTTTCCTTCCATCTTGTGCTTCTCATCCAAAGCCCCCGCCTCCACACCCTTCCCCTGTTCTAGCCTACTCTATATCACCGTGGTTTGTCATGGAGATGAGAGGTGATTCTGCAGCAAGCCAAAGATGCTTGTGTCAGAAGCCACGCCCTGGTGGCTGGCTTCATGCTGTAGCCAGTGTAGCCAGAGGCAGATGTGGCTGGTGGCCTGGGAGTAATGTGGCACTGTTGGTGCTGGCATGTCCGTGCATAGTGAGGCCCAAGAGGGGCAAGACAGAGCAGGAGAGCATGCAGCATGGAGCGAGGTGTGCATTCAGCAAGTGGCCGGCCTTTAAACCCCACAGCTGCTCCATTGACCCACGCCATCTTGCCTCTTTGGTTACAAAAACACCTCTAGGTAGCATTGTATATGATAATTGTGTGAAGCCAGTTAACATTATTTAGGGTGTATGCTTGCCTATTTATCAAATTTGGATCGTTAACTCTTTCCAGTTGTTAATACTTTTGGCACTTTTCACTTTGCTATGGGAATGTAAATCACCTAAGGACTCAGGACTAGTGGGATTCTGTTATTACAGTTCTCTTTAATGAGATTATTTCTATTTAATCATAATGTCTTCCCATTTTTAACACCAGTTTATCCTTTCTTCTTGCTGTCTTAATCCCTATAACTCAAATTCTGCTGCTGCTGTTTCATCCAATTATTTGCTTCTAACAAACGTTTGCATACTACACTGATGCACCCATTCACTTGTCTGTCTAAGGTCTCTTCCAAATGGAAACGCTTTGTGAAGCAATTGAGGCAAAATCCGCATTTTCATAGGGATGTTGGAGAAATCCTCCACGGACCCCAATGAGGCCGGATTCTATTGAATCCAGCCCCCTGAAGTCTGCGGAGGATTGGATCTCCTACCTGCACCTCCAGGAGGAATCCTTGATTGCCGGATCCTCCCCGCCGGCCGGCTCCAGAGCGCCAGCGATACAGCTGCCATTGCTGTATCGCTGGCTGGGTGGATTGACTGAGGACGCAAATGGTGTCCGGGACACCATTTGCGGCCATAAAGACCTTAGTTTAAGGTAAATGCAGCCGTAAATGGCTGCATTTACCTTAAACTAAGGCCTTTATGGCTGCAAATGACATCCTGGATGCCATTTGCGTCCTCAGGCTGTAGTCCCCTTCAGCCAGTGATACGGCATGATGGCCGTATCGCTGGCACTTCAGAGCTAGCCGGCGGCTCTGTGGAATTGCCGCGGAGCGGAGCCAGCCAGTGAGGATTCTGGGGGGAGGGAGGGATCACCTCCCCCCCAGCGGATGCCCCGGACCGGGTGGGTGAGTGGGGTTTGTACACCCCTACATTTTCACAGAAATGAATTCACTCCTTCCATGGCACACATAACCCAGTAAAGAGCTATATTCCTTCGCTTTTGCATGGCACATGGGAACTGAAGCCGCATTAGTCCCCTAAGTAGAAATGAACATTAGCAATTGTGTATGTGCAGGGCAGCCAATGAGCACAGGCTCACTCCCCGTCCCCTCCTCCCTCATGCGTTCAAGGAAGTGCAATGGAGGGCTTGCTTAAGAGGAGACATTCATGACAAACCCCATATCCCCGCCCTCCCCATTTCAGGTGAAGTAATGCAAAGGTGCACAGCAGCATTCCTCCAGAAAAGCAATATTGTGAATGACTGAGCAGCAGCAGTACTACTACTAAGAGTAGGAGAAGCTGGTGCTGCTCTTGTGTCTCCTTTCCTCTCCCTGCCCTCTGTAGATGTTGCAGTCTGAGGGAGGGGGGGACGGGGAAGGAAGAGGGAAAGGAGAGAGGTGTTTACAAAGCACCAGTCCTTTGCACATTGGGAGGCTCTGTTCGCCCATCCCTACTACTGAGGAAGCATGATTACCCAACTCAACAGAGCAGTTTAAAAGCAATAGGGCTGGCTGCCCTATTCCGTACTTCCGTGCTCAATGAGTATTTCAAGCAAGAGGCAACGATTGAGCCCATGGTTGCAACAATGTAGTTTCAAAGCATCAGGGCTGGCTTCCCTCCGTTCTCCCAATCCCTCTGCTCCACAGCCATGCAGTTTCAAAGCATCAGGGCCGGCTCCTCTCCCCACTCTGGTGGGCAAGCAACAAGCAAAGGAATTCTCCTGACCCCTCTGCACCTGTACTCTGCAAAGTGTAACTGTGCAATTGAAGGCAATGACTTACTTCTGGGTAGACATGTTATCTGCTCTCTTGACCCCCACCCCACAACTTTCCCTTCTGCCAATCAGTGCCGCTTCCACCAGCCCATGCCAAAGCCAGCTGAGCTCACATGGGATTCTAAAACTGCACTGAAGCTGCTGTGATGGGAAAATCCATCACAAAATGGTTTTTTTTGTTTTTGTTTTTTAAAAAAACAGATTTAGGGGAAGAAACACTGTGCTAGCTATGGGGAGGGCCATGTGTCATCTCACACTATCATCCTGAGGTCAGAGTAGAACCAGAGTAAAAGCCCCTCACAGATTCCCCCCCAGAACATAAAGCATCTAGGTTTCTACATCATGAAGTGATCCTTAGTATGTCAAGGTGAAGCAAAAAAGTTTTTGCTTGAGTCTGACAAAGTCATCAGCTTTTCATACACTGATGTAGAGAAGCAAATAAGGGATCTGCAATGTTTACAATCTAGCAGGGAGGAATCTGGTCCTTGTTTGTACGAAGATCTGCAGTCATATATGCCTGAGAGGCTGAACAGAACCCCTGTGCAGATCATTGGAATGGCAGTGGATTTTCTTTGCCCAATGAGAGGGATGGGCTGCATTTTAGGAGAGGGCGAGAAGGTGCATCTCCGCTTCTGTCTGGACCATCACCTGCCTTTCAATTGAGAGATATACATTTCTACTGCAGTGATTACAGACCACTTTAAGGATTGTTTTCCTGATGCTATCTAGAAGTGGAAAAAACTAAACAGCATTTGTAGTAGCATGCTCGCTCTCTCCGATGCGTCAGTCATGAAGAGCTAAGACAGGACAAAGCACTTAAGGCATGCAGAAAAAACTGTTGTTATCTCTCTCTGTCTCCCTGCACCCATTCAAACTAGTGATCAAAGATATGACAGACAAAGGCTTCTCCTGTGTAGAGAAGTGGACAGATCTATTCCACCAGTGTGAGTTTAATGAACCATTCCAAAAGGGTAATAAATCCTTAAAGGGGACTACCTGAAATTGATATTAGGGCATGTAGCTGGAGGAGGTTCATTTCGAGGAAGACTACTGCATGAGAAATAGTGTATTTTCCATTTAGCAGGCTGAATTCATTCCGTTTTATGGAATTACTGACACATGTTATCCTTACATAACTGGCAATTGTTTTCCTTGCCCTTCCTCCAATTCTGTTTGCAAGTAAACTTGGATTTCAGCTTTATTGGGGAATGATTTCCCTGATTAATTTCCTTCTGGTATTCTTTTCTGCAATAGTTGAAATGGGGGGGGGTCATCCGTATTTTGGAAATGAGTTGTCAAGAATAACCTCCTGCTTATTTACATATTGATGGATGTTTCTATCTATTTTATGTCTTATACATCACCATAGAAATATATGACTACTGAATGAATGATTAGCCATTTCCACACGTTTGCAAAAGCCATATTCTAGAAATCTGCTGGAAGGTTTATCTATTTATTTAGTGTATTTATATCCCACCTTTCTTCATCAGGGTACTCAAGAAAGTATACATGAAGTTCCCAGGTAGTCTTCCATCCAGGCATTGACTCAGAACTAGACCGGCTTAGTGTCAACAAGATGGCTGCACTATGTACTCTCAAGATAAAACGTGATCTGAAGCTCAAGAGAACGCCAGTTAGACTTCATATTGTGCTTTTCTGTTCCCTGTAAACTAAATTCTTGTTCTTGTCTGGACCAAATTAAACATCACAGTTACTCTGTGTAGCAGTAAAACATTGGCTTGCATATCTGTTCTAGAACAAAGAGGTCACTGTCTGATCTAACTATGATAAGAGTTCATAGTTTTTACACTGAGTGTTTCATATATTTGACCTATGAGAGTGCTGGAGAACTATTTCTTGCATAGGATGTATGCTAAAATGGTTTTACTCAGGTCTGATTACTCTTGCCCCCTACAGCAAAGAAAGCTGTGCCATTTTAAGAAATACAGACTGTTTGCTGCATCCTATCTTGTTTTGAAAGTGAGACAGAGCAGGCCCAGTTTAGTGAAATCAGCAGCATTAAACAGAGTGATTTTAGTCTGCTTTAAAGTAAGGAATAGTATATCTAGCACTTCTACTGTATAAAATTGATATAATTCTTTTTCAATACATCCTGGAAGCTGCATGAGTACTAATACCAAGCATCTGCAAACAAAATCCAGTGGTTTGAAACACCACTGTTTAGTACTGCTAGGCATAATAATTTGCCTGCAGAGATGGTAATTCAGAGAGCTGTTTTTCCCAACGGTTTCTTAACACCAATTTCTCTTACCTCTCCTCAGTCACATGTATAATGGATATGTCCCAAAGTTTATTGCTCCTTTTGTTTGTCATTTGCATTCTGAGGTGTCCCAAATTCAGTCATAGGTGGGTGAGTGGGAAATCTGCTATGTCTACCTATTTGCACTTACCATGTTTATCTAAAGAATATTTTGGAAATGAAATACTACTACTAGTTCTAGAGTTAAAGCTTTCCAGTTTATTTGCTATAGTTTATTTATATTTATATTTGTGCTTATTAAGGTTCATTAAGCATCACCTCCAAGTGATTCCTGCCTGGTTGTAAGCCCCATCCGTAGCCCCATGTGTTCCTGGAGGTGACCACATGGAAGCTGTTAAAGCTGCAATCATACACCCACTGAGTAGACATGTATATAGGATTCTGTTTCAAATGTATGAACTAGATCTGAATTTTGAAAAGGTCAAACATTAAAGGAACACTGACCATTTTTTTCTGTGTCAGGTGTGTGTGTGTATGTGGGGGTGGGGGCAATGAAAGGAGATGTGTGATTTGATTAACTGGGCAGGAATAATTCAGAAATGGGAACTGGATCTTATTTCAACACAGAGCGGTAAAGGGATTATACTGGTAATGCTAACTGATGATAAAAAAAATAAACATGGAACTCCTTGCCAGGGGAAGCAAGGTTTTCTCCCTCTCTGCTGTCCTCCTGCTGGCATGCAAAATCTTTTTATTCAAGCAGGCCTTTGGCATGTAAGCAGGTCTGCTGGGTTGGATGCTGTTTTTATTCTGTCATTGTTGTGTTTTAATTGCGTTTGATGTATTTTATTATTGTTTTAATCAAGTTTTATTTATGATGTAAGCTACTTTGAGTGCCATTTTCCTTGGTAGAAAGGTGTGGTACAAAACAAACAAAATAGTTGATGGGCAGTGGGGATGGGGTAAAGCAGTCAGGACCATCTGAATTAACATCTCCTGAAATCAAGTGCATGTGTGCGCGCGTGTATGGAATCTCTTTCAAGACTATATGTCATTGATTTTCCTGTCTTTGTGTAGATCCTTAGTCTGCCCCTTTAATTTCATTTGAATTCAAAGCACCTGGCTGAGGACAGGCTTATTTTACACATCCAAATGCCACTGGAACATTTCAGTAGGATCTTTGTTTTTGTCTGATAACTATCTTTCTGGTGAGCAAAAGGGAAAGCATAAGGAATTGGAATCCAGCCTGAAGGGCAGGTGAGGTATTCAACTGCATCCCCCTCCCTCCTGCTGCAGGTGAACAGAGTCCAGGAAATCCTTGTGAGTCACTCACTGTCCTGTCCCTTTCTTATTCATCGTGGTAGAATACAAAAAACAGGCCTTTTAACATTGCCAGTGGACAATAACATAAGACAGCCTGGCTACTTTCACAGAAAAGGTATACATTTCTTTGATGGTTGCAGGGAATAACGTTTTCTCTGCTTTTGATCTCTTTTTCCTGAACTAAGTTCTGAGGGGGTAACAATGTGTGTTTATATAACATTGTGTTGCTGAAAAGCTCCACTGCCAATGAAAAGGCACACCTGGTTTTACATGAGGTGCACACAAATATGAAATATTCGTACAAGATGCCACAAGGCTTCTGGGGTCATAAAGGGGCTCTAGGCCACAGAGAAGGAAGGAGAGGATTAGCTAGCACTAAACCAAACCTGTGCAAACAGATGCTACTGTCTCCTCTCTCCACCATTAGTTGCCTGAAGCAGGCCTGGCACCACCATACTGCATGGTTGGGAAAATAGCAGAGCCCGTGCTGCTGGTGATGTCTGTAGGGGACTCACGGCTACCTGCATCCTCTGCTCCAGTCCCCTCAGTGTCCATGTTTTTCGGGGGCAGCAGTCATGCTTTCCCCCTCCACAATGCACCAAAATGGGAGCGTTTGACACATTGCATTTTGAGGAAATAAAGATGGTGGCTGCAACTGTGGCCATCCAGATGCCCAAGTAGGAGGGAGCCCAGGATGTTACCCTGTGCACAGCCCCCCAAACACTAGAGCCAGCCCTGGTCTGAAGACTTTTCTAGTCATTCTACTGTTTGCAAGCTGGTTTGCAAGCAAAGAGACTAAGAGCGCAGTCCTAAAGGATTGCTGCTCAATAGACAGAGGGCTCTCAGATCAGAGCCCTCTGTCCATCCTATGCCCAGCTGGCAGGAGCCAGGCAGGGCGGGAGGAGGATGGAAGCAAAAACACATACACTTCCTCCTTTTCTTTACATTTACTTGTCTAGCTGATTTACCTCTTGGTGGCTTGGATCAGCAACAGAGAGGCCTTAGGATTAGGCTGACCATAGGTACCGTTTTAAACGGGACAGTACCGTTTTTTCCATATTTCCTGACCGTCCCGTCATTTTAATATAAATGTCCATTTTGTCCCGTTTTTAATTTTTTGTAAAAAACTGAACGCATTTATCGTAAGGCTCTATGCTAATCAATGCATGCAGTAAAACTACTAGTGTGACGAAAGAGGACGTTCCATTTCCTTTATCTGGCCAGGCCAGACTTCTTGAGCTAGCGACGATCAGACGCCGCCCCCTGGCTTGTCTGCAGTGGCGGGGAACTCAAGAGGCCGTCGCAAAGCCCCATTCAGTGTGTGGGAGCCAGGAGGGTGAGTCTTACTGTTACTTCTACCATCATTCCGCCCATAGAGATTCTTTCTGCCCTACATTCAGTTTGATTCGGACTTTTCAGACTCATATTTCGGTTCAACAGGCTGTTAGCTGTTTTTTTATTACAGCGGAACTCTCCGCTGTAATAAAAAACCCATCCTTTTTTTGTCATCCCAATATCCCGTTTTTGTCTCAAGGAAATATGGTCAGCCTACTTAGGATTCAGCACATCCTGGCTTCTCCTCCTTCCTGCCCACCACCAAACTCCCTTTTCTCCCTCTCTGAGCTCTCTGATGAGGTTGCAGTGGTTGCCATCACTATATTGCCCTCACTAATAACATAAGAACCAATTGCCAACCTACCCAACTGCATTTCACACAGCATTCATGGCTGCAGTAAGCACAATAGCTGGGGAACTAATTCCATTCTTCCAGTGACAAAAGATGGCTTTTAGGTTGTGTATTTCAGTTAGAGTAAGCAACTTTGTAAGTGCAGTGCAGGCAAAGATTTTTCTGGTTTAAATTACATGCTAATCAGTTCTATCATAGTATTCATTAGCATTTAGTGTGGTGGCTTGGAGACCAAGCTACAACTCTTTAAGTTCCCAATTCAATTCTGTGAACTTTGTAGGTGGCCTTAGGTAAGCCATTCTTTCTCTCAGCCTCAGCTCCCCTCCCCCTCCACTGCTCTGAAATATGGGGTGATAATACTCATCTAATTTATAGTGTTGTTGTAAGGATTACTGAGATAATGTATGTGAAATACTTTGAAAATTAAGAGTGCTATATCCGTGCTGTTTTTTTCTTTTTAAAAATTATGAAGATCACCAACCAACATCTAATATGTGTTACATACAAATACATACATGCTAAATATTATTTAAACATTATAAGTGGCAAGGCATGCGGTAAATACTTCTGTCTCTCTCAGACTGTCTACTGATGTCTACTGTCTGGTGTGCTAAATATGGACCTAGAAGAGCTAGATCCAAATTCATAATAAATGTGTGACCGTGGAAAAGCCATTTTTCAGCCTCCATTCCCCATCTGTAAAGTGGAATTATTATTGATATACCACACAATATAAGACTGAATGATATCAAGCTCATAAAGCCCTCCGGACATTAATGAAGTGCTACCAATAGAACTACATAACAATTGATAAGAATAATTGTTTCTGGAAAGCACAAGGTTTGTCTGACTATAGACTGAACACCCTTTCCCAGCGTTGCAGCTGCAGAGTAACAAAACAGAGGAAGGTCTAAAGAAAAGATGTTGAGAGAAGATTTCTGTCTTCAGTCCAGCTTTGGAAGATGAGCTCTGAAAGGGCCAACAAAAACACTTGGGTTGGGTTGCTGTTGTTTTAGCTCAGTTGAAGACTTTAAAGTCTTGGCTGAGAGCCAAGAAAGAATACTAGATGTTTTAGTCTATCTCTTTTTTGCACTGATGCATAATGGGAAAGGCACAACGTCAATAAAATGGGGTCTATGTTGCTTTCGTTTGTCAGTTCATCATGACTTATATCATCATCTGAACATAACACCACTGGAAATTCAGCCCAGCAACACATAACTTCATAAGAAAGCTGCTAATGGAACCTGCTTTTCACAGGTGCGCCCAACTGTGTTTTTTCTGTCTCAGATGTCATCTGGAGCAGTTTCTGCTCTGAGAAACTAATAAAGATTGACCCATAATTGTTACTTCACTGGGAAAGCTTTGTTGGCTGGGGTGGGCTTCATCAAAGAAACCTTCCCGGTGATAAGCTTGCATTGTAAGCAGTCATTCAGTCTTCTACTACTACTACTTCTTCTTCTTCTTCTTCTTCTTCTTCTTCTTCTTCTTCTTCTTCTTCTTCTTCTTCCTTATGTAAAGATCCACAATTTGCTGTGAGGAAAGTGAGCTCCAGGGCCATCCTACCTACCCTGGTGTAAATTGTGCCATGCAGTATGTTTCCTATGGAAATAGATAGGCAATACTGGAAATACAGGAAAATGAATGAGGTGTGTATGTGTGTTTACGCCCACGCATACAGCCACTCTCTTTTTGAAACCACTGAACTTTGAGTGGCAGATGTGTGTCCTTAAACTATTATATACTGCCACTGTAACTTCTAAAGATATAACTGGCAGATTAAACAATTAAAGCTTTAGTGGAAATAAATTTTAAGAGGCAGTGCTGAGACTAAAGAGCACAGCTATTTATTTATTTATTTGTTTGTTTGTTTGTTTGTTTTAAAGCTATTTTGGCTCCATTGTTCCCCTGTAAAAGGGAATGAAAAAATAAATATTAGAAGATGGGCCTTTCCTACTAACAATGTACTAGATTGCATTTTTTTTTTAAATTAAAATATTCCACATGTGGTAAAATATACCCATGTTGAGGTTTTATTATAACATATTCATGTTAATATGATTGATTTATTGTAAGTCAAATAACGTATTAACAAACATCTTTAATCAGTGGATAGCTTAACTGAATCTTTTAATAATGTGTGCTCAGTAGACATTAGAAGGGGTTTTATAAAGCCTAGTAAAGTCATTTAAACCCTTCCAAATTGAGAAACGTGGAGTGCAATTCTTTTTGATAGCCAATGGATGAGCGTGCAGGGATGGAGACGGGTTGTAGGTCAAACCCTGATAGCATATGTGTGGACTTAAGCAATAATAAGGCAAAACCCATCCCTTTCATCCCATTTACAATTTTATGTTCGGGCTTTCCAGTTTCTGGTGGGGAAGCCCTAACCCCTTGAGCTTTGTAAGATAACATTTCCACCCTTATCTTTCTTTTATTATCAACGGAACATTTCTTTTGTATTTGTCAAAGAAAAAAAGGAAGATAAACTCCTTCAAAAAGCTGGCATCACTTGAGTAGTGCTGGGCTGAAGGTAATAAATTTATCTGTTTCCAATCATGACCCTTCCTTACTATAGCAATTAAATGCCTCCACAAGTTCTAGTATACTAGAAATGCATACAGGTGGCAAGATCACAAACATATCAAGCTTTTCACTTGTGCAAAATTTACTACAACAAAATGGTGCTTATTCCAAAGTAAATGTGTTTAGTATCTGGGCTGCAGATGCAAACTCCATTTTCTTCCTGTAGCCATGATGGTGCTCTGATTTAAGTGAGTTTAAAATGCAAAATTTCACACCTTGAGAGCTGTTTTTTTTTTTTTTTTTGTATGAGGGCTGGAAGTTTTTGTTTTTCTTTTGCTCTAACATGTCAGGAGTATAGAAGTAGTTGTAAAGTATGGAACAGCAGTGGGGTTGGGGAGGAGAGAAATGTAACACACATGGCTGTCTAAAGGTCTAAAATTACTTAGCTGAACCATCGCTGCATTTATCCTAATACACACATTTTTGTACAAAATCTTACCTTTTGCAAGCAATTTTTCTAATATAATCAATATTTGAATGGTTTTTTTTTAGTAATACGCACATTTTGTGAGCACTTTTCTCTAATATATACATTTTTAATTGAAAAACTCCATTGCAAAATTTGGAGAAGTGTGAATTTTAAAGGATAAACTGAATTTCAATTCGCATATAGACTAAAAAGTGCAAAATTGTGAATTTCTTCCCCATCCCTAATTCCTAACCCACCCTGAAAATGCCAGCCCAGATACAAATGTATTACATGGATTCAAAAAGGCTAAGACTTGATCTCTGGCAAGTCTCTGAGTCTCTGAGGAGGACCTTCAGTGTTCAAACTTGGCCCACTGGTGGTATGGTCAAGATTTTGCCTTTGCTTGATCTTAAAATCAGGGCCAGCCCTCCCCTGGAGTGGGGTGAATCACCTACCGCAGGTGGTGGTGGAACAGGATGAGCAGCGAATTGTGTGCTCCCACCCCTGCCACCTCCAGGAGGCACCCCCACATGTGCCACGGGGGGGTGCTTCTGGCCAGGCAGGTTCCCAGGCAGCAGGGAGGGGGGAGGTTCTGGCCAGGTGGCACAATAGTGAGTGCTCCAGAGAACCCCAACGGCCCACTGTGGGAAATGCCGAAGGGGAAGAGCAACTACTGGGCCCTCCAGAGCAGCCACCCGCCCTCTGGCTCACCCACTCAGGGCAGGCAGTCTCTCTGAAGAGCCGTGTCAGCCATAAAAAGTGGCCAACGTGGCTCAGCCGGGCCCAGAAGCCTGCCTCTGAGGGCCCTTCCTTACAGCCAGGATTGGTGGGAAGGGGTGTTCCTGGAGATCGCCCATCTCTCTGCAGAGCTGCGCCAGCTGCTTTTTAAAGCTGAGGCAGCTCTTCAGAGAGCAGCGGCAGCAGCAACAGCAGTGGCAATAACGGGGAGGTAGGTCAGAGATGGGAGTCATGGTGTGGGGGTGGCTTGGCGTGGGGGGAGACACAGCAGGGGGAGACATGGCACGTACTGGAGTGGGAGAGACAGAGCTTGTAGGTCGGGGGGGAGGCACAGCGGAGGCATACATGTGCTGTCCCACCTCAGGCGGCAGGAGAGCTTCCACGGGTCCTGCTTAGAGTTTCATTGTGACGAAACATAGAGGAAAGGGCACCTTCTAAGATATGCAGGGATCCCTCTGTTTAGGGCTTTCTGAGGGCATCTCTACACCAGCCTAAAATCCTGCATTTAAAACGGGCCTTTCTGCTTCCGTTTTAAATGCAGGATCACAGTGACTCTCTTTTTCACGTGCTTCCTTTCCCCACACCCCCTTCCCCCTCCTTCCCCCCGTATCTGAGTCTTCCATTATCTTTCATGAGCCGCCCAGAGAGCTTCGTCTATTGGGAAGTACAGAAACGTAAGAAATAAATTCTTAACAATCCCTGGGTCAGAGCTGTGGGCATCAGAGAGATGTCTTTAGGATGATAGACTTGTCTTGATTTTAGCTGAGGTTACAGTGGCATAATCATTTTCTGCTTAAATCTAGTACTATGTGTGACTAGACATCTCTTTAGAACTGTCTGTTTAGACTTCCCTTCTCGTTCTCTCCACATGACATGTGACCTACCTCCTGAAATAATGAGAATATCAACTTTCATGTTTATTTTTAAAAGCAAGGTTTTACATTTTCAAGATTGTGGAAGCATGACTACATTCTGTATTCAAAAGTGTGACAACAAGAGGTAAGTTTAAAAGATATTATATATATATATATATATATATATATATATATATAGTGGATTATGACTAGTGATTTTTGGACAGTGAGTTGGCACTTAGACATGAACACATTCTCACCTTCCTAGTTCAAGAGGCAACTGGTGACACAAATGTTCTCCAAATGGCTGGTGTGTGTGCTTTATTTTGTCAGATAGCTAAAATACTTTATTCTTAAGTTTAATTATACACAATCCCCTACCTCTTATGTATTTGTGTTTATATTTATATTTATTTGTGCCCACCCCCTCACCATACACACACATAAACACATACTTTTTGTGCACTTGGAGAGGAGGTGGCCTGGATAGAACAGGAGATGTTTTAAAGCAGATGTGAATTGCAGATGTGCACCTATGTACCAAAAGCTTATTCCATGAATGATGTGTGTTCATCTTTGGTGTGTTCATCCATTTCTAGTTCAGTCTGAATTGTAAGCAACTTAAAGGAAGCAAAAGGTCTTTTAGGTGCAACTGAAATGGTTTTGCCTAGAACTGACAAACATATAGTCATAAGAGAAGGCGTTTATTCTTGCTCATGTCAGATATGTACACAAGTGCTTTTCCATCACAATGGCTTAGATAAGGATAATAAAAGTTAGCTATGCAATTTTTTATAAGTATGTGGGTGTGTGTCTATAAACTATACATGATTTGTATGTAACCATCTAACCTAGCATTTGCAATTTAGAAAACAGATTACTGGTACATTTGGGGATAAAAATGGGAGATTTTAATTAAAATTTCTCTGAACTATGAGCAGGGATTCCATTGGCAGCCATTAACTGAATATCCCTGACAAATAACCAGAGATAACCCATCTGCTTGTAAACCACTCTCTTGTCTTAAAAACAGGACTGGCACTGAAACAGTGGCATCACTTCTACACAAATCCCAGAAAGACAGTAATACTAGTCATTCCAGCAAAAACAGAATAGTAAAGTTCTGTGGCACCTTAAAGGCTAAACAAATGTAATATGACAGCAATATAGCTGCCAACTGAACTTAGTACATAGATAAAGTTCAACTGAATTATTGCACAGCTTAATGGGGGTGACAGCATCCTTTCTTATTATTTTTTTTTAAATTATAGTCAGTGGATAGCCAGCCAAATGTGTATATGGTTACAGATGGTCATTTTATTATTTTGACTTAAAAATATAACATCCTTTGGGGGGCCATATGGGAGCAATCATGTGCTGCCTATACTGCCCACTCACTGCTTCTGCTTCGCATCCGGTTTCAAATACAAGCGAGAACTGTTCAGCAAATCCATGGTTTGTTGTCAGGTTAAACTCTGGGTTGTTTCCCCCTCAACAACCTGGAGTTCCGAATTCCTGGCAAACAACCCAGGAACGCCCCGTTTGAGAAAGGGGATGCAAAGCGGAAGCAGCAAGCGCGCGGGAGGCAGGGCACTCTCTTGCTTCAGCATGGTCCCACCAGTTTATGGGTTAAACAATTCATGAACTGATGTTGCAAGCGAACCAGGTCAATGGAGCCAATAGGAACCTTCTCCAGAGCCTTCTTCAGAAGTACTGCACATGCACTGGATTAAAGTGTGAGTGGGCTACTCCAATTGGCCCCACCCCTGGTGTCATGCATGCCAGCTTGTCCAGCCTCCTGGTATCTGTGTGTACAATACATACAAAGCATGAGCAGTTCTTCTAAACAGGGCCCAGATATTGAGCCGTCATGTGCATTTCTTGTATACTGGGGTGAGTCAGATTCTACAATTCTTCTTCTGACAAGCATCTGAAAATGGACAATTAACTTAACTTGGAGGCCTTTTGCAGCAGAATCCTATGCATGGCTCCTCAGAAGTAACTCTAACTGAGTTTAAGGGGACTTGCACCCAGGTAAGCATGAATAGGATGGCATCTTTAGAGTATGGGAGAAATGGGATGCTTTTTTAAAATGGAACATTTCCACTTGTGAGAAGGCACTTCAGAAATATGCTTTGCCTTTCATGGAGAAATAAGAAAATAATGTAAGTTCAGTCATTTTGTTTGTAAAACGTCCATGCAAACTTTACTCCGGAAGACTGAAAACTCTGGATGACTGAAAACATGCAGGTTCATGTTTGTACAAGCCATTTACATTGATTGATTGATTGATTGATTGATTGATTTAATATGGATATTCAAATTGGAATCACAGATATTTAAAAGTTCATGTTGCACTTCAAATATTTGGTTTGAGCTATTTAAAGACTATACAGAATAATTCAAACAAGAAAATAATATGAATCTGGACACAGTTAACTCATTTTACTGAGATTTTATTGTGTGTAATTGTGTGTAGAATTGCCAGCAATGCCATCAACCATACAAACTATAATTGCATTTATTTATTCATTCAAGTCATTTATACCCTGCCTTTTGGTATGTCATTCAAAGTGGCCCAGTTATATCATATAAGATCCTTTGGATATAACAGGGCTTTTTGAAATTAAACATTGAGCTGATACCTTTAATTCAGAATTCAGTTTTCAACTCAAATTGTAGACTTAAGCACACAAAGTTGTATATGGGTATGATTTTTCTCTATGAAATAGCACCTGTGACAATCAAATGGAGGGGATGTACACAGTGACAGATTATTCAAGCAGTTTTCAGATGTATAACAGTGAATGCTGGCAATTGCATTTAGATTACTATTAACATTCTTCTCTGCTGCAAATTCTGAAATATATTTGCACCCATGCTACAAATTAGGGTTTGTCTGAGACAACCCCAAAAGGTTATTTTTTAAAATATCCCTCAGCGTGTATAGCTTTGCTAAAAGGTGCTGATCTAATTGACTTACCTACAAAATGTGAAAGGCATCAGCATTAAAGGCCAGATTCTGCCCACATATTCTGACACAGTGATCTCATTTATTTTATCTTAGGCAACTGGCATTTCTATAAATTATATAAGTGTATCCATTGAATGGATGTTGGTTGGAAATTCACTTCATTGCTTGTGTGAACTTTTCTGATGTTTATTTTATGGGTTATGTGCATGTCTGGTCATATCTATGTGACGTTGAATTTCCATGAATGCCTGAAAATAGACATATATTTCCCTAGCTTTCAGATGTATAACAGACAGTGAATGCTGGCAATTGCATTTAGATTACTATTAACATTCTTCTCTGCTGCAAATTCACCCCTCTAGCTGCCATTCTGCAGCTTCAGGCTTTCAAAAGTCCCCCCCGCCCCGCCCGCTTCCTCTGGAAACACAGAGTTTACCTACAGTTACATTTAATTTTAATATCTTGTGCTAACAAATTTTATTTCCAGATGGCACACAGTAGAACTTTCCATACTTGGACACCACACAAAACATTGCAAAGTATGTTTTGGCAATATAACAACCTCTGCACACCATCCTACACACTTGTTTTCCAGAGTATGTCTTTCTGGATGGGCTACTATGGCTACCAATTATATGCCATAGACACTAGAACAGACAAACAAACAAACAACCATGTATGTGCAGTAACTTACTATTCGGTCCTCCTTGCCTTTAACTGAGGCCCAGTATATGCATGTATCTTACGGTACAGGCTGCAGGATTATACAGCATTTGGTTGCAGGCAGGAGTTTGGATGCTTCATGCTTCTATATGAAAAAGCTCCTGGAACAAGGAAAAAATAGAATGCTGGGAGAAGGCTAGCCTGAAGCTGTTTTCCTCACAGCAAGACTGTATAGCAACTGCTATTATGACATACTGTATACTCATGACATACTTGTTGGATAACAGGCAAAACTCCGCATACTTCCAGACACTAGGGGGCGATAAGAGAACATGTTGTATCAATAGGTGCTTGTCTTGTTCATCCCCCTCGTCCTGTAACTTCCTCCTTTCTCCTACTTCCTCCTTTTCTTCTTGGTCTCTGCAGCAAGCAACATGTGCTTGCTTCCTAAGGGAAGTAACTATATCTCATGTCTTTGCTTATTTACCCTCATGCATCCAGCTTTAGGGGGTGCTTGTAGTTAAACAGTGTTAGATAGCCTTCTTCAACAATGTGTATACAAGCACAAATAAAGTAAGCTGACTTGAACTTCTTCTAAACTGGTTCTAGCATGCGTTTATTTCCCCTAATACTAAATGCTGTGTTACCACGCTTTCTTTGTATAAAGCAACTCTGCTGTCTGCTCACACTAGACTATCTAATAATACTGAGGGTTGCTAACTTTAATTTCAAAGACACTGGCTTTAGCTGGCAAGGCAAGAATGGTAGAGCCAGGGCGTAGCCCAGTGGGTTAAATTTAGTGGGCCAGGGAAAGAGTAGGATCTAGGGCAGAACATGGCAAATTATCATGGTAGGAGAATGGTAGAATGTGATGGTCATCATGGGCTCAGAGTTCACTGGCCTTTCAGATGCCAGTACTGGTTGCTTTAGAGAATAACCCAGCTCCACAGGTTGGATTGCTCCAATACAGACTGATTTGTCATTCTAAACGTATCTGTTAGGTAGGCCAGCTTATATTTATGTTTGGGGATATCAGGTCTGAGTAAGAGGGACTTGTCCAATAACTCAGCAGTGATAACAGTTTGCGTCTACGTGTCAGTGGACTGAGAGTACCATAACAGTATTCTGATCAAAACATAAGCATGGCCAAGCCCACTGGGTTGACTGATCCCATTGTCACAGCAGCACAGAGAGTAAGAGGCAAGGCATGATGCACCATGGCCACATCTGTGGCAATCATCTTGCGATCACAGGTCTTCTTTCTCTACGGCTTGTCTCTTGTTACTCTGCGTTTGGACCATTTCCTGTTTTTATAACATTTTGCCAGAAGGAGGAATGGGCATGGAGTTCGCTGGCCTTTCAGATGCTAGTACTGGTTGCCTGAGAAAATAACCCAGTTCCACAGGTGGGACTGCTCCCGTACAGCTGGAGCGCTTCAGCCAACATTTCCTAATTGAACTTTGTCCCACACAGTTGTTTAATCTCAGGCAGTCTCCAAAGAAGCCCAGCACACTTGCCTTCCTACACAGGTCTTTCCATGACCTCACATCCTTCAGACATCTCTTCAGGGTTTGCAGGCCCATTTCAGGGCCTTTTTAAAGAGCTCCTTCAACCCTACCATCTTGTAGTTCAGTCCCAAAGCTAGGTTTTTTATACAGCTAGCAGTGCAACCAAATCATAAAATAAAAAGTAGGACGGGAACCTGAAAATACTATAAATTAATCCTCACCATTTCAAGTTGCTCTGCGAATCAGTACATTGTTTGGATTACAAGAAGACAGCAGGCATGAACAAAGTGCAGCATGCCAGGCTCTCCTGAAGATGTTTGCACCAGACAATTGAGCTCAAGAACCTCAGTGCCAGAGGTTATAAGGCAGCGCATAAATTATATATCCAAATGCCATAGAACACTAGTAAAAAAAAGTCCTGCTGCTTACTGGCAAATTGGTGTTACTCAGTAGTTAGCAGAATCAGTTTCATATGCCATGGAGACATTATCCAGGTTCCACAGGTAGAGGAAATGATCTCTATAAATTTTTTAAATTACACTACAAATAAAGCAAAGGCAATTTGTAACATTTCCTTTAGAAACTAGGTTTGTTTTGTTTTTCAGATCTTGATGTTAACTTTATTTCAATCTTATTGTGACAGTGAGTACAGTAAAACATGCATGCATGTGTACTCATTGATTTTCCAGACATGCACTGGTTAATGTCACATCATTTCTCAATGACTTACTGAACTTGCTGGTTTATATATCCTGCTATGCAGGTGGGTGAAACAAATAAGTTGGCCTGTGAACTTCTGTACACTTCAGTTTGGCCAAGGGCCTTTTATACAGTAGTAGGCTCTATTTTAACAGACATTGTGGTGAAGTGTTGCATGTCCATCGTCAAGATGTTTCTATCGCATTTCAAGGCCCAGCTGGTATCCATATGACATCATTAGAAAAATGTGAGAATTTGGGAGGTAAATTTGTCTGCCCCATTCCTAGTTTTCCTTTTGAGACAGAGTCTTTATTTTATATGTAAGGATTCTAGGAACTTCTACATCTTTTTAATAATGCTCCAGAGTATTAGCTATTGAAGAAACCCAGACACCAAGGCTGTGATCCAAAAACACAATCCAATCTCACAAGAGGGTTTCCCCTTGTGTTGGCTATAGCAATGGAAAAATTGCCTTTTATTGGTGTAGCTGGAAATGGGAATTGGGTGCTCATGTGGAGCTCTGGATTATGATTACTGAATGTGAGATTGGCTTGAGAGCTTGCACATGTACAACATGCAATCGTCGTTAAATTAATATAGAAAACTACAGAGAAATCTGAAACTCATTTCCTGCAATATTAGTGCTATGTAGTGGATAGCAAGTCAGACAGACCAGAGAGAACTAGGGTCAAATCCACACTCAGCCATGAAGTCCACTGGGTGACCTTGAGCCAGTCATCACGTTTCAGCTTACCTTTAGCTCCTTGGGTGAACAGTGGGATACAAAGGTGACCAATAAACTCCACAAACCCAGAGCATAATACAGAGCAAGCCCATTGAGTATAGGTAGACTCACAACATGGATGTCTCGCTATGCTTATGTTATCCTCAGTCAGATCCTATGTTGCCAGTTCCCCACCAAACTTGTGTGACAGTACAGGATCCTGTTGAAAACTAAGCTCCACCAAAAAACACCATTTTGGTGATGTTAGATGTGAAATTATTATATGCCAACATTTCACACAAATATGAACAAGCCACAGGACTATAATCTACATTCCATTTAGTCATAAAATATATTTCTTACTTTCTCCTCATCCACAATTTTGTTAAGTCTGGGATCAAGTTGCTGGTATCTTCAGGTTATCTCCGTTGTATAGACACGTGCAAGTGTGATGCGTATTACAATAATCCTGACAGGCTGTCTAGTAATAGAAGCCTATTAATAGCATCAGCTGATATTGATGATGACCTTGATGACTAAAAAGTTTCAGTGCCATGTATGAACTCTAGCCTCTGTGGAATCTGCACAGGTCCAAACCATTTTATGTTTGAAATAGATATATATGTTTATATATGATCACTCTAGTCTACTGGATAGAAGATCTGGACCTGGAAGGTGAGGTGATGGTGAAGAAGCCTATTCTTGTCACACTACAGAAGGTGATCCCAGAGAAAGTCTGTAGATTTCTCTGAATCTGTATTTCTCTGAATTCTCTGAATGTCCTTTTGTCATTGTGTCACAAACATGTCCATGGAATTACATGCACCCCAAACTAATATTTAAATAGAACAATGCCAAACAACAATGCCTTGGAAACCTATGAAATCTGGGTGAACCCAGAAGGCAATAATACATTCTGCACACCATATTATGCTAAGCTACTGGGATGTGTGAACCCACTCAGCTCAACATGAAACGATGCTGTGGGAAAACATCAAACACGATGTGGGAAATACATGGATACATCTCTTGACATCTCTTTTGTTTGCTAAAAGCATCTATGGTGGGGGAAATTGGCAGTAGGAGAGGAAGTGTGTGTGTAGGTGGGGGTCTTACCTTTTCCCTGCGCACTGTGGCCCCAACCCAAATCAGCCTCTGAAACTGCTATTGGCCAGACATGGAGAACTTGAATTAAGTCTGTATGTTTTCCCTGGCAATTTGGCTTGAGGCTACAGTGTGGGGGTAGGGGGTAGATTTATTCTTCTTCCCATGCCATTATCTTGATCCAGTTTGCCCCACTGTAGTATATGGAATATACACTGGAATGAATTTGTGTTTCAAGTGCTGATAAATGTTCTCAAAAGCACTCTGGAGATAACCAGGAGGTGAGGAAGCTATGGTTATAGATTGCTTCAAAGCTAGCTATAAACTGTTCGAAGAAGCCCAGGTATATTCCACTTGATCAGCACAAGAAACAAGTTCTGATGAATAACCTTGCAAATTATTGTTGCTTTTATTACAATGCTGCATTCTTGAATTTTGCCATTGAATTTAATTTTATTTAATGCCTTTGCATTAATGAACCTTCATGCAACATTACAAAGAACCTTAACACAAAATGACTTTGGGAACATTTTGCTACCCCGAGCCAAATTCCAGAGCAGTAAACTATTTCAAAACCAGTCGATGTGTGTGGTGTCAGAAGATAGGCAACTAAGTCTGCATCCTGGATCAGTTTTTATTTGAAAAGCCACATGGGTCATGTTTTACCCAAATGCTTTCCTTTTTCTGGAACAAAAAAACACCCCATGGCAAAAATCAGTAGACTTGTTTGGATGTTTTATGTCCCAGGTGTTGTTGTTTACAGAAATAAAACTGCAAGCCCAGTGGCCTAGGGGCACTAAAACCTGAAGCCATCACTTGTCACGACCCAAACTGGATTGCCTGCAAACCCTCTTCCTCCATATCATCTTAAGACTATGCAGACATCCTGACTACGATGTCCAGTCAGCCTTTCCTCCTCCTATCTCACACACCTGCAACCTACTTTTTGTAACATTTTGCCTGATGAAGAGATCTGGAGATCTAGAAAGCATGCACATTTTTTGTGATTTTCAAGTTAGTCTAATAAATGTATTACACTGAGAGGGGGTCAGGCCAGCACACTTGGAGATGTAGGAGGCGAGGCCAGTGCTTGTGGCCCTGGCACTCTGCTCACTTCAGACTTCACATGTTCAGGCAAATACCTCAACACGGTTCCTAAAGCTCAAGGAACTGGCGCTCAGATTTCCAGTTACCGTCTGGGTGCCTTTGTGCATCACCTACAAAGCTGGGGAGGGAAAAATTAAATCTCCTATCTCTGCTTGTGGTGGTAGTGATCTGGGTTGGGACCCCACATCCTTACTTTGGAGTAATTAAAAAGTAGAGGGAAAGCTACATGCTGCGTAATTAACGTAACATATGGTTGGGCATTTAGTTAGTTAGTTAGTTATGGCTGCCTTGAAGAGTTCAATGAAAGATTCTTTTCGTAATGGCCTGTTCCACTGTGGCCTGTACATATGAGCTACACTACGAGCTGAATTTAAGGCACAAATCCATGGATGGAAACTAAACTCCATTCATTAGTTTTCTGAACAGAAAACTATACCAATTCTATTTCCATGAAAAACAAATCACTTGCCAAATTTCAGATTTTATAAGCCTTTGAAGTCCTTTTTGTTTTTCTTCATTTTCCTCAAAAGGTTTACACATTTTTTTAAAGTCTTGATTACCCTTTTATTTTATTTTTTTTTAATGTATTTGAATGCAGGATATAGCTTTGCTAAAATCCATGATGGAAAGATAGTTAGGAAGTAAAGACAAAGTAACTTCAGTTTCTGCTCTGCTCCCTCTTATTTTGACCAAGCCTTAAGCCAATAGAGAAGTCTGAAATAGCTTGCCCGGGTGTGTGCATGTGCAGCCAATGTCTGGTGGAGACTGTCCAACTGTGAGAATAATCCTTGCTTCTATTAGTGAAAGAGAGGATGCTGCTTGTACTCAAAGTTACAAAAGAAAAGCCAGTACATGCATAGGTAGTGCTGGGTGAAGGCTCAGAAATCAAGGGGTTTTGGAGGGCACAGAATGTGGCACTAAGGGCGTCTCTACACTGGGATTTTGTTGTGCGTTGGGCACTCTCCAGTTGTGTTTTTGTGTGAGGCATTTACATGTTGCTGTCCCCCTCCCGTTGTTGTTCTGGGCTTTCCCTCTGTCTCTCCTGTACTATGCCGTGATGGGGAAAATGCAGTATTTTCCGTGCCCACCCCATGATAGTGCCAGCGGCAGCCCATGTAGCTGTGCAATGACGGAAGCAAGTGCTTTTCTGGGGAGCAAGTTGGATGACAATGGCAGTGACATGACAGGTTGGGAGTGTCACCCCAGCACACCTGCACCCTTCCTGCTCCACCTCATTTGTTACTGTTTGCCAGCGGAGCAGTGACATGCAGAGCAGCATGGCAGAGAACATTGAGAATCCAGAAATTACTTCTTTCACACTCATCATGTTCCAAATTGTGTTTTTTTTTAATTGATTTCATATATTTCTGTCCCTACCCTCTTCAAACTTGGGAGGAATGCAGAGAAGCTCACAAATCAAGGAAATACGCAATGTAAATTCAAATACTTTATATACTTAAATTAGTTTTACCCCACTCTTCAGCCGCAAAGGCTCCCAGAGTGGCTTAGAAAAGATTTTAAGCCACTCTGGGATGCTTGTTTTGGTGTGCCAATCACTATGAAGCAACCAACGATACGTGAGGGGAGGGAACGGGCAGGGCAAGGGAGAGGTACCACGGAGCGTGGGGCGCAACAGACCCAGTGCATGTAAGGGTTTGTCTTGCAACATGACCGGTTCTTGCACTGCCCCTCTGTGGAATGAGAAAAGGTGTAGCATAGCGAGGTAAAAGAAGCCTGTATAAAGAACCCCGGCTTGAACAGTCACCAGAAACAGTGGCACTGTGGTGGAATAAAGCGGTCATGTAGAGATGCCCTAAGTCCCAGCCTGCTTCAATCTGGGCTTCAGTTTCCTGTACCCTCACCCTGCTGGGCAATTCTCCTCTATTCCTTCCCAGAATTGACCAAATTCTTAGCAAACAGAATACATTATATATTCAACGTTCAAAAAACCTGCTGGTTTAAGACCAGAATTACATTGGGAATATTGCAACCTCGTCTACAAGTTACTGGAAGGGAGCAGTGTTGCACTTAGTTAATTCATGGGAATTTTGACCACAGCAGCCTTAGGAACTCTATAGCCTACAATGTGGTTTCCCGTGATTTCTTCCTTTTGCTCCCCCACCCCCCACTTCCACTATTGCTGGGAATACAAGTGTTCCTGCTGGTGTAATGGAACACAAAATGGACTAAACAAACTCTTTTTGAAACTTTATGCTGTATCTCCATTTTATATTTGTGAGTAAAACTGTTTTCTTCACTGAAGAAAGGTGTGGTCTCCTTTATTGTGCTAAGATAACCTGTGTGCATGTGGGACTGGTAAATGCTCATTCAGTTTTGCCTTTTTGTTTTTTTCTGCTAATTGCCTTTCTAATAGGAGGCATCATTACTAAATAATCCCATCAAGAGAAGGCTATCTCACGGTGGCTCAAGCTCAGTCAGGAAACAGAAAGCCAGGAAATAGGAAGTTGAACACTGATGCCTTAACAGATGTGCCCCATCATCAGTGTTGATACTGTGCTATGTCGGAAACTGTGCTTGCTTTCAGCTTGCCCTCCATGCACCCACACTTTTCCTTGGTCCTTCAGGCCGAGATGGGGAGGATGGAGTGCCTGGACCAGCAAAAATGCCCCCACGTCGTCCTGGTCCTGCATTGGCTTGTGAAGCATCTGAGCCTTACTGTCTTGCTAGAGGAATCCTCCTGTGAGTTGATCCATGCCAGTCTGTTGCTTACATCAGTAGCTGGCAGGATGGCAACAGTGAGAGGGAGCCCCCTTCCAGCAGTAAGGCTGGATGCCTCATCAGGCGATTCAGGACCAGGACAATGTGGGGCATCTTTGCTGAGCAAGGAAGAGTGAGGGCGCATGCAGGGTACGTTGTAAGCTAGCACAATTTGTGGCATTGCACAACATCTTCACTGACGACTGGGCATCTGCCTTAGCTTCCAGTTTCCTGGCTTTGTGGAGCTCGAGCCAACAAGAGTTAGCCTTAATGCTGGTCTGAAACCAACAATATTTTTATCACTGAATTTCCCCGTTTTTTAAAAGGAAATGTATAGTTACAGTGTCGGCAATCCTACCCTCTCCCCAACATATCTGAATCTGCTTTCTTGCAAGTTTACCTATAAATGGTATTATAAATACTTAACTAATGGAAATCATTATGTCCTTTCAAGAATCAGGATTCTAACATCTCGGGGAGAATTTCCACGGACGGAAGAGACGCTCTGTAGACCGTCGCCCTCCACACATAGAAAGCGATGAGAAGGGCGAGGGAGGGGTGGAGCCAGCGAGCTCATCCCCGCTCCCTTTCCCATGGGTAGAGCTTACGCACAATGTGAATGACTTACTAGGGATAGATTCTCACAACTATCTTAATGCGCGTACACAGAGTAAACGTATGTTCAGTGTAACGTGTGAATGTACCCCTTTTATGAGACACGATCCTTCCGTGTCCTTTTTCTACCGCACAGAAAGTAAGAGCAAGGATCAGGGCCACTGCACTGCACCTCTGTCTTCAGAAAGGTGCTGCGAGGCCCTGGATCCTTCTTCTCCTCCCCTCCCCACCCCCGGGCACTTCATGCCCAGCCCTCCCAAGTTCACGGAGGGACAAACTGCATAGAAAACACTGGAGTATTGGCAGCATTCTAGCTTCAGAGTGAAACTGAGCAATGAGCATGCGTGACATAACTTTGCCAGCAGTTACTTTCATGGGACAGAAAAATCTTAATAACTTTTGAGCCACTGCTCATAATTTCACCAAACCAGTGAAAGGCACACCGCCTCAATAACTCAGAATAATGTCCATCAGTACTTCTCACCAAAGTTTGTAAGAAACTTATGATACGCTAAGAGAAAAAAGTACAGAAGTTTCAATTTTCAGCACTTATTAACTTGCTGTATCTGTGGCAATTTTTATCAGATTTATCAAACACAGCCACTGAACTCAGCTCGCCCCCCCCCCCCAGCTTGGTTGGTGCTGCCCTCAGCTTAGCTTGGCATCCCTCTCAGCTCAGTGCCCTGGGCAGCTGCCCAGCTTGCCCACCCCTAAGGCCAGCCCTGGCTGTGACGCACCTTAACTCAAGGGGCCCTTCTATTGCCCTTTAATAACAAATAGAACAAATAGAATAGATTCCAGAGTTGTTTTTTTTAAAGGTCAGTAGAAACCCTAATAAGTACATATACAAAACTTGGCCACAGAATGTTAGTTTTCTTAACAATTTGTGTTTGTGTGGCGGCACGACCCTCATTCTGTACAAGCACCCCACAGAAAGGCCATTGCTCAGTAGCAGAGCACATGCTCTCCATGCAGAAGGTCACAGGGCCAATCTCCAGGCAGGGCTGGAAAATGGGGAAACTGCTGCCTGAAACCCTGGAGAGCAGGTGCCACTCCGCGTCAAAATATTGAGCTACATGGACCATCGGTCTGACTAAGTCTACGGCAGCTTCCTACGCTCTTGTGGGAAATTCAGCAAGCTTTGTTTCTGTCTGACAAAAACATAGTCTACTTTTGTACTTCAGATCTGTGAGCCTGTACACACAAGCTTTGTGTTTACCATTGTTACTAGAGCATGCACCAATATGTATAGAAGTTCCATGCATGGAAGGTTGAAAGGGGACAAAAATACAGATTATTTACTTACCTGGAATGCGTCCCAATGGCCAGTACCATTAGGGATCCAGCACCAAGGAGAATGCAGAAATAACGCAGTTGTCACCAATTCCCAAGTAGAAAATAGATGAGCATGGCATCCTTTATGAATGGTGAGCACAGGCCGATAAAGAAATGCTGACTGACATTCATAGGTGAGAGTGAACAAATTTTAGAGCTTCAGGACAGTATGTTGTCATTTGAATCTGAAACTTGTCTCTGAGGAATTTAAATAACTGTTTGATTTTTAAAATTGCAATAAGTCTGTCTTAAACCAAAAATGAGGTTGATTTACTGTTGTTCATTTACTGAACAGTCACTCAGCATGATGGCAGCTTCTACACATTTTTAAGTTCAAGACATTTTCCGTTGAATTTCTCCCAAGAGTTCTTGAAACTTCAGTGGAAGCAGGAAGCTTCCTTTTATAACAGACTTATGTGAGGGCATATGGATTGTACTCTTTTAAAAAAATAAACATTTCATGTTTTCTTTAATGTGGAAGACTGTTTCTGATTACAGCAGCTCAAGTGAGGCAAAAAAAATGTGCAGTGCGGACATAACTCCTCTCTTTCTTTTTATTTTAAGACAAAATAAGGCCTAAGGGTCTGTCATTTTGAGTAATGCCGTTAGAATTCCCCAAGGCTGCCTTTTACAGGGGTGAAAATGCTGCCTGTTGCCAATTCATCATCTGAGGATGTCTTTATTGACTCCCACTGTGTATTACCATATTTCTGTTCCTTTAAAAAAAATAAGACTTTCCATGAGTGAAACTAACCCCACATTTTAAACCAGCACAGTTTGTGCTTCTCAGATTTGCCAAATCAAATGTCTTTTACAAACAGGAATCAAAATCCTGAGTAAGCTTACTTTATATTTTATGAAAGGTTCTTCTTCCCTCCATTAACCTTCTCATCAATAGAGAGCCATAAATTGCAACCACCTGTACGTTTTTGAAAGGTGCTTTTCTTTCCCAGTGTGGTACCTTTAGAACTACACACTCTCCTTCAAAGAAGCACTTCTTTTCAATGTCGGGATTGTTCTATGGGGGTGACAATTAAAGGTGAACTCTAATATGAAAATGGGTGACATTTCTAGCATAAAAGAACCGGCAATAACCCATGTTTGAACCAAATCCGCCAAAGCATATAAATAAGAAGGCTAATTATATTGCAGTGGTGTTTTTTTTATTAAGTCCTATTAGAATTTTCTGGAGCTTCCTCTATGAACCTGAAGTACCATTAATTGTAGCTGTATGGTGCCTCCTGAACAAATCTGAATAAAATGTTTTAACCTTTTGGGATTGTTGGATTGTTGTTTTAGTTAGATGGGCATTTGTAGATTATGTTTAGGGGCCTATCTACATTGCACCCATCATCGCAAGGAAGTCGGGGTCCTGTCGGGTTAAATGCACTCGCATTAAAACATTATTATCCACACTCATCCATTTTCCCCGTTGTGGTTCTTGATCGAATGCGCGAGCTCAGTTCACACTCGAGCGCTGTGCTGTTTTCCTGCTCTTAAAGACGGCGGCTCTCATTGGAGGAGCAGAAACTCTCCCTGTTTCTGCTGATTCCCCGCCCACCATTCCTCTCTTCCTCTATCCCTGTGTGTAGGGGATGGTGTGGGCATCCTGTTGGGGCTCAAAGCCCGGTGAGAGCTTGTCCCTTGCTGCCGCTGCTGTAGCAGATGGGGGTGGAGGGAAGAAGGAGGCACCTATCCTCTTCTCCCCCCCCCCACCTGCTGGAGGCCAGGGCGAGAGGCTGGGGGGTGTCCGCTGATGCTCTTTTCCCCGCACCAGCCCTGTGCAGCCAGCGCGAGGAAGAGGGCAGCGGCGACGGCACCCAGCACTCACATTTTGCTAACTTCTTTGAAGCTTCAAAGACCATGAGATGACATTGCATAGGTTTTTCAGCACTCAAAGCTTTATCACCAGCAAGGAAACGGCTGGAGGTGCCTGTTGTTGTCTGGTGTTGGAAGCTCAGCAGGGTCAGCCCTGGTCAGAATTTTGGATGGGAGACTGCAAGGGAAGCAGGCTTCCTGCACTGAGCAGGGGGTTGTTCTCTCCCTTCAAATGGCACTAACTTACCTCCCTTCTATCCCCTGCTTTGGCTTAAAAATAATAATAATAAGGATCACTGAGTGCCTTTATACATGCTTCCTCCGTCCTCCCCCCCTTGTAGCTTAACTGGTGCTGTAATGTTTTCTAGCAGCCCCAATCCTGGGCACTCACTTACTTGGGAGTAAGCCACATTGCACTCAATGGAACTTACTACTGAGTAGACATAAGATGAAATCTCAAGGCCCAAACCTGAGACCTTGGGATGGCCTCTGGTGATGTCACGGGGCGGACTCGTGTGATATCATTATACATCATACAGTAAACATCAACCACAGTTGCTCAGAAAAAAACATAAAACCTAAGAAATGAGAAAATATTTCTCTGGAAAATAAGATAGAAATCTTAGCTAAAAGGGGGTGTTCCCAGTTCCAGCTGCAGTGAGGAGTTCATTCCTTCCCAGCTGTTTACAAAACCTCGGTGGGGAACATTTAAACTAGCCTATTCACTTAAAGAAGGATTTAAGTGTCCTCAGGCCCATCACCAGAAAGAAGGCCATTGTAGGAAGAGGGGAGCCTAGTGTTGTGGAGATGTTAGATGGGAACACGTAAGAGTTTATTTATTTATCTATTTACATTTATATACTGCTCCACATCAAAGATTTTCGAGTGATGAGCAACAAGATAAACAAATAAAACCCATAATTAAAACAATTAAAACATTTTAAAAGAAACAGATTCTGAACTTAATAAACTGCGGTTGGTCACTCAAGGAAGACCTTTGAAAATAACAATGCCTTCAGGAGGTGCCAAAAGCAACACAACGTTGGCACCTGCCTGACCTCCATAGGCAGGGAGTTCCAGAGGAAGGGAGCCAATACGCTGAAGGTTCTTTTCCTGGTGGACTCCAACCAGGCCATAGGTCCATGTGGAACCACCAGGGACATGCCCTCTGATGACCTCAGTGACTGGGCAGGTTGGTAAAGAAGAAGGCGCTCTTGTTTCCATCCCTGTCAAAACGCACCCAGTCATGTGAAACGCTATTCTTCTGCTGACATCTACACAGTGGTACCTGCATGAAGCTGAGATGAGTCCATAGTGAGCAGCTCCTTTTTCTTCTTCTTTTTTGGCATCTTTTGGTTGACAGGACAATCACAACTACAAAATTAATTCTAGCATTAAGGTAAAGGTAGGAAAAGAGGAGAGAAAAGGAGAAACAACAGCGCCAGGGAAACAGAATTTGTTTTTTATTTTACAAACACATCTCTTAAAAACAAAAGTGGGTTACATCACCATCAAAGAAATCAAATGCTGAGATTTCAGTAAGCATTATGACACACTTTCATTGACATCTTTGCAAACATAAGGGCTAGAACCATTTTTTAAAAGGGAGGCTCGAATTCTCAGGTGGCTGAACTCTGGGTCCAGCAGTATCATTTTCTACACTTCTTGCTATAACAGAAACAGGTCAGATCACCAAATGCAAGTCCCCACCAGAGTAGACCCATTGAAGCAATGGAACTTAGATAAATGTGGACTTCCCAAGTTCCCATTGATTCAGTGCATCTACTCTAGTTAGGAATAACAATGGATTTAGGCCATTATTTCCCTTTCAAAACAGAAGTTCTGTATATCTGTGTGAAAAGGGGACTGTGTGATATGAAAGATCCCATAAGCATTTGACAGACTGTTAGACCTTGATTGAAATCCTAAGCATACTTACTAAGAAATCCTCTCAAACTTTGTGGGACCTAACATATTTAGGGTGTTTTCTTTGGAGGGGCAGACTAAGAAGCTTTACTTCTAGGAATATCTCCTAATTTCATATGCTGTAAAATATGTTTAAGATCCTTTCTTTGAGGAACAGGCTGAGAAATCTACCCAGTAATATTTTTCAATATTACTTTGAATTTTCAATATTACTTCGAACAGATCTTCGAATTTTCGAATCTTCGAAGATTTGAAGCTTCAAATCTTCAAATTTTCAAATCTTTGAAGATCATGCCTGAATTAGAAAAAAAAAATCGTGGAGAAGCCACGATTCTTCAAAGATAATGCCTTAATTAAAAAAAAAATCCAAAGCATGAGATAGGAGGGGGTAAAACAGTCTCATTTGAAGGGATAGAACAACCCCCTGCTCATTGCAGGAAGCCTGATTCCCAGGCGATCGCCCATCCAACTACTGACCGGGGCTGACCCTGCTTAGCTTCCAATATCAGACAAACGTGTGCACATCCAGCCCGTTGCTTGTTGCTGAGGAAACATTGAGTGCTGAGGAAGCTATGCGATCAGTAGCCGGAAGACGACATGGGGCCATCGAGAACTGTGAGCGTGGTGGGTGTGGAATCAGCAGAAACAGGAAGAGTTTCTGCTCCTCCAATGAGAGCCTCCATCTTTAAGAGCAGGAAAACAGCACAGCGCTCGAGTGTGAATCAAGCTTGCGCATTCAGTGAAGCACTGCAACGGGGAAAATGCGTGAGTGTGGATAATCACGTTTTAATGTGAGAGTGTTTAAACCAACAGGACACCGAATTCATTGTGATGGTGGGAGCAATGTAGATTGGCCCTAAATCACCTCTGTTGGTTAGGATCAAGTCAAGGATAGCAAATCCTCTAGTTCCTTCCTCCACTTTCTGTAGGAGGAAGTTATCAGCAACACAAGTCAGGAATTTCTTGGAGGGGCCATGTTTTGCAGAATTTGTCTCCCAACAAATATCAGGGAAATAGAAGTCCCCCATTACTACTACATCATGCTTCCTTGAAATACTGGCAATTTGCTTTTCAAAAATTTCATCCTTGCTGTATAAATAAATAAATGTTGTAAATAAATAAATTAATTAATAAATACCACTGCCTATTTCTCACTGGTTCTCTGCCTGTCAAGGAAGCGAGCAAGTAGCAATGATGAGAAAGAGGATAGGGAGCAATAGCAGCTGGTGACAATGGCAGTGAGAGAATAAGCTCACTGAGAGGCCCATTCAGGATGTCCACTGAGGGTGCCTAGCCTAGGAGCCTTCAAAGACCTGGAGCCACCACTGATTTCTAAGGTAACAATCAGACATGTATCCCTTGTTGCACTTAAATGCAACTTCTGTTCTCTTAAATGTTTACCAATGCTTACCATTTTAAAACAGAAAAGGCTAATTCTGATATTTCTAAAGAAGAATAATGTGGAGAAATATATATTGAACAGTAATTTTCAGGGGGAATTCAAAGGAAGAAAGGAGCAGGCCCCAAAGACATTCAGCTAAACATTTCAAAGGCTACATGCTAAAAGAATTAGAGGCACAACTCAAAGCCAAAAGTGGTTAGCTTCTCACATAAGTGTGCATCTCATGAGCCAGTCCATTTAAAGTGTTCCTAACTAAACTCACCAGGAATTTGAGAACTCCTACACTGAGGAAGAAAGTATGAACTTTTGTTATTTTAAATGCAGTGGTTGGCTTTACATAAGCAATCCTGAGCACTCTTCATGTGATTCATATATGAGATGTTCAAGAAGGTGGTATTTTATTTGTGTACTTCAAAATTTCAGCATATAATGCCATGACAAGTATACCTATAGCATGTGCCTAAAGCAAACATTTTGGGAAACAAGAGATGGGGTTACTGTTCTTCTGATTTTCAAAGAACGGGGGTGGGAGGGCTAAACGTCTTTCAGAATTTGCCAATATGTTGAGCAGATTTTTAAAAAACTGCACTCATGTGCAAGTACATAAGCCATCAGGCTGTCTCCAGCAGAAAAATATATTTGATGTTGCATTTACAATGCAAATTATTTTTGTAATGTTACCAGCCAGTCCAGTTCTACTCACTGAGTTAGAATAGGCAATGAACAAATTTAAGCAAAGTGAAGTGAACACTCACAGAAGCTGGAAGATAAGAGCATGTTTGGTGTTGTGGGGAGACAACCACCTAGCAAAGGGTGTAGGCGTGTAGCCAACTGGGTGCAGATGGAATGAGGCCATCTGGTCCGCCTTCTCCCCCAAACTACTGTGAATGGCTGCCAACCACCACATCCAAACACAGCAGCAGTACTCATTGCTGTGCGAACAGGGTAGCTCACCATTCACTTGCCCCAGTCTAAGAAGCCCCCTCAGCTCGGCCAGCATCCTTAGTGCAAGGGGAACGCAAAGAGAATTGGCCACTGTCCCTCAGTGGGGAGGTAATGGAGGCATTGCAACATCTGGCTAGGTCCTTCTTCCCACTGTCTTCCTGGAGCTAGAAGGCAGAGAGACCTGTTGCAGTACTGGAGGAGATTCTGTTGCAAAGGAGGAGATTTTGTCATGTCTCTAGAGATAGACACACCACCCTAGACAATTGTGTGGGTTGCAGTTGTGAAGAGTGGGACTTTTTCTCTTTCTCTTATGCTGCTACATTGTATGATAGGTTTCCACCAGGGAATATATTGGTTAATTCAAATTCATTTGCTGTATTTTGAATATCTGTGTCTTTTTAAATTACCCCCCCTCAAAATACAAACCCATAAACCCAATTAATTCGGCAGTTTAATTTGGCGAGGTTGCTTCCACGCTAGGGCCTTTTAGGACTGAGGTATGGCTTTTCTGCAGTCAGCAGAAGTGGAATTGAAATGGTGGTTCCACATGGCCATTAGTGCAGCACTATACTCTCTTGAAACATTCCCACAATTCCCATCCCAAGGAGTTTCCTCCTTTCCCTTTTGGTTAGTTTTCTGGTGGCTTCTGCTTCTCCCTGTTATTGGTCCTTTAATTAGTCATTTTATGGTAGCCCACATCCACACTTGTGTCTTTGCGCAATTTTACTGCACATTTGTCTTAATAAAAATTTAAACAAGGGCCGCACCTACATGTTCTGATGCAATCCCTTTTAAAGCTGTGTTTTCATGGATTCGAATTCCTCCTTCTATGACACATGCAGGCAGTTAAAGTAGCGTATGCCAAAAAAGCAAAAGCAAAAGAGGTCTGCTTTTGCAGGGCAGACTGCGCGAGAAACAGCATTCGTTTGGGCATATGTGGGTGGAGTCTGACGGCATCAACAAGTCTGAGGGGACAAGCAAGGGGCAGCTGCTTGTAATGGCAAGGGGCTGCCATCTCTTTCTCTCTCCCCCTCTTCCCTGCCTCTGAATGGCTGTGTCATTAAAGTTATGTGGAGGTTTCCCCAGTCCTCCCTCCACTCCCTGCTGTACTCAATAAGTGCAGTGCAAGTAAATGGACATTACATCTGAGTAAACATGTTTGCTCGTGCACACCTCCAGAACAGCACAGTTTAATTCTATTGTTCTCTGCTCCTACACACCTTCGCTTCCCCACCCCTCCCTCCCTGCAGAATTAAACCTCCAATAACTCCTCTTTGGGAGTGCACAGATTTGGAAAAATACACTCCCTCCAGTAACCCCCTTGCTGGCCAGGCAGGAGGGGACAAGCAGAGGGCAGCTACTTGTAATGGAAAGGGGCTGCTGTTTCTTGCTCTCTCCCCCTCTTCCAGCCCCTCTTCCTCCCACCCCTCTCTACTGCTGCTCCTCCTCTCAAGGAGGCAGTGGGAAGGGAAGGTGGCAGTGGCAGAACAGCGGCTCTTAATGGTACCCTTTCACTGCTTGCTTTCTCGCCTCTGCTCCTTACATCTGAGTATGCTTGCAAAGCACCAATCACAACTTTCCACCCCTTCTCTCTGCTCCTTGCTCTTATGGAAAAGGGCACCCACCCCTTGTCTCTGCTCCCCTCTGTTCCTTACAGCTGAGTAGACATATTTAGTGGGCTGTTCAGACTCATTTCCCTTCCTCCTATCAGGGCTGCTTCCCTGACACGGTGACCACCTCATTAAACTCAAGCACAGGTCTGTGGCAGTGGATATGTGGAGATTGATAACAAAAGGAAAGCAATGCTCAGTTCCCCACACTTCTCTGCCCTCTTGTGCTGACTAAGTGCAACTGAAGTCAATGTGATTTACTTCTGAGTAGACAGTCTTATCTGGCGTTTTCAGCTTATTCCGCTGAGCAAAGTTATGTGAGATGTGTGTGTTATTCACAGCTTTGGAGAGAGTTACTTCTGAGTAAGCATGTTAATCCAGTGCACGTTTACAACAGCGAAGTTTCAGAGCAACAGGGCTGGTTGCCCACCCCCTCCCCTCACCCATGGTCAGTGACGTGCAGTTGGAGAGAATTATTTCCGAGTAACATGCATGTGCATGTCATGTTTATACAGCACATGTTCGCAACAGCATGGTTTCAAAGCAACAGGGCTGGCTGCCCTCGCCCTCCCCACTCCCATGGTCAGTGAATATTTAAAGCAACGGGCAATAGGCAAAGGAATTCTCCCAACCCTTCTGCTCCTGTACTCGGCAAAGTGCAATTGAAGTTACTTCCGGGTAGACATGTTTAGCCCTCTGCTCTCCCCACATGCCCCCCACTTTCCCTTCCACCAATCAATGCTGCTCCCAGCCACCTTCACTGAGGGCAGTTCAGGGTCACACAGACTCCCAAACTGTGCTGAAGCCTCCCTGATGGGAAAACCCATCAAAAAAACAGTTTTCCCCAAACTGGATTTTACAGTAAGAAACAGCATGCTTGCTATGGAATAGAGCATACATCGTATGCAATGATTGTCTTGGGGTCACAGCAGGACTAGAATAAATACCCCGTGTAGATAGGCCCAAGTATACAGAGTTATAGTTTGGGCTTCAAATAGAAAACAACTAATTAAAAAGTAAATTGTGGCTGGATGATACCAGAACATTACTAAAGGGCAAGGAGCAGACAGAAGCCTTAATAGCACACTGCTATCCACACTGGACATGCTGGGTTTGTTGCCACAATTTAGATCTAAAAGGCAGGAGAACAACGTGGAGGACACTGGAATGCAATGCTTTGCCAGTTATGCTATTAAGATCATCTTCAGGGGTCCTTCTCCAGGAGCTCCTGCCAAAGGAATTGAGGTGGGTGGCTACCAGGAAGAGGGCCTTTTCTGCTGTGGCACCCCAGCTGTGGAACGGGTTCCCTAGAGAGGTTCACCTGGCACCTATAGTGTACTCCTTTCAGCGTCTTTTTATTTTCCCAGCATTTTAGCACTCTAGTCTTTTAGCCCTGCTGTTTTACATTTGTATTTTAAAATTATGCATTGCTGCTAGGTTTTATTCTGGTTGTGCTTTTATATTGTAATTTTAAGCTTTCATATTTTATATTGTTTTATGTTGTACTTTGTGGTTTTAATATTTGTGAACCACCCAGAGAGCTTCGGCTATTGGGCGGTATAGAAATGAGTAAGTAAGTAAGTAAGTAAATAAATAAATAAATGTCACTTGGATTCTCTATAAAAACTGTGTGAATAAATTAGGCCCATTCTAGGAAAACTGACTGGAAGCAATCTGATGTATTTGAAAACAATAAAAAAGCTTCATGAGTTGATACCAGCCCAGAAAGAAACTGGTTTAAGGGCCAGTACAACCTTTTAAAACAGAAGGAGAATAATGCCAGCCTAAGATATTTTGCTGCCTGAAGTGGAGCCAAATGGTGCCACCACTAGGGCCAATGCATTAACAAATCTCATTACACCATTCAGACACCTGTTCCTGACCTCATCTATGCCCCGCCACCCTTATGATGCTGCCTAAAGCTGATAGCTTCACTTTTCTGCATAGCAGGGCCAGACCTGAAATAAAAACAATGAATTGTGGAGCCATGTTTTTTTAAAATGTTTGAAGCAAAACAGTTTTGTTTGCATTTGGGTTTGGGGGGTAATTAGTTTTCATGAGAAAACGTATATGGGATACTTCATCGGGTTCTTCAGCACTGATTTGTTGTTGTAAAATGGCCAAATGTCAAAGACTACCCTGTTTCTTCTGATTTTCCTTTAAGTATCTTCCCTGTGAAAGAAACAGAATGCCAAGCAAGAGTTCGGCCCATGTTCTTGGTGAAACACAACTGGAAAACTGGCATAGGTGACTACCAGTGTTGATCCACCAGTAAACTGGATCAGGCTGGAGATAGTTGACAAATGTTGCAGGGTCGAAGACAGGTTGAAATATTCAAAGCTGCATGTGGGGTTTCCCAGTAGATATTACATGCTTGGCTTTCCAAAAAGGTTTTGACTAAGTTCTTCACCAATACAATGCAGTAGTCATGGGATAAGAGAATGGGTTTTCTGGGGTTAGTACCTGGTTAAATAACAAAGAGGCAGGAATAAGTGGGCAATTCTCATTATACCTTGGTCTAGTAAATGGTCAAGTTCAGCATCAATCTTTGTTCTAGTGCAATGGGACATGAAATGGGGTTTCATCCAGATGGGGGGCCACAGCAGGATCTAGGAATATAGAACTGGAAAGTCCCTTGTATTCTCCAAGACACATACTTGAACTAGATTAGGATGCTATCAAATATTGATCCACCAACCTGATGTACAACTCCATTAGATTAGTATGATTAGTACAATGCCCTTGAACAACAAATAGCCATAAGGTCCCATGGAAGATTTGGTAATGTACTTCACCTTCACTGATACCTTATACTGGCACTTGATTTTCCTGGTAGTCAGGAAAAAGCAATTGCTGTGCCCTCAGATGAGAAGATCTGTCAGTAAGTTTCTGAAGAAATGATAAATTATCCTGACCCAAAATCTACTTCCATGAGGCATGGAATGCCATGCTTGGTAACTGTCACTGATGCTTTCTTCATATTAGCAGAATATTGCAAGCCTGGCTGACTGTGGTTCAACTATCTCCTTTCTGTTATCATATGGGAGGGACGCTTGTACAGTGTATGTGGTAATGCTTCATGTTCCTGATGTTGCCTTCCCTTGTACTGCACTCTTGAGGAAGGTTGATTTCAATCTCACCTGGCATGCTTGCTCAGTAGGACATAAGAACATAAGAAGAGCCCTGCTGGATCACAGCAAGGGCCCATCTAGTCCAGCATTCTGTTCACACAGTGGCCGACCCGACCATCTAACCACAGGAAATCCATAAGTAGGACATGAGTGCAACAGCACCCTCCTGCCCATGTTCTGCAGCAACTGGTGTACATACTGGAGGTATCATATAGGGCTGACTTTATGACAGCATGGCCAGTAGTGGCTGGTCATTCCAATTTCGGTGGGGCTGTAAATCTATTCTGGATTTCAGGCTTAACCAGCCAAAACTCTAAAGGAGATATCCAAAGTGCTGAACCCTATCCCCACTGTTACTGGAAGAAAGCCTGGAAGGGAGAAGAGCAGCATTGGAGAGGAATGGAGGAGGGCAGCAGGCAGAAGGGAGGTGTCAGCATCCTTTTGTGCTTTAAACCGCATCTACCTTCAGCCCCAGTGCTTTAAGCCCAGTTGGGGCAAACCTGAATTTAGACATGGGTTTGCTGCCATCATGTTAGTCTGGCCCTCAGACCTGATGTGGGACTAATATTGACCTACCTTGCTGCTGGAAGGATTACTGAAGAAATGTACATGAAGCATTGTGAATGCACTAAAGCAGCCTTTCCCAACCTCATTCCCATCAGGGGTGTTGCACTACAACTCCCAGCAGCCCCCAGCCAGCATGGCCAATGGTCAGGAATTCTGGGAGTTGTAGTCCAAAACATTTGGAAGGCACCAGGTTGGGGAAGGCTGCTCTAAAGCACTATAAAATGTGAAGTATCATTATTACTGCTTGTGAAATAAGGAGTTTTCTAGATACAGAATGGAAAAAAAAACTGTGCCTATTTCACTGTTGTTCATAATGCCACAACTCTCAAATGACATGGTCTACAGAAATAGCAATGAAGTTAGTAATGGTAAAATGACGTAACAGCTCCAAGATATAGTCTCATGATCTTAGTCAACAAGACCCCATCTTCCTCCATTTCACTGTGGGATAGTATCAATAAAAGTTCTCTTAGTCCTCAGCATTTGTTTTTGGCAATGCTACATGGAATAGTTTAAAGGGAACTTTTGCCTCTTTAAATTAGGCAGCATTAACAAACAATCTTAATTAATGGAATATGATTTTAAATGAAACCTTTATTAGAACAGTACTCCAGATGGGGGTTTATAAGCCATGGAAATGATTCATTAAAGCGATCAAATGTTTAATATGAACACTGACTCATCCACAGAAGATCTGAGTCATAATCAGGCTATGTGTTTTATAAATCAAGATGTTGTAATTAAAAAAAAGTTACTAATTAGCTGCAGTTGAATGCAGGGGCCTGATCCTAGTAACAGTCAGTTGCCTACTGGAAAGTGTTGCGAAGACCTAGGCTTTCAAACAGAATATCAAGTGCACATTTCCTCGGGGCTGGCCCAAGGCAGTTTGGTTCCTGAGGTATAACAAGCAGGCGGCAAGCATCCCCCCGCCTCCATTAATTAACATGCAGCACTGTCCTCCTGGAACGTCTGTGCAGCCCTCATTGAAATGAATGGGAGCTGTGCAAGAACGTGGCTGTGCTCTTGCGTCGTTCTCATTAATTTCAGTGAGGCTTGTTTAGAAACATGGATTTGCCCAATACATCCAGTCTGCCCATTTTCCACCCTGCTGCCTTTTGTGGTATCCAAACAAAGTAGGGCTGCCTCTGAGGTAATGTTTCTCAGAAGAGAATCACTTTGCTAGCCTATCACACTCCCACATTTGCAACCCTCCAGCCTAGTTATTCCCATAATTCTCTAGCCATTTGGATGAATGACTTTATCCCATTTCCTCCTGGTCTGCGGTTGCAATCCAGGGCGCGTTTCCACGCAATCGGCTTCACTTTTTTTTTTGCAACTTTGTTGTGATGTTTCCCCAATCGCATCTTCTCCTTTTCCAGTTTCCACAGCCCTTAAAGACCCGGCTTATCATCGCTGTAGCCTGGGGCTCTGTGCTGTCTCCACTGAGCTCTAATTGAATTATTTTCTTGATGGCTGGGTGGAGTCTGAGTGGAGTCTGGGTTGGGCCTGATTACCTCATCAGTGTTCCTGCCTCCTCGGCTGTGCTTCCAGGACAATGGAAGGAGAAGCTAATGGAGGAGTACCAGATTTTTTAAAAGGAATCAGCTTTGCTGTGAAGAGAGGCTTTCCCCCTCTCCCCCCCTTTCTCTTTTCCTCAGAAAGTCCAGATGCACCTGCATTTCAGGAGCAAGCCTCATTGAGCACAATGGGAGTTACTTCCAAGGAGCCACATATATGCTTGTGCTGGGAAAGTGGGTGGGGAGGAGAACACAAAGGGGGAAACCATCACCCTTTTTAACCCAGAGGACCTCATTGACCACAATGGGAGGTACTTTTGAGGAGACAGTAATGGGTTTGTTGGGGGAAAGACAGCAGTAAACACAAAGACAGAAACCAGTCCCCATTGTAACCTGCAGGATATCAATAACGAAACTGTGAAGTACTTTCTTCCTAAGGCAATTCATCAGAGCCTCGTAATCCTGCTTGGTCGCTTAATCACACTTGAGGAACTGGGCTTTAACATGTGCCATGTCAATTGAGGGGGAATCTCTGTAAGTAGATTTGATGTGGGCATTCAAAGGCAAGCCTCATTCAGCACAACGGGAGTTACTTCTAAGGAGACACTAATGGGTTTGTTGTGGGAAAGAGATGGAAACCAGCCCCCATTTTAACGCGCAGGATCTCTATATGGAAGCTGTGAAGGAGTTATATCCTAAGGCAATGGACTGGAGCTTCAAGATTGCACTTAATTGCATTTAAGGAATTGAGGGCTTTGATATGTGCTGTGTCAATTGAGGGGCTTCTCTGTTATTTCTGTGGTCATCGAGAGGGCAAGCCCCATTCAGCACAATGGAAGAAAACACCCATAGACTGGGGCCATGGGCCGTGTTCTGGTGTTTATTTTCAATGATGATTTAAAAGTTGGTTCCTCGGCATCCTGCTCCAAAACAGCAATGAAACTTCTGGAAAATGGAAGGAAAGGGTTGGGTCACTGAGGTCAGAGCAACACACCCACAAAGGCCGGGCTACATGCCCCATGGGCAGGAATATGATACCGAACCCAGTGCGGTTGTGGAAACAGGACACTATGGAGCTGAAGTAAGCTGGAAAAGTTGGACTATAACTCAATCTCAGAAGAAGTGGGTTTTCCGTGTTAAAATGCGGGGCTAGTGCTGAATGGCCACGATGTCATGGATGCACAGAGACCTCACTGCGCAGCCAGGTTGGAGTAAATCACTGGTGGAAACACAGCCTCAGACTCTTTATTCATAACAGAATAAAACCCTTTTCTTTGTATCACTAGTAATGTGTCTGTACGGCAGGGACTACACCAAAGAGAAACACAGACAGAGCCTTATACCAAGGAGTTCTTTACCATGCCAAGTACCTGATCCAGCAATGTTTTATCAACTTTTGGATTGGAGCCAACATCAAACACTATCAAAATCTTATGTTTCATAGGATATTGTAACACTTTAATATTGTAACCTTTACACTTTGATCATTTATTTGTGCTTTTTACTTTTTCTCCTACTGCCATCAGCTTCTTAGTGATACCAATGCACTCAAATCAAAGAGTCGCTCCTTCCTACTTCAAAATCTTGATGTTTTTTGTTCACAGAGGGGGAGGTTTGGGGAGATTATTTTTACAACTGCTCACTGTCAACAGCTAGTTATTCAAGCACCTGGCTTTTTGCTCATAGCCATGAAAAATACTTTCATTTTTTTAAAAGAAGCTCTTAAAATATTCCTCAGAAAAGATGCTCAGCACCCTAGTGAGTTCATGCAGAATGTGAGATTTCACAGCTCAATGTTTTTGACTGCCATTCCTCTGGGATGATCCACATTACTCACTCTGGGGCTTTATACTTGTGAGTCATACACTCATCCCACATTCATTGTCATAAACCATCCCCCCCCCACACACACGTGCATCTGTGAGTTGTTATTGCCAATCACTCAATGAAGCACAAAACCCTTGAAAAGCAGATACCCAAATATCGTGGCAAAGTATATTATGAACATTTTAAAGAGTATTCCAAATAGCAGACGAGTAACTGTTTATTCTAACCTAAAATATACAAACTTGTTAAAGAATCTATAACGTCAGACTTTTTGAATCCCAGAGTACAAAAAATGAATTATTTGACTAATTCCTGTATGCTGAGAGCAATTTGAAGCTAAAAGAAAATTGTTTTCAGCTATCTGATTGTAGGGATATGTCAGCATTGAATTCTGTATTTTAAAATGTTCCATTCACTACCACAAAATGCCAGTGCCATCTAGCATTGTTGTCTATTTATTTATTAGATTTATATATTTCACATTTCCATTGGCAGGTAACAAAATCAGCTTTAAAAAAACACACAGTAAAAACAGATCAATGTACATTACAGCAAATATAAGTTTCACCTCATTAAAAATATTTTTATGGAGATTGGGAGAGTAGGATTTTTTCTTCCCTCTGCAGTCCATTCTTATATCTGTGCATCAGACATAGAAACTTGATAATTTTGAGATTTGTTACATCCCTTTTTTAGAAATCCTTTGGGGCTGATCATGCACACAACAGCATCCCACTGCCTGTTTCACTAGAAGATAAGGCCAATTAATATGCAGGGTGGGGAAAGATCCTCTAATTTAATTGGGGATAATAGCTAATCAGTTAAAGTAGACACTTGAAACACCATTTTTAATCTGGGCATGATAATGGTATTTTTTTCTCTCATGCCATGAAATATCTTGATTTGGGCCAAAACAAAAATTGGTCTCATTGAGATAGTTAATATACCTTGGTGGCAATCCAATGCAGAGTCAGGCATATTTAAGTCCACTTAAGTAAAATGGCCGTAAGCATGTATAATTCTGTGTTAGATCTGTTTTAGGGTAGAACTGACAATCCTTTAGGTTTATAACTCTTAGATGCAACTCTTAGATTATAACTTTTCCTTTCTTTCTTTGAAAAAGTTAACCATCTTTTCTGCTCAAAATCACCATGTCTTGAAACAGCTTTTCATTTTTTTAAAAAAAGTCATTAGGGCTCAGACTTACACATTTGTCTAAAGTCCCCCAAAGACCCCAAGCTCAAATGAATAATTTTGGCTTAATTTTACTTTTGCTTTTGAATCCTTTTGATTTAATCTGCAAAACTTTGAAAGCTGAGGATGATTCAAGCAAAAAATAGGACGTGGGCGAACATAATTTCCTAAAATGTATTTTATAACCATTTCTGTTTAATGATTCAAGAATAGTATTATTTTCCTAAACAGACATTGGAGACATGACGTGCATAGGATTGAACAAAGACAGCCTATTATTGTTGGAAGCCTCTTTTGAACTATTAGCTGTAAAAATAAAAGGAAAATGTCACTAACTGGAGAACAGCTCCGGGTGTCAAGTGCTAACATAATTTAATTTATTGAATTTGAATTATTGCAACTGTAAATTTTGCTGCAACGCAAAAATGTCAAAAGGGGGGATAAACCTGAAAAAAATAAGAACAAATTGTCTGATGGTCTTTCCGCTGGCTCATTTATGAAGAAAACTACATTCAGCTCCAGTGAACATGGCAAGGTTTCATAAGGACCAGAACTGGCAACTTCTGTGAGTGGGAATTTCTCCATCTGCAGTCTACCTATTCATGGAAGCTCTTGCTGGAACTTCCATCTGTATCCTTTTCAAATAATCCATCACTAAAGTGAGTAAACTGCTCATGTACAACTGAACCAGTAGAAAGACAGCCTAAAATATATGATAATAGGCAGGGGTGTTGCTAGATTCTTAAGAGATCCGGGGCACAGGCCCATACACAAATTTGCATATATATATATATATATATATATATATATATGTATATGTGTGTGTATATATATATATACACACACACACACACACACATACATACATACATATACAAGCCTAAGCGCACCTCTAATATATATATGTGTGTGTGTGTGTGTGTGTGTGTGTGTGTGTGTGGTGTGCTGGCGTGTGTGTATAGATTACATGCATAAGAAGTGTGCACTGACCCCACACCCGACTTCAGCTCAGACCCTGAATCAGCGTTTTGGAAAACATCCTGCTTCTGCTCGGGCCAATTTGTAGTCGGACCATTTCAGCTCAGCACCAAACCTGAGTCAAGGTTTGGAAAAATGAGTCTTTATGCTTCCTGTTGACCACCATGGGAAATTAGAAAAAACAAACTGTGACCTTTTGCTCTTGGTCAGAACTGGATGATAATTTGAGGCATAGTAGCCCCCTAGAAGGGGATTACACCCACCCAAGGTCAGAAAAAATAGGTACAGGGATTATATTTTTATTTTCTTTTAAAGAGAACTGCCAATAACATTTTATTACTTGGAAGAATTGGATAAAAATTTCAGGATTCATTGCCCCATCAGAGGACATCATATCTGCCAAAATTCAGAATGCTAGCCACAAGGGTTTTTATGCAAGGGTAGCCTTGACATTTTGAGGTCTCCAGAAGAGGACATACTTATCTCCCTGTGTTCCTTGTGGACAATTGTTCTGAAAATTACAGACAGCCTGGAGTTGTCCCTAAGTAAGAAACCAGCAAAGTTTCAGAAGGATAGGTGCAGCAGTTCATGTGGAAGGGGAGTTCTCCAATTTTGGGGAGGGAGTGATTTGCTTTCTCTTCATTTCACCCCTTCCCCAATAGTTTTTGGGTAAGTTTGTATGAAAATGCACAGGTCATTAGAGGTGCCCCACAGGCAAGAAACCTGCAAAGTTCCTGAAGGATATACATGCATGCAAATTTAGAATTACTAGAATTTATTTACATTTCACCAATGTTAGCAGCAGAGGAACATGGGTGGGAAGGTACTATTGCACTCATGTCCTGCTTGTGGGTTTCCCATGGTCATCTGGTTGGCCACTGTGTGAACAGAATGCTGGACTAGATGGACCTTGGTCTGATGCAGCACAGCTCTTCTTATGTTCTTAAACATAGAGTGCCTCTGAGCATATCCAGAATGCTTTTCTTTCACCACTGAGCACTTACATTCTCCCCTACCCATTCTATTCCTCTTCATGCAACCATCCCTCCTCATCCTACCATCCTCCAGCAACTCTTCATAAAAAGAGATGTCTTGTTTTGTGCAACTCTCCTCTACCTCCTCCTCATTTATGCACAAGCTCTCATTGTATCTTTCTCCCCATAACATCATTTGTGGCAAGACTTCACCAGGATTCAGCCAATGAGTCTGTTTTCAAAACTTGGGCTAAGTTACAGAGAAACTTTGGGCATGTACTAAGTGCCTTTCCCTCACCACTGAAGTTCATGCAAAACAACAACAACAACAACAACAACAACACAAATAACAAAACATGCATAGGAGTGATCAGAAAGGATAGTCAATTCATTAGATGGAATTGGGTAGGCACTGTATTAAGCCTGCAGTACCATGCTCACATCTCAGGACTTATTTCTGAGTAAACCTGCAGAACATCAGGGTGCAAACCTCCCTGCAAAAGTAATTTGTGCTGGAATCCTATGCACACTTTCCTGAGGATAAGCCTCATTAAACATAATGGGGCTTCTGAGTAGGCATACATAGGCTTGTATAACTGTGCAATATTTATTTACCCTCCACTTAAAAAAACAAACTGAAAACTTCTATTTTTTTAAAGCTTTCTGTTCATAATAACATAGGAAGCTGCCTGACACTGAGTCAGACCATTGGCCCATCTAGCCCAGTACTGTCGACACTGACTGGCAGCAGCGGCTCTCCAGGGTTTCAGGCAGGATTCTTTCCTGGCCCTACCTGGAGATGCTGGGGATTGAACCTGGGACGTTCTGCATGCCAAGCATGTGCTCTGCCACTGAGCTGCAGCCCTTCCTCTTGCTGGATGATGGCAACTGACAAACAAAACAGCCCCAGATTTGTTTCTCTGCAACGAAACCCACTTTTCTCAAAGACTTGAGTGAGGGGAAGGAGAAAAACCAACCCTCTTGTCTGTTTGTATAAAGTCAAATACAGTTTAAACTTCTTTTGCCCACTGAAGAGAATTCTCTTTAAGAATTCCCCAAGATATGCTCTGGGTGGAATAAAGAAGAGAATGAAAGAACAGGATAGGGGAGGGAAGAAGAAAAGAAGAATTGTGATTGGAAATGTGGTGGGGGGGTAGAGAGTATTCCCTAAAGCGATGTGGCTCCTTTCAGAGAGGTAGTACTTCAGAGGAATTTAGGAGGCTGTGGAGGGTTTGTAAGGATTGCACGTACTTAAATTAACTTTATGAGGTGAGGTGGCAGGGGGCCTTTTCTAGCTTTTTTAAAACTGTAGAACCTATTTGAAACCCTAAGCCGTTTCTCGATCATGACGCCACATAGTTCTAGCTCCCCTTTTGGAATAATTTGAGTCCTACAGCTACTTAGGAGAAATTAAAGTGGAGGGGGAGAAAGAAGTTTGTGGAGGCTGATTGGATCCTTTGCTGTCCTGAAGCTACTGAACTTCTGCAGAATCCAAAGGTTCTAGTTTGGGGCAATGAAATCAGATGCTGTGTGAAATACCAGTATTTCACATGGAGCTCTTTCTTCCCTTCCTTCTCCCTCTTCAAAATTTCATTGCAGGCAAGCTCCCAACAATGGGCATGTAAGAGCAGAAAAGTAGGGAGAGAGAGGTTTTTTGCACCTCAAAAAAACCCTATACCAGAGCTTAGGGATTAGCGACCTCCTAATGGTCACCTTAAACACCTTCTGATTAGGATCTCTAATCCCCTGTGTGGCTTGATAGTTTTCACTTTTTGCTTCAGTCTTTGAGAAACTTTACACATGGCTAGCACAAAAGCCACTGGACCGAACTGTCTGAAATTTGGCAGGCTGTGTCAGTTCCATAGGAGCTGCCAGGCCCCCAAATTCCATGAACTTAGGTGGAAGAACAAAAAAATTGTAGCTCTTTACTTTGACAGATTTTCTTGAAAAAAACAAATTTTACCTGTGGCTAGCACAAAAGCCACTGTCTGAACTTTTACAGGCTCAGTCAGCTCCATAGGGGCTGCCAGGTTCCCAAATTTCATGCATGCATGTGGAAACCCCCCCCCCCCCATAGCTCTTTGCTTGGACCGATTTTCTTGAAAAAAGCAAATTTTACCTGTCACTAACACAAAAGCCATTGGACCTAACTGCCTGAAATTGGGCAGGTTCAATCAGGTCCATGTGGGCTACCATGTCTCCAAATTTTATGTATTTATCGTACAAATTTAAAACGTTATGGCCATTTCTGTTTTCTAATGCAAGTCAATGGGAAAACGTTTTTTTTTTTTTTTAAGGCAATTAGGACAGCTCAAAAGATCCAAGGTCTGTGCCCAGGTGGGCCTCTTCTAACAATGCCCCTGATAATAGGGAATGCATCATTCCAGTGTAATAGGTCAGTTGTTTAAAGCACTCTGTTGAAGATAAAACCCCTTTTGGTCCAGGTGGCTATTGTCAGCTAGTGAGTGTAAACCGCTGTGCATGTGCACGCCTAGGACTTTTCTGGTGGCTACCACCTCAGCCAGCCTTTCCCAACGTGGTGCCTTCCAAATGTTTCGGAATAGAACTCCCATAATTCCTGTCCACTGGCAATGCTTGCTGGGGCTGATGAGAGTTGTAGTCCAAAACATCTGGAGTACACCAGGTTGGGGAAGGTTGAGCTAGGCAATGGCAGAAATTTAAGTCCTCATCCTCTCACATTTGCTGTCTGTTTACCAAGCATGCATGACTGCACATCTTTCTTTCTTTGTGGCCAATGAGTTCATTGGTCAATTAATAAACTAAAAGTATAATTACAGATCAAAAACTGCCCAATTCACCAGCTCCCTCATCCATGTGGCAAAATGGATAAAAAAATGTTTTTATTTAATCAGTCTCCAAGCCTAGCAAATATGTTGCATTTTAGGGCAAAACATCCATGACATTTTCTCTAGTAATAAGAATCAAGGCAACTTAAGCCACTGTGTTCCTTTACGATCAGTGTAAATACATTTTCTCTGCCCTCAAAGCAACTGCTGATAGGCTGTGGTATATTCTTCTTTAAAAAATGTATTGAAATCTGGATCTCCCACAAATACTGATGGAATTTGAAATTGGTTTGATAGCATTTTAGCTCTGCCACATTATTATAATAGGGAATATTCCATATAACAATTTGTAGTAGTAGAAAGAATTCACACTTTATTGAGATAATAAATAGTTTTTAGGGTATGTTTTACATTGCTGATCTTCTCTAATTCTCATTAAGAATGAAATGAAGTCAGAAATGTCTACTTTTATTTAAATTATTGGATATTTCAAATATAATGAAACCTTTAGCTGTCTCAGCAGTATTTGTCATATTGAAGTTAACCCAACTGAAATCAGTGGAATTTTGCATTTAGCCAATGAGTGTGATCCAAAGCCCATTGTTCCACATTGTTCTCATTTAAAAGAGGAAGTACTGGGAGCACACTATGGAAAGTGCTATGCAAAGAGTATTTCCTCATCACTAAGATCAGACAATGCCTGCACATATGGGACTCTGGGTCATGCCGTGTGCTTCATGCTCTGGGACACCAAAAAGGTGGCAATTTTCATCCATTTGGTAAGATCTTCTTACTATCCAGGTATCACCTCTAAATCCTAATTCTGAATCCCTTCTGAATATCAGATGCTACGGATCTACGATAGGGGAGGGGTATTCCCTTCCTGCCTTGCTTGTAAACTCCCCAGAGGAAACAGGCTGGCAACTGTTGGAAAAAAGATGCTGGTCTAGATAAACATTTGCCCTGATCTAGCACATTTTCACTCATGTTCCTATCATCCATACGTCCCAGATAATTAGACTAGACATGCCAGATGTTCAGGCTTAACTCTGATCATTCCGTTTGAGCCATTAGACCATCCATTAACATTTCTTGGACAAAACCTACTCTCACCACAGACCACCTCAGCTATGGCCTTGTTAGGAAGTATGTAATATCCTTTCCTTTTATCTTATGAAACTTGATGTTCCCAGCATCATGGTGCCGTTTGACATTATACATCCTTCCTAAACACCTGCTAGCAAATGCATCAAATCTTTTCTTGTCAGCTTGCGTAATGCTCCAGGTCTTTGCAGCATCAAGCAAAGCTGATACCACACAGCTGTTGTAGAGTCCTATTTTTTGTTTTGCGGACATGTCACTACCTCACACTCTTGCCCTTCAATTCATCTTATCGAACTTCACCTTTGGCCGGTCAAGCCTTTGACGTCATCAAACTAAGCAATAAAAATTAGCCAGAACATTGCTGCTGGACATTAACCAGAATCTATTTCAAGGAAGGGGTGGGGAGGGGGCATGCAAATGAAGTGAGAAATGTCTAGAATAAATAGATCCAGTGATAGATCAAGAATGATGTATTTTATATATATGTGTGTAAACAAAGGTTTCTGAAGTACTGACTGGACTGACTGAACCAATAATACTTGGTTCAGTTATCTTAAAGTAACTGTTTGTAATCTGTTACAGAAAGGAGCAGAATCTAGAGAATTACGTATTTATTATGTACACCATTAATTTTTTTAAAATGACAATTTAAAAAAAATATTTTCACTTATGAAACTTTGGTTGGGATGAGGGGAACAAAATAATGAACCAAACAACGATTTGGTTAAAATGCCTTCCACCTGATTCTGGATAAAAAGAGCATCATCATTTAAACGTAATGCTCATTGTCAGGTTTTGATATGTTTTATTTGAAATCCTAATTGGCATAAAATCCTAGAATGAAGATTATAATAATAAATTATTCTGTTGTGTTTTTTTTAATTAGGCATAATATTTATTTATTTATTTATCACATTTCTATACCACCCATTTGCCAAAGCTCTCTGGGTGGTTTATATTATGGAGATTTGTGCAGTTAAACATAAATAAAATTACAGAATTTAGTTACAGTTCTAAGTTGAGAAAGTCTAAGCAAATGTTCAACTTTTAGCCCTTGCAGAAGAATAGCTGCTGTTCAGAGAGAGTCTGACAGTCCAGCCCTATGTATGTTTATTGAGAAGCAAGTTCTCTTGTGTTTACTTACTCCCAAATTAATGTGCATAGAGCTGCAGCATCTAAATAATAAACCTAATACACTTTGAAGTGTATACATGCATGCATATGCCTATATAATAGATTTATAAATATGAATAAAGATACATCATAATCGAAAATAACATCTATGGCATTAAGGTTTCCTCCATATGTAAGAAAAACCAGAACATTAATATATACATGTATTTTGACAATCCAATATGATTGTTCCAGTTTCTGTATATAAATGGTGTATGTAGTCTTGTTGGTCCATTAGAAATATTCCAAAAACCACACTAAGGCAATACCTTTATTAGGACTAATAATTAAAATGTCTTAAAGCAGTGAGCAAATTTTTGAGTTCTCCAGAACTGTTTTTCAACAAAACAGCAAAAGGAGAGGGATGGGGTTGAGAGAAAACTGATAGAAAAGCCCCAACATCTGCAATTTGTAAATGTCTTAAGATGGAGTGAAGGAGATGATAGGCAAACATGCACATCTACTCAGAATTAAGTTCCATTGAGTTCAATAGGACTTACTCCCAATAGGTGTATATAGATTTGCAACCTTAATGGGTTTAGCCTCTGCAATCTGCAAAATTTAGATGGGAAGTAAAACTATTTTAGTCAAATTATCTTAATTGGCCAAACCCTCTTAACTGTTTGTCAATTAATTTCTCCCCACATTTTGTATATATGGCACAATAGCATACAACATTACAGAAATGCTTGATTTCCTGAGAGCCACAGATATAAGACTATTGCATTCTTTTGGAATTTTATGGTATTATTTCCAAGACAAGGGGGGGGGGGGAAATGGAATTTCAGTGTAAAGCAAGCAAGCATGCAGAAGTTAAATTACAAAATTAGTTTGCAAATGGCTCATCAGGTTTGAGTAAGATATCTTGAGTATGAAAATAATCCCACAGCCTATCTTTAATATCCCCCCCCCCCTTTTCTGGACTCCAGTGTCTTACAGTTTGGGTATTGATTTGCCCAATTATTTCTATATTAATATATTTTTTAAATTTCTGCTAAATCATTATTAGTTATTTGATTTTAAATGTTTTAACTGAGAGTGTGTTAGTGTTGTTTTAAATGTTTTTCATGGAGACATTTTGTGTTCTGTTGTTAAATGTTTTAACTGTGGACATTTTGTATTTTAATTTTTTATGTTGCAAACTGCTTCAAGATATATTTTTAGATATTGTCAGTGGGTCTATACGTTGATTTAATAAATAAATAATAAATTAGCAATTTTAAACGGTTTACATTAATACACAAACATTGACATAAGAGTATGAAATTTCACAGTCATAACTCCCTACTGCATACTCCCAGTGCACCAAGTAATGATAGAGACTGAACAATTGTTTTGAGCTATTCCACTTATTTTATCTTGATCAAACCCAGACCTTGAGAGAGGGCTTTCCTTGTGTACTGTACACTCTAAGAAATGACCCCTTTTACTTCTTGCAAAACCCAGAACAGCTTGCTAACACTTCCAGCTCAGTAGCAGCTGGGTGGCAATTCCAAGCGCCTCTTTCTGAAAAAAAGGACCAAAACAAGTAGTCCCAAAGTAATCAAAAGAACAAAGCCATTCAATGACATGCTGATCAAGTTAGCATGAGGTCCATAAAGTGATTCCCAACAATAATTACCATATTTTTTAGTAGAATTGATATATAACTCTTTTTATTTCATTTTCTGAGAAATTGTTCAACCGTAGCCATCGGAAGACTAGCTGTATGGATGACAGCAGCACCATAATATCATACAACTGTTTATAAGTCAATATAGAAAAATAAGCATTCTGTAGTAATTCTGAGATTAAATTATTGATGCACCAATTAAATAAGAGAACATATTCTTTTCAATCCTGCTTTTTCATTTTATTTATAAGCACTGCTTTTATTGAATTTTATAGTTTTGTGTTGTTTGATTTTTATCTTGTATTGTTTATTTCTTTCTTGCATGCCAACTTGGGAGGACTTAACTGTTAAAATAATTTAAATAAATAAATAACATTTCTCTCCCTTGAATGGAGAGCGCTGACCCTTCCTTTCTACTCTGCTTCTTGATACAGTATCTTTGTGGTACTTTTTAATCAAAGTGAACAAGCTTCTGTCAGGATAACACATGAGTTACTATGAAGGCAGATGCAGAAAGGTTTAATGAAATAATGTCATTCTCATTTATGTTTTGTCAGTCACATATTGACTCATACAATTTCTATGACTGCATATTTCTAGGAAGCCTCTTCAAATGCAGGGATGTTTATATGAGTTTTGTGTGCGTGGGTTCATGAGTGCACCAACATAATAGATTTATAAATATTCCTCAATATCCCCTTTTCTATATTTTATACCAATATACACTCAATGTTTTTGTTTCTTTTCTTTTATAAGTAATACATTCATATCAGCTTATATATTTCTATTGTATTCATATTATTATCCAATCAATTGATAATTATTTGTATTCCCGTATAATTTACACAGCCTTTCCTCCTTACAATTTCTCCAATAATTCATAAGGTTGCACCTTGTCCTGCACTTTATTATTCCAAAACTCAACAAAAATAGACCATTTTCCAATAAAACTTTGTTTCCATTTCTACCCTCTCTAATTCTAATGATATTTGTGAGTTCAAATATAAATACCAGTTACCAGACCCTCATAATCCATTCTTTTACTCACAGGACCTATTTTTAGTTCCGTCTATAATGGTGCAGTTCTAGTTGTCATTAGCAAATTAATGATAATTTCCCAATCTTCATGAGCTACTTTATTCTCCACATATTGAGAGCAATGAATAGATCCTAAGTCAAATTATACCCTGTCATTTCATTGATATTTTCTAGTATCCTTGCCCCAAAGATTTTAATACATGAACAATATCAACCCAATATATTATTGTTTTCTGATGTGCAGTACAAAGTATTCAGAAGTTGTCTTTTAAAAAGTCTGATTGATAATAGCAATGTTAATGTTAAAATTAAAGTTTCCTGGTTAAAATGCTGTAGTTTATGTGAAGGCTGAGAGATATCTTTTAAATTCTGATTATCTTTGACACATTACACACATTTTATGGAATATACGTTATTCCATAATTTAAAATAAATTATAGTTTCTGAATTACCAGCATTTAATCTCTGAGTTATTTTATGCAATATCATACATTCAAGACACCTAGGGTGACAAATTTTGAATAATGAAAAATACAGCAATGTATCTCAGTACAGATTAGAAATAAGCCCTCTATAATGTAGTATTTTTAATTTGAGAAGGATTCTTTGCTCTGTTTAGAAATTTCCTAAATTTCTCTGTAACTTTAATAGTAATATTTAAAGGGTTTTTTCCCCCAAGTCAGATTAGAAGTAGAAGGGTAATTCATATACATTGATACATACTCCGTTACTAACATCCATCTTTGTGTAAGTTTTAATGGCAATAATATACATTTTCTCCAAAGATATGAATATGAAGACAGTAATGCCTAGAAATATATTACTTTGCCTAGTTTTAAGGAAACTTTTCATAGTCATTCATCTTAACATAGCTTTTTTTTTTTCCCCCTGAAGGAAGAAATAGGTTTCAGCATGCAGAACAAAATAGTGCTTTACAAGGGAAGCTTTGCAGATAACAACTAGCAATTCTCTAGCTGTTTTGCAGGGATCCCATCCAGCATTTGCACACTTAGCAGTGGTCCCAATACGTAAGGGAGAAACACATGTGGAAACATGTTTCTACACAAGAGACTGCTGCTGGAGCAAAAAAAAAAGCCCCAAACCCTGAAGCCAGCCAACCTTGAATTTTTTGAGGGAGACCCAGTTCAAGAGAACCACACACCGATAGCTCTGCTCATGGGAGCCCTACATCTTCCTCTCTGTTGAGGTGAGCCCCTCCTTGTCCAGCAGTTCAGTCAGTGGGTAAGAGATCTATGCATGTTCTTTAGAATGTTTGTAGATCTGTGGCTTAAGGTCAATGTGGGTCTGGCAGCCTACATCAAGGAACCCCAACCTTTTGGGACCCAAGGACACATTTGGGAATTTGAGAAACTGCTGTGGGCATCACCACAAAATGGCTCCCATGGAGGATGTGGGTGGGCTGGCTAATCAAAAGTGGTTGTGGTGGAGAAATAGCATGGCTAGAGCCTGAAAGGAGGGAGAAACAGTGAGGTAAAAAGGTATATGGTGGGGAGAGAAATAGTGAGGCTAGGGAGGGAGAGAAAAAGAAGACTAGGGGCAGGGAAGGGAGAGAAATAGAGAGGAAAGGAGTTGGGGGAGAGAGAGAGAACAAAGGGGAAAGGTCTGTGTAGACAGAAGAAGATTGGGTGGGATGAGGAAGCAACTATTTCCTTATCTTCTTGCCCACTGAACAGCTGATCAGCGGCCGGTTCAGGAACAGGAAGGAGAACCTGGCACCCGAACGTTTTTCAATTAAAAATACATTTTTGAAGGAGGTAGGGAGAGCTTTGTGGGCACCATGGGAGGACCCTGCAAGTGCCAGGGGACCCCTGCCCTACATGGAGACTTGTACTGGTCCCATGATTGTTTGGACAGGGACAACTGGATTGTTCTGCTGAACTGGATTCTTGTTATTAAGGAAGAAAATATTAAATATTGTGTCTGCACACTGTTCATTCATAAACCTGTCAATAAATTATGTTTTGTATGTACCCCACAATTCAGACACACAATTGACTCAATTCACACACACACACACACACACAATCTTGTAGCAATCTATCCTATCTATAATATATAGTGTCTATAATCACTGAAAATTTGTAAGTTCCAATGACTGCAGGGGTGACTCTAGCACACAGCAATGTGAAGTAAGGCAGTAGAATGGGAGAAAAACAGACCTGGTATATGGGTCCCAATCCACTGGGAAGATCCCATGTGTCTATGGGGATCCCACTGAAATGTTTAGGAGCTGTGGAAGGGCTCAATAGTAGCTTGCCCAGCTGCTATTAATTTACATGAAATGTGCATAAGAGATCAAGCAAATAGAGATGTTTCTGTTAACTTTCAGAAGGAGATCCTATTTATATTTTCCACCTCAGAAACCAAACTACTGTGGGTAGCCCTGAAGGATAGCCAAGAAGAAAATTTGTTTAGAATTCTTTGAAAATAAATAAGTAACTTTCTCTAACAATTTTTCCCAGTGATATAAAATATCAGATCTAACTGATATTTTAGACAGATCTGTCTAAAATTCATTTTGTCCCTTATATTTCTTCCCTTCCAATGCCTTAATGCAAGATAATTGTGCATAAATGGTAATGGGCACTATAACAGGAGTAATGGTAAAGTACTGGTGCAATCATATTAAATTTTAAAGAAAATAGTGAAATTTATTGGCCCAAAATTTTCATAATTAGTAATATAGTCTGAAAAAATTATTTGCATTAACTCATACTACAAATGACACATGTTCCAAATGAACGTACATTATAAAATCTTATACCTACTTGCCTGGGAGTAAGTCCTATTGAATTCAATGGGACTAGCTTCTGAGTAGACATGTATAGGATGGCACTGTTAGTTTACTTAGGCCAGATTAGATCCCGTTTAAGCAAAACAATGAATGATAAACACATCTGATGTTTAAGAAAAGGAATACCAACAAATACATGGGCAAATACATTCACCTTTCTGTCCATTCCATCAAGGACCTAAATAAATGTTGATATACTCATTCAAATTAATTTGGGTGGAAAGATGGAACATGAAATGGCAGAAAAAGAACTGATGCAATGATTTAGCAGTAGTTATGGATTCCTTTCTCTTTATAAATTCTGGTGGAAGAAATTAAAGCCTATTACTTAAGATGAAGATTCCATTAAGGTCTTCCCTGTTAAAATGCCAACAAATTCCCTTATATGCTTGCTGTTCTGACAGTTTTAACATTTGAAAAAGTGGGCAAAATCTCATGTTCTAAAGACTTAAATTAGTCTTCTTGCATTGCAAATAGCAGGTCTTTTATTTCTGAATACCTGATGAAGTTTAGCAAACTTGTATTATGACTAGGGTGGCCACTTATGCATTGACAGAAAAGGAGAAAAAAGAGGACAAAGGAGGACTCAGAACCACAAGGGAGGGGCAAGATTTTAACTGTGTTGGCATGTGTGCTTTGAAGGAGGGCCTCTGAGGCTTAGCTCAGCTGTGGGGGACCACTCCCTCTCTTCCCAGGCATGAGCTGTGGGGACCCACCCTTGTTCCACTGAACCTCAGAGAGGTTCAGAAAGTAGAGAGAAATCTTGCTGTTTTGCAAGACTTTCTCTGGGGTTTCTCCAGGCCTAGGAACACAATTATGACCCTTTTGCCCAGGGCTCTGTATTACCTTATAGTGGAAATAATAATTGTGAATGTACAGGCTCTGGTTTAGTTCTCTTCTGGTATATAATGAATCGTTGCCATCTTTCTAATATAAGACTGGCAGATTTCCCCCTCACCCAATCACATTTGTTGGGTATCCTGTGTGGACACAATTTGTTCACATAGAGTTTCCTCTTTATTTCTCCAGGATTTTATATTTGCACACCTTCTAGTATAATTCAAGAATAGTTTGTGGGTAGATGGAAATGGGGCCGCGGTGGCTTAGTGGTTAAGACGCTGAACTGCAGACTGGAAGGTCGGCAGGTCAGCAGTTCGAGACCCGAGTGCTGCGTGATGGAGTGAGCTCCCGTCTTCAGTCCCAGCTCCTGCCAACCTAGCAGTTCGAAAGCAAGAAATTGCAAGTAGATAAATAGGTACCGCCTCGGCGGGAAAGGTAACAGCGTTCCGTGCACCTCGGTGTTCAGTCATGCCGGCCACATGACCACGGAAGCGTCTTCGGACAGCGCTGGCTCTTCGGCTTAGAAACGGGGATGAGCACCGCACCCTAGAGTCGGACACGACTGGTTGGGGACACCTTTACCTTTTAGATGGAAATTCTGGTCTAATTATCTCTTTAATATTTGATTTTAATATACATTTATTATCTTTACAGTGCCACCAAATATTCAAGAAATCTGCCCTTCATGCTTTATTGCTCACAGGGGAGAATCATAGAATCATAGAACAGTAGGGTTGGAAGGGGCCTATAAGACCATCGAGTCCAACCCCAGCATCTCTCACTTGTGTTACTAAACCCTTTATGTTCTTATGAGAATATTGGAAAATAATATTGTAAGCATTTTCCTTTATAGGTACACTCAGGATCAAACTATACATCAAGTTAGACATATCTGCAGCTTTCTCTATGTGTTTTATTTAGGATGCGGGGTGCTGATCCAGATCAGGACTGCTACACATGGGAAGAGGAGGTATAATCCTTCTCTCCCCAGCCACTTCCTTCTCAAAATTCACCCTTCTGTGCAGTACTTAAATAAGAAAAGCAACCCCCCCCCCAAGTGGCACCACATGTGAAGTTTTGTGGGGAGGAGCGGGGAGGGGTGGATTAAACCTCCCTTCTGGGTGTCTTGTGCAAGTAAAACAAAAACAGACACAGACCAGCACACAACATCGTTAAGGAAGGTGTAGGTTGACCTTAAGATGCAACCCTATATGACTTACTGGGAGGAAGTCCCATTGAACTCAGTAGGGCATAATTCTGAGTAGACATGTATAGGATTGCACTGTTAGGCTGCAATCCGATGCACTCTTACCAGGCAGTATGTTTTATTGAACTAAGTGGCATCTGACTATGCATTCGTAGGGTTGGGCTTGAGGTGTCTTCCTTGGTCGTCTTGTAAGCTATATTGTTCTTCAGAAAGACCAGTCTGTAGATACTCCATTTATTGATTGATTTAAGCATTTCTTAACCAGCTTTCAGGACTACAGTAGAAGATCCTTTATTTTCTCTTACACTTACCACCTTGAGGTAAGATTTACGGCAGAATATTATACATTTCAGAGAGATGACCCTTACATTTATTACTGTACTAATTTCTTACTTCATAACATCTTTGTACCTTGGCAGTCAGCACTTATTTTTTATGAAGATATGATTTATTATTATAATTATTTTATTAACTTATATCATTTTTTTAACCATACATGATGAAGGTAATGATGAATAGAAGTCTGTGTGTTATGCTGATAGGAAATATACTTATATTTAAATTCTCTCTCTCACATACACACACACACCACCACCACCACATCTGATCCTAGACATGTCCAATTTAGGGCACTATATTTTTCCTTAATTCAAAGAATTAATACTAAAAGATATAGAGGTATAACCTGACCTGACATGGTTATGTCAAAACAATGAAGAAAGAAGTGACTACAATTCTTAATGAAACAACATGTGGCTATAAGTGACATTATTTAGAATATTTTTGATTTATTATTCACTTAAGCAATCATCTTGGCATTCTTATATTTTGAAATATTCGGCAATGCATGTCAAAATGTGTCCTAAAAGTGTAGTTACTCTGTTGTCAAAACCTATAAGAATAATAGAGAAATAATATCGAACTCAGCAATAAGATCTAAGAATGATACTAATAATACTTTGAAACAGAAGACTACAAAAAGTCAATAACTGTCAAATCATTTTCCTTGATTTAGGTGGCAATTTAGTTTATGGAAACAAAGATCGGCAAATATCCAGAATCCATCCACGTTCAAGAAATCTTCCAATGCCTGACTCTTAAAAAACAGGACAAAAAAACAGTCCCCCTGCCCCCCAAATCATATTGACTTTTAAAAAAAACCACTTGAAACAATCCCTATAAGTAGAACTAAACAAAGGGATATGGGAAATGGCTATGAAAAAATAATGAAGAAGAAATCTAAATTACCTAATCTATGAAAAAATACCAATCAAAGGTGTCACTGTTTATTTTGCTTGTGAACACAGCTCAGTATTAAAGCAAAGTGGCAGCATCCAGCTATAAAGAAAAAGACAATTTATTTAACAGTTTTCTCATAAAAAGCATTTCTTCAGTTCAACTCATTGAGGTGTTGCATGGTTCTAGCCGTATGAATAACAGCTGTATCTGCAGACCCATTAAACATAAATAAACCATATTTAACATTTTTACTAAATTACTTTAGTGGTTCAGTGATATAAAATACTCTTGAAATCTTATAGAAATTAAATATTTTAATTTTCTTAATAGAATTTCTTCCCAGAACTACAGTAGCATAATAGTGTGACACAGCAATTTAATAGCTGCAGAACACCGTCTGGATATTATAAATGTGTGGTTTAATAGCAACAATGACCTCAGATGAAGGGGCTTATGAACTGTCCTTTCAGCCAAGATTGTGTCAAAAGGAACCAAAAAGAGATATTTTGATGATGAACATATACATGTGTGCATGTCTGAGATCATTATTTGTGGTGGTGGGATGAGGTAACAAACTTTCCTTGAAGCAGTTACCTGGTCTGCAGGGCTGAACAAGTGTAAATAGCAGTGAAACCAGAATGATTTCACTGGCCATGTGTCACTTGGCTTTTATTGAAATTGTACATGTTTCCTGAAAGCATATAACAGCGCCAGAACTTCAGAGAGTCATTCATAATGACTATCACTGGGTTTAAAAGTACTGGAATATTAAATCAGAAGAATTAGAATGGGAAAGGATCAGGAACATTTTGCATTTAAGGCTCAAAATGTGACCACTTGCAGCAGCAAGACTCAACCCTTCACTGCACTCGTTGCCTTAAACAGGTCCCCTCAGAATTTTCAGTTGAAATGAGTAAAAGCTGGAAGAGAATAATGAAAGGCTTGAACAAGTTCGGTGAACTCAGCAGACCGATAATTTCACAACATCAAGTCACATTGCCTTGCTGCTCACCTAATAAAAGGATTTGTACAGCAGCAGTGATTGTGTTGGTGGGGGTGGGGATCTGATTTTAAAAGACCAGGATATTTGGATGATCCTTTGGCTCAGCTTTATCTGAAAAGTAATGAAAATTCTGTATGGTTAAAATCTTTTCTGAGTCACCCTCTTGCACTCATTTCAAGCACCTACATTTAAAAGTTGGGGAAATGCAGAACAAGCTATTGAAATATCACTGAACTTGATTCAAAATAAATTCTAGCCGTGTATTTTTGTTTAACTTATTGAGTTGTTGTAACAGGTAATAGAGAAAACAATAAATGGAATATCCTTCCTCTACACAAATAACTCCCCCTCCCGCAATAATAATTATAATTACATTGCTGTCACACTCTCACTAGTTATTCATGTATTAATAGCAGTGGTCATAAAGTATAGCTGCTTCTGATTAAGGAAGTGGAAAGAACCTTTTGGGGAAATGCTTTTTTCTTTTTCTTTTTTGCCCACCACGAATTGTTTGACATTAATAGCACAATTCTATACATGTTTACTCAGAAGTAAGTCTGCTATGTTTAATGGGGCATACTCCATAGGAAGTGTGCTTAGGATTGCAGCCTAAATCTCTGACATTTATAAATGTTTTCCTGCCCTCCATACATAAATTGAAAATTGTGCTAGGAATGTACTTAAGGAGCCCAGGATTTTAATTTTTTTTTAAAGCCAAGTACTTTATATCTCGTCAGATATTTCCAGGAGGAAAAGAATGGCAACTGCAACATAGGAAAAAGCTGTGAGTGTATCATTGTTACTATAATTTAAAAACAATTGGCTGTGTCTGCCTAACATTTCTGTGAGCTTTCTTCAGATTCTCCTGAGGCCTAAGTAATTGGCTGAAAGATGGCCACGGGTTCCTGCTCTAGGCAACATGAATTCTCTCCTGGCCACCTATCTGTGCTTGTTGCAAGCATCTGAGGGCAATCATCAATTAACTCTGAATTGTGGATTGACCTTTTACTTTCCATACCTGACATTCACTAAAATGCTGAAGAAGATAGTTTTGTTCTCCATTTCAATTGCATCTCTCCTCTCCTGAACTGACTTGGAGAGGGAATAAGGTCTGAACTGCTGGACTGAGTCCTCTGCCATGTTTGCTAGCAGATGGACTAGCAAGATCCCACCTGTGGGGAAAAAACACACCTCTAGATCTAAATTGTCTAATTTAGATGATGGATAAATGTAAGTACCATTTCCCTACAATTTATCCAGTCCTTGTTTTGTGATGCATTTTGTTATGACCAAAAAAAGAGAGTATCTTAAAGGCTAATAAATATATTGTCGTATGAGTTTTCAATGGCAAGGTGTGTGTGCGCGTGTTTGCGCGTGTGTGCACGTGTGTGTGTGTGTGAGAGAGAGAGAGAGAGAGAGAGAGAGAATTTGGCCACCTATTTAGGTGTACCTTGCTCAAATGTATCTTATTCAAATGAACACTGATGAATAAATACTTAAAATCATTCTATTTCTCTCTTTCTAACAACTTTTACTATTAAGGCATTCATAAATATACTGAATCTCATAGAAATGCTGTTACTGTATTAAAATGGTTTTGAATCAAGTAACATAACCCTCTAGCAATTTCATACCATACTCTCTGCCTGCCTGAACTTTCTCTTCCTGAACCTGAACATATATGACCACACTCAAAATCATTAAGGGAGCAATCCTATCTAGACAGGCAGCCGCCTCCGAACTCAGAGGCAACCGCCTATCCAAAGCAGGACAGGAGAAGCACTGAGGGGATCGTTCCCGCCGTGCTTCTCCTGCCCTGCTTTTTCGGCTAGACAGCCTATTGCAGCTGTCTAGCCATGGGAGCACGGAGCCGGGAAGGAAGCTGATGTGTCGTATTGGCAGTTACGCTCCCCCCCCTGGAACGCCCCCGGCCATGCCACTTTCTGGCTGCTCCGTTCTCCTCTTGCGAATGTGGAGGACAGGGCTGTTCCACGCTGCCTTGGAGGCAGCACAGAAGGTGGGAGGAGCTCAGTTTTCCGGGAACTGACCTCGGAGCGAGGGCTCCGAGGTCGTTTCCCGGAAAACACCATATCCTATGGCCATCTAGCCACTGGCCATAGGATTGCTCCCTAAATGCTTGTATAATGTTGTGTTGTATTTGTTTGTAAGATCTCAAGCTTTTGTGTTCCTTTCTTAGTGGTTCCTTGCCCATGTTTCACTGAACAATATTTTTAAATTCTGCATCTGTTGTATAAAAATGATGTACTCTCAGCACGTTGTACATACGTCTAACTTGTCCAGGATTATTATAGCAGATTGGAGGTGGATGGTTTTGGCCTTATGTGTATGAAATTGTTTCTTAAAGGTAGGAAATCTAAGGAATGGATTCTTTAAGAGCATGGGATTTTAAAATCCACCAATAATGGAAGTCTCTAAATGGAGCATGAGAGGTGAAATACACTTCTGGATGGGATTGGGCCCCACAATGCTTTCTGTAGCAAACTGGTCAATTAACTACAATTAATGTTCCATTTCACAGTACTGGCTTTAGAACCAGAAGGGGAATTATTGGCTCAGGGTCAGTTTCTAAGTCATTTTTACTGTGTGCCCAGATGACATATAACAGACTCGACATTTTCCATAATTATTATGGAAACGGTATGAGAAGCGCTTTCTGGTTATATCTAGATTTTCATGAAATCACTTTAGTCTGTCAGTGGCACACAAAGTAAGAAAAGTGGAGTATGCACTACCTAAAAACCCTTTTTCACAGAGCACTTGAAACCACCTTACTTTGGGGGTGGGTAGGTGGAGTCCCGCCAGTAGAACTGAACATCATCAACTGTATAAATGCTGCTCAGCAAATGGGAGAGGCTTGCTCCCCACCCCTGTCCATGCTCCCCTGCTCAGGGAAGTTTAATGGAAGAAATTAATTATGTCCCTGTAGTTTACCCCACACCTCTCCCCTCGCATCCACCATTTGTCTTCATAAGTGCGCTTTGCTTCTAGAATGGTTACATTGATAGGAAGCTGCATAGTGCAAAGTAAAAATAAAGAGTGGAGAAGTGCCCTACATCAAAAGCACACCACTGCAAAGTATTGATAGGGTGAAACAGAGCTATTGTGAAATAGTGCTACTGTGAAGTAGCACACAGTAAAAATAAACAGCCAAGAAGGGAGCTGCAGGAGAAAGCACCACCTGCTGTATATCCAAAGCACACCACTGCGGAGCAGTGAGAGGTGAAACAGCGCTATTGTGAAACAGTGCAGTTGTGAAATAGCACTACTGTGAATTAGTGCTAACTGGTGGTGAAAGAAACTGTGTCCGAAAAGCATGCCACTGCCAATGGCGGGGAAAAGGGGAATGGGGAAGAAAGAGAGATGGCCCCAGACAGACCTTGACCAGGTCACAGCCACACCGCTAGGCATACCCAGCATGCAGGATTTAATTCAGGGGAATGGAACACACTGCAGTGGAACCATGCAGGAGCCGCATTTAAGGGGAAAAGATGCAGTAAAACAGCTTCCTGAAAATTCACTGTTTTCAGGGGAAAGCTGCGGGGTTGCTGTGAAGTGGCAAGAACATCATGTGTCACGAACGACCCTGATGTACTCTCGCTCTGCACTAAATCATCTATGTAGATTGGGCCAGGGACACACATGCTTTATTTCTGGGCAACAGAAATTCTGTCATGTAAACTCAGTAACACTGGAACATAGGAAGCTGCCTTATATTGAGTTAGACCCTTGGTCCATCTAGCCCAGTACTGCTGATACTGACTGGCAGTGGCTTTCCAGGGTTTCAGGCAGGAGTGCTTCCAGCCCTACCTGGAGATGCCGGGGATTGAACCTGGGACCTTCTGCCTGCCAAGCAGGTGCTCTGCCACCGAGCCACTCTGGTTTTATTCAATAATTTATGTTGATTAAGAGTGTTTATGAAAATACCTTATGTCCAATTTGATACAACCTGCTATTCTAAGTACTACCTCAAACTTGGGAACATTTAAGTAACTAACGCTAACAATTAATTGAAAATCACATTCCAAATTAATCAGTTGACATCAGATTGGAAAGTTTTGAGAGATGTTATGACAGGATAATGCCTGGATCTAATGCTATTCAACATTTGCAGTAAGGACCTGGAAGAAGATATTTTTATTTATTTTATATCCCACCAAGGAGCTCCCCACTCCCCCCACCACTACACTCTAATTTAATCTTCACAAAAACTCTATGAAGTAGGTTAGGTTAGGCCATGAGAGAGTAACTGACTTAAGGTAGGTCAACCAGCGAGCTTCATGGCTAAGTAGGGATTTGAACCTGGGTCTCCATGCTCTAACATTAGCCACTATGTGAGAAATAAGAAGATACAGTGGAAGGTAAGATACCCAGAGGGACTGCGAATATTTCAGAACGGAGGCCATGCTAACGATTAAAAATGAAATGAGAGTTGGGCTCACAAAATGGATCAAAGACCAACATAAAGTTGGGAAGAACAATCAAATTAATGTATATTGGAATATCTGATTAGATTTAAAACAATAAAACAACAACGACCAATTGCCACAGGGCTATAGTGGCACCAAAAAATGGAGTCAGATTGGGTGAGTGGAAGAAAGGCAAGTGGGACTACAACTACTCTGCCCACTTCTCATTCTGCTTCCACACACCCCTCACACAGTCCTCCTAGTTGCACATCACACGGCAAGCAGTTTAGCTACCAGACTCCCAGGCAAGACAACCAGAAGAGCCAGCTGCTTCTGGGTCCTGCTGAAGGCCTTCCCTTCAGTGCCAGTCAGTTCACAGATCATGGTTCCTTCCCTAATTCAAAATGGATCCTAACTCATTTCCTGTTGGTCTAATGGTCTTCGTTCCAATAAGTAGGGACAAGGGAGAAATTCGTTCAGTTTGCATTAATTTATGTAATTCGCACTTCCCAAACCAATACACAAACTGAAATGCAGTTATCTTCAGTATATCCTTGCAGTGCAGTTCTCTGATCTATCTATCTATCTATCTATCTATCTATCTATCTATCTATCTATCTATACACACATACATATACACACATACATACAAAAATGTGTATATTAGTGAAAATAATGTACAAAAATGCATTATATTAGGGGAAATTGCATACAAAACTCTGTATTCTCTAGTTAGCATAATACCGACAGTTTGTTTTTTCTTTGAAAGGGCATTTTTATTCATATATATATATATATATATATATATATACACATACACACACACACACTGTGTGTGTGTGTGCGTGTGTGTGTGTATATATATATATATAGTTTGTGGAGGCAGAGTTCATCATAAAGCCCTGAATTATCTGTCTTCATTTAGAACACCCTTCCCCAGCTTGGTGCTCTCCAGATGGATTGGACTACAACTCCCATAATCCCTGGCCAGCATAGACATTGGTCATGCTGGTTGGGGACAAAGGGTATTGTAGTCCAACACATCTGGACAGCACCAGGTTGGTGAAGACTGATGTACCACATCTGACCATATAAGCCCTATTCAGGCCTTCCAAAGTGAGTAATCTCCACATGCGAGGAGAGGGAGTGGAGATGAGTACACTAGCTTTGCCCCCTCCATTGTCATTCTGGTCTCCCTCCACACTTGGAAGGTGACTGTACAGCCAAAAGCCTCCTGTATCCATGGAGGCCATTTTAAACCTTGATTTTCAAAGGTTCTAAATCACCCAGAGAGCCTCCAAAGGTATTGGAGGCTCTCCTCCTCTGCACACAATCACCCTCCGAGTGTAGACGGTGACAAGGATGACAATGGGCAGGGTGGAGGTAGTCCAGTCATCCCTTCTGCCTCTCCTCGTGTGTAGAGACTACATACTTTGGAATGCCTGAATAGGGCTACAGTTACTGTGGTCATTTGAAATGTATTTCTGAATACTGAACAGATGCCTGGCTACACTTCAATGTACCATAACCTGTGGATCCTCAAAAAACTTGACAATGTGGTAACCTAATCAGAGCTGAATATGACATGTTCACTGCTGTTATTGCTTACCAGTAAGTCATTACTCATCCTTGTAATGCACAATAAAAAATTAACATCCGACCTAACTCTTCAGAGTTCAAAAATACAGAGGACTGGATCCAGGGAACTACTTAAACTTATCCTGGGCTTGCATCCACCCAAATGAAATATTTGTCTTGTTTCTTGGAATAGTTGACAGTGACACTCCACCTCTGTCACTGGACAAAATATTTTGAAATGTATGATAGTAAACTGCCCCAAGGGCATTTGCCTTTTGGGTGACATGTAAATTTAATCAATAAATACAATCATTGGATGCTGCTGTTTAATAAAAACTAGCTCCTTGAACTCATGGAATGGGTTCCACAGAGTTTTGAATCCTGGCCAATGTACTGTATACCCAGCTGTAATATATGAACAAAATGTGATCTGATTCTAGGTTTGACAACTAGCAGACTAAGTAGGCGAGCATGTTCATCAGGACATGGATACTTGCAAAGTAGTTCCCTGTGATTCCTAAATCCTTGACAGAGCCAGCCCAAGACATTTTGCTGCCTGAGGTCATGTATCAAATGGCACCTCTGCCTGCCCCCAGTCAAGAGAATGCTTATAACACTCCAGTTACCTGAGTTTGCTCCACCACCATCCCAGACACATACCGCTACACTGGGGGGCGTCTGGTTCAAATCCCCACTCACCCATGAAGCTCCCTGGGTGACATTGGGCCAGGCACTTCTTCCCAGCCTAACTGACCTCACAGGGCTGTTGTGAGGATAAAAAAGTATGCGTGTGTTTTGATTCAGCTCAACCAACCTTTTCTTGCTGCTATCCTCTATTTTCCTTAGCCACTGAGCACTGAAGCTGACCTTCACAGCTCCCTCCCCACCAACGGAGGGCTTGTGGTGTGTGTTTTGGCCCCTCCTGCCTGAGAAGGAAACAGCCCCTCCAACTCCCTGACCTCCCGCACTGCTTCCGTTCTCTCACTGATAGATTAAGCCGAAGAAGAAATGGTCCCTCACCTCTTGCTGGCCATGGGAGGGGGCACCCGGGGCAGAGGAGTGGGGGCAGGGGGCGGGCAGCTACCACTTCTCTCAGGCAGCTACCACCTGGGCGGAAGGTATCAGTCTGACTCATAGGAGGGCTGGCTGTGATAACTGAAGGAGAACCTACAAGAGGTTGAGTCCTATCTTTTTGGCAAAATGCAGAAATGCCATGGTGCTTCAAACATTTCATCTTGGAAGTTTTTAAAATACCTCTGATGACCAAATCAAAAATAAGGCTGAAAACAACATCAGTGTCGTTTGAGAAATTTACCATATCTGATTGCATTTGTGCAGTGCAATGCAAGTGCTCAGAGTGTTAGGGTGGCCATCTGTCCTACTTTACAGAGGACAATCCTCTATTTGAAGGTATCTTCTGTTTGAAGGGCTGCCCAGTCCAAGTCCAGTTTAAAGATAAAGAAAGGATCCTCAGAAGTGAGAGCAGGGGCCTTGACGTTGCCCATCCACCATTAACACCTGGACAGCAGACTGAGCAGGGACACAAGACACCTGGTCTCAGACCCAATCTACACAGTGATGCTTTCTGCCTGAGGCTATTCAGTGTAAAACTGGATTTCCATCATTTCGGATTTGCTCCTCCTGTGGCACACATAGGGATGTCAGAGAATTCCGCCATGGATCTTGGTGAGGCCGAATGCCAGTGCATTTGGCCCCCTGAAATCCATGGCGGAACGAAGCCCCCCTGCCCCCCACCCCGCGAAATGGGCCCGGAACGGAGCATCTACCTGCTGCTGTCCGCGCTGACTTGCGAATGGTGGCTGTGTCTGCGGCTGCCATTCGCTTCTTCCATATAGCTGTGATAGGCTACGTAAATATTTACGTAGCCTATCATGGCTAACGCAGGGATGCCATTTGCATCCCTGCAGAAGCCGTGATAGGCTACATAAGTATTTACGTAGCCTATCACGGCAAAACTAAGGGAACGCAAATGGTGGCGGCTACGGCAGCTGCCATTTGCGTTCCCCTTTTTTTAGCTGTGATAGCCTATGTAAATATTTACGTAACCTATCACGGCAAAAAAAAAGGGAATGCAAATGGCGGCCGCTGTAGCCGCCACCATTTGCGTTCGCTGTTGTTGTTGTTGTTTTGCCGTGATAGGCTATGTAAATATTTACGTAGCCTATCATAGCAAAATACAGGGACGCAAATGGCGGCAGCTACAGCAGCCGCCATTTGTGTCCCTGCAGGCTGCCCAGCAGCCGGATGTCCGGCTGCGGGCGGCCCCGGCCAGCAGCTCCGTGGAATCTCCGTGGAGTGGAGCCAGCCAGAGAGAATTTCGGGGGGAGGGACAGAGCGCCTCCCCCCCACCGGGAATGTCACCCTTCGAAAAGGTAAGTGACTTTCGTACATACCTAGGCACACGTTGCCAGCTAATGTGGCATATACCTGGGGGAAAACCCACTGTTGCCAGGCAAAAGCCAGGAGAAACTGCAGTATTTTGTGCATATGTGGGCGGAGTCCCATGACCAAACGAATGACAACAACAACTCCTTGGGTTTTTTTACATTCATTAAGCCTTTGCATGTGCGATGATGTATGGAGATTTTTTTTTAAGAGGCATCCCAAAAGCAATTGGCTGACTTTCTCAGGGGTTAGCCTCATTGAAGAGAAAGTGATTTACTTCTGAGGAGACATGGTTATCCATGTCAGCGAGTTGTTCCTTGAGGCAGACAAATAAAAAGGACAATGGAGAGAACAGGTCTCATCCATTAAGCTTATTCGAAGGTGCTCGATGATGCAAAGGTACGATAAACAAACAAAAACCCAATGGTCAGCAGAGGGTGAAGCTGACACAAGGGTAGGGTTGGCGGAGAATTTCTCCACGAATCTTCAGGAGGCCGGGTGCCGACGCATTCAGCCCCCCGGAAGTGTTGGGGAAATTCTCCGCTGCCCCCCCCCCCCGGGATGGGACTTACCTTCAGCGAATGTCCCTCTCGGCGGTGGGTCCCAGCGGCGGTTCGGCGGTGGTTCGGCGGGGGCGGCGGCTGGTCTCCCAACCGGCTGCCACCGCCGCCATTGCAAAAAAAAAAAAGTAAAGTAAAAAAAAACAACAACACCCATGATAGGCTACGTAACGATTTACGTAGCCTATCACAGCTAGATTTCCAAAGTTAGCCGTGATAGGCTATGTAAATCGTCACGTAGCCTATCACGGGTGACTTTGGAAAAATAAAAAATCACGTACGCAAATGGCGGCGCCCATGGGGCGCCGCCATTTGCGTTCCTTATTTTGGCACGTCTAGTCTACATAAACATTTACGTAGACTACGGCGAAAATAAGGGAATGCTATTTGCATTGCCCTTATTTTCGCCGTAGTCTACGTAAATCTTTACGTAGACTAGACGTGCCAAAATAAGGAACGCACATGGCGGTCCCAATGGGAGCCGCCATTTGCGTACGTGTTTTTTTTTTTTCAAAGTCACCCGTGATAGGCTACATGATGATTTACATAGCCTATCACGGCTGACTTTGGAAATCTAGCCGTGATAGGCTACGTAAATCGTTACATAGCCTATCACGGGTGTGTGTGTGTGTGTGTGTTTTTACTTTTTTTTTCACGGCCGGGTAGACCGGGCGCTCCTACCCGGCCTGAATTTCGCCGGCGAGGGATGGGGCACCTCCCCCCCGGCCTGAATTTTGGCCGGGCAAGGCGGGGCGCCTCCCCCCCCTCACCTGAACTTCGGGGGGAGAACCGAAGCGCCTCCCCCCCACTGCGAAGCAAGCTGCGGGACGAGGTAAGTCCCTTTCGTCCATCCCTACCAAGGGTTAACTCCTTCCATTCCTTTCAGCTCCACCCTTAGTTGATACAACTTTCTGTTCATCCTCACAGCGCTGAAGCCACTCCTACTCCCCCAGGAGTAGTACCACAAGTTTAGCACACAGTGAGTCCCAAAATAGATGGAAGTCGTGGTTACTGGAAAATCCATCACAAAAGGACTTTGCGAAAATGCAGTTTTTATGGCAAGAAAATCCAGAACTGATACAGATTGGAGGTAATGTCATGTGCCACACCCATGTGTGAGGTGCAGAAGCAGCTGTGTAGATTGGGCTTCAGTCTTCCCCACAGTGATGAGATGTGTTTCATTTCTATTTAAATTATAGTAATTATTTCTAAATTTGCTTCTATATATAGAAATTAGCGTATGCAATTTTTTAAACTTTTTTTGCAGTTCTTCATCCTCTTTTGTCCTCCTTTTTGGTGATGCGTAAGTGGCCATTCCATTGAACACTTGCATTTGTGCCTATGTAGCTGGCTTTTCTTTTGCTACAAAAGAGTACATTCTTCTCAGGCAAATAGGCCTGGGAAAAAGGAAATCCCCACTTGCTGCACTGGATAGCCCCAGGACATCCGTGCACAACTTGCATATAGATCTTGCTTTTGGTTTCCAAGCAAGCGAAGCAGTGTGCTACTCTTCAGAGCAGAGCTGCAGAGCACAGGCCCACCTTCCTGGCTGCGCACATCATTTCATCAAGTAACTTCTGTGACTCAGGCTGGAGTGCTCTAGCCCTGACCCTGCTCTATCCCTGATTAAATTTGACTCACTATAAAAGACAGATTCCCAGTTGTTTTGTGATTAAAAGAACAAATTGCTAATGCTAGTCATGCTTTCCAGTACTCTATTTCAAGGGAATGTCAGCAGGCACACACAGGGAAGCACTAATCAGTAGACGCTTACATTCGGCAATGCATAACTCAAAAGGAGATGAGAAACATAATAGTTCTCCTTCTCCATCCATAAAATATGACTATAATAACAGCAGAAAGTGACAACTTAATGAGTAACATGTTTTTAAAGTACTCTCTTGAGGCTTTGATGTGTCATTTCACTGTACTCAGCACAATTGTTAACACACTTTCTCTCTGACTGCTAGCCAGAAAAAAAAGGGCATGGAGCTTTTTGAGGTGTTCTTAGCACTGTTCGTTCATAAATAATATCATCCCACCCTGTTGGGACTGCACTGATAACAGACATATTTCATCCCACGTTGAAAATACATTTCATGCACACAATAATAATACTAATATGAGCAACAAACTGTAATACAGTGCTTTTTGTTCCCCTTTCATGGTATGGTTGAGACGTTCTACAGGAGCTTGGCTTTTTTTTTTTTTTTAAGTACTGTGTTCTCTGCCTTACAGCAGCTTTCCAAGGTTCCAGGCACAGCTCTTTCCCAACCTGCTAACTGGAGATACCAAGGACTGAACCCAGGAGAATCCTGTGTATGTACTTTGCCACGGAGCTACGGCTTCTCTCATTTATTGCCTTTAAAACATCAAATTCCTTATATTGTCAACTGCATTGTTGGGTAAGTTTTTTTTCTTCCAAGTATGGTTCTTTTCATTGTATTTTCTGCCCCCATGATCAGGTGTTCTTAATCAAAGGAAAAAAGAAAAACCCAATAGTGGTTGACTTGTGAAAATTGTGAACCACGAACAGTTTCCAAATATAAACTCTGTATGTGTGCATCTTCACTGTGTCCATTTCACAGCCATTCAGGTGTTCATCTTTTAGGTCTTGTGAACGCATTGACTGTGATAAAACCACACATGTGCATATGTGTACGCACTTGGTGAGAGGATGTGCTCATGGGTTTCAGACAGCAAGGTGAGATCATGCCGCCATGGGAAGTATTGCTGTGGGAGCAGTTTCTTTCTACTGGTCTTCCTGCAACCTTCTGCAAGGCCTGAGTGCACATGCACAGCTCTATTTGCATGCCACAAATCAACTATTTATACTTCGGCTGCTATGCCAAGAGGTAACTGCAGCCCTTCATAGAATCGTAGAATAGTAGGGTTGGAAGGGGCCTACAAGACCATCGAGTCCAACCCCCTGCTTACCACTTACATCTTTTGTGTAGTAGAGGAGATGGATAAAAGGAAAGTACTCCCAGATAAGTATTGTAAAAACGAAATGTGTTTGCACACAAGCCTTAAGTCTTCATTGCTCCCTCAGAGACACAAGACCAGTTTTTGAAATTAAACCAGCTTGTATAAAGAAGTACCACAAGTGGAATTCAGATACCTTATGGCAGGGATGGGCGACTTGAGGATGTTCTCCTGTTGGTGCCTCTGCCATGCAAGAAGGGGTACTAGTAACCAGAGAGTTGGCATTTTTAGTATTGGCATCCTGTCTGTTGTATTCTCTTCCTTAGGATGCTTGCCTGGTGCTTATCATTCAATGCCAGGCAAATGTATTTCTGTTCTCCCAACCCTTTTTAGCTGCTGCATGTATTGGTTTTTTAAAAAAAATGTTTTTATTCAGGTTGTTTTTATTATTTCTGTATTTGTGGTGTGTGCATGTTTTCTTGTTTATGTGAACTATCCTATTAGGGTGACATATCATATTTTTAAATAAATAATAATAAAAAAATACTGTGCCATTCATTTCAATGGGGACTGCACAGTAAAAATTCTTTGTGGATTGATCCCCAAGTAAGCAACCTCTTAGGGTCAAACTAGATGTGACATTCAATGTGTCACTTTAAACTGTATATTGTTGTTGTTGTTGTTGTTACATTTAATAACTGCTGTGAGGAGCCCTATTTTTTATCAGGACTGAGGCATGGGAAGTTTCCTTTTAACCTCCTCTCCCCCCTACCATGGTTCTGATGGAACTATCCCCCTCCTCTAAAGCTGCTATTAGTCCTAGAAAGGAAGCTTCCTTTGACACTAATGGGAATTCCCCCCCAGGCTAAAAAGCAGTGAATATCAGGGGAATTTTCATCAAGACTGCAATAGGATTAATCCATACGCCTTGTATTTTGGAGAATACAGGGCTCAGCAAACCCCCAGAACCTGTTTTCTATGTCATGTTTCCACCCTCAAATATGTGAAGAAGTGATCAAAGAAAGAGTATTCCTGCCATGTCATTTCCCTCCCTGCTGAGTTAGATGAGGATGGGGCTGGGTGGGTTGGCTTGCAGTTCAGAAGAAAAGGCTTCCAGGCAGGCTTGATTCCAGCACCTCTCTTTTTAGAAATCAAGCGCAGTGCCTGCTGCACATTGTTACTCGTGGCAAGGAAAGCTGCTGTGAAACCCAAATGTGTATGAAGATGCTGCCCTTCTGTCATTTGCCTGCATTATTTCCTAACTCTTGCAGGAATCCAGAACTACGATCTCTCTTCCCTTAACCCAATTTGGAAGCATTAGGGGGCAGAGCAGCCCTGGGACTGCCTCTGCTCCATGTCATAGGGAAGATTTGGAACTCCTGTGTGCGTCACTTGGTTTCTGGCTCGGGAGGGAGGGCTTTCCTGGGTAACAGAATGATCTTTAGTCTATGTATGAACTGATTATAGGGACAGATAAATTTCTAGCGCCCTCCTCTCAGAGAAAATTGTCTATGTTTGCGTTAGCACATCTTGCTTTTTGTGTGTGAGATATTTAGTGCAATAGAGAGATCAAAGTACTTCCCTATATGGCAAGACTCACACTGATCAAAGCTGATAGAACTAATTATCACCAACCTTACTATTTTGATGAAAATGATTTCAATATACTCCTGTTATTAAATGTATTGTCTTGAAAATACATTAAGTTGGAATCAAACACGATGCCCCCCCAACCCCTCAAAAATTGCAGCAGCAAAGCTGTCTATGTATCTATCTACTTCATTCCCAAGTTCATGGAATACTATACTTCTTCATAGCACACCACCTGAAGGCACTATTGATAATAGTGACAGTGAGTCTATATGCCTCACACACTTCATTAAAATATATTGATTTCACTTATCGGTGTTATTATTTCAAAGGCAGAAAGCCAACAATCTTTATGGTTGTTCCCAAGCTATGCAAGCATTGCTGAACTATGGAAGAGCACATCCAGAATCACTCACTAATACATTCAGTACCAAACTTTATTGCCCCTAACCTCAAAGCTGACTTATTTCCTCTGGCACAATAAGAAGAGAATGAGTCAGGAATACTGTCTGATATACAGATTCACAAACTAATGGTTGACTGAAGTTATACATATAGTGACTTTTTAAAGAGCTTTATGGTGAAGCACATTGACTTAGAAATAGAATCAAGATCTCTCAAAATTCTTTGCTTCTGAATCAATTCTAGATCAGATGGTGCTGCTTTGGACTCTGGCGACAATTCTGAGCAAGCTAGGTCACTGAATCCCATGGCAGTCAGTGGGATTTTTAAAGCAACCCCTAGCAGCACACAGGATTGCAGCCTCAGCTTCTAGGAGCCCCAACCTCCATAAATTGCCATCCACACAGTCATAATATCATCCTGCCTAGTAAATGGCCAAGGGCTTCTTTTAATGAAACATTCAGTATATCCATGAATTACATTTTTACATTTACATTTATTACATTTTCTGCAAAGAGCTATTCAGAATAAGCATAGCATATTTAGTGTTTGCACTGACACACAATGTTAGCAAGTAAATGCTTTAAAGTTAACATTTAGTAGGTGTTACATCTAAATTACTTAAATGCAAATAAAAATGTAGCCAATAATATACTTGCTTGAGCCGTACATGGATCATCTAAATGTCTGTGGTTCTTGGGGAAACCAAATGACCTCTTTCTACAGATAGTAAGATCAAAGCACTCAGTTTAGATACTCCAGCTGTCTTTCCCATTGGCATTTGACATGTAACGGACCATTTAAATTCAGGGGGTATGTAAACATTTTAACCCTTGGCAGTGGCATCTGAAAAACATGCAGGCAATAAATTGACGCTCAATTCCCTGCACTAGATACATGCTTGGTGCCTCTCCTTTGAAGTCTAAGGAATGACGCCAGCCAGTGAGCTTTGCTAAATGACTTGAATGGAAACTATCTGATAACAAAGTGCCTCCTTGCAAACTGAAACACTGACATTTGGAAAGCGCTCCTACTCCTGCTGTCTCCTTGGTGTTTAGGAAAGGAGATGTATAGCTTCTGACACTGTATTGAAGCTAGCGGTGGCCAAATGCAAGCCTTGCTTGGTGGCTACAGAAGGAGATCTGAAAAGCAAGTTAAGCAGTCTAAGCCAGATTCCAAGAGGATTTATAAAAAATAAGGTCACTGTTGGTAAATGCCCCGTTGTTTGATAAGCCCTACTTAAAGACCAAAGGCGGAATTTACTACAGAGGCAAAAGGGCAGTTCCCATGCAACATTTGCTTCCATGGAAGTACTTTTGGAATGATCCGCACGGAGGCAGACATGTCAAAGACGTTAAACTGGAATTAGTCATCTGTGTGAATTTTTTCCTGGAAAGATCTCTGAACAGGATAGTAAATACCTACTGGCTCCTACATACAAATATTTCCTAAAGAACCTGTTCCAAAATAATTTTTCACCCATATGCATCCATGGACACCCTGGGGAAGCAAACATTAAAGAAGAAGAGGAACACAACTTTATTCTCACATCCAGCGCTTTGCCTGCGTCCTGGTTGGAATGGATCTTAGAAAATCACCTTCTTCACAGTTTTACTAGACCACATTCATGGGCTAGGTTAGCTAACTCATTAAAAATGATCATCTCACATGTGGTGTCATGCAAATTGAGCACCAGCCTGTGATGGTTGGATATTAGGGAAGTGCACTGGATTCAGTTGGAACTTGAGCTGGATCAGGCCCTTTCACACTGTTTCTGGTGCTTCCCAAGGTGACCAGAGACTTCCATCCAAACATCCATCTTGCCAAGACCACCTTCCCAAGGTCTGCCTTCCTGAGGTGACCTGAGGCTTCCCTCCAAATAGAGATGTAAAATTTCCAGAATTTTGAAGCTATGGGAAAAATGGAAATTTGGGGGGAAATGGAAATAATACTTTTTTTTTTTTAGCACTCTTTACAGCGATGAAGTCACCTGGGTACTTTAGGAACATGAAATGTATTTTGTATAAGTTGGTTTTCTCATAAAATTATCATTAAAATTTAAAAAAAAGAAAAGTAAACTCAGTAAATTTGTAATTATTGTCTGAATAAATGATAGTTTTAAATTTAATATTGCAAACATGATAATTTTTTGAGCAAACCAATACATAATACATTTTAGGTTCCTGTTTTATGTCTGACTGAAACATCTGAATCGTTCTAGAAGCCAGAAGAAACAAGAACTGCTGGGGACAGAGGAAGTCTGGAGTACAGCATCTGTTCTGTTTGTGAGGAATTGGTTGGAGTGGAGTTTAGGGAAATCTGGTCTGAAGGAAAAGCTATTGAGCACTTATTTAGCTGCGGAAGACCCTCTTGCCTGTTAGGAATGGTAACCAAGCTTATTTACTTTAAAAACCTTAAAGCAATCTCAACCTATTATATGAGCGCTGACCAAGTCTTCTTCCATGTGGCTCTTTCTGTCGTCGATGGGGACAGAGACCTGGTTTGCACAACATGGCACAGCTTGTCATTGGTAATTTAACCCATGACAAGCTGCAGCACTTGTGGGTGCCACTTCCATATCCAAACCCTGCTTGGGGATTGTCATGTTGTGTGAACCTTGCAAACGTGCGTTATGTGAGGGTTAAACAACCGTCACATAGCCCATGGTCTGTAGTTGGTTCATGTGAGGGTTGTTTAACCCTCACATAACCCATGCTCGCAGGCTTCGCATGACACGACAACCCCTGCGTGGGGTTTGGATATGGAAAATGGTGGCAATACGCACTGAGCACGTACCACAGTCATGTTAAATAACCCATGGTGGACTGTCGTGTTGTGTGAAATGGCCCACTGAGAGGCATGCCAAGGAGATGTTCGACTCAGCCAGCACCGGGACAGTGACATACTGGGCTTTGCTGCTTTTTTACACTGGTGGCAGAATTTCCAGGTACATCAATTGGTCCTTCAGTTGCTGCCTTGGCAACTGTTGGATAGCACCAACAATTAGCCATAGAGTTAATGAGCTAGCCATGTCTAGCTCATCATGGCAGGTATACTATGATTCACCACAGTTGGTTCAGCATGGTAGAGTTAGGCGGGACAAAGCACGCCTCTGGAGCTCAGTCAAAGTATGACTTCGTGGCTCTTGACAGTCAAAGTAAGCCTTGTGGTTCAGTCTTTCAAAGTACACCTTTCTGGGCCCTGTTGTCTAGCAGGCAAGCAGTCAAAGTACTATTAGGGATGTGCATTGGATTAGGCCAAAGCTGGAGCCTTTGTGGCAAATCCTTCTCAACTCAATCTCTGCCAGTCTTTTTCCTGCAGTGCATCTCAGTGTTTATACACACACACACACGCACACACACACACACACAGAGTATATTCTGATCCTACGTTCCTGTACAAGTACTGTTGTTTCTTAGTCTGTGTGTCTTCTCTTCTTCATGGTGTAAGGAATCTGGGTTTGTGAGCATAGTCTGAGTTGATCAGTCAGGTCTACTGCTAAGAGTTTTATTTTCACAGAGTGCAAAGGAAGTAGCATTGCCTTGTGGCTCCAGGCATCAGTAACACCAGCCAAACCTTCAAAGAAAAGAACCCTGTCTTGGCCTGGCTCCAGGCTAAAGTACACCTTGGGGATTGTTTCATCCTTCCAATGCAGCGTCCAGGGCTGTGAGCACAGGCTGCATTGTTTAGTCAGTTCCACTGCAAAGAGAGTTCTTTCTGTAGAGGCAAAGGTCTCACCTCAGCCTGTTCTTGGCAGAGAAGTACTCAACGCTGAACTCTCCTGCTTCTTTACACTGGTGTGGTTCTCCCCACCTTCCTTGCTGAACTGCCATCAGACAGACACAAATTAAGTAAGCGTTAATTAAACCTTCACTCTGCCTTGCACTTCATTGGCTGTCCGTTAAGGCAACTTTTGTGGGACTCGGCTGCCACTGCTCCACCAATACTCACATTTTGTACCTGGAACACATTTTCCAGGTTCATCGGCTGGTCCTTCAGTTGCTGATGCCTCTGCCACTGTGGACTATCCGTAGTGCCAGCCAGTAGCCACAGACTTCATGAGCTGGCCATGTCCCACACTCTCACAGTTGACCTGCTATTATATTTGCCACAGCCAGTTCAATGTGGGTGCTGTCAAGGTACGCCTGTGGGATTCTGAACAACATTTCCTTGCTGTACTTTCAACCCCCTAGCACAGGGGTGGGCAACTTCAGGAGGTCTGGGAGCATTTTCACCTCCAGGACACACCCTCAGTCTGCTGGGTGACCCCCAAATGATTTTTTTTTCAAATCAGAAAAAATGGCATCCATAGCACTGCAGAACCCTAAAAGGGTTAAATTTTGCTTGAAGACAAGCTAAATGCGACCCTTTTAGTGCTCTGTAATGCTATGGATGCCATTTTTGGTTCAGTTTTTGACCACATGTAGCCCACCCAGGCTCTGACATAAACCCAAGTAGTAAAACATGTGAAGTCTCCTCTCACAAGTCTAGAATTCTCATACAGCTATAGAGTCAGTCAGAGTGGTACAGTTAGCAGGACAGGCTGGTATACAATAGAAAAGATGGAGTGGACCCAGGACAGGACTGTGAGATGACCCATTCTTCCAGTGCCACCACCACACTTCACTATGAAAAAGCCTTAAGCTCATTTTCAAGCATCATAATTCCTTAGCCTGCCCTGTATGCCTATCCTTTAGAAATTTGCAGGTTTCTTGCCTAGGGACACCTGTATGATATGTGCCATTTTCATACATATTGCCTAAAAAAACACTGGGGGAGGAAGAGGAAGTGAATCACTTACACACACACCCAACAAATTGAGGACTCCCTTTCCACATAAACCACTGCACCTATCCTTCTGAAACTTTGCAGGTTTCTTACTTAAAGCCACCTCTATGTTGTTTGTTATTTTCAGAATAATTGTCCACAAGAAACATGGGAGGATAAGTGTGTTCTGTTTTGGATACCCTCAAAATATAAAGGCTGCTTTTGCACAAAACCCCTGAACATCTAACACTTGGCAGGCTTTATCCCATTATAAAGGGCAATTATCCCTGCAAATTTGATCCAGTTCTGCCAAAAATGTTATTAGCAGTTCCCTTGAAAAGAAAATCAAAATATAAAGGCATGTAGCAGAAAGCCCCCTGCACTTATTTTTCTGACATTTTGCAAGCTTAATCCTCTCCTAAGACACTACTATACCTGCAAATTTCATCCAAGTCTGAAAGAGAGAAAATAAGCTTAAATGTCTCATGATAGTCAATGGCAGGCATGAAGCCTCGGATTTCTGGATCTCAGCTTGGGCTCAGTACATGAGTTGAAAAAATGGCTTCTATCAATCCATACCGAATTGGGCCATTTTCCAAAGTGCTGAATCAGGGTCCAAGTCTAATCTTATCAGTGCATACCTCTACTGGATATGCATGGACCCACCTATTTACTGCTTGACCCACTAACAACTGAATCTTGCTTACTTAAGATGATTGACTTGGGTGTAGTATCTCTCATTTTGACATCTCTTCATATTCTTAAAAATCTCACCTCGCAGAATAGTCCCCTGACACTCCCCCACTCTTCACTGGATGTATGCATGGCCCATTTCATGCTTCTGATAAATTAAGCTCTTGAAAGCTCATGCCTATGAAAGCTCATGCCACAATACATGTGTTTCCTCTTAAGGTGCTACAGGACTCTTTATTGTTTTAGCTTCATCTGGGAATGTCTGGGATTTTTAGATTTGCTACTGAAAATTCATATAGTGCATCTCAAGTGTTCAAACCACTCCACATGCATCTCCTCAATAATCCTTACAACAGCCCTGTAAGGTAAGATGGTATTATTGTCCCCACATGGTTTTGGAGCAGGGATGCTGAGGCTGAGATAGTGGCTGGCCTAAAGCCTTGACCTGGTTCACATGATCAAACAGGCCCATGGTGGCCTGTAGCACATGCTGGCGCAAGCCCAGTGGGATTTGTATATTCAATGCCCAGCCACAGCTTGTCTTGTCATGCAAACCTGGGAACAGTTAAATAACTCTCGCATAACCCACAGCCCCTAGGTTCACACAACATGACAAGCTGTGGCTGGGTACTGAATATTCAAAATGGGAATATTAAAAAAGCAACAGCCCATGGTGGGCTGTTAGATCATGCAAACTGGCCCGTTGAGTTCAGAGCGGGAGAATTGAACCAGGGACTTCCTGCCTCATCAGAGCTCACTCTCTTTAACCACTATGCTGGCATTCCCCAGCCTGATGCCCTGCAGATGTCCTGGACTACAACTCCCATCAGCCCCAGCCAACATGACTATGGGTCATGGTGAAAAGAGCCAGTGTAGCGTAGTGGCTAGTGTGTTGGACTGGGACTTGGGAAAGCTGGGTTCTAGTTCCCAATCAGTCATGAAGTTCACTGAGTGACTTTGGGCCAGTCACTAACTCTCAGCCTAACCTACCTCACAGGGTTGTTGTGAGGATAAAATGGAGAGGAGGAGGATCATGTAAGTTGCCTTGGGTTCCTTACAAGGGGGAAAAGGTGGGATATAAGTGTAATAATAAAACTGTTGTTGTTGTTGTTGTTGTTGTTGTTGCTACCCCATAGCTTCAGAATCCAAAGATTCTCCCCACTGTATCTAGGGAAGCTTCAGCCTCTTCTAAACACGATGGCATGAGCAAGGACTCCCCCATCTTTTTCAGCACTCTGCATCCTTGAGCAAAATAAACCGAAGCTGACCCCTTCTTAGAAAATGCATCAAACCCAGACTTATGTATTAATATACATAGAAATATTTATTATTATTTTTTAAAAATATTGGTTACTTTTCCAAAATTGCTCACAGCAATATTCAAAAACTATATGACATTAACCCTTAAAACTTAAGTTAAAAAAAATCACAACCCTTATTGGAGCAATTTGGTGAAAATATAAATAAACTGGCACTCATAGAACCCTTCATAAGGCTAATGTGGAATAGTCAGAGAAGTTTCTAATGTTTCAAAAAGGAAAAGAGGGGAGAGGGAGGTTTTGCTTTGCTTCAGGTTGGCAGCATTTCAAATGCCAGCACCATTCACATAGGAGAGGCTTGCATTAGGAGTTTGGATGGTGAGGTAATTAGATGAACTTAGTGCTGGGCAGTGTAGCTTTGTAGAGTTGTCTTATGGTGTGTAATAGGCTAAAAATTAGCAGCTGCATCTCTGAGCTGTTGTGATGTCATGACTGTTCACAACCATTCTAAATGCTCAGGTTGCTAAATCCCATGGTGCCAAGGGTGCTATCAGCAAGATGGAAGACAGGCATGGAAGCCTTGGGGACTGGGGTGGGTGAGAGCTGTAGCCAGGAAAGCCAAACAACAACTGGGGATTGTTCAATTGATAATCAAAATGTGATTGAAGACCTCCAGTGCATTGATATTGCCCTATTTCAATCACATGGCGCCCTTTTTAAATATTTGTCCATCAGCACTTTTAGGGCAAAGGACTGAAATGTGTGTCCCCTCTGAAATGTTTGCCTGTGGGTGGCAGACTGATTTGAGTAATCTATTTCTTTCTGATATATATTATTGTCATATAAGATGCAGTATTGCTTTTAATGAAAAGGGCTGGGAGCACTGCATCCTGGGAGATGTATGTGAGACCACAGGAAGGGAGGGAGGGAGAATTTGGGTTGTCTGAGTTCAGAATTGTGATGTTTTTAGCACGGAGTACAAAGACAACACTCCAAGATGGATTCTCGCCACCCCCTACAACTTCTTACATGTGAACTCATGTGAGAGAACTTGGATTGTTGGTCACATAATACATCTCCTATGCATGTCACTTGACTTACATATTTCACTGCTAGGGAGATGCCTATGCTCTCCATGTGGAATGGCTTATGCATCTTCCCATGTAGAGATTCCCTTTTCAAACAATTCACAAATATTTGTATAGAGTGTGTGAGTCTCACTTGGGTTTCCTCTTCTGCTTTTTCCAGGTGCCATGCAAAGTGGCTGCTGGGCACTCTGGGGCAAACCACTGCTGCATGATCCATTTGGGGGATGGTCAGATATTCAGCTGGATTAAGTAGAGCCATTATATGGACCGTGTCAGGGGAGGTGACTCTATTGCGGCTGCTTCTCCTGAGAGCACACCAGTAGCCTATGAGGAAACAGAGATGATTTCCCTGTGAAGAGTGGGAACCTCTGACTAAGTACTTCCAGTGCTAGGGCCCAGTACTAAGGTCTAGGGCACAGACAGCTGCCACAAACATGCAGAGCCCCGCCACAGTGTATCACATGACAACAGACATCCAGTGGCATGCATAGAAAGGGTGCCTGTCTCCATGGTAACAAAGATGTGAACATGTGTTCCCTATGCACTTGTTCCTGGTGGGCTGTTGGCATCGTTAGGTAGTGGGTCAACCTCATCCATGCAGAGCCTCACCCCAGTACTGTGATTCTTTACAGATGGCAATGAATCTTGAGTGCTTTAGGCATAAAACTACCTGGATCTAGGGATCTTTCCTTCATCATCAAGGAAAGCACTTCAAAGCAGGCAGAATTTTAAATAATCAAAAGTATGGCATTCATATCATAAGAACAATTAGCCACATTTCTTTTTCCTTTGAGAGCCAGTATGGTGTAATGGGTAGAACATACGACATAGATTGGGGACAGCTGGGTTCCAATCCCACTCAGCTGTGAAAATACACTGGATGTGCCTGGGGCTGCTCACTATTACCCTACCTCTCAGGACTGTTGTGAGGATGAAATGGGATGACCCTATAGGTGCTACCTTGAGCTTTATGGAGGATAAGCAAGATAGAAATGTGATAAATGAATAAGTAGCATCCATCAGCCAGGCAAATAACTGCTCTTCATTTGTGATCCTATAAATATTTCTTCAGCCCAGTTGGCTTGACCACACACACTACTCAGCCTAGACTCAAAGAACTCATATGGTAACCTTGCTGGCTTCCTCAGTGGAACTTGTATTCAGCCTGTCTATAACAGGTGATTTCCCCCCCACCCTTATTTCATTTGCTGAATGAAGAGAAGTTAAGTGGTTGCTTTTTTCCTTGTCAAGGTCATGGAGAGAATCAACCTCTGAAATACTATTACTGTCCTCACCATACCATGCCTCAGCTATTTAAACCATGCTGCCTGATGCCGCCCCAACTGTTCAACTTTTTTGTCTTCAAAATTATACTCAAAGACAAGTGGACGGCCTTTAATCCAAAGAGACCTCAATCAGCTTTTGCTATATTTGAGTTTTAAAGGCAATGACAGCCCCTATTAACTATAAATAAAGCTGTTATTGCTATCATAAGTGCTGGGGAATGTATTCACATTCGAAGTCTATCGTCAGTAATACAGAAAATATTTTATACTGACAAATGATCTTAGAGAAACATGATCTAAGGTGCACAGTGAATGGATGAAAAAGTGCTAATATCTGAAGTTCTTTGTTTTTTGCCTTTGGGCAAATGTAGCTATAAAAATGTCTCTTTTAACTGTATGAACTTAAAAATCATTTTACACTAAATTACATTTTGACTTGAAATTAAGTAACTTTAAGCACCATTAGGAATATACAACGATGAAATTACAGAAACTGAACAGCCTAAGATACTTTTCAGTAACAATTTTGTTGCAGTGATTATTTATATCTATGCATTTATTACATCTGTGAAGGTATGTTAGGGTAACATATATGGCACTATGTCCTCTGGGTAGAATTTACCATTTGTTTAGCTGGAAGTGGGTATAACATATATGAAAATCTTACTCCGTTGAAGGTAATGACTGTGTACAGTGGCTGGTGCCCATTGTTATATGCTCCTCCTGGTCAAGGGCTGGCTGGAGAAAAGGAGGGAGAAAAAATGGCTCCACTGAGCAGTTCTGAGAGATGAGCAAATGGGATGGGATGGATCGTGGTCTAATATTTTTGGTTTAAAAGCAAAACATCACGGACAATGAACTGGATTAGGGAATGGCAGGGTTGCCATTGCTGGATAAAACAGCTGAAATATCAGTACATATGCTGTAACAGTGAACCATCTGTGTATGTGATATGATAAGAAGGAAAACGGAAGGTCAGTAAAAGTGAAGTTGGAATGAGCTGAAGGATACTAGAAAGAGGGTCAGAGTGTTTCTGTGGTTCGGCTGCAGGGTTCTCTTTTGGACTTCCACTGTGACTTACGGAGCACAAAAGGGAGGGAAATGGTTCCATATTAATTGCTCCCCCCATATTTGATTATGTCCCTTGACAAAGAGAGGCCATGCTAGAGTCAAGGCTTCAAAATGGGTGAATTACATGCTACAAGAGACATAGATCTGCTACCATTCTGGGGGTCACTTTCCCTCTCTTCCTTGCAACTTCTTGTATAACACAGCATGTAATGTCACATCATCATAACCCCATTCAGGCATTCAAGAGAATGCATGAGAGCTCAAAGTGGGTCCTGGGATGGGGCCATGCATGCTGGCCCTGCCCCCTTTGTCTGTGGGCATGTAAACCCCACCCCCCTCAGCTCACACCTTGCCATGTTGAACCAACAAGGTCTGAAGAGAAGTGCCAGTCATATTCATTTGAGCTCTCCATGCGAGAGGGACCTGATATCATCATCATCATCATTCTCTAAATCAGTTGGAACCACTAGACACTACAAAAATGGACTCTGTATCCACTGAAAACCTTAGGGTTAAAGGTTGTTGGTTTTTATAGCTAAAGTCGACTAAAGACTGGCTTCCTGTTGAATTCTTGGCTCTGATATGGCGCTTGCTTGATCTGTTTTAGACGTCCTAATTGGGCATTCTAATCCCCCACATGCTTAGAATCTTGTGCATGAGAGTGGGGATGGGTGTGCTCACTCCATCCCGCTGTGTTGGAGGGCACATGGAGGGGCAGTGTTAGCAGCAGGAAGCCTGCTCTACACATGTAAGCTCCTTTTATTTGTTTGTTTGTTTGTTTGTTACATTTTTATACCACCCAATAGCCAAAGCTCTCTGGGTGGTTTACAGTCATTAAAGCATAAACTACTAGATAAGATACATTATCGACACTCAAAAGTTTAAAACTACAGTATAAAGTAGAAGTATAAAGTGCAAGATAAAACCTAGCAGCAATGCAAACTTTTAAAATACAGTTACAGATTTAAAATAACAGAACTAAAAGACTAAAATGCCTGGGAAAATAAGAAGGTCTTCACCTTGCACCAGAAAGAGCACAATGTAGGCACCAGGCCTCTCTAGGAAGTTCATTCAACAACTGGGGGGTCACAACAGAAAAGGCCCTCTTCTTAGTTGCCACCCACCTCACTTCCTTTGGTGGCAGCTCCCAGAGGAGGCCTGCTGAAGATGATCTTAGGGCCCAGGCAGGTATACATGTGAGGAGATGATTGTTCAGGTAACAGGGCCCCAAGCTATTTAAAGCTTTGAGCGTTAATACCAGCATTTTGAATCGGGCCCAGAAATGGACTGGCAGCCAGTGCAGATGGCATAATATGATCATAGCATAGTATGTTCACGTTGACCAGTCCCTATTAATAATCTTGCTGCCCTGTTTTGGACCAGCTGAAGTTTCCAGACCATTTTCAACGGCAGCCCCATGTATAACACATTGCAGTAATCCAGACAAGAGGTTATCAGAGCATGGATAACTGTAGCTAGGCTATCTTTGTCCAGATAAGGACTTAGTTGGTATATCAGCCCAAGCTGATAAAAGGTGCTCTGTGCCACCAAGTCCACCTGTGCCTCGAGTGACAGTTCTGGATCTAAGAGCACTGCAAAACTATGAACATGATCCTTTAGGGGGAGTGCAACCCGAACAGGTTAAACATCAATTAGGCAGGCAGACGAACCACCCACTAACAGTACCTCCATTTTGTCTGGATTGAGTCTCAGTTTATTGGCCTCATCCAGTCCTTTACTGTGCCCAGGCACTGATTCAGAACAGCCACTGCCTTATCTGGATTTGATGAAAAGGAGAGATAGAGCTGGGTGTCATCTGCATATTGATGACACCTCAGCCCACACCTCTGGATAACCTCTCCCAGCATTTTCATGATGTTGAGTAGCATGGAGGATAGAATAGAGCCCCATGGAACCCAATGGCATAACTGCCAAGGCACAGAGCAATAATCCCCCAGCACCACCTTCTGGAATCAGCTATCCAAGGAGTGCCATGCCTCCAGCTCCCAACCGAGACAACCTAACCAAAAGAATACTACAGTTGAAGGTAACAAAAGCTGCTGAGAGGCCCAAAAGAATCAACAGGGTCACACTCCCCTTGTCCCTCTCTCAGCAAAGGTCATCCCACAGGGTGAACAAGACAGGTTCCCTTCCAAAACTAGGACTGAAGCCTGATTGGAATGGATCTAGATAATCAGTTTCATTCAAGAATGCCTGGAGTTGTCCAACAACCACTTGCTCAAGGAAGGGGATCCTTCCTTACCCAGGAAGGGAATCTTGGCAACTGGCCTATAATTGGTAACATCATCCAGGTCCAGGTTAGGCTTTCTGAGGAGTGGCTTAATTACCACCCCTTTTAAAGCGGCCAGCACCACTCCCTCTCTTAAGGAGGAGTTTACAACCTCCTAAACTCAGCTGGATATCCCCTCCTTATTAGATGTAAAAAGATGTAAAAAGCCATGGAGGGCAAGGGTCAAGCACATGGGTGGTTGGCTGGACTTGGCCAAGCACCTTGTCTGCATCCTCGGGTCTCAACAACTGAAACTCATCCAATAAAACTGTACCATTTAGAGTCCAGATCTTCCAGGGTTCTAACTCAGCTGTGGAGCCTCCACAGATACAGCAGGTTCTCCACAGCAGACCTTTGCCCCCCGCAGTGTGTTGGTGACTTTCCGTCATGAGGTTCTAATCATGTGGGGAATTAGAACACCCAAATATGGTGGGAGTATGTATAATTAAACCCTGTCAGTGTGACGATTTGTGCATCTTTCACTTAGCTACCCAGGGAGCATCTCAGTCCCTACCGATCAAACTATTCTCACACTGCAAGTGTTCAGTTATATACAAGGTATCCTGTATTAGGGGTATAGGATTTTTTTTCAACATGACTTATTTTCAAAAAGGCAATTACAGAAACTTGTTGTTAACTGAGCATTTTTTAAAAATACCTCTGGATTTTATATCCTGATCTAATCACTGGTGCTTGTGGGTTGTTTTTTTTAAGTTATTTTGTTATGATATTAATGTAATATATGTTTGTACATGTGATATATCTATCAAACTATCCATCCACAAGTTATATGTTTTCTTTTTGATGGGGTCTTTGGTAGCTTCATGATGTTCCTCCACTCTAGAATAGAATAGAATAGAATAGAATAGAATAGAATAGAATAGTAGGGTTGTAAAGGGCCTACAAGGCCATTGAATCCAACCCCCTGCTCAATGCAGGAATCCAAGTCAAAGCATCCCTGACAGATGGCTGTCCGGCCTCGTCTTGAATGCCTTCAGTGTGGAAGAGCCCAGGAAATGGGTTCCATTGTCCTGCCTTTACAGGTTTTTATTCACTAAGGTCCAATGTGCAATGTATATGTTTGCAGGTTTTTGCTGATAATATTGGGTTCTTTAAATAAAAAATAGGGATACAAATTAAATAAACAAACAAATACAATCTCATCCATGGATCTCATCCATGGATGGACATTTTATTAGGGTTGGCGGAGAATTTCTCCATGAATCTTCGGGAGGCCGAGCGCCGACGCATTCGGCCCCCCGAAAGTGTTGGGGAAATTCTCTGCCAGCCCCCCCCCCCCCCGGGATGGGACTTACCTTCGGCGAATGTCCCTCTCGGCGGCGGGTCCCGGCGGCGGTTTGGCGGCATTTCGTCAGGGGCGGGGGCGGCGGCCGGTCTCCCGGCCGCCACCATTGCAAAAAAAAAAAGTAAAGTAAAAAACAACAACACACACCCGTGATAGGCTACGTAAATCTAGCCGTGTAAATCCTTACGTAGCCTATCACGGCTAGATTTCCAAAGTCAGCCATGATAGGCTATGTAAATCGTCACGTAGCCTATCACGGGTGACTTTGGGGGGAAAAAAAAGCGCATACGCAAATGGCGGCGCCCATGGGAGCCGCCATTTGCGTATGCGCTTTTCTTTTTCTTTTTTTTCAAAGTCACCTGTGATAGGCTACGTGATGATTTACATAGCCTATCACGGCTATGTAAAAAAAAAAAAAGTGTTTTTACTTTTTTTTTCATGGCCGGGTAGACGGGGCGCTCCTACCCGGCCTGAATTTCGCCGGCGAGGGATGGGGCGCCTCCCCCCCGGCCTGAATTTCAGCCAGGCGAGGCGGGGCACCTCCCCCCCCTCGCCTGAACTTTGGGGGGAGAACCGAAGTGCCTCCCCCCCACCGCAAAGCAAGCTGCGGGACAAGGTAAGTCCCTTTCGTCCATCCCTACATTTTATTCAGTTTAGATTCACAGGTGGCATGGAAATAGTTGGTTCATTTTCATTCATTAATACATTTATTACATTTCTATACCACCCAATAGCCAAAGCTCTCTCGGCAGTTTACAAAGAATAAAAACCTTAAACAAAACATTGTAACATAGTATAAAAACCATTTACACACACACACACACACACACACACACTTAACAATCAACAATAAGAAATCCCAGAAACCTGTTCATACCCTGTCAAATGCTGGAGAGTAAGAGGAAAGTCTTAACCTGGCACTGAAAAGATGACAATGTTGGCTCCAGGCAGGCCTCACTGAGGAGATTGTTCCCTAATTGGGGACCACGTCTGAATCTCCCTTGAAGGAGGCAGCTGGAGAATCTCCAGGTGACAATCATAGCATAGGGTAGGTTCATACCAGGAGAGACACTCTATCAGGTATTGCGGTCCTGAGCCATGTAAGGTTTATAGGACAAAACCAGCACCTTGAATTGGTCTCAGAAACAAGCAGGCCAGAATCAATGTTATATGTTCGGACCTTCTAGTCCCTACAATCTGGCCACTGCATTTTGTACAAGCTGCAGCTTTTGAACCATCTTCAAAGGCAGCCCCACATAGAGCACATTGCAATAATCTAACTTGGGGGTTACCAGAGCATAGACAACTGAAGCTAGAGTATCCCTGTCCAGGTAGGGGCATAGCTGGGCTACCAACCAAAGCTGGTAGAAGGCAACCTGTGCCACTGAGGCCACTTGAGCTTCAGCTGACAAAGATGACTCCAGGAGCACCCCCAAAGTTATGAACCTGCTCCTTCAGGGGGAGTGAAACCCATCCAGAACAGGTTGAGCACTATCCAACTGGTCAGAAGAACCACCCACTAACAACATCTCAGTGTTGTATGGATTGAGCTTCAATTTACTAGCCCTCATCCAGTCCATGGTCACAGCCAGGCACTGATCTAGCACATCCACAGCCTCCCCCGATGAAGATGAAAAGGAGAAAGAGAATAATAAGAGAACAACCCTGAATAGCTCTGCTGGGAGACACATGGAGGATTCAATAGAGGCAGAGAGATATTGTTTCTTTGCCACTCTCACTACCCCTGAATATATCTGACCATAGGTACACACCAGTGTTCAATTGCATCCACTAGGAGTTTTTCTCCATCTGCACTCAAGCTGTCTTGTATTGTGGTTTATTGCTCTCAACTCTTCAGTATATCATGGAGCTGTATGAGCTCTACTCCAGAGAGGGCGCTCAGGAGCAGTTGTGTCAACCACACGAGTCATTTTTGCATTCCACAGATTGACCAAGATTTCGGCAGAAGGAGCAGCCATATCATCCAGAACCCCGCACTTCCCGGAGCCCTCTGGAAACCATCCAGATCCACTAGCCCGGGGGCCGGACCATCTTAATAGCCTCCGAGGGCTATTAATTAGCCTCCAAGGGCAGACCATCTTCTCCCACCTTTGCAGAGGGGAAAAGCTGCCATAAGTCTAAACCTCAGCAGGCAATGATGTGACCAGGACAAACGGACTGATTCAACATCCCTCAACTTCAGATTAGGGGTGGACGAAAGTCACTTACCTGTCCTCGAAGGCCGTTCGCGGTGGGGGGGAGCGCTTCGCTGCTCCCCCCGCGAAGTTCAGGCCGGGGGGGGAGGCTTCCCGCCTCGCCCGGCCGAAATTCAGGCCGGGGGGGAGGCTTCCCGCCTCACCCGGCCGAAATTCAGGCCGGGGAGGAGGCGCCTCGCCTCGCCCGGCCGCGAACGCGAAAGTAAAAAACAACAACAAAAAAACGCCCCCTGATAGGCTACGTGACGATTCACATAGCCTATCATGGCTAGATCTGCAAAGTCAGCCGTGATAGGCTACGTGAATTGTCACGTAGCCTATCACGGGTGACTTTAAAAAAAAAAAAAAAGCACGTACGCGAATGGCGGCCCCCATAGGGAGCCGCCATTCGCGTTCCTTATTTAGATAGCATTGCCCTTATTTTCGCCGTAGTCTACGTAAACATTTACGTAGACTACAGTGACCAGATAAGGAACGGGAATGGCGGCTCCCTATGGGGGCGGCCATTATCTGTACACTCTTTTTTTTTTTTTTTTAAAGTCACCCGTGATAGGCTACGTGACGATTCACGTAGCCTATCACGGCTGACTTTGCAAATCTAGCCGTGATAGGCTACGTGAATCGTCACGTAGCCTATCAGGGGGCATTTTTTTTTTCTTTCATTACAATGGCGGCGGCGGCAGCCGGTCGAAAGACCGGCTGTCACTCCCGCCTCGCTCGAACACCCGCTGAACCGCCGGCCGGACCAGCCACCGGGAGGGACATTCACAAAAGGTAAGTCCCATCCCGGGGGGCTGAGGGGGGCGGGGGGGTGCGGAGGATTTCTCTCCAAAACATGTTCGGGGGGCCGAACGCGTTGGCGCTCGGCCCCCCGAAGTTTCAGGGAGAAATTCTCCGCCATCCCTACTTCAGATCACCATCTCCATGGCCAGCTGAAAAAAACAAGTCTTGAGTATGCCCCGCTACATATGTTGGACCGATGACATGTTGGGAAAGTCCCATGGTTGTCACGGAGGCCATGAAATCCTGAGCTGTCCAGGACAAGGTGCCCTTAGAATGGATGTTGAAATCTGCATATTATTGATTTGTGCCTTCATTTTGTAGAACATGGGACTGATGTCTTAATCATCAAAGATGTACAAAGAGGGAATGTTTGAGTGATTCCTGGGGTAGAAGAAAATGAAAATAAATTGTAATTTTTAGCATTTCATCTCAATATATACTTTGTTAGCATATGATCTCAAACGAGGGGCAAGAGATAGATGGATGGAAGGACAGTGAGTAAAGGTAAAGAATATATGAAAAATAAATTAAAAGGGGGGGCATTTTGCAGATTGGGGTTAAATGTTAGGGCATGGGTTCAGAAAAACACCCATTATAGAAAAGTCTAGGTGTTGCCAGATTGTCCTAGATAATACAAAAATAACAGAAAATGGGTACAGCAGACTTGATCCATTTCAGCTGATGAAACACAATGTCCTAGATCCAAAGCTGTATTCCTGTCATGGTAGGACAGTGTTATACCTTCCAGTAGATCATCCACTAAACATGAAAAGTTTAGCTAAATCTAAATGTGCTTCTGCTTGTGTGATCTCTTGTATACACTCTGGCACAAGCAGAAGACAGATCTGCTATTAAACCTATTTCTTATAGCATTGCATGAATTCTTACATAAGCTTGTGTAAGTTCTTGTGCAAGCATTTGCCAAACAGTGTGAGGGGATGTTTTCCTTCCATTCACAGTTCTTTGGATCCAACCATATGCAAGCTAATTGAAAGTTCAACAGAGGTTGGTCCAATAAAAGAGATTGCTTTTTCCTGTTTTGTAAGATAGGCGTAAGGGCGAGAGTGAGCAAAGTAAACACGTGATTCTTGTTTGCTTTTATTCCAAAACAGTACTACTCTCCAGGATAACTAGCAGCACGATCCTATACTTGTCAACTCAGAAGAAAGCCCCACTGAATTTAGTGGGACTTATTTCTGGGAAGTGTATATAGGATTGCAGCCTATAGGAATGGGGAATAAATTCATTCAGTTCACATTAGGTAATTTCACACTTTTGAACCAATATGCAAATTGAAATACAGTTATCCTTCTAAATTCACACTTTTCCAAATTTTGAGAGGCAGTTTTCTAATCAGAAAATACATACAAAATGTACACATTAGGGGAAAGTGTGTGCACAAAAATGTTTATATTAATCTAAGTAGTATACAAAACACATTATATTAGGGTAAACTGCTTATATTAGGAGAAACGTGTACAATTCTTTGTGCGTGAACTTTAAAAAAACAAAATCTCAAGCTGATGTGGAAAGAAGAGAAACTGAATTTAAGATTGTTAAATGAGAAACTGACAGATTTGTCCATCCCTGGTAGCCTGTGTGTGCTTCCAGACTACCAATCAAAAGTAATTGTACAGCTATTCTGTCTTTTCCTCCTGACTTCACATTTAGATAAGAAAATACTTCACATTTACTTAAAATAGGAAAACCCAATTTAAAATTGGGAAGGAAGAAAGAAACCAAAACATGGGGAAGGAAAAACTTTCTGAAAACTACTTCTAACTTCTAGTTTAAAGGACCAAACAAATGTAATCCGGGGCAGACTTATTCTCACTAAAATGTGACCCTCTGCAATTGGAATGTTCATAATGGTTGACAGTTGACAGCTCTGTTTTATAACCCTGTCACTTTTTAAACAGCCTCCCCTGCAATAATTTCTGCATTCAATTTCCTGTACAAGTGCATGACAAGTTGCCCATGGGAACAGGGTCTCCCTCACAATATATTTCCATTACAGAGCACTTGCAGTTTGTAGCTGCAGGTTAGGAAAGAAGAACCAGAAAAAGAAACACTCAGACACATTCCCTCTTTTTCCTGTGGAAGAAAAGTAGTACCTCCTTATTCTCCATGACCTTTTGCTAGAACAAAACACATGTTAGTAAGCATATGCTTCTACAGTGTGCATTTGCTTAAGGGTGTTTGTTTCTACATTAAGCAAAAAACCCGCAGAAACCCACATCCTTTGCGGAGCGTCCTGCTTTTGGTTTCTTTGCGGGATTAGGAAGGAATTCTTTACACTGCAGCCACGTGGTTTGAACTGAGGGAGTGCCTCCCTCCCTCCCTGGCATGTGTGCAAAGGAGTGTGTGTTCTTGTTTTCGTAGCTTAACTTCTGCTGTACTGTTTTCTCACAGCCCCCAGGAAACCTCTGACTTACTTCTGAGTAGAAGTAAGTCTGCAGCCCTTGGCACACTTAGTTGGGAGTAAACCCCATTGCACTCAATGAGACTTACTTCTGAGTAGACATAAGATCACCCTGTAAGTCTGCAACCCTCGGCACACTTACTTGGGAGTAAGCCCCATTGAACTTAATAGGGTGCTCTGAAACAACAGAGGATGTTGCTTCTGAGCTTGGTGGGGTGCGGGATCAGATGTGTCTCCCTGTGTTGCAGGGAGGCATTTTACCCTCTTCTCCCTCTGACTGAGAAATGCAGAGGCAGGAGACGCAATTGGCAGGCGATTCTTGCCCTCATGCCTGTCAAATCTGCTCGGGTCTCCTTCTGTGCAACCCCGCTGCCATCCTCAATGCCTTTGTCATCCTGACTGCGCCCCCAGCAACCAAAAACAAATGCCCACAGCAGGCAGACAGAGCGGTTTCTTCTGCTATGGGAGAATTTAACGTGGAGGTCATGGCGCTCCTGTTCCTTGGGCTGGGGAAAATACTACATGTTTTGCATTTGGGGAAAACACGGGATAGGCTGGGTGAAATGGCGGGAGACACCATGGAGGGTAACAGCATCATCTAAAGAGCCCACAAACTTCTGTGACAGAGCCATCTCAATAGCAGGATAAAAGCGCTGTGTGATGAACCCCTAAGATGCAGAGTGGCAGAGAGAGGGGCACTGTATTTCATACTTTCACCCAGGGATTTGCTTCCTTTTCTTTTTGGCTTCCCCCCTCCTGCCCCCAAATCCTGAGTTCGTCAAGTTTTATTTTATTTTCTATACCTCGGTGAGGTGGATGGAGAATCTTGACTTTATAGCAGAGATTTATGGGGGATCTAATGCCTGATCTGTGTTGCAACGCCTGTAACAGTGGATTCACCCAGAAGTCGAATGTTACTTCTGCTAAACAGTTGTGTCTGTGACTCTGCTCCATGTGAAGGGCACCCAAGCATCTGAACCACCCGTAGGCTGCTCTGTAAACCCCCTTGCTGTGCTAGAATCCAATTGCAGCTGCTGAGTGAAACACCTGCGTTGCACAAGGACTGGTTCTCCACTCTAGGAGCCACTCTGACCCATTTGTGGCATCCTACTTGCACTGGGAACTTCTTGTCATCAGTGCAGAGGAGGAGGTTTTTGAGATGAGTAAACTTCAGCTGCACTGGAACAGGTACCCAGCCTTGGGTCTATAGCGGATCAATAGCATTTGCTACTGGGGTCAAGCTGCCTCTGCAGTGTCGGGAGGTCGCCCTCTGGTAGCCAGAATCAACACGCAGACAATAGGGCTCTTTTCCAAGGCCTAACATTAACATTAACAGATGCTAATTGCTTGATCCTATGAGACTTAAGAGACCTGCCTACTAGGGGGTTCTAACCTTAGGAATCAGTTGATTTCCATTTGGAGGGGAAGGCGGGAAACCTCTGAACTTATGGGTTAGGAGGAGAGAGTCCACCCCTTTCCCGTGGGGCATTGGGGCGCCGCTGTTGCCATCGCGCCAAGCGGGCTGAGCGCCTCCTCTCAGCGCCTGCCATCTCCCACTTGATGCTGTGCCGGCACCTAGCGTCCAGAAACCGCTGTTGCACCTCCCTCTCCCTGCCAGGGTCACTAACACTCTCAGGAATGTGGGCCGGGAGGGGATCTCCCCTGGCTGAACCTCTGAACAGCGCACGGGTTCCTCTCCCATGGTTTCTATCTCTTCCTCAGAATCAGAACTGCTTTGGGGCTCTCTGGGCTCTGATTCAACCCTGACATGCAGTCAGTATTCTTCTTGAACATGAACTTTGATTGCATGAGCAGTCCCATTCCTGAGTACTTTATGAGGAATTTTGTCACTGCTCCTAAGTTCTTCCAACTAACATACACTTTGAGAACATAGCCAGAAAATATTGGTAAATAATCAGGCAGAAGGATCACATGGTGTGACATCCTTGGCATGCAAACGTAACCCAGAGGATAGCTGTGGCCCCCCACCCACAAGAAGGGATAGCGATCATGCTGGCTGAGAGTGATGGGCAGGTCAGTGGGTGGGTGCAGTACTATGAGTACATTTTTTTCAGCTGAAAAGGTAATGGGTGTAGAAGTCCTTCCTTCTTCCTTCCTTCCTTCCTTCCTTCCTTCCTTCCTCTTCTGGCCTGCCAGTTAGATAACCAGGACAAGATTTTTTCAGGCTGTGATGTATTTGATTGCATCCTGACATGTTCCCTTCCTAATTCCAGTTATTTACATCGGCACTCTTATATTTTCTAAATACATTGTGCTTGAAAGATTGGAATGTCTCCAGAAGAGAGATCAGCAACTGGCAGCCCCTGGGCCAGGGGCAAAAGACTAGTGTGAATGACCAGCTTCTGTGACAATAAGACATTGCAGCAAGCTGGTTTGGGGTGCTTGGGGGCTCCATTTCCTTCCTTGTCAAAGTAGCCCTCTGGCACATCTAGTAGCTAACCAGAATTCTAATATTTGTTAGGCATTTGGGAGCATCTCTACGCCAGCCTAAAATCCCGCATTTAAAACAGGGCTTTCTGCTTCCATTTTAAATGCAGGATCACGATGGACTCCCTTTACATGCAATTCCTTCCCCCCCTTTCCCCGTCCTTTCCCCCCTTATCTGAGTCTTCCATATGTTTCATTATATAGCCGCTAGGTGCTGCTATGGTCTAGCTCCTCTTATTGTGGGTTTTCCGTTTTCATGAGGGAGGGAACTCAAGCGGAACTCCAGTGCTGTGATTTGATAGCTCATTATCTCCGATCTTTTAAAAAATGGAATAAAGGTCATTTAGTGCGGGAGACACCTTGGAGGTTGATGACGTCATCTAATGGACCCGCAAACCTCCATGAGTAACCAATCTCAGTACCAAGGTAAAAGCTCTGTGTGAAGAAGCCCTGGGTCTCTGGGTCATACAGAAAACCAAGACAACTTTACTGGATCACTTACACTGTCTATCAAATCCAGTACCCTATACTTGGTACAGAGTTCTATAGTGATTCCCGGTATGGTGCAGCCAACCAGAAATATTATAGATGACTAGCAGGGAGTTGAGACAACTTTTTTAGCCACGCATTTTCTGGGGTCTGTCGCCCTTTGATCTGGCTCCCATCCATGTGATGTGCACAGTGTGCTCCATGTTCCTCTTGTATTTGAAAGGATTAATGTATGCAAGGTTTCAAAGAGCAGAACCATTTCTTAGTCGTGCCTTTTAGCTATTGCAATATAAATAACAGTTGGAACCATGTCTTTGTATCCAGTATGGTAAATAGCTAAATTTATCCTTGATGTAACACTTTGGGCTGCAAGAAGACACCCAGGGGACAGGCATGAGCCAGAGGTTCTTGAAAGATGGATTTGCAAATGAATGTACCCTTTTCAGTTAAATGAAACATCCAAAGATCTCATCGGAAGGTTAGCAGTTACTTAATCATGACTTATTAGTTTTGTGTGCCAAAATGTTGTGGTTCCTGACAGGCCTTGGACAGCTCACAATTAGTAATGTTGGAAAGGCAGCTTTGCCACAAACCCGCCTGAGCCGGCTCCCGCGTGAAGCTAACTCCACTGCATCGCTCTGTTTGGGATGCCGGGTGCATTCCTTCCCATAGGCAACAACCCGGGCTCTGGAGGGGGTGGGCAGGGGGAGAGGAGAAAAGAAATGGAGGCAAGGGCTATCTTTTTGCCAAACCCTCATGCTGGAAAATACATTGGTTAAATAACATTTCATTTCCTTCTTGCCGGCTTACAGGGCGGACAGTAAGGTGAATAAAAATCAACATTAACATGAGTTAGTTCAGTGATTTCAAAATGCCATCTTTACATTTGTATGAGACAGATTTACACCAACATGCTGGACTCATTTTCTTGAAACAACGTTTCGCCAATCTTGGTGGAGCTTGTGATTTCAGGGATGCTCAGGGCCAAACTAGACATGATGTGCAGATGCTTAGAACGTTGCCCGATGGCCTCGTTTAAACAGGACACGCTGCTTCTAGTGGTGTGATCAGAATGGGAGAGACAGCAGTGGCGGGGGTTCCTGAATCCTTTCTCCACCAGCCTTTTTCCCACTCTAAATTGCTCTCCCAGTGGCTTTCCCCCTCCGTTCCAAATCTCTCTCTCTCTCCCTCTCCCTCATCTATCTATCTATCTATCTATCTATCTATCTATCTATCTATCTACCTACCTATCTATCTGAAGTATTTTTATCCCACTTCCATCCAAAAAAGCTCCTGGAGTGGCTTATATGTAATCAGTAAAACAAGACAAATGTGTGTTTATCCTTAAAGTTAAAAGCGTCTGAAAGAAATGTGTAAATCTTTGTGCCAGCAAAGTACAAACTCAAAGATTCATTTGTGAAGGGTTTGAAATGAGCTTTTGGACAATACCCGTATCCTTTTGAAAGAGGAAGGTTTCAAGGTTGTAGAACTTTATTCCCCGGTGTGTTTTTCAACTTCTAAAGGTTGGCTGACACCGCACCGCCCCCCCCCCCCCCGCATGCAGTTTACAGACCAGGCCGCCCTTGGTCACGCCTTCCTGTAGCAATGCATCTTGTGAGCAGGTGGCTTATGCATGCAGCCACAGTGGCAGAGACACCATGGTACCTGGGTCAAGCAGACAGAGACCTCTGGTTTTTACACTGTAATCTGAACACTTTTGCTGCTCTTCCCTTCTTTTATGGTCTTCTCCACTGTTGACATTTAGATTTAGTAATCTCCTTAGGCCAGAAACCTGACTTTTTCTGTTGTTACTTGCTGTGTTTACAGAGAGTGCCATAGAAATGCATAAGTAATTTTGGGTGTAACAGCACTCTTCCAGCTGGTGCAATCGCAGGAACTATTTCTTGATTGAGCTCTATGCAGCTTTTTAATGCAATTTCACTATTCAAGGTCATAATGTATCCTGATGGAGAAAAAGTAAGGGAGAGAGAGAAGCTATTAAAGGCATGGAAAAGGAAACACACCCATCCCAAAATGGCAGGAAAAGAAAATGTTTCAAATAATCTTGGGCTATTGTTGGTAACAAAGAGTGTCATGGGTTTATTTTAACTGCTGTAAAACAGGGTAACTATTTTTAACCTGTTCCTTTTCAAGGAACAAGACCAAGAAGGTTCTGTTTACGATATAATTAGACCCAGGCTTTCTTATGAAGTAGACCTTATAGTAGCCCACTGCTTCTTACTTCTTAATATTATTAACCCTTGCTAGCCTAAATATAATAACATCAATGGGGGAATTAGCAAACAAAATCAGAAGTCAACTGCATTTTTAAACTAATAATCACTACATCTTTTAGTTGATTTCCATGTGTTGTTGCATTTGGGCTAAAATGTAGCTCTGCCATTCATTTTGCACTTAAAATGTTATTATTTAAAATTTTAAATGCATCATATAGCATTGATCTAATTAATTTACTAAATGTAAGGATTTTCTGGCACAACTTTTCATTGCTTTGTGATCTCTTTCCCATTTTCCTACTTATTCCTTTTCTTTTACAGGAAGAGCAATACCATAATATCTTGTGCTGCTGTTGCTATTCTCAAAGGCTAAAGGTAGGAATATAGTTGGTTCACTGTAACTTCTTGAAAGAATGTAGGCATCTGTTTTCATCATGATTCTATTACCATTTTATTGTACAACTAATGCTATGTTTTAAGTAAGATTTTGTTAATCTGGATTTTATTGTTAGCCACTTTGAGCAACATTTTTCGGCAGAATGGTGAGATAGAAATTAAAGAATAAATCCAGATGGGATATAATGGTTGTGGACTTCTTTAGCCCAATTCAGATCATAGTTCTCCCCCAGTCTATCCCAACATGTAGAAGGGACTGAGTACACATAGCTCCTTCCTGCCCACCTGGCACACTGTCTCTGCCTATCCATATGGAGATGGATCAGCTCATCAGCCCTTCCCCACCCCCACATGCATACAACCAGTCTTCATGTGTACAGACAGGGACACAACATCAAGTAGATGAGGTTGAGCTCGCTTCCTGCCATGTGCCAAGCCAGATTGGAGGAGAAGCATGCTACAAACTGACCCTTCTTCTTTATATAGTACCATCTAAATTGTTGTACTACCTCCAAATTCAAAGGTGCCTGAAATATTGACTTTCAGTGCCACCAGCCATGAGGCAGTTCAGTATAGGTTTTTGCATGGCTAACATAGACATTCCTTTCTGGGGGAATAAATAAAATAAAATAAAATAAAAAAGCAATATATGCACCTTGTGTAAGATAAAATACACCCTTCTCCCAAAGACATCATTCTTTCTTCATTAGAGTCTTTAATTTCAGCCAGTCTTTATCCTGCCTACAGGCTGGTCCCATTTACTAATTTTGAGCTTCCGGAAAGGAACTGGATGCCATGTTGATCCTACTCCAGTCTGTTTGCTTCAACCAAACATTACCACACTGCTGAGAAATGAACTGGAAGTTCTCTGTGCAATGACACTAGCAAGTCAGGACATATTTTATTTGAACTGAAACAGTCCATGAAACCCTGCTCATTTCTATTTTGCAGCCATTTGGGCATATGCAAGTAATAATTGTTAGAATGTGATGGTGCTGGAAATAATATTCAGCACTTAATACATCTCAGTGCATTAGCTTCTGGGCAGGGCAGTAATGATCACATTCATGTGATACGAAGCACCCCCAAATTCTGCTGTTCTAGGAAGATATGGCCTGTATCTGGAAGGGGACTAGGGTTTTTTGGTCTTGGAGAAGAGCAGAAAAGTGAGTTCCATGGGATATTGAGGCCTTGCACAACCCAGGTGGAGCTGCAGACTTCTTGCACACAACTTTCTGGCCAGCCATTGTGCTCTGATTGCCTTAATTCTTCTGTGTTAACACTTGCAAATTTCAGATAATGCCTCAGAACAACACCCACAGAAGCCCCACCATGAAATAGTTTACACTGATTTCTAACCTTGTTTAAATGGAAGGGAAAATAAAGAATTCAGTGTCTTTTACAGCTGTGAGACCCTGAAAACCCAATATTGTGTAAGCAAGCATGCCTACATGTACCTTTTGTCACCTTTGTTTAAGATAATCACCAAAATCCCCCTGGCTATCTTGCTCACCTAGACCTATGATAGTCAGAGATATGCACCCATCAACTCCCATCCTTTCCTCATATCAGGAAAGAGAGAGAATCCCATTGTCTTCTATCTTCCCTTAATGTCTGACACCTAAAAATCCATTTTCCAACATCCATGAGCAATCTTAGAAGAATGACTTGTTTTGTTTTGATGACTAAATCCTGAGAGAGAAACAGCAACCCAAATTCATAGATCACATGGAGCAAAAGAGAAGGAAATTCCTTCCATCCTTTCAGCTCAGAAGAGCACCCCCCTTTCCCTCTTATCTCCCCTTCCTTCCCAGAGAAGGAGTTCAACAGAGCTTCCCATCACTTCACAAGTCAGCAGATACAGAGAGGTAAACCTTTGCATTATCCTCTATTTTCCTTCTCTCTTTTCCTCCCTTTCTCCTAATATTCCATCCCATTCCAAACTCCAAAAGCACTTGGCTTTGGGAACTTAAAAACTTTGGAGCATAGCTTCCAAATCCCAGGAGGTACTAGTTCTCCTCTACTCAGCACTGGTTAGGCCTCATCTGGAGTACTGTGTCCAGTTCTGGGCACCACACTTTAAGAAGGATGCAGACAAGCTGGAGAGGGCTCAGAGGAGGGCAACAAAGATGATCAGGGGACTGGAAACAAAGCCCTGTGAAGAGAGACTGAAAGAACTGGGCATGTTTAGCCTTGAGAAGAGAAGACTGAGGGGAGATATGATAGCGGTCTTCAAGTACTTGAAAGGTTGTCACAGATAGGAAGGCCAGGATCTCTTCTCGATCATCCCAGAGTACAGGACACAGAATAATGGGCTCAAGTGACAGGAAGCCAGATTTCAGCTGAACATCAGGAAAACCTTCCTGACTGTTAGAGCAATATGACAATGGAACCAATTACCCAGGGAGGTAGTGGGCTCTCCCACACCGGAGGGATTCAAGGTGAGGCTGGACAGCCATCTGTCAGGGATGCTCTGACTTAGATTCCTGCATTGAGCAGGGGGTTGGACTCGATGGCCTTGTAGGCCCCTTCCAACCCTACTATTCCATGATTGTAAATCCCTAGGGGTTTCTCCACAACAATGGAAGGAGAAGCAAATGGAGGATTACCCGGATTTTTTCAAGGGATCGTCTTTGGTGCACTTTAGTTCACGCAGGGCTCCATGATTGAGTGCACCGCACCAGTATAAGTCGCTTCACAGAAGATACTTCTGGGTAGGGTGGGGTTGGGGGGTTGGAGTAAATGTCATCTGACTGGCAGGGGCTGCTCAACCAATAAGAGAGGCTCCTCCCCCTCCAGGGTCTCCCCCCCCCTTCTTCTTTGGTAAAATCCTGGGAGTTTTCCTCCAGTGTCTTGCCAAAAATCATTCTCCTTCTCTCTCCGCCCACCGCCCTGCATTAAGTACTTCCGTAAACCAACAATCATCACAGGAACACAGCGGTCCCCCTACCTTGAAGCTGCTGCAGCTGTGAACAATCTCCTTCTCTCTCTCTCTCTCTCTCTCTTTCTCCCCCCCACCCCACATTACTTCCTTCCTTAAAAAAATCATTAGAAGAACACAGTGTTCTTGCTGCCCTGCTGAGATCAACTGAAGCGACATTAAGGCTCTCTAAATGCATTATTTCAATTCATGGGAATCTCAGTAACGTTGGGAGTGCACATTTTGGGAACAAGCCTCATTGACCACAATGGGAGTTACTTCTGAGTAGACACACATATGTTTGTGTTCGGAAAGACAAGAGGGGAAACAAAGAGATGGGAAAACAACCCCCTTCCTAACCTGATTCTGTGCAGGAACGAAGGTGTGAATTAGTTACTTCCAAAGGCAATAAAACAAACAATGGAGAACGGCAGCTTTGGCAAAGCATTGTACAGCCTTTAGGGAAGTAGTGCTTTAAAATGTGCTATTTCAATTGAGGGGGATCTCTGTAGATGCTGGTATGCACATTCAGGGGACAAGCCTCACTGACCACAATGCAAGTTGCTTCTGAGTAGACACACATATGTTTGTGCTGGAAAACACAGGAACAGGAAATACCACAGTGGAAGGCACTCCACTGGGCAGCGTAGCATACCCAAGGTCAATGCGGGGGTATAGTTTGGTTTACATGTATGAGATATGCATGTCCATGTAATTAAAACATTGTTGCTCACAACAACTATACCGGGGAGAACCCGACTTGAGGAAAAGGATCGGACTTTAAGCAGCCTCAGGAAATCTGGTTTTTCCCTGATAAGCTCCAGGGTGGCTGCTGGATGGCCATGATATCATGTATCCCTAACGACCTCAACACACAGCCGGCCCAGAGCAAATAACTGGTGGAGACACACATACCCTGTTGATTTTTGTTCCATCCACTTTCTTCTAAAATTCCTGCCTTCTCTCTAACCTCCTCCTCCAAACTCTCTCACAATTCTCCAAAAGAGTCTGTTTCTCCCCCATTCAAATTATCCCATGCTGAAACTTCTTCCCCCCCTTTCTCCCCCTTCCTCCATGATCAGCTACACACACATACACACACACCTTGTTAGGAGTTAAAACTGCTTTTTGAGGTGCTGCACTTCTATCAAACCTCTTTTAAAGGCACACAGGCACACACGATTTTCTATACATTCCAGTGCACCTAGCTTCACTATTGACTTTAAATGTTTGTTTATCTTTAACCTTCTCAGTGTTAATGTATGATTCTAGTCCCCCAAATGTATGCATGGTTCTAATTCCCTGATGTGTGATTTTAATTCATTTTAAATTCTTCTTTAATAAAACAAATAATTGCTTTCAAAGGCCTTGTTGTGGTCTCTAACTCTCTCAGCTTTGGGGGTATCAAATTTTCCTAAATGGCCAGACTTTAAATGGCCAGACAATGACAAAAGATCCTTCATGTATGTGTTTGGTTTACATGTATGAGATATGCATGTCCATGTAATTAAAGCATACTTCGTAACACATGGCATTAAGCCTTGAATGATTTGAAGTGCAGCTTCCCAATAAATGTATAGAATGCAATAAGGGGCAGCATCTCGGTTTTATTGGCAGTCTATTTTTTAAAGAATAAGTTTAATATCATGTTTCATTCTTTTAATGTTTTGTTCATTTTATTTCTTGTTGTTCACCGCTCCGGAATCTGTGTAGATGTGGAGCGGTATACAAATGTTGTAAAATGATGACGAGAAGAAGAAGAAGAAGAAGAAGAAGAAAGAAAGCAATAGTATTGTTAATTGAACACTATACTCAGTGTCTCTTGCTGAAGGCTTTGCAAAACAGCACCATTGCACTGGTATAATGAGATTTAATCCTCTATTCTGATTTTTTCAAAGTCTTTCACACCCTGCAGAAGACTAGCCTACTGTGTCACCTTAAGTGTCTTGGTACCTTAAGTTGCAAAAACCATATGATTTCCAAAGTTTTCCTTGAAAGAAGAAATTGGGCCTTGGTGGTAGGTGTTGCAGTCTTGAAAAACACATGCTCATGACGCTTTCTTGTGCTACTGTGTCAACACAAAATGCACATTCAAATGTACTTTGAACCCTTTTGAAATCTCCCTATGGATGGCCCCATGCTTTCATGCATTGTGTACCCCTGAGAGATCCTTCCTGCTCACCTACACATCTTCTACCAAGAACTGGCTAAGAAGGAAGCTTCCTTCATGCAGTTCCACTTGGACCGCTACAGATAGATGGGTGGGGAAAACTGAGAGGATTTCCCAAATCCCCTGTCCTCCATCTACACACCAAACCCTCTTAAGCTGAAGTGGGTCAAAAGCTCTCCTTGTGGCAGGAAAAGCTATTTATACATTTTTGAAAGTTTAAACCTGCTCTGAAGTTGGATTAGCAATGGCAGATCCCCCACTAAACTATAGGCATCTAAACTAAGGATGGACAGCTGTTCTTGGCTGGGAATCCAGCTCTAAAATACACTTGATGTACATACATGGCTTCTTGGCTACCCCATGGATGCCCATCTGTTACGATGGCACTGTGCCTGCTTAGCCGTTGGTCAGTCCTTTGCCCTTGGGTAATGCACAAAGCGTTCCATGATGCATAAGGGCAGGCTGTGTCACATGGCGGGAGACGTCTCCTTGAAGAAGTCTTCTCTTCTTTATTTTGTGAGCATTGGGACAGCAATGCCTTCTTACACTTCAATCACACCTGTTCATAATGAATCCCCAGTATAAGAACAAACAAACAATAGAAGCTCTGGAATCCATGGAAACTCGTGGCTGTCAACAATCAGACAGGTTCTGTTACGCTGCATTCTTGAAATACACATGATTACCAATTGGGATATTAACATTAAAGTACCCGCCCATAGCCAGGCACTGGGACCAACAGGACAAATCAAATTTCAAAGGAGTGAATGCAGCTGACACTCAAGATACCACTTGTAGAGGCGACTCAAGAAGAGAGAGAGAGAGAGAGAGAAGAGTCCTATACCTAACAGGGCCTTTTGCATAGCAGAAAAAATGACCTTAGATTATTTAGGGTGAGATAAAAGAGAGCGAGGAGAATTAATGTACCTTTAAAGGAAGAGAAATGTTAGGGATGCATCTATTTTGACCATTTAGGACCTGATCCAAAGTCCATCAAAGGCAGCATAGATACCACTAAATGGACTGGGCTTTGAAGAAACTAAGAACCTTGCATATCCTCTTAAAATAGACACAGGGTGCTTAATAAAGACATTAACAGCAACCCCATGAACCCCTTGAAGAGAGAGACGAAACTCCCTGCAGCTTTGTGGAGAACTTTGTGTTCGGTGGCAATGGGATTTACTCGTGCATACCAGCCGGATAGCAATCATCTTTCTCCACTTCCTTTTTCATCTTTCCCCCTTTTCTTCTCCTGTGCCTATTCCGTGTTTGTGGGCAGAGGAGGCTGCTTCATGTCCTACCTCTTTTGGGACTTTTCTCTTTTGGATGGAGGGAACCTAGCTAGCCACATGGCCCACATCCCAACTTGGTGGTAGAAGAGACAACCATCTGATCACTTACCGAGGTTGGCTGAAGCAATTTGGTGTCCAAGAAAGAAAATTCAAAAGGCATCTTCTTTTGAAAACATGGACCATTCTTGAAACACTGCCACAGATGTTGAACTAGAGTTATATAACTTTATCTGGTATCTGAATTTCTAGTTCAGAATTCACAAATGTCAAGAGGAATGTTCTCCCTTTTGCATGGTTAGGAGCGTAAGCAGAAAGAGAAGGGTGAAGGAAATAAGACTTATGATTTCCTCCCAGTGCTCTGAACCAATCGACACAGCAGCTTGTGTTTTGCATCAGCTGGAATGGAAGCCCAGGGTTTATTGCACCTTTCATTTCTAAAGATGAAAGAACAATGCACAAAGAGCCCAGTATCAAAAAGGACCAAGCCCCCAATCTAGCTGGTTAATACAATCAGCAATGGAATTGACCAAGGTGAAAATCCAGTTCAGGATATTTCCTTGGCTATCAATGTTCATCAAGATGTGCAAGACAAAACAAACATGTTCTGAGGGGTCAAATACAATCCTGAGGATTCAGTGCACCAATGGCCATCTTTCCTGAGTGAGGACTGATAGCACATTATATTGAATGCATATAGAGAGAGGCAGTGGGCCTGTTCAGATGTCATGCTAAGCCATGATGGTAGGGGAATTTCTGGTAACCATGGTGGCTTAGCGTGTTGTGTGGGGGGAGAAAACTACGTTCCCCATGATTACTAAGCCACCCCCGCTAACCACCCCTCTGCAAAAGGGTTAAAGGGCCCCGGGGAGAGTTACCCTGTAGTCTGATGGGCTCCCCAGTGGTTTAAATGGGCTCTGGAAGACTTCCAGGCTGCGACCATAGATTCCACTGGCTAGAGCATCTGCCACTGAGGCTGACACTCTAGCTGCTGCAGATTTTCTGTATGGTCATGCAGCCATTCAGGACACTGGAGCTGCCGCTGGGAGCCCATTCTCACCGCAGAGGATGTTGGGATGTGCGCTAAGCAGTAACCTTGCCAGGTAACTACGGAGTGGGGGTAGAGGAACCATGCGGCACCCCATGGTTCTTGGTTGTGTGATGGGCCCGTGTGTTGTGGTTTCACTACCCCCCTCTATAGTTACACTAACCACCTTCCCCTCATGCATATGTGAATAGATCCAGTTTGTTCACACCTGCTCACAACCACTGGCCCCAACTCATACTTGCATTCAGCATAACCTGGGAAATAGCCTATACATCCACAAAGCCTGCTTGTAAGAATGAAACAATTTAAATAATACTCTAGTTGTACATTAACATGGCTTTAGTGGTCAGATTTGCACCGTTGTTCAGGAAATAGGTGAAAAGGTTTCAGTAGGAAACTTGATTTAAATCAGTGATTTAACTTGACCATTTTTCTTGCTGATTTAAATCATCCTGCACCCTGGGCTGCCCAGAAGGATACCATGTCCAGTAGTACTGAAACCTGCTAAGACGTCACTAATATATTAATTTCTAAAAATCAAATTGTTTGATATTTAGAGTAGATTCCCTCGAAGTATGTATTTTAAAATAACTTTGCAGTAGACAAATTAAAGACTGCACACACAGTTTAAAAATGGTGCCATTGGCATTGCCACCCATTCATGTTTAAAAACAATTGGAGCCATGTAGATAGGTCACCTTTTGTTGGACTGCCTGGTTGGTGTATAAATTGCAAGCTCTGGAACCTAACAAAGGAGGGGCTGTAGCTCAGTGGCAGAACACATGCTTTGCATGTAGAAGGTCCCAAGTTCAATTACTGGTAGTTCCAGGGAGGGCCAGGAGAAATTGCTGCCTTGAAACCCTGGAGAGCTGCTGCCAGTCAGTGTCGACAGTACTGGGCTAGATGGTCTGATTCTGCAGAAGGCAGCTTCCCATGTTCCCGTGTTCCTAAGGTAATTCTTCACACATTAGGTGTTCAGTGAGAAACAAAGCTGAGATGGTTGTTGCACATAGATGGAAAATGTTTGACTACATGGTGTTGATTCAGTAATAATCCCTGTGTCCCCTTTATCTTTTAGAGTCATATTTCAAGCCTTTGCGAATCAGTGGCAAAGACAACACCAATGTGGTGGAGCCAGTAATGAATGGTACAGATTAGGCGAGGTATCTCCATGAGATCCTAGACCTGATCCTACCTAAAGCAGTACAACATATGGAATGAGATGCATTTTGGATGGCAACAGACAGTAGTAAATATCTGGATGTTCTTCATGCAGTTAGGCATTTGAGAATGCTATTCAAGGAAAGCACTTCTGCACAATGCTAGGCACAGTTTGATGTGGTCCTTTCCAGAACCAATGATCTAAAACTTGATTTCCAAGAGTTCCCAAAGGTCTGTCAAAAGAAATCACAACCGTGTGCTTGCTGGGATCAATTCCTTGATCTTGTTGGACTTATGAAGAACATAATTGCTTCAGACAGGAAAGGTAACTGAAAGGTCACCTTCAGAAAATGCAAAGTATTCTTCCAGTCTCTTATTAATGTGAAAGCATTAATAATCTATGGTATGTATTGCAGTACATTGAGAAAATTTGGCAACTTAAACAAATCATACAGATATAATTGGCATCCCACAGTGTGTTGTCAAGTAAAAGCAGATAATGGACCTTCTCAGAAACAGCACCCACCCTCTGGACCACATTCTCATAGGTGGTCCAGGAGGCAGAAACTGTGGTGAACTTTAGGCACCTCTTGAAGACACACCTGTTTACTCAGGCTTTCACTGATGTGTAATTGCATTGCTTTGTTTTATTGTTCCTGCAATGTTTTGAATGTATTCTTACGTAAACTGCTTTACAGCTATTGTACTGTAACTCCTGTCGGCTATTGGGTGGTATAGAAATGTCATACATGCATACATACATACAATAATCATTTTGTTGTGAAGCAAAACTGAGGACTTTTCAATGCAGTCACTCCTGACTCGCAGTTGGAGCAAAAGATACAGAGGTCCAAGAAGATTGTAAGGGTATAATTGAGAATCAAGACAGGTTAAGTATATGTGTCAATGGGAACTGGTCTGTCATGAGGTTTGGGCTATCTGCAACACGTTTGGCAAGTCACAAAGGCTGAAAAGAGCTTCCGTGAAAAAGTAGTAAACCATGGAATGGCTGGGAATACAAACCAAGAGTTGCATACCATGTAGTCAGAGTTAATCAATAGAGTTGACCAATTCATGAGCCAAAGGACAAGGAGTGCCTCCAATGGCAAAACTCCCTCCCACTTCCTGAAATCACCACACCAGAACCTGAGCAAATATTTAACATGGGCACTCAGCACTTGAAAAACCGTGATCCAGAGAAGAAGACATGCTGCTCTGATAAAAGGAGATGGATGGCCAGGGTCACCTCCCCCTCACCTCAGCAACCCTCCCCATCATCGCAGGCTTTCTTGTAGGGTCACAGGCCCCTTTTTATCTGCAAAGTCACGTGTAAACTGGTAACAATGAACCACTGAGGGTCGCTCACTAGCTGTGTGTAGGGCAAGGTGCAAGAAGCCCTTCCCCACTTGAAGCAGCTCTGCTGGCCTGGACTCAGTCAGTGGATACAATGGTGATAGCGATGTGAGCTTTCATTGCCACCATCACCCCATGGAGTACCCTCTGAAAGGAGCTCTGTCCTGAGAAGAGGGTCCTTGGGGTCTGGGACTGACTGGTTTCTGGTGGGTCCTGAGGGCAGATTCCAACCAGAACAAATTGTTTTAAGAATAGAACAGGGTGTGCAAGGACTGGGTTGTGGGGGTGATCATAGGGGTGACAGTTCTTTTAATGGCCATCCTTGGGCCTCAAGGACAGCCAAGAACGTCTGACTGCTGCTGGTATGGTTGTCTGAAGAGAAGCAGGGTGCATCTGCTTCTCCTCCTAAGTAGAGGATATGTAGCTGCTGCAGCAGAAGCAATAGCTGTATTGCATCCTGCTATTTGTGCAATGGCATCTAATGCCCATTCATGGGATTGAGCTCCTGGGAATATTTATTCTGAAGTTAGGTAATTCCATTTGGCCATGTAGGAATCTACATTAAGCATTTCCCCCAAGCTTTTAATTTGTTCATCCATTTGATTGGATCCATCTATAAAGCACTTACAACTTATAGGAAGATCAATCAGAATTAGGAAGACAACTGTTGTCAGGATCTTTCCTCTGTATAACTTCAAGATGAACCTGACAGTGCTCCAGTTTACATTGCTGAGACATATCCTTTACCTCGGCTGTTGTTACACCCCATTTAATATGTGTGTGTTGCTCTTGTGTGGTTCCCCCCTCTTTGTTGCATTTCTTACTTTGCAAGAATTATGCTTTCTCTATTCTACTTATTTGAAAAATACTGATGTCCTAGACATCATTTAGCCTCCCACCCCATCCCACAGGAAAGCTTTGCATGTGCTGTACTGAAGTGCTCCTGGTTACAGACCATCCTTCTGAAAAGAATTGCTGATGTTTGCAAATGTTAAAGAGGACAGGTTCTCCTATGGATCAGTAACTTAGTTTCCTGTTCTTTTCAATGGTGAAAAGAATAGGGAACTAAGGATAGGAGTAAACAGACAGTCCTTACAATGGAGGGAAGCAAGCACAAGGGTCTGTAATGGAACCAGTGCTTTTGAACTTGCTCTTACATGGTTTGGATTCAAAGATGAGCAGTGAAGTGGCTAATTTTACAGATTACACCAAATTATGCAGGATGAGCCCGAGTGAGTGAATGGGCAACCAAATGTCAAATGAGGTGCAGCATTAAGTATGTACAAAGTAGTGCGCATGATGGGAATGGGGAGGGAGATCCCAAACCCAACCACATATATGCTGATAAGTACTGACTAACCAAGAAAGAAATCTTGGGGTGGTAGTGGATAGCACAATGCCAATGTCAATTTGGTGTGCAGCAGCAGCAGCAGTGAAAAGGGTACATTTCTGTTTCGGAAGTATTAAGAAACTGATTGAAAACTAAACAACCAATATCATGACTTTATATAAACCTATGGTGCAACAGCATTTGGAAAGCTGTGCAGTTCTGGTCCATCAAATACCTGCTGTGATTTGTAGGCATTTCAAAGATAAAACGGCTCATCTTCAAAATGAGCTTGACACCATTTTTGTTGCAGTTCCTGTTGAGGCATCTAATGCCCCATCTGGGATGGTGTTGTGGATCAGTTTCAGTGGCTGCAGACATGGTGCTTGCAGTGATGCGTCTGACCACATGCCCTCTCGAACCTTATCCCTCATAGCTAATAAAAGCTAGCCAAGGTGTGACTAGGTGGCTCCATTATGTGAGGGAATGGTGCTTACTGCCTTGAAAGACACAGTGGTGTGACTGCTCCTAAAGAAGCCCATCCTGGGTCCTATGGTTTATAGAAACTACCATCCATCCACTTGCTAATACTTGCTTTTAAGGAAAGGTAATAGAGACAGTTGTGGCAGTGGAACTGCAGTCACTCTTGGATGAGACTGGTTATCTAGACCTATTTCAACCTGGGTTTAGGCCTGGTTTTGGGGCTGAATCGGCCTTGGTTTCTTTGAGGGACAGGGGGAATGTAACCCTGTTACTCTTCTTCTTATTATTATTATTATTATATTATATTTATTAATCGCCCATCTGGCTGGTCACCCAGTCTTCCTCAGTCTTTCATTTGCTTTTGATATCATAGACCATTGGATCCTCCTAGATTGACCCCTTGGGTTGGGGGTTGGAGGCACTGTACTTCAGTGGTTTTGCTCTTACCTACAGGGTTAATAGGAGAGAGTGGCATTGGGTGATGGTTTTTCAGCACCCTGGCAGTTGAACTGTGGAGTGTTGCAGGGTACCATCTTGTCCCCAGTGCTATTTAACATCTACATGAAGCCGTTGGGAGTGGTCATTATGAGATCTGGAGCATGATGACACCCAGCTCTATCTTTTGTAACATCTGAATGAGGTGTGGCTGTGCAAGATGTTCAGTTCCTGGGTAAAGGGTTTGATGAGGGCCAATAAAGTGAGATTGAATCCTGGCAAAATTGAAGCCTTATGGGTGAGTGGTTCTCAGGTCCAGGAGATTGGTCAACAACCTGTTCTGGATGGGGTTGCAGCCCTCTGAAGGAACAGGTTCATAGCTTGGGGTACTCCTGGATTTATCTTTGTCACTTGAAGCCCAGGAGACCTCAGCAGCTAGGAGTGCCTTTCACTACCTTCAGCTAGTATGTCATCAATGGCCGTTCCTGGATAGAGATAACCTTGCCAAAGTGGTCCATGTATTGGTAACTTCAAGACTGGTTTATTATAAAATGCTCTGTGTACAGCTGCCCTTGAGGCTGGTCTGGAAGTTACAGATGGTATAAAATGCAGGAGTTTACTATGTGGAGCAACCTGTTATCAACATACATATAACACCTCTGCTGAAAGTGTTGTACAGGCTGTCTATATGTTACTGGGCCAAGTTTAAAGTGTACTACTACTAGTCTACAAGGCCCTGAACAACTTAGGACCAGGTTAGTAGTGAGAGCAACTCATCTGTTACATTCCTGCTTGCTCCCTTTGTTCATTAGGGGAGTTGCTTTGGGTGGTTCTGCATGCTCCCTGAGTTCAACTGGTGGCCACTCAGAAAAGGATGCTCAGTGCCCCTTCCTTCTGGAATACTTGGAATGAAGGCATGTGGCAATGATGGTGAGCTTTAAGCACATGCTAAAAATGTTTCTCTTCCCCGAAGCTTTTCCAGCTTATTTTTTGTTGATCAAGTATACTTCTGGTTGCTCTTTTAGATATGTACATGTTCAAATGGACATGTTATTATGTTTATATTGTATTTTATAGTGTTTTTGTATTTTGTATTAAATAAATAGATGCCATAAAGCTGAAAAGGGGAAAAGACAACCCACATGTCCAAGTACATTTATTTATGTATTTATTTGTTTGTTTATTTAGTACATTTATAGAGCTCCCATGTTTCTTCTGCCATGGCACTCAGGGTGCCTTTCATAGACAGGGTTCCCGGGTGGTCTCTATCCAAGCACTGACCAGACTCAGGCCTGCTTAGCATCAGCAATGTGGCTGCATCAAATGCTCTCAGACCATGCCCTGAGACACAAGTAGCTGGAGTACTACAAGGAAAGCCTAAAACATTTGGTGCATTTTTAGAAAAAAGACAACCAAGGAAAATTATATTTGCTCTATAGTGAGTGGATAGACAAAATGTCTAACTCCCATTCTCCTATTATTAGAACTCATGGTCACCAAAATTGGTTGGCAGTAGATGCTGGACAGATGAAAATACTTATTCACACAGCACTTTGTTAAACTAGGGAATTCTCTGCCACAGGATATGGCAATGACCACTGATTCAGATAGCTTTAAAAAGAGATTAGACAAAAGCATAGGATGGTAGGTCTATCACTTGCTATTGGCCATGATAGCTACATGGACTTTTATGGAATCTCCAGGTTCAGATATTTATGCCACTGTGGGCCAAAGTAATCAACAGAGATGCATTTTCTTTTTTTTAACCTCCCACCCACCATTGGGGGGCAGAATTTTGGGATGAAAATGGGAGGGGCGAAAGCTTAAATCCCCCTTCCAGGGCACCATGGTGGTCAACTGAATTGGGGCCGTGTACGCTTACACTGAAGTAAATAAGCCAATCAGACACAGCTCTGCTCTGCATGATTTGAAGAACATTTACTTTGGCACTGAATATCCATTGCTGGGGGTTGGGGAGTTAAGGGCATAGAAGAGTTGTTGCTTTCAAGTGCTGCTTTTGAACTTCAAGGAAGCATCTCATTGGCCACTGTGGGAAACAGGATACTCGACTAGACTGAACTTTGGGCTGATGCACATGTTCTCAATGCTCCAGCAATGACTATGAAGACAGGAGCCTTGAGCATCATCAAGAGGGAAACACATGGCTGCTGCAGCTGTTCTTCAGCTACCATGGGGAGCAACTCTGCACATTTTGGTTTCTTTCTCATTACTGATGAAGAAACTTCAGTTGTATCTTGAAGGAGAAACATTATATTTTCATCTATTAAAATACTTTGTGTGACTTTGTGTATATAAATCCCTTAATAACCTCTTAGTTTTGTTCATCTTGTCTCTAGAGGTGGCGTCAATCCCATGCCCGCACCTTAGTTACCAGGCTACTGAGGTATATAAGATACAAAGGGTTTATTTTGGTGGCTGTGGTTTTATGATTAGGGGTTTTTATACTTGAGATGACCTTGTGGCAAGGAGTTCCGTAGACCCAAGTCTCAAAATATTTGAAAAGTGAATAGAAAACCTATGTGGTTTGCCACATTTGGTGGCCACAGTAGTGGGATTCCCTAGTGAAGGGTGATCCTTCCGTGCTTACTCTAATCCACAAACCACATGTATGCAAACAGATGTGTTTCCCTGGGCAGAAAAGCTGAATCTAGGAGTGGGGATGTCAGAGAAATCTGCAATGGAACCAAATGAGTTCAGATTTTTGTGAATCCGACCCATGGATTCCTCAGTGGACTGGCTTTTCGTCTGCTGGGAAGATTCCACAGATTTGCAATCTTTTTTCTGACTTTCCTGAATTTTGTACAAATTTCTTCCATAGAAAAATATGCAGAATAAAAAACACACTGCCAAAAATGTGCATTTCCCCATGGGCTAAAGTGTGAAAATGCTCATTTGGGGGGAATTTGCACATTTTCGCACATACACATTTGTGCAAATTCAGAAACTAAATAAATAAATCCAAGTCTGTTGATGGGCAGATGACAGAATGAAAGGTGCCCGACAATCCATGAAACACAGACAGAACGGCTTTTACACAATCTGTACATCCCTGCCGAGGGCTGCGTGCACATTGGCTTCAGCAGTGCTGAGCATCTGTTTAGGGAGAGATCAGTCCCTCAATCTGGGACAGATGATGAGTGCTATTGAAGGCAGTCAGCTAAACTGGCAAAACAGCACTTTTAAAAAGCAAGTTATCTGTGTTTAAACTTCAGTTTACCCTTTCATTCAGCAATATGAATCCCCCCATTAAGTCAAGCGTGCCTCTGTCGCTTCTTACATCTCAAGCGGCCCAATCGCTTGCATGTTCACTCCAGAGTTTGCTCGTTAGACATACCACAGATCAGTGTTGGAGAACGTGCTCTCTGTGCAGAAGGCGCTCAGCCCATTACACTCCCAGTTAACAGGACCTCAGGTAGCAGGACATCTGCCGGAGGACTTGGAAGAGCCACTGCCAGAGTAGACAAACTGGGCTGAATCAATCAGTGGTCGGACTCAGTAGTAGGCAAGCTCAAATGGATGCAAGATGGTGGCCTTAATTAATTTTTCCTAATAGCTTTTCTGCAAAATGAGAAAGGAACTGGCAGAGAAAATGTGGCAGTGGCACAGGCTAATCATAACAGGCCAGGCATTGTTACAAGGGTTCTTCTCTTTAGTATGGAAATGAGCCAGAGGTAGTAAAGCTACCATTAATATGTCAAAATGACATATGACAAAGCACTGGTTTTTTATGACTATAACTTGTAATGAACTGGAAAACAATGTTTATGAAAGAGCTGCCATTTTTACTTACACTTCTGCTTGCTTTAATAAGAAAGTCATGGGAGGAAATGTGATTAATGATGGAAGCAACTCAGGAGGCTATATGGCTCAGATGTCCATGTATGCTTGTCTATCGATCAATACCTAATTAAAATGGAACTAAGCTAAACCCATGCTTTATAGCAGTGGGTGAAACGCTGAATAAATCTATCAATTCATATTGCAACATTTCAGCACAACTTTTTAAGTAAATGGCTGAAAGCCCATGTCATCTGAAGTCTTTCCTAAGTTGTCATTTATTACCCCTAAAGCATGAAGTAACGTAGAAACATTCCTTTCAATATCTGTGCTCAAGTGAGCTGAGAGCCTGCACACAGAAAATAGCGATAATTTAAGCCAGCACTAGAGAAGGGATTGTTTCTGGCCTGGCAGCCTCTTCCTTCACCCCAACAGAACCTTTATAAAGGCTGTGAAGTGCCAATCACAAACCAGGGTTACACCTGTACACAATTTACCTGTATTGCTAAAGGGGAAACAAAGCTCCTCAATGGCAAAGGCCTTTCTTTTCCTCACCCAAAATGAATGAATCATCTAGTTCTGAAGATGAGGCTTATTTTTCTGCTTAATTACAAGGCAAAAAATAAACTGCTTCAAGGGATTGACAGTGGATTCTGGGTAAATGCATATTAATATGAGTATTAGTGTCAAAAACATTTTACTAGTTTATCACTTTCTCCTTCACTGACTGGCAATGTTCAAAAAGCCCTTAATTAGGACCAGACAGGGCTGCATCTCTGACGGTTTGTGGTGTACAGCGTATCTCCTCTGTGTGCTACTACATTACATTCAATACTTTAAAAACAGGTTACGTTTTTAAACTGCTTTTTCATATTTATGTCACTATGAAATGTATGCATAAATCAACTCTCTTTTATACACATATTCAATTCCTTCTCCCCCCCAATCTTTAATAATAATAATCATATTACTGCACAGCGGGATTACTGATTTCACACTTTTTTTTTTAATTTGCAATTTTTCAGTAAAGCTCTCACCCTAAGAAGGCTGAGAAGTACAAGATTGTCAAAACAAAGTTTAGAGACACCTCGAACATAGACATTTGACAGCAAGTTCAGCTTTACAATACAGACCATATTGCCAAGCAATTTGTTTGAAGTTTGACCACCTTTTGATCTGAAGATTTGGACTAAGCTAGTGCCTTCTGTGTCTATAGCCCACAATATAGCTCAAGTTCTTATAGCCATTAGGGATGCGGGTAGCTTTTAGCAGACCCCATGCCCTGCAAAATGTTTCAGTTTTGCTTAATACATAAAGTCTGACCCTCTTGCCCTGCATTGTCACTCCTGGATAATGGAGAACAAAACTTAGCAGAACATGCTGAAACATAGCATACCATTGTAAGTTACAATAGGAACAGTTGACCCCACGTCTCCTGCTGGAGGTTCTGTGCATCACTGGAGGCAAGCTATATCTCAAAGAGGGGGAGAAGGTCAACAATTTGCAGGAATCCAGTCCACAGACCTTCATGAGATATGTGGTGCAATCTTAGTTCAGTAGGACGTACTCTCTAGTAATTGTGCTTTAAGACTGGAGCACCAGTCTCTGTCCATCCCACATAAGTAGTAGCATTCACCCCAAATGGAGAAGTATGATTACCCTTGAGAACAGCCTATTGAACAGCGGGACTTATTTCTTAGTAATCATGCACAGAATCACAAATAAATGACTAATTCATTTGCATTGGAAGACTCTTTTTCTTGGTGCAGGCAAAGGTCTCTACCTGATTAGCAGCTGGTAGTGGGCCTCCTTCAGAATGACCCAGAGTTGTTTCTCTCACCAAACCTTTATGGGATTAGCGTTAAGATAGAATCATTAAAATGGAAGCGTCTATGCCGTTTGGAATGGACTTGTTTCCCATGGTGGCCATGGCACTTTGGGAATAATAGAAAGCATATGCACAGTGGATCTTTCACTGTATCAACCTCAGAGGTGCAGAAAGGATTGAACAAACCTACCTGGAAAATTTCAGCCATGGTTTTACCTTCTGTTCACAATATATTTCCTTGGTCTTGCAGAAGCCTGCTGAATTCCCCCAATGGAGACTACCATTTTGTAATGGCAATTTATTCAATAACTTATTCAATGCAACCGCAAAAGCATGCAAATAAACACAGATTGGGCACAATTCTGTGCAAACCCTACTGAAATAGATGAGACAGGTGCAAGTGCATGGTTCTGCTGAATTGTGTTCCAACCTAATAGTGCCTATATCAAAACTAGCAACTCTGGAAATTCAAAGATCCAGAAAAACTAATTAGCAGATTCAGTATTAAATGAGGGTGCCCACTTCAAGTGTAATTGACCCAATCTCACTGAGACCTATAAAGGGAAGCAAGGAGTTTGTGGGGTTTGTGGTAGGAATTATAACAGCAAGATGGGCCACCCAATATCTAGCTGGAAGTTAAGTCCCCCTAAATTTAATGGGACTTACTTCCACGTAAATGGGCAGAGTGAATCTCATTAAACATAGAGGGATTTACATCTCAGCAAACATGCTTTGGAGGGTGTTGTTAGTCTGAGATTAAATTTAGATCATGCCTAATGCAGATCGATGAGGGAGTGCATGATTCTTCAAGCCTCAAGCAAATAGACTACTCAGGAAAAAGAAATAAATGGCTATCACCTTGTAAAGCACAAGGACCTGGATAAGACAGTATGTAAGTGGAAAGGTTCATTTATTCCATCACACTTCCATCTGTGTTCCATACATAACTATGATAAGGGTTGCAAAGTAGTGATTTCAATTCTTTTTAGTTAATTTCTTTAAGCACTTGCCAGTTAACACCAATATACTTCACCATTCACTGGGTATATTTGTATTATCCTGTGCAAACTGGCATATCTGCAACCTAAGAATAAATGCTTGCCAGGACAAAGAAAAATTGTGGTACATCAGTCAAATTCCTACACTAAGTTCCATAAGGAGTAAGTTCTAACTCTATTTGTAGCAGTTAAAATACTGTGAGGGGATGCATCTGTGAATGCTGATGTCACATTTCTATCATAGCCCCTAATCTACCCTCCCTGTTGCTCCGGGATGCTCCCCCATTCTCAGGGGATGAGTGGTAAGGATGAACAGAGCGGCATGGGAGTGGGTGGTGTGCACACTCTCTCTCGCTCTCTCTTTGGAGAAGGGATGCTCACTGAAAGCCTCCTGCTCAGATCAGGGAGAGGGATGCACCACTGGCCATTTGGCTAGTCCTGCAAAGTTTAGTGCCAGCTCTGTGCTGTGAGAGGGTGCTGATAAACTTTGGCATTGTCCTCTATAGAGTTTTTGCTTTAGTTTTCTTTAAAGCTAGCTAAGCATATCTCATGGAGTTATAGAGCAAGGAGCACAGAACATTTGAAGACTATTTTAGAATAATCATTTAAAAAGTCACAACATGGTACAGAGCTGAGGGGTGGGTGGAATCAGGTCACGTCACTAGAGTCATAAAGGGCCCTGTGGCATTTCTGAAACCACATTTCACACTGCACTCACCACTGAATCTCACATGGAATAAATTGTATTTTCTCAACAACAAATGCTGTTTGCATCCTGGAAAAATGCAATGTCCACCCAATAGAAGTGCAATTTTGGGGGTGGGGCGGGGAGATGACTGGATGGATCCTTTGTAACATTTGAGTAATAACTGCATGTTCATTGTACAAAAAAGGAGGAGTGTCTTCTGGAGAAGCTACTCACATAGGGCAACACTGCTGACTTCCCTAGAAGGTGGCTTTCTACACACCACTACAAATTTGGGGCGTCCCAAATGTAGGCTCTCCTTAATCTCTTAATATGTGCTAATTGGCAGTTTCACAAGTGAAATAATTAAGCATCAGTTAATATATTACCTCTCCAAATACCCCATTCAGGCTGGCATTGCCAGATTCAACCATAGTGCTATTTTTCTTAAAGTCCCTCTTGTCATTTAATAACTGGACCTTGCACAGTCATCTGTCATGCTGGAAAAGAATCTATGGTTTCTTTTGTAAAAACAGCAAGGTTTGTTGAACAAACTTTCTTGAGGGCAAAGGCAGAAAAGAACAAGAGAGCAGCCTAGAAAATGAAGCGGAACAGACACCTATCGTAACAATCCATACAAATATATGACATTCAAGATGCTAAATAAACTACTGTTAAAAGCTACATTTCTCATATTTGAGAACCTGGCATCTATAGCAACCTGGAAAAATCTTTATTTCTTGATCAAAAATATGTATAGAAATGCCGGTTTTTGAGGAAAATATCATACATTTTTCTTTTTTTGTTTTAATAAAATAAATTAAATATACATGTCTTCTGTTTAAACTCTATATAGAATTAAAAAGTTTAGATCTTTGAATGAAATCACTTCTAGTCCACTTGGATATTTAATATGGTCCAATTTTGCTAATTTTCCCCCTTAACTGAACTGAAATGATTCATGGATTACTTAACAAAATGATCCCCCTTTCCCTCCCCACCCCCAATGCCCACAAGTGCATATTCAGAAAGTTCATTATTCCCTGGAGATAAGATTTTATTATTTCGCTTTTAAAAACTTTTTTTTCTTGCTCTGTGTTGTCACTTGTCAGCTCAGAGGTTTGCCACTATAAACCATAAAAATCTGATGGCAGGTATTTAAGGGCAGCAGAATGGGTTGGTGTTTTTTTTAAAAAAAAATATCAGCAGTTCAATTATTATTATCATTATTATCATTAAATATAAATATAAAAGCGAGCTGTACAACGTCCTTCGATTTTGTGCCAGTTGGGGGAAGGGGGACAGAGCCCTTCGAAGGTTTACAGAAAGGCCCCTCCAGTGAAAGAGAGACACCCATTCATGACTAGCTTGGTTATTGCTAACTATCAGGCAGCATTACACCATTTCACAACTTTAAAGAGAAATATACTTTTCCCCCTGAAAGTCGTCAAGATGGTGTTTTCCTTCTTTGTAAGGCCACTCAAATGTTCCAGTGTCTGGTGTTGCTTTGGCATTGGGCCTCTGGTGCCTTCTTGTTTTCACTCCCTTTGAAGGAGAAGGGGCTTTTGTGCGTGTTCCAAAGGAAGAAGTCACGTGGGCCTTGCACTTCAACAGGTGGCCAAAGAGCAGAAGCAGCAACAGAAAGGGAAGATGGTTGGGCCCCAGCTTCCCTTCCCTTCTTCCTCTTGCTTTTACAACAGGATCTTCTAGTTTCAACAGGGATCAAGAGGCTGTCTTTGCCCTTTGGGAATTCCTTCATTACTCCTTGTCACAGTAACAACAAACAAACAAAACCCTTACTCCGCATTCCTCTCCTAATTGCTTTGCTTTTTTTTTGGTTTGGTTTGGTTTAAATTTGGCTCCCCTGCCCCCACCCCCCACACACACCTTGGCAGTATAAGCTGACTCAAAGCAGTCTGCATGTAGTACCACAAGAGATGCGCCATGTGCAGCTGGCTGCCTTCTAACATTGGTAATGAATGTGCTGGTGCTGGTGCACTTTGCCTTCCACGTGTGAATGAGTGTGGGTATGGATGTCTGTGTAAATCTTTGGGTACATTTTGGAAGCCACGTTGGGGGCCAAGGCTGGCCCTTGGCTCAACAAGTGCTGCTGCTGCTGGGCGACATATTCCTCATAGTTTATGGAGGAGATGCAGTCTTTATCTGGGACTTGGGCTACGCAGACCCGGTCCCGGGGGTGTGGTCTGTGCATGGGTGCTGCAGCTGGAGGAGAACACGGCTTCTTCTTGGTCTGGCAGAGCCAAAGGAGGATCGTCCCAAAGATGAAGACAGCTCCAGCAGGGATCCCAATGATCACGGGCCATGGAAGACTGCTAGCAGAGGAAGGAGCCACAGGCGGGCTGGGTGGCTTGGGATCTGGATAGCAGATTGCACAGGACACAGAAGGAGAGAGTGAGAGAGCAAAAGGTCAGTTAGAACCAGGCGAGGGAGACTCAGACCAGATACCAGACAGTAGGCTGGATTTTTGCATATGCTCTCTTGGATTATGCTTTGTTTGTCAGCTTTATTTCAGCCAGCCTGACAGACAGTTTCCTCACACCAGCACTTGGTGAGAGGGCTGCTCGTAGCAGAAGCAGAAATGAAGCTCCTGTCAACAATGCCTTCCGCCGATCAACAAGCCAGAAATCTGAACTTGAACTATGTGACCTGGTTATGCAGGGTAGCCACTCAGCACAGGCATGACTCAGGCACACGCAGTTGGTTTTGTTCCCTGCTGGATTCTGCTGGCAATACCTCCAGGCATTCTGCTGGGAATGCTCAGTGCTAGCACTGCAGGCTAACCAAGCCGGGAGTTGCCATGGAAGGAGGAGGCCAATGCTGCTGCGTTTTCCTCCTCCAACAGTCAAAGGCTTAGAGAAACCCTGCGTATCAGGAATGATGCTATGAGCTTCCCACCCAAGAGACACTCTGATTTCTACCAGTCTAACTAGTAATGCAACTTCTGTTCTATGGCTAAGGCAGACAGCATAGCCAAGGGAGAGGCAACTTTGGGATTTTGGCTTCTCAAACTGGTGAGAAGAGGAAGGGAGAGACAGGAAGAGACAGACTAAATAGCCCTTTCCCTTACAGCATATTCTATTGAAGACTTCCTGAATTATGTGACTGAGCAGCCTGTGCTAAACAAACCTGGATTGCATTCTGAATGTTCTACTTGCAGTTGCCCTGATCCAGCAACAGCTGAGAAGTCTTGTGGCAGAGGGCATAGCCTTTCTGTGGGAAGCAGCCATTCATTGCTTTAAAAACCAGCAACAAATAGTACTGCCTGAACTAGTGGCATCATTCGGTGCCTAACTACATATTACATCAGCCTTCTCCAATCCGGTGCCCTCCAATTGCACTTCTGGCTGGTGATGATAGAAGCTGTAGTCCACAACATCTGGAGGTTTGGGTAGGTAGAATTACATGGACACAGGGGTAATGAATCCGTAATAGCTGGCGACAGGGTGTGGAGAAGTGCAGGGCACTCACTCTTTCCCTGCCTACCGTTTTGCTGCTCAAAAGAGTCTACAGGCCCCTCCCCCCTCCATGGGATCCCAAATGTGTTTACTCTCACAAACATGCATTTGGAACCCCACAGGGGTTGCGGGGGGGGGGGGGAGCAGCTGGTGGGTTATTTAGAGCAGGGAAGAGGTAGGCAGAAAAAGGGTTATGTATCCCCCTCTTCTCCATTTCAAATCATCCACTCCTGAAGTTCCTTTTAATTATAAGATGTGACTATCAAGGGTTTGCTACATGTATTTCATGTAATGTGCAGTCAGTGAAGTGGCTTCCATCATTCAGATGCAAAATGCAACCCACTGGCTTCCTCTTATCCAGGCAGGAGTTAACAATTTTGCTGATGGACTTAATATAGTCATTTTCTTTTAGACATGTTGCATTTTTAGGGCTAATAAAAGCAACATCCTTTTTTATATGTCATCAGTGTGGGCAAATCTGATTCTAGCTTTATGTGGGGAATTAATCTGCTGGAATAAGAGCTGCCATTTTTACACGGTAGTTTTTCATTGCAGTCTTTTAAATGGGGCTGCTCTATTATCACACAGTCTTGTTATGGGAAGCAGAACAGAGCTAAGGGACACACGAAGCCAACAGAGAACAGAGGCAAACTGTTCTCAAGGGAATCATATCAGAAATTAACAAGGCCCTCACTTTCTTTGCACCAACTCTTCCACTTTTATAGTGGCTTTACACATTTTCATTCATTTTTTTTTTTCTTCTAAAGATTTGCTCTTACCGTTTCTATATATTAGAAATGTGGCTTAAAAAATACTAAATAGGAAAGAGCTATCAAATGTATTTCTGTTTGAGAGTTTGATAATCTGTTGAAGGGGCTGCACACTGATTCTACAAAGAGATCAACAGGACCCTTCTATACTCTGGCATGTTATCTTACAAGAAAAATCCCCCAGAACAATTGCATTAGGTGAATACGAATTCAGCTTAGTTTGGTTCCACTTTTAGCTAGTACAAATGTGCAACGTTCCAGTGAAGTTGACTGGACAGAGTTGGTATAATCTGTCTTAGAACCCAGATAGTAAGTTCCACTGGCAAGTTCAACATCAATAAACCAAAGGACAGAATAAATACACTTCAAAGTTTACGCTGCTGCTGTCTTTTACTCTGGTTTTTGCTCTGATTTTATTCCATTTTAAACTTCTAAGGTTTTATACTGATCTTGTTCGCAAATAATGGCAGTGGTCAGCAGCTAATCATGTTAATTAATCCATGAATTACAAAGATATGCGCTGCACATGAGCCGCTTCCAGTTTCCAGCAACAACCTACAAATGCTGCATGGTTTGATCTTGGGTTAACTTCAAGTTGTTTAACCCTTGAACGACACAAGGTGCCCAGGTTTGGATGTCATGGTAACAACCTACAAATATGACATTCGTAGGTTGTTGCTGGAAACTGGAAGAGACTTAATTAACCGACAATTTGCTGCTGAACACCACCCTTACATGCAAACAGCCCCACTGAGAAAAAAAGCTTCTCCCATAGCTGCTACCTTGAGCCTGCCTCTAACTAAAGCAGCCCGTCTGTGACTGGAGCTCTAATCAGCTTAGGAGAGAGTTTGTTGTACTGTAAATGATAATAAAATAAACCACTCAGCTCTTTCATATCTTCTGTTAACCCATGATTTGCCGCTGAACACTGCCGTTACATGTGAACAGCCCGAATATGTTTTATCATGTTGTATTTTGAAAGTTTAATTTTTGTGAACTGCCCAGAAAGCTTTAGCTAGTGGATGGCATTGTAATGTAGTGAAAGAAAGAAAGAAAGAAAGAAAGAAAGAAAGAAAGAAAGAAAATACTCAGTAAACAAGGGAGAGCCTAGTGCCTATTATAAACACACCTGGCAGCACAGTGAGAAATGCACTTCGGAAGCTGTATCCCATGGTGTTTGCACCTAGGCAGATGTACATCCCGGCATCTTCTTCTTTGGCTCGTGTGATCATGAGTTTGTTCAGGTAGGAGCCATCAGGACGAGACCAGACCTCCCCTGTGGGCAGCACCACAAACTTCTGCCCCCCGACATCAATCGTGGAATTATATTTGTTCTCAGTGCCATACTCCACTCTCTTCAGCCACTGAATGACAGGTTTGACATCACTCCTCACTTTGCACTGGAATGAGGTTGTCCCTCCATAGTCTACAGTTGTGTTAACAGGGTGTGTTCCTGTAAGAATTGGCTTGGATCTTGTTCTCTCTAGAAATAAGTATAAACAATCACCTTTTAAAAAATGTATTCAGACATCCTCTTTGTGAAGGACTGTATAAAAAGCCCTTCTATCTATGCTAAAGAAATAAAAATCCAATTCATCCAGAAATTCTTACGCCTCAAAAGAAGTAATAACATACTTTAACCTGTGAAAAGAGTATCAGCAAGGATGTGGGAAACCCGTGCCTACACTTCTGAGTAGTGGCTGCCAGTCAGGGTTACAAATGGTGGGCTCGGTATGCAGAAGTCATCATGAACCGTGAACCACTGACATGACGCAAAAGGCAAAATTAATTAAGATTCTATTTTTAATCTGGATTGTATTGTTAACTGCTTTGAGCACCATTTTGGGGTGGGAAAGTGGGATATAAATTAATTAATTAATTAATTAACAAAAAAACCTTCCATTGACAGATACACTGATCATACCAATCTGGTATTGAGGTTAAATATATTCCAATCCTCCCTACTTTAGAAACTAGGTGTCACCGAGCATGTCAGTTATAGGAAAGTAGAGTACAGTACAGTTCACTGGAGTAGTGATGATGGAAAATTCAAGTATAATTGACAACTGGAGGTGTGTGGGGGAAATGGCCATAACCCTTGGGTATCTGCTAGGTAAGCAATCTGTGTCTGGCATTTCTCCTGCAGATCATGTAAATGCTGCATGGATTTTGAAATGAGGACCAGAAACAATATGCCTGTATAGCAACTGTTGCATTGGGATTCATATTAAAAACAATACCTGTGACAAAGAGCTCAGAGCACAAGATGTGAGGCTGAAAATTATAACAACAAGTTCCTGTCAGGCATAAGGACTAAAGCTGGATAAAGCCAAGTTTTGATAAGCAGGCGAGGCTTACAAGTGACCAGTAGCTTAGCAAGAAGGTATAAGTGAGGAAATGGGATAAATCCTGAAATACCTCACAGCATGCTGTCAAAATATAAAGAAATCCTTCAAACCTTTATCACCCTAAGTCTGGCAACACCTTATACTTAGTCCAGAAAAGGGAATGAAAATAAAGGACACACACACACACACACACACACACACACACACACACTCTATGTTTGGCTTGATAAAAGAAGAAAATGGGGACAGAAGAGGACTTGTTGCAAATGCTGCCTGGTTTTGATGAGGTGAAAATGCTGCATCTGACATTAAGATGAGGCTTGATTCATTTTCCTGTCTCTGCTTCTGGTTTTAATGCAAACACATGTTCTTACTGCCTCCATGCAGCTGCATCTTTATCAGTCCCAGATGTCCGGCAGGTCTGTATAATCTACACACAACAAAACCACATGTGCTTTTCATTCACATTTTTACATAAAAAAGAGTTATCATTGAATGGACTGCTACCATCAAATGTGGGAATTTCCACACCAGAACTAATGTTATTATGCTAAAATGATGGAGTACAAATCAGGTCTATTAATTCAATGAGAGTGATGCTATTACCTTTAGTGGATGTGACTTGAACCTAAAGGGCTACCCATCCAATTAGGCTATGCATGTGTGATGCCAGCATGCTGGCAGTGCCATGCCCACATAAAGTTATGCTTTGGAATGGTGTGCTAGGGTAGCAACTGCTATCCACCAATCTTCGGATTGGGTTGTAGCAGACAGGTAACATCTTGTCCAGGAGTTGTTTGGTCATCAGTTCCTATTTAAAGATATCAGACCTTCCCCTCTTACAGCCTTTCTTATAGCGCCACAGTATCATAATAGTTCTTTGAGGCAACATACAGTGATGTCAAAACACAAGATTCGGACTTGGTATAGAAAGTAAATCAGATGGAGGAGCAAACAGTGCACAGAATCAAAGAATTAAATATGCAAAGCCTTTAGAGGGAGGAAGGCAGTGATGATGTGGTGTGGAAATGATCTAATCCCCTGAGCATTTTTGGCCCTGAGCAGATGCCCACCAACTGCCTTTCCTTTGATTTTAAATAATTATGGTGATGAGATTCTACTGTATCTCTTCAGTGACTTTTAGCTGTCCCAAGGACTTTTATCACTGTCCTTGGCCCGGCATAGACATAATAACAGCCGAGGTCAGGGCGAGCGCAAGTGAGAGAGCAGGCATGCTGCCTCCTGCCCACTTGCTGCTTCAGCTTTAGCAACAGCCCGGAGTTCTGGGTTGCGATGCTATGACAAACAACCAAGGAAAGAGGCATTCCTGCCTTGTTTTGGGAAGCAGATGCAAAGCAGAAATAGCGAGCAGGCAGGAGGCAGCGCACACACTCACTCCCGCATACCCCCGCCAATTCATGGACTGTTTCACCTATGAACTGGCATTACGTAGGAGCCCCTTCATGGATCACTGCCTTGTTGTGGCGAAGGGGCTTGTGTAACTCAGTGAAGCCATAAGCTATGCCGTGCAGGGCCACCCAAGACGGAGAGCTCATGGCGGAGAGTTCTGACAAAATGTGGTCCACTGGAGAAGGAAATGGCAACCCACTCCAGTATTCCTGCCAAGAAAACCCCATGGAACGTATCACAAGGCTAACAGATATGACGCCGGAAGATGAGCCCCTCAGGTCGGAAGGTGTCCAATATACTACTGGGGAAGAGCAGAGGGAATTTCCAAGTAGCGCCAGAAAGGGTGAAGCGGCTGGGCCAAAGTCGAAAGGACACTCAGCTGTGGATGTGTCTGGTGGTGAAAAGAAAATCCGATGCTGAAAAGAACAATATTGTTTAGGAACCTGGAATGTAAGATGAATGAATCAAGGTAAGCTGGAGGTGCTCAAACATGAGATGGCAAGATTGAACATCGACATCTTGGGAATCAGCGAACTAAAATGGACAAGCATGGGCAAATTTAATTCAGGTGACCATCATATCTACTACTGTGGGCAAGAATCCCTTAGAAGAAATGGAGTAGCACTCATAGTCAACAAAAGGGTGGGAAAAGCGGTACTGGGGTGCAATTTCAAAAACGATAGAATGATCTCAGTACGAATCCAAGGCAAACGATTCAACATCACAGTAATTCAAGTCTATGCCCCAACCACTGAGGCTGAAGAAGCTGAGGTTGATCGGTTCTATGAAGACATACAACACCTTCTAGAACTAACACCAAAAAAAGATGTCCTCTTCATCATAGGGGATTGGAATGCCTAAGTAGGAAGTCAAGAAATAACGGGGATAACAGGCAAGCATGGCCTTGGTGCATAAAATGAAGCAGGACAAAGGCTAATAGAGTTTTGCCAAGAGAACACGCTGATCATAGCAAACACTCTTTTCCAACAGCACAAGAGGCGACTCTACACATGGACATCAGCAGATGGTCAATATCAAAATCAGATTGATTATGTCCTTTGCAGCCAAAGATGGAGAAGCTCCATACAGTCAGTAAAAACAAGACCTGGAGCTGACTGTGGCTCATATCATGAGCTGCTTCTTGCAAAATTTCAGCTTAAATTGAAGAAGGTAGGGAAAACCACTAAACCATTCAGGTATGACCTAAATCATATCCCTTACGAATATACAGTGGAGGTGAGGAATAGATTTAAGGGATTGGACCTGATAGACAGAGTGCCTGAGGAACTATGGACAGAGGTCCATAACATTGTTCAGGAGGCAGCAACTCAATCCATCCCAAAGAAAAAGAAATGCAAGAAAGCCAAGTGGCTGTCTGATGAGGCGTTACAAGTAGCTGAGGAATGAAGGGAAGCGAAAAGCAAGGGAGAAAGGGGAAGATATATCCAACTGAATGCAGAGTTCCAGAGAATAGCAAGGAGAGACAAGAAGGCCTTCTTAAATGAACAATGCAAAGAAATCGAGGAAAACAATAGAATGGGAAAGAGTAGAGATCTTTTCAAGAAAATCGGAGATCTCAAGGGAACGTTTTGTGCAAAGATGGGCATGATAAAGAACGAAGAAGGCAGGGACCTAAGAGAAGCAGATGAGATTAAGAAGAGGTGGAAAGAATACACAGAAGAACTATACAGGAAAGATCTGAATGTCCCTGATAGCCATGAAAGTGTGGTCACTGAACATGACCAGTGAACCAGTGAACATGACCAGTGAACCAGTGAACATGACCACTGAACATGGCCAGACATCCTCCAGAGTGAAGTCAAGTGGGCCTTAGGAAGCATTACCAACAACAAAGCTAACGGAGATGACAGTATTCCAGCTAAGCTATTTAAAATCCTAAAAGATGATGCTGTTAAAGTGCTGCACTCAATATGCCAACCAATTTGGAACATTCAGCAGTGGCCACAAGACTGGAAAAGGTCAGTTTACATTCCAATTCCAAAGAAGGGCAACGCCAAAGGGTGTTCAAACTACCATATAATTGCGCTCATTTCACATGCCAGCAAGGTTATGCTCAAAATCCTACAAGCTAGGCTTCAGCAGTATGTGAACCGAGAACAACCAGAAGTACAAGCGGGGTTTCGAAGAGGCAGAGGAACTAGAGATCAAATCGCCAACATTTGCTGGATCATGGAGAAAGCAAGAGAATTCCAGAAAAACTTCTTTTTCTGCTTCACTGACTACGCTAAAGCCTTTGATTGTGTGGATCACAACAAACTGTGGCAAATTCTGAAAGAGATGGGAATACCAGACCACCTTACCTGTCTCCTGAGAAACCTGTACGAGGGTCAAGAAGCAACAGTAAGAACTGGACATGGAACAACCGATTGGTTCAAAATTGGAAAAGGAGTACGACAAGGCTGCATATTGTCGCTCTGCTTATTTAACTTATATGCAGAGTACATCTGCAAATAGCGTTGCCCTTATTTTCGCCGTAGTCTACGTAAATCTTTACGTAGACTACAGCGACCAAATAAGGAACGGGAATGGCGGCTCCCTATGGGGGCTGCCATTATCCGTACGTGCTTTTTTTTTTTTTTTAAGTCACCCGTGATAGGCTACGTGACGATTTACGTAGCCTATCATGGCTGACTTTGCAAATCTAGCCGTGATAGGCTACGTTAATCGTCACGTAGCCTATCACGGGGGTGTTTTTTTTCTTTTTCTTTGATTGGAATGGCGGCGGCGGCAGCCGGTCGAAAGACCGGCTGCCGCTCCCGCCCCGGACGAACACCCGCCGAACTGCCAGCCGGACCCGCCGCCGGGAGGGACATTCGCCAAAGGTAAGTCCCGTCCCGGGGGGGGTGCGGGGGGTGGGGGGGTGCAGAGAATTTCTCCCCGAAACTTGTTCGGGGGGCCGAACACGTTGGCGCTCGGCCTCCCGAAGTTTCGGGGAGAAATTCTCCGCCATCCCTAGCAGAGACATCACCTTGCCAACAAAGGTCCGTCTAATCAAAGCTATGGTTTTCCCAGTAGTAATGTATGGCTGCAAGAGCTGGACTATAAGGAAGGCTGAGCGCCGAAGAATTGATGCTTTCGAACTGTGGTGCTGGAGAAGACTCTTACGAGTCCCCTGGACTGCAAGGAAGTCAAATCAGTCAATCCTGAAGGAAATCAACCCTGACTGCTCATTGGAAGGACAGATCCTGAAGCTAAAGCTCAAATATTTTGGCCACCTAATGCAAAGAGAAAACTCCCTGGAAAAGACCCTGATGCTGGGAAAGACTGAAGACAAAAGGAGAAGGGGACGGCAGAGGATGAGATGGCTAGATAGCATCACCAATGCAATGAATATGAACTTGAGCACACTCCGGGAGAGAGCGCAGGACAGGAAGGCCTGGCGTGCTATGGTCCATGGGGTCACGAAGAGTCGGACACAACTTAACGACTGAACAACAACAAGGAACCAGGTTAATGAGTTGAAAGTTCTAGGTACAGAGCTGAATGCACTAAAACGAGAGGAAAATGTGAGAATATTTGTTCCATTTTTATCTATTTGGGAAAAAAAAATTTATTCACAATTACCACACTTCAGAGATTTTTTTGTTTTAACAAATCTTTACTTTCTGTAAGAAAAACTGTTCTAGTAGATATTTGCCAACTAGCCCTTTTCATAATTGCATACAGGATTTGTAATGTTTAGAACTCTGTCTTCACACTCCTGCTCCCCTCAATTATAGTAGCTTTATGTGCCAAAAATCTGGAACAGTTCCAGCCAGCCCAAGTCTTACCAATTGCTTAGTCTCTTTCCACAGGCTGGACCTGGTCAGATAGTAATGAAAGGTTCTCAAAGGCTTCATTTCCAGTCTGTACCACATCTGTTTCAATAAAACTTGCCTATTAGGTATGGAACACCTCTTTACATCTTGCTGGGTCCATTACACTATTTATCTTACAAAACTGTGCAGAGTATGGGGGCATATATTTCACGCCCCATTTGCAAGCATATTTACTGGGAAGTCAACCCACCTAAGTTCAATGGGATGTACTTCAGGTTTTTGAGGGCCCTTGGGCAAGACTCCCTCAATGGGCCCCCTCCTTCAGTCAGTCCACCTTCTCACTGCCATTGTCAAAAGCTGCTATTGTTCCTCATCCTCTTTCTCATCATTGCTACTGTTTGCTTGCTTGCTTGGCAGGTAGAGACCCAGTGAGCAAGTAGGCAATGGCATCTGCTGTTCCTCCTTCTCACCACCACCATTGTCTGGGCTAGAGAAAGAGAGGCAGGTGAACAAGAAGGTCGCAGTGGTGAAGAGAAGGCACATGTCCAGGAGGCTCTTGTCAGTGGGCTCCTGCTATGCCTACCCTTGATGCCAGCCCTGCTTCCAGACAGAAATGCTTAGGAGCAGAGCTTTAGGCAAGCTGCTTAGGAAAATCTCCTGCCTTCCTCAACTTTAGTTCGATACTTACGGATCACTTCAACTTTGTAGGTAGCATTGATTTCCCCAATTCGGTTGAAGACCCGGCAGGTGTATTTCCCACTGTCCTCAGGCTTCAGGTTCTTCAGATTCAGTGTCCATTTCTTCCTTTTGTTCTCACCAATCTCCTGTGGAGTAAGAGGCTTGTTGTCTTTCAGCCAGCTAATGTCAGGCCGAGGATTCCCACTAGCTACGCATTTCAGACGGACTGAACTCCCCACAGGTCGGGCAATCACTCTCCGTCTCATCTTGGCAGGTTGTGTAAACCGAGGTCGAGCTGCAAAGACAAGTAAGACATCAAGAGAAACAATCCCTAAGAAGATACGCATAAGAGGTGAAGGAAGCAGAGTCCTGGAATACCAAGAACTTGTATTTTTGTCACAGCTGCGTTACAGCATCACACAGCCATTACAATTTTTAATGCAAACATTTCAGAGGTGAAACTGAAAGTTGCCTGAGATCTTTCAGAACCTCAGCAGCATACAGAATTATGGTATTAAATGGATGATGGTGATGATGATGACGATGATGATTCAATGTATTACATTTTAATATGCAAAATTCCCTTTTATTATAGCTTTCTTTCTTCAAAACATTATGGCCAAACTCCCCCCTCCCCCCCCCAAAAAAAAATTGCTTTGGAAAGCTTCTATTTTTCTGACCTTTTGCAGACAATTTAGCTGCACGTTTGAACAAGATCTTACATAAATATATACACTCACGCAAAACTGGCTTTTTGAATAAAATTAGAATGAAAGGTAATATATATTTATAGGATAAAAAACATGCCAGAACTGGCTGATTAACAGAAACCATAAGCCCTACTGATTTTCCTTTATATAGAAGGTGTTCAATAATGCTCAATGGTCTTATTTGTTCAAAACCTTGACATAATGTAATATAGGCACATCTTTGTTAAAATGGATAAAAGCAACATACAGATCCTCAGTAGTTTCTGTTCAGGTTTATGGTTCTGTTTTAGGAAGTTTCACTGTATCTAAAGAAAGAAAACAAGGATGTCCAGTGCCAGCATCACAGAACTGCTAGCTATTGCTTTAAGGTCAAAACAATCCATTAAGAGATCTCTGTAGGTAGACAGAGCTCCCATGTATCTACAGATAGATAGAAATTTCTGCAACCAGAGTCATCTGTCTATGCTATGTCCTGCTGGCAAGAGTCAGGCAGGACAGGAGCAGGATGAAGGCAATTTTGCCGCCCTTTCCTCATTAAAAAAACAACAACCCAATTTCAGCCAGACAGGCCTCTCAGTCCATCTATCTGACTTACGGTGGTGGGTGGGGATGGCAACGGCAAGGCCATAGGATCCTGTGAGTTCAATGAGACTTACTCCCAGGTAAGTGTGTATAGAATTGCTCCCTAAATGCCTTAATTTATAATCCTTTAGTCAAAAACAGACAGAATGCTATTCAGCATAAGCACGAACATAAATTCCACTGAGCTACCATAAGCTACCTGTAGTGTAACGGCAACAGCGTTTGCCGGCACAATGGATTTTCAAGGGAGGTCCATCACACCAGCAAATGCTATTGGCACTGTGCTAGAGGTAGCTTTCGATACCACAACAGATTTTTTGTTAGTGCTTCTGCTGAACAGAATACTGTCCAAGGTAAACATGCAGGCAGATAGTTGAAATAAATGACATGTATCATTTTAAAGGTATACGTCTGAAATTAAATGTTAGTGTTGCATTTGTTTAAAACACAGAGAAAGTGGGGGAGTCCTGTAAACTTAACAGGAATTAATAATTAATAACAGTATTGTATCTTATATGATACAATTAAATTTAAAATGGCAGGACAATAGTTTGAATCTTTTCAAATAAGGCATTTTCTCATGAGATGAACTAAGGCTGCAATCCTAAAGACACTTATCAGAGAAAAAGCCCCACTGAATACAACATGCATGGCTTGCACTGCCCAAGTGATATATTAAAGTAGGGGTGAGGCAAGAATATGAAGCAATGGTGCTCAACTACATGAGCACACCTGTCTGAACCGTTGAAAGCAGAATTCAAGGTGAGCACAGCTAACCTTCAGCAGGCCCCTGCCCTGATTCTGCTCGCATTCTATAGCCCAGGGGGCAGCAGGCTAACTTAGGGAGCTCAGGACAGGCTGTGTGTGTGGCACACACAGCTCTGTCCTCCCAATACCTTGCTGCTGCTTTGCATCCCATAGAGCATCTGCTGCCCTAATGGTAGGGACAGTCCTGTTCCCAACAAAGCATTTGTGATGCTGTTCAGTCAGGCTTCCAGTCTGGACATGGGACTGAGATAGCCCTGATTTAAAATCTACATCTTGAGATTAACAAGGAAATACAGCCTCATTGGTCTTATTAGAACTTATTAGACCTCTCAGCATCTTTTTACACAACAGAACATGTTATCTTACTGTAGTACTTGCAATATCTGATTTATCTAAGTGAAAATGAAGGTGATGATGATGGGGGATTATCTCTGTTGGAACTGATCTGTGGAGTTCTGCAAGGTTATATCAGATAGATTGTTTGAGTAAGGTGTCATCAATATGCTGATGACACTTGTCATCAGATTCAAGAGCACCCGTCTCATTGCAGCACCACTGTCTGGCAGCTGTGATGGGCTGGATAAGAGTGATTTGTTTGAAGCTGAATCCAGAAAAGATGGAATTGATGGAGAGGCCCTGGGTTCCTAAGGAGACAGAAAGATGCAATATTGCCCTTTATAGAGCCGAGGACGTGTTTTGGACCTTGCATCATTATTGTGCTCCCAGGAAGCCGGGGTAGCCAAGAATGCAGTCCATCACCAATTTGTCAGGTGGTTGCAGCACAGGAACGTAGCAACTATCATCCATGCTTTGTCACTTCAGGTAGTCACTGAACTTGTGGCATCTTAAAGACTAGCAAATTTATTATGGCATAAGCTTTGGAGGACTGCAGTCCAGAGTCCACTTCATCAGATACATGAAGTGTTATCCTGACTTACCAGGCATACATATATATACAGTGCCTTGCATAAGTATTCACCTCCCTTTGACTTTTCCACACTTTGTTGTGTTACAACCTGGAATTCAAATGGATTTAATTGGCATTTTTACCATTTGATTAACACAAAATACTTAACATTTTGAAAGTGCAAAATATTTTTAGTGTGGCACAAATATTAAACAAAAACAAATGGACATTTGTTGGTTGCATAAGTATTCACTCCCCTTAGTAAGTTTCCCAGTCCCTACCAATGAAAGCATACCCACAACATGATGCTGCCATCACCATGCTTCACCATGGGGATGGTGTTCTCAGGGTGATAAGCACTGTTGGCTTTGTGCCACACAGAGCATTTTGCGGTAAGACCAAAAAGTTCAATTTTGGTCATCAGACCAGAGAACCTTTTTCTATTTGTTTGGTGTATCCTCTGCATGACTTTTGACAAAATCCAAATGGGATTTAGTATGCGTTTTTTTCCCCAGCAATGGCTTTCTTCTCGCCACTCTTCCATAAAGCCCAGCTTTGTGAGCATCCAGGTGATAGTTGTCCCATGGAAGCTGGAGCTAGTACGGAAGCTGGAGCTCGGCTGTGGTCAGAAGCTGCCCTTTTTCAGCGTGCAACTCCTTTGCTGAGGGAACTGCACTGCCTGCCTATTTGCTGCCGGACCAGGTTTAAGGTATTAGTACTAGTGTACAAAGCACTAAACAACTTGGGACCAGGATACCTGAGAGAGCGCCTCCTTTACCAACCTGCCTGGTTACTGAGGTCATCAGAGGGCATGTTCCTGGTGGTTCCACATGGACACATGGCTCAGTTGGAGTCTACCAGGAAAACAGCCTTCAGTGTAGTGGCCCCCTTCCTGTGGAATTCCCTGCCTTTAGAGTTCAGGCAGGCACCAACATTGTGTTCCTTTGAGTGCTTCCTGAAGACGTTGTTATTTCGAGAGGCTTTCCTTGCGTGACCAGCTGCAGTTTATTAAATTCCACCTTATTGGTCCCCTTCATGGATCGCTGCCTTGTTGTGGCGAAGGGGCTTGCGTAACTCAGTGAAGCCATAAGCTATGCCGTGCAGGGCCACCCAAGACGGACAGGTCATGGCAGAGAGTTCTGACAAAATGTGGTCCACTGGAGAAGGAAATGGCAACCCACTCCAGTATTCTTGCCAAGAAAACCCCATGGAACGTATCACAAGGCTAAATCCTAAAGGAAATCAACCCTGAGTGCTCACTGGAAGGACAGATACTGAAGCTGAAGCTCAAATATTTTGGCCACCTAATGCGAAGAGGAAACTCCCTGGAAAAGACCCTGATGCTGGGAAAGACTGAAGGCAAAAGGAGAAGGGGACGGCAGAGGATGAGATGGCTAGATAGCATCACTGATGCAATGAATGTGGACTTGAGCACGCTCCGGGAGAGAGCGCAGGACAGGAAGGCCTGGCGTGCTATGGTCCATGGGGTCATGAAGAGTTGGACACGACTGAACGACTGAACAAACCTTATTGGAATTTAATATTATTTGTCTTTTTAAAAAATGTTTTAACTCTTTTAACCTGGTGTTTTATTCTTTTACTTTGTTGTTCACCACTCCAAAATCTTCTGATGTGGAGCAGTATATAAATATTGTAACTAAATAAATAAATGGACGATTTCTCCTATCTCAGCTGTGGATCTCTCCAGCTCCTTCAGAGTTACCATTGCATCTTGGTTGTTTCTCTAACTAATGCCCTCCTTACCTGGTCACTGAGTTTTGGTGGACAGTCTTGTCTAGTCAGAGTCGCAGTGGTGCCATATGCTTTCCATTCTGTAATAATGGAATTAACGGTGCCCCAGGGGATGTTGATAGTTTGGGATATTTTTTTTTATAACCTAACCCTGATTGCTGCTTGTCCAGAACTTTATCCCAGACTTGATTTGCTAGCTCCTGTTTGTTTAGATATGCTCTCCAACGAACTCTGGGGTCTTCTAGAAACAGGTGTATTTAATCTGAGATCATGTGACACTTGAATTGCACACAGGTGTCTCCATTCAGCTAATTATGTGACTTCTGAGGGCAGTTGGTTGCACCAGAGCTTATTTAGGAGTGTCACAGCAAAGGGGATGAATACCTATGCAATCCACTTTTCAGGTTTTTTTATTTATAAATCATTTTGTAAAATATGTAGATTTTCCCACTTTGACATTATGGACTATTTTGTGTAGATCAGTGACAAGAAATCCTAATTAAATCCATTTGAATTCCAGGTTGTAACACAACAAAATGTGGAAAAGTCAAAGGGAGGTGAATGCTTATGCAAGGCACTGTACAAAGTGGTTTTGGGGGGGAACGGTGTGGGTGGGTGGAATTGCAAGCACTGAGGTCAGAGGGATATGAAATACAAAGAGTACAGACTCTGGCAATTAAGTTAAAGCTTAGATGTATGTAAAATAAGTACAGTGACCATTGACAAAGCAGTGTTAATGATAACACAACATCGTGGAATGTGTAAGCTTGCTTGCTTGCATATGTATGCATGTATGTATGTATTTAACTTCTATACCACCCAATAGCCAAAGTTCTTTAGGTGGTTCACAGTTAATTAACACCTGTAGCAATGCCAGTATCTGGTACTGACCCAAGGAGTGAATATGTGTGTTCTGTGTGTTTTAGGGATCAACTGAGTTTTCCATCTACTCAGATGGTCAGACAAGGACCTACTCTGCTCTAAATACAAACGGTTCACTGTTAAGTTTTTAAAGGAGATACAGCAGGCTTCCTTCATGGTTGCCCCATATCACCTGTGTAAATACATCCTCAAAAGTTTTGGTCATGGATCCTAAGATAGGTTAGCTTTAAAATGTTCATGGAAATAAAGATTCTCCATCAAGGAATCAGGCAAGGACCCCTGAACCTGGAACTGAGATCTACAGTGTCCCAAAGCTCCTCTTTATATCCCCCTTCCACTGAAACAGGTAAATATTAGCGCTTTAAGCTTTTCCTCAAATTTCAGTTTTTCTCTATCGTCTCCCTGCTCTAGCCCTCACACTACCCAACCCCATGCCAATACATCTTGAGTTTCCCTACTGCGTTCAGACTCCAATTCTGCCTGCTAAAACCCTAGTGCCCTCCCTGTTCACTTATTTGGCAAGTGTAACAACCCTGCCTACGTCTTTCTTTGTCTATTTCTTGGATATACCCAGCTGCTGGTTAAAGCTTAATTGAGTTAATATAACCAACTTCTCCATTCTGTATTTAAATCATATATTTGGGTAATCCCATATATTTTGTAATAAGACATATTCATTGATTCAAGTCTTGGTCTATGTTTAAGAGTTAATACCCAGCACACCAGTTTAAGTGCAGAACCCAACCTCCTCATGGTGCAAGTAGCCTTGAGGCGCAAGATCAATACGTGTGCCAGTACGCATGTGGCTGGGGGCACAAGGCAGAACTTCTGGAAGAGGCCCACTGAAGCCCTCCTCATTGTGCCTGAACAAAACCCTGCAAGAACAGTTATAATGACCTGAAGTCCGTTAGTGTGGAGGTTATTAAAATGGAATATACTGAATTTACTAATTTTAATTGTTAATATGTACTGCTGTGTGTGCATTATGTGCCTTTCTGAGAAAGTTGGGCTGAAGAGGTTGGAATGAATAACTAAATAATTTTGAATTAATGAATAATCGTGTGTGTGTGTTCATTCCCCACAGAGTGTCCTGGCAGTCCCAGTGTGCAGTTGGGCAAATGTATTCTACCCATAGGCAGGGGGTGGGCTGGAGACAGATATGGCCTGTGCCCTTCTTCCAGCCACTCCTCCTCCTCATTTTAACCCTTCAGGCCAAACAGCACACAGTGGTGTGTGGCTCCTCCTCCTTCCCAACACACAACATGGAAACGGAAAAGGATACATGTATCTCTCACTATGCAAGCAGATTTTAAAGTGCAGACTTTTCCTCATACCTCACCCCCATTCCCCTCCTGATCAGCCTCTCCATCTATTCTCACACACTGACCTCATATTTCAGATGCATTCAGTGGGGGAATCCAGCTTAAACATCTCCCTCATGTACACTGTACCTCCAGGAACATTTTTAGCTTAGGCAGCAGCAATTGCCCCTTCTCCACCCCACCCTGACATTCTGGGTCTTGGCCACGTCAGGATATTTTATTTCAAACTCTTCTTATGCAGCACAGAAATGCTTTGCTCTCTGCAGAGAGGCTTTCATGTGTAACCTAATGAACGGGAGTGACTCCAGCATCCAGCAACCTAGCAGACAGCTGGAGTGACACGTGTGATATCCTAGCTCATTCTGCAGGGACTTGTGTGTAAATGTGTCGGTATTCCCTAGATCATCTCCCTGAAAGAGGATGCATCCCTTGCAGCAGAAACAGCCACTCTCCAAGAGAGCTGGTTACAACTCAGCAGCACTTCGACATAAGCCAGTTCGCTGACACAGTTCTTAGATGTGTGAATACCAGCCCTTGGCTACTGCAGATTTGGAAAGTAAAAATCCCAATCCTACTAAATCAGTTGACAAAAAAATGCCCTTAAGAGTAAATTGCTGTCCTATTAGAAGACAGAAATTTAAATTTGTTTTTGAGATAATGGCAAGGGATCACACTAATCACTCCCAGGTATCAATTCATTTCATTCCCAGGAGTTATCTACACCAGCGATTTGGTGCAAAGGGAGAGCAGTTTGAGGTCCTTTGCAAACATGATGTTGTGGCCAATCCGCAGCCAACCAGCTAATCCTTCTTGAAAAACCACATTTTGGGAAGTCCTTTTACTCTGTATTTTTTACTTAAAGAGGCTCCCAGGTGGTTCCCCTGCAGGGTGCCCTGTCCCACAGCATTAAGTCCTGGGTGGGCCTCTGTGACGTGGCTGTGACCTGGCAGTGAGGCGGCCAAGGGGTGGGGCTGCCCCTTCCCCTCTCCACATTCACTCATTTTCCCCGTTGGCACTACTGTCGCCAGTCAGAGTATCTACCCTGCCTTTCTCATTCATAAAAGCTTCTGGGCTCACTAGAAGCCAGAAACCCTCCAGCTGTTTGGTTAGGAAAAGAGGAAAAGGGGGGGGGAGAGATGGGGGGCCAGGTAGAGAGAGAGAGACATTGACAATTACTGACAGAGACAATTACTGCAATGCGTTATACGTGGGGCTGCCTCTGAAAACGGACTGGAAACTTCAGCTAGTCCAAAATAGGCCAGCAAATTTTTAACAGGGACTGGCCAACGAGCTCATATGACTCTAGTACTTTTCTAGCTGCACTGGCTGCCAGTCCATTTCCAGGCCTGATTCAAAGTGCTGGTATTAACATTCAAAGCCCTTAAGGGCTTGGGGCCAGGTTATCTGAAGGATCGCCTCCTCCCATATGTGCCTGCCCAGACCTTAAGATCATCCTCAGTGGTCCTTCTCCATGAGCCCCTGCCAAAGGAAGTGAGGCGGGTGGCTACTAGGAAGAGGGCCTTTTCTGCTGTGGCACCTCGGCTGTGGAATGAGCTCCCTAGTGAGGTTCGCCTGGCACCTACATTGTATTCCTTCCAATGCCAGGTGAAGACCTTTTTATTTTCCCAGGCATTTTAGCATTTTAGCTTTCTAGTCTTTTAGCTCTGCTGTTTTAAATCTGTATTTTAAATCTCTGCATTGCTGCTAGGTTTTATTCTGGTTGCATTGTTATACTGAGTTCAGTGGGACTTACTTTCAAGTAAGCCTTCATGGGGATCATGCTGCAAGTTTTGCTTTTTCTCCAGAGGCAGGTCGGGGATTCACCCCAATGCTGGATGAGAGGGGAGAGGTGTGGGGTAAACTACAGCGGCTTACTTCAGGGCTCCCAGTAAACTTCCCTGAGACAGGGGTGGGGAACAACTCTCTCATTTGCTGGGCAGCACCTACAGGGTTGGTGACGTTGTTCATGAAATCGGCTTTGGCCTGTCAGGGGTACGCAAAGCAAGAAAAGCAGAGTTTTAGGTACTGCATACTCTGCTTTTCCTGCTCTGTGTGCTGCTGATGGACCAAAGCTGACTTCATGAAAATCCAGATAATAATCTAACACACTTCTCATTCCAGTGTTGTGTAGATTCCCCGCCCCCCTTCTGTTAATCTACCTTTCCCATGCTTGATCCCAGCTTGCTCCTTGATTCTACACTGTCCTTGGATCTTCAGCTGGAATCAATGTGTGATGCCACACATTGCAACAGTAATCCATGCCCTGATTACATCATGTTTAGACTATTGCAATGCACGCTACATGGGGTTACCCTTGACGAGTGTCCAGAAGCTTCAATTGGTACAAAATCTGGCACTTAGGTTGCAGACTGGTGCATCGTATTGGGACTATATTACACTTTTCCTGAAAGACCTGCACTGGTTGTCAAGTGCTTCAATTCAAGGTGTTGGTTTTAACCTGTAAAGCTGTTAACAGTTTAGGACCTGGCTCTCTAAGGAACTGCCTGTCTCACTCTGAACCTGCCCAAGTACTAAGATCTGTAGGAGAGGCCCTTGAGGACGCCATTATCCACAGTGGCCCATTTGTCAAGCATGCATGCAAGGGCTTTCCCCTGTGCTGGGTGGTCTTGTGCAAAGCTTGAGTTGACATTCCATCTTAGCTTTGAAAGCTCCCTGGGTGATCTTGTGCAATGTCACCACATCTTAGCCTATTCTACCTCACAGGGCTATTGTGAGAATAAATTGAGATAATCATCACACCCATGGACATCCTACAGAGGCTTTTAGAAAGGGTGGGATACAAAAAAGCGATGAAAAAAGGATTTCACTACTATTACTGAATGAATGCAGAAGTTCGTTTAGTTCTATCCCCAGGGTTCCTTTGCTCCATAACAATATTATACCATATTTTCCTGCTCCAGTGAGGCCAACAACAGCTCAAGAGTGCACTTTTACCTCTCCCCGCCCCTCATTTCTGTCCCAGACATTTATTTTAGTCATGTGCTCATCTCACTGAGATTCAACAATCAGAAGGTAAAGCAATACTTCTGGGGCTTCCTTCCTTCCTCTCTCTCTGTCTGTCTGGCTCTTTGAAATAGGTTAAGTGATTACCTTCCCCTCCAAAGCCACTCTCCATTCCCGCTGTGTGACACACTGAAACCAGATCTCCACTTAAACAGTTGTGAAATATCTCCCTCCAAAGAAAAAGAAATGAGGGGAAAAGAAAAGAAAATATGCCAAGTTAACAAAGGTACAGGGAGGGAGGGAGGGAGACGGGCAGAGAGAGAGGGAGGGAGGGGGGGAGAGAGGGAGGGAGGTAATCAAGGGCAAAGAAATGAAGGGGGTGTCTTTCTTTTTTGTAGATGTCTGCTTCCAAATCTGTATCATCTGTTGAAGCTTTGCTAGTTCAACCAAAAGAGCGCAGGGACTCTTGTACAAAGCACCTCTGTGTGTCATGTTCTTTGCTCAAGTGTTCCCTTACAGGTCCTCAGGAGTTTGCTTTGTAAACACAGACAGCACATTTATATAGTATAACTTGTGCCATACGCCAAGGCTTGAAAAACCATGTCAGCAGGGGAGCATACACTGACTTCCTCAACAAAGTGGGAATTAATAGCAGAATGTGTTAGTAGGAAGCAGCTTAACATAGACCTTCCTTCTGAATTGTCATGGGGACTCCTGTCACATCCCTCTCAAAGGAGGAACCAATACACAAGTGATAGAAACCTGGTTACTTCGTTATAGTTAGCCAAAAAGCATCTCATGATTTTCCATGGAACTGGAATTTGTTCTGCAACCTAGTTCTGTAGCAATGGTGCACATTTACATGGTCTCAGGCTGGGAATCTTTATGGAATGCAGGGGGACTGCTCTCCCTCTCTCTGCATTCAGGAAGGGTGTGTTTGTTAAGATACATCTTTTTAACTTGGCTTTTAAAATTGTTATTATGGTTTTTAAGGCAGCTTTTAATGTATATGAACTTGAGCACGCTCCGGGAGAGAGTGCAGGACAGGAAGGCCTGGCTTGCTATGGTCCATGGGGTCACGAAGAGTCGGACACGACTGAACGACTGAACAACAATCTTGTGATTATTTTTGTAAAACCACCTTGGTTGGCTTCAGAAAGTCAGTATAGAAATACCACAAATAAATAAATAAAAGGAAGGAAGGAAGGACAGACAGACCGATCCCTGGTGACAGACTCAGAGGCAGGCAGGGCTTTTTTTACTTTTCTGACCTTGGAGGAGGGTTAAACACAAAGTTCACATGTTCCAAGGCAGGGGGGTTAGGCAAAAACACTGCCCCCTTCTTGCAGCAGAGGCCTCCTTGTCATGTAGGATTCAAACATATCTAGCGTAGGCCCCTGTCATGTAAAATTACATAACAATGTGTCAGGCTGAGAAGGAGCCAAAAATCATGGATAAAGAAAACTTTTTGGAAAGTGAAAGTGCTAAGGAAAACTGGGATTCAGTTATTAATGCATATAAGCCATAGGAAGCAGGGAGGTGTATAAGTCAAGCACCCAAGTAGAAGCCATCTCCCTTGATGACTGAGTGGGATCAGGATTCAGAGATTGCTACCGGACTGGCTTAACTAGTTAATATAGATTTTTAAAAATGTTGTGTGATATGTTAAAGTGCTTAGGAAGCTATGAGACACAAGATGCAAGAGCTCAGTTCATTTTCTTAAGCTAGCCTCATGGCAAGCCAAAATATTCGAGCTATAAAAAATTGCAGTGCGTTAAACATGGCATGCCACATGGATTTCATGACCAACTGTTAGATCCCTGCATGCAGGTAACATACAGGCAACATATCATACAAGGGAAAGAGAACATTTAGACATGTAGGGTTGTGACTGTTTTTCTCATTTAGGGAGCAATCCTATGGCCCTTAGGCAGAGTCTGGGCAGCCATATGATATTTTGGATTCCTGGATCCAAGGCCAGAGACAGAGATCTGACCTCAGATCCAGGAGTCTGAGCTCCGCCCCTCCTGCTCACAGCTGACATGGAGAGAACTATGCTGGCTGCCAACCTGGAGAGGAGGGGAAAGGGGCAGCTCTATGAGCGGGGAGGGGAGGAGACCAGGGCAGCCAGCTTTCAAAGAATCCTCAGGCTGCCTCAGCTTCCTTCCCTCCCTCTCTGCAGAACCCCAGCTAGATGGGCGAAATCGTCCATCTAGTGAAAATGCAGGGCGACAGCAGTGTGGAGGCGACAGTTGCTTCCGTGCTCCTCCTGCCCTGCATAGGATGCCTGTTAGCCTCCGAGTTCAGAGGCTGGTGGGCATCCCCATAGGATTGCACCCTTAGAGCAACAGTTTTACATTTTTACTTCTGGAAGAGCCAATCGGTCTTTGCTGCTTACTTGTACCGTAACTGGACTTCATAAAATCCATTGTGTTTGTTTAAACCACATGTTTCTAAGGAAACAGACAGCAAACACAGACATCAGTGAGCACTGAGCATTGCAGGACAGTGAACCATTCCTTTTCAAAAAGGTTTTCCTGGGATAAGCCACTGCACACTCAGGTTGGTTGTTGCAGAGTAGGAGTAGAACACCTGGTGTGCTGGTTCTTAGACATGTGCAAAACTAGCTGGAGAAGCTCTGTTTTGCAGGACTGTTTCCTACTCTTTAGCATCAGGAACTGAGTACAAGTTGAATCAACTCCTTGATTTAAGGAAATGGCCTGGGCTCTGTTTCCACCAGCGATCTACTCCAACATGGCTACACGGTGAGGTCTCTGTGTTTCCATGATGTCGTGGAATTACTGACCTGTTTCCACAACCATACTGGGTTCAGTATCATATTCTTGCCCATGGGGTGCGTAGCCCAGCCTTTGTGGGTGTGTCGCTCTGACCTCAGTGACCCAACCATTTCCCTCCCTGTTTTCTGGACGTTTCATCACCATTTTGGAGCAGGATGCCAAGGGACCAACTTTTAAAACATCATTGAAAATAAGCACCAGAACACAGCCCATGACTCCAGTCAAGGGGTGTTTTCTCCCATTGTGCTGAATGAGGCTTGCCCTCTCATTGACCACAGAAATAACAGAGAAGCCCCTCAACTGACATGGCACATATCAAAGCCCTCAATTCCTTAAATGCGATTAAGTGTGATCTCGAGGCTTCAGTCCATTGCCTTAGGACGTAACTCCTTCACAGCTTCCAAATAGAGATCCTGTGCATTAAAATGGGGGCTGGTTTCCATCTCTTTCCCACAACAAACCCATTAGTGTCTCCTCAGAAGTAATTCCCATTGTGGTCAATGAGGCTTGCCTTTGAATGCCCACATCAGAACTTACAAAAATTCCCCCTCAATTCAAATAGCACACTTTAAAGCCCAATTCCTTATGTGCAATTAAGCGACCAAGTGGGATTACGAGGCTCTGATGAATTGCCTTAGGAAGCAAGTACTTCACAGCTTCATTATAGAGATCCTGCAAGTTACAATTGGGGCTGGTTTCTGTCTTTTTGTTTACTTTCCCACAACGAACCCATTAGTGTCTCCTCAGAAGTAACTCCCATTGTGCTCAATGAGGCTTGCTCCTGAAATGCAGGTGCATCTGGACTTTCAGGGGAAAGAAGAAAGGGGGGGAGAGGGGGGAAGCCTCTCTTCACAGCAAAGCCGATTCCTTTTTAAAAATCTGGTACTCCTCCGTTAGCTTCTCCTTCCATTGTCCTGGAAGCACAGCCGAGGAGGCGGGAACACTGATGAGGTAATCAGGCCCAACCCAGACTCCACCCAGCCATCAAGAAAATAATTTGATTAGAGCTCAGTGGAAACAGCACAGCGCCCCAAGCTACAGCGATGATAAACCGGGTCTTTAAGGGCTGTGGAAACAGGAAAAGGAGAAGATGCGATTGGGGAAACATCGCAACAAAGTCACAAACAAAGTGAAGCCGAAAGCATGGAAACATGCTCCTGGATGTGTGTGTTTACCTCATCATTACACTGTGTCACAGCTTTGTAACTTCAAGGCTTATTTAATAGTCATTCTGCATATAAGAATGGAGGGGAACTGGTGGTTAAGGATTGAAATGCCACAAGAATACACTTTGGCACACAAAGGTGAAACTATCACAAGGATGCAAATCTTTTGGCTTGAAGAGTTTTAAATATGAGAAAGCACATACTGGGAACGCAAGAATACATGACGTAAGCATGACTTTTAGGTAGATTCATTGAAAACATAGCAGATATTGGAATGGCCACCTGAAGTCAGGTGAATATTCAGCAATATTTAACCTTAATTCCATATTTTAAAAAAACCCAATGGAAGTTCATTTGGTAGCAGTTTGTATTTGGTCCATAGGAATGAAATCCTGCCAGTGCAAATCTGAGTTAACTAGAGCATGTTTTATCATCTAACAGTGGCATAACTGACAAAACTTTATGCATCTTTGCTTACCCCACAGCTTTCCAGAATGATCTTCAGATTCACTATTTGGACCTTCAGGTGCTAAACCTTCCCTTCCTGAGCTGGCATCATCTGAAAAAAAGAAAGAAAGAAAGATAGGACACTGTTTAAAATGTCACAACGTAGTCTGTCGGCTCAGATGCAAGCTGAAAGTTGCGCTGCCTTTGGAATACACCATTCCATTCCATTCCATTCCATTCCAACACACTGAATATGTTTTGCTGCTGAGCCGGTTTACTTTCTTTCCTGCTTTTTGAGCTTTTCAGCTGGCTACTAACATGATGGGATATTAACTAATGCGTTCTTTAATAGTGAACCAAAGCTCTTCTGTTTATGTTTATGGGCTGGCGTTCCCAAGCAGGAGATGGAACTGTTTTGCACTCCTTACAAATGATGGCATAAATCAAACTTATAGCTGAAAAGGCAACAGAAACTTCTGGGAATCAGTCATGCTAGAGGCAACACTTCACAGCTTCCAGAAAAATCCAGGAAGTGAAAAAAATATTTCACTTATTTTGAAACTTACATAGTGCCTTTCTACAATTTCTTTCCTTATTTAGGCCAAGGAGGGGTAAAAATGAATCCATGGGTGTGTGTGTAAAAATGGGGAAAGTGGGGGGTGAGCATCAATGTTGAAAATATCACTTTAAAATATATTAAGATAAAAAGAAATGTGCTAGGTTAGGACTGGATGTTCAAATCCCTATTCATCTCTGAAGCTCACCATATGACCTTGGGCCAGTCACCATTTCTCAGCCTAATTTACCTCACAGGGTTGTTGTGAGGACAAAATGTGGGAATAGGGAACCATGTGCTCTGCCTTGCCCTCCCTGGAGGAAAAGTGGGATATACATATAACAAATAAATGAAGTCATGTTTGACCATCCTCATCCTCCTCACCAACAGTACCAATTTAGCCACAATATGTCTTACTTCTAAGGTTCTGAAATAGGGTTCTGGCTGGAAAAGTTGTCTTTGTACTTCTTGGCTAGGATTTTATGTGACGACAGGAGTTTCAATCAAACCTAACTGGGGCCAGTCACTGCTTCTTGCAGAGAACCTGGGAACTGTCATTTTCTGAGGGTGCTGAGCATTCATTCACTGTGAATGCAAGCCCTCTCTCATAACTTCAGTTTCTAGAGTTAACTGGGGCAGGCCATCACTATCTAGTGTCTGCATGCATGCAAGCAGATGGTTCTCTTTCTTTTTCTTTATAGTGCTTTGCCAGATGTAGGTGAGCTTTGTCACTGCCACTCCCCCGCCCCCATTGCAAATGAAAGACACAGAAGTAATTTCTCCTGATGTTCTGTCCTTAACCCCCCCCCCTTTTGTGTGGTACCAGGAACTGAATTCTGAAGTCCTTATTTGTGTGACAATATACATGTGCTCATTTCTAACATCTGAATGAGAAACTTCTTTTGCTAGGCTATAAGGCAATGTAGTTTTTAAGACTAATGTTTTGGAAATTCTTGGAAGTGCATGCCCCTAAAAACTATGAAAATGGTTTGCTGTCTAGTATGCTATGAAAGACCGCTTCAAAGTTGAAATATATGAAACTTTATGAGGGGCCCTGCTGAACCTGATTGCCCCTTCCCCACTGTCTCATATTTGGCAGATTGTCTGTAAAGGGGGGCCTAGGCACATACAGCTCTACATGGGTACACTATCTATGCAACTGGGAACTCTTGACTGTGTGGGGTTCTTGATCATGGGTACAGCTTAAGCTCATACATAGCTATATCCATGCAGGTCCCCATTAAATGCGCAAACATTTAGGGCTCAGTGAGGCACATGATGTCAGGGGTAGGGCCAGTCTGTGTGATCCTACTCTATCCTCCACATGTTGAGTCTATACATGGAAAGAAAATATGAACAGTGCTCTGGTGAGCTTGAGATCTGATGTATGGCATAAATATGCATGTAGTAAATGAACGTTAAAATCCAATCACCAATTTGAAAACAGCTATATATTTCTATCAGAGTTGTTACTTAGGCTCTTTTAAATGAAGCAGACTGTTTTCTTATGTTTTGGTTGTTTGGCTGCCCTCACCATATACAATGCTGAAATTGGACAAGTCTTACAATGGGACATTTTTACATCTAATGGCTGAAATGTATGAAATAATTTGCCCTTCACATAAGTGACCATTCCTGCAGCACAGAACAAACCAAGACACATGTGAGGGAATACAGGCATTCACTATGGAGAGCTGGCTTCAAATCCCTACTCGGTCACAAAGCTTACATGGTGAACTTGAGTCAGTCTTTGGGAATGTTCAGACAACTGCAGGCGGAAAAGAAGCCATTTTGGCTTCTCCCCTAGGCCCTGTGTGTGCTGCATGTGTGCTGATAGTTCACATAATTACCTGTGCTGCAGCGTGAGTTGGTGTGTCGTGTGAGCGTGGCACACGGCACAGTGGGGGTGGCTTTGTACCCACCCTCTAACCCCTACTGCACGTCATAGCTTGTAGGGCAGGTATGAAGCCACCCCCGCTGCATGCCGGGTTTGCATGACATGCTGCAGCACAGGTAATTATGTAAATATCTGGCACATCTGGGGTCGGGGGGGAGAAGCCATGATGGCTTTTCCCCCCCTGTGATCATCTGAACCTGTACAGAGTCTCTCAGCCTGACCTACCTCACAGGGCTGCTATGATGTTAAAGGGGAGGAACTATGTCCTTCTGGAAGCAGCTTGGAACAGAGGCTCTCAAAAGCAACAACCACTAATCGTGTGTGTCTTGGACTAAATATACAATGATACAGTCTTCCTAAGCATAAATAATTCAAAGGATGCTTTGCTTAGATGCTTCTAGTGTACAGCAGCAAAGGTCTGTCTGCTGTGCTCCTTAAAATTGGGAACTGCTTGCAGATTTACCATTACAAATTACCACAGATCCTAAGTAAAATCAAACAGATTTATGAGAAACCATTTAGGACACATTTGGAACTCTTTATTTCAGGCAGTAGCAAAATGGCACATGGTAATAATATTGAAAATAAAGAATTTATAAGTTTAGAGCCAAGCCTTGAAAAGATACAGGGGTCTCTGTAGAACCCAATGCTAGATGCTCACAGAACTGCCCTGCAGATTTTTAGCAGAGGTTTTGTCAATTAGGACTTAATCCTACCCAGCCTGGCATATCAAGACTGGCCTCCCATCCTTTGTCTGCAGCCTCATGTTACAGTATGTCCACCAGAGTGCAGGCCCTTCCTGCCCCCAGCTCCACTCATGCACACCAACTAATTGGCATTCTCAGCCGCATTTGACAAGCTGCCAAGCCTTTCATGTGAACCAAATTGCTGTGAATGCACCAGATCCTTTGAAGATGCATCTCTGCTCGTTATCCAGCCAAATCCTCGAACTGTGGACCTGCATACAAGACTCGGGAAAATTCAGCCTCCCCTCCCCCTGAAAAAAATGTTTAAGAGGGAGTGGCTGCATTAAAAATGGAGATAAGGTAACTCCACTGAACAGGAGGATTTCAGAAAACGTGTTGACGAAAAAATATATGAGCCTGTTATGGGGAAAAGAACTTATAGCAGATGCTGCTACCAAAATTCAGGGAGGATAGGTAGATCTTTATTTTTTTTATTCAACAACAGTGTTTTTATTCAACACTCTGCAATCTACTAAGGATTTTCACGCTCTCTTTCTACAACCCAAAAGATTGCTTTAAATAATGATTTAAATCATCATGAAAAAAGACCAATTTAAATCAAGTTTCTCATTTTGTAATTTGAACAAATATACATATTAACTGGCTAGTGTTACAGTTATAACATACTGGATTGCACTAAGTAAAACTTTTGCATTACAGAACTGTATCTCCTTGACACGGGGAGAAGCTATAAAATTAATGGATTTTTCTGTGCATATATGCTAAACAAGGTCTCTTAGTTGAAACGCCCAGAAATGTCCAGAAGTAAGGGCTTATAGTTACTGGGCAGCATGGCGTTTCTTCATGAAAGTGATTTCCATGCTATTCTGCTGGTAAAGTAATAAATATTCATAATTTGAAAAATGAACACACTGCTGAGCTCATTCTGGTAGTTTCAGGGCATAAAACTGCAATAAAAGACCATCCAGGTTGGCTCAGTAGATTATCCTAGTAAAATACAGGATTGTATCTTCTGGATCCTAGCACCTGCAATGTCTTGGGTCCAGTGAGAAACTCACAATAAATACAATTCATGATCTTTTGTGTTGTATTTGTAATACTTGACCTCAAGTGTAATACATCTCCCGCCACACACACACACACACACACACACACATTCATTCTTTTAACTGAAAAACACAATGGTCTTCAGTGTATGGTGTAATCCCATACCCACTTACCTGGCAGTAAGCCCTATTGAACTCAATGGGACTTACTTCCAAGTAGGCAGGGATAGGATTGTGAGGTGATTATCAGTTTAAGGCAGGGGTGGGCAACTCGTAGCACTCCAGATGGTTTGGCCAATAACTCCCATCAGCCCTATCCAGCATAGCAGGGATGACAGGACAGGAGTTGCAGTCCAAAGCTTCTGATGGGCCACAAGTTTCCTACCCCTGGTTTAAAGGATCAGAAATTTAGATTTCATTTTAAACTGGATGATTAAAATCCCCACACTATTTCTGTAGTTTAAATATGAAAAATTAACATCAGCTTTAAATAAAAGAAACTGTTTAAATGGTTAAAAATCCATTTTAAAAAATCAGTAACGTACCATGAACATGGAATTCACTATGCATTGTTTCAATGACCTGGTTCTCACAAGAGGTCCCTGTGGGTGAATTTCCCCATGGGGTTTCTTGTCACAGCAGCAGCCACCGTTCTGAACGTTCGAGCCATGGCAGGAGCATACCATAGCTTCTTGTTACATGTGAACCCGGCGAAGGTAAGTTGTTGGGGTGGTTAATACACCACCCACAACCCTAAAACAGCCCATGGGTTCTGGGTGGCTTGTCAACCACCCCAGCAACCCACCCTTGCCAGGTTCGCACTTAACAATGAGACACACCCCTGCCACAGCTCAAATATTCAAAATGGCAGCGGCAGCCACAACAAAAAGCCCTGCAGGAAAATTAACCCACGGTGGCATCTCGGTACATGAGAACTGGGCCAATGTCTTTTAAGAAGAGTTAGATAAATTAAGAGAGGATAGATCATCAATGGCAATGAACTATGATAATTTAATGGAACTCTCAATCTCAGAGGCAATAAACCTCTGAATACCAAATAGTGAGAAAGAGCCTGTGACTGGCACATGTCGCTTTTCCTCTCTGGTAAGTTAATGTATATTATGTATTTTCCAACCACTGCAACAAATACAAAATAAAACAGTCGTACAAAGCAACGCATGGGCTTTAGGCTATAGAGCACCCCAAAGAATCCCCAAATTGCTTAATATACATAGTTGAAACATGTGTACTTTATGTAGGAGTATGTCCTGGTACATAATTACATAAACATAAGTGCAATTTTGATGGGTTTTACCCAAATCGAACACTCAAAATGCCACACCCTAAATGCCTTCTGTTTATGTCATAAGGTACTTGCTGAAACCAATGCTAATTTGTATGAAATGTAACTTCCCCCCAGATATTTCATGTAAAATATCTAACATGATTTTTAGGGGGCCCTTCCCCCAGTCTCACACACTTTTCATGTGAAAAGACTTTATGTGAAAACCAGTAATAATATCTGTGGAAATATCTTATACGGCATTGGAAGCCTTTATGTTGGAGAGGGCCCTTCCTTTTAAGATAGATCCAGTGGAGCCTCTGCTGCAAGAATTTAATATTACATGTTTTCATTATTCTTTTTGTCACTGGGCTATTGGGATGTGCTTTCACTGAGTAAAACTCAGGGGCTTCACCAAGTGCCCTGATTGAAATTGAGATAACTACCAGAAATGAGATGGATATATCAGTCCAAGGATTGGGGGTTGGACTCGATGGCCTTGTAGGCCCCTTCCAACCCTACTATTCTATGATTTTATACTATTCTATTCTACGACTTGAAGAGTACCAAACAGAACAGAGTAGCCAAAGTGAAGTCCCATAGATACCTTCATTCATATCAATCAGAACTGTTTCAAGATTTGTCAATCACGTTTTCAGATTTTTTTTTTTAATATTACACCTAATTTAGATATTGAGCTTAGGGTGGGGGGTTGCATTTTGGTTTGAAGCTCACATTAAATTTTGTAGTCTATACTCTCTGCCAGAACCTACCTGCAACTTTCTTACTATGCCACTATTCTCCACAAAGGGGAATTAACCGAATTACAACAAATATTCTACTATCCTGATCTTTGAAGCTTGCCAGAAAGAAGGATCTTGTTCTTAAATTAGTTTCTAGTCCTTCTGCCTTGGAATTGCATCAATGGTTTGGAATGCACACATCGTTTGGTACTGGACTGCCTCCCAAGGTTATGTCAACCATGAATGGCAGATTTAGCAGCAACCCAGACCTTGTAGAAAGGCAAGTCAGAGGTCTTTTCTGGAAAGCCACAAACCTCCTAATCTTAGTGAACATGTAATGGATGCACCAGGTTGTTCATGGCCTGTTCGCTATTTATGTATGTATGTATTTTATTACATTTTTATACTCTGCAGTAGCCAAGGCTCTCTGGGCAATTCACAATTACAACCATAAAATACAACATGACAAGCCACATTATAACTTTTAAATGTTTAACAGTACCACGTAAAAGCAAAGTAAAACCCAGCAGCAGTTACAGTCCAGGGAAAGCCTGTGTGAGAAGGTGTGTTTTCAGGAGGCATTTAAAAGATGTTACATTTTCTGCCTCCCAAACTGCACAAGGGAGGGGTTTTGCTATGGTCTAAAGGAGGTTTTTCTCTTGTGGAAAGATAGTTTTCTATTTACAGAAAACTCTCTAAATAGCTTAATTCTGACATACTTCTATTGAAAATAATGGAAGGAAGGCAGAAAATGAAGGGCTCCAGAGTTCCCTCAGGGCACAATATTTAAACAAAGCTTAATATGCCAGGAGGCACATACTAAATCTATATCCTTTTTCTCAGCTGAATCAGTGTAGTTATAGAACAAGAAGAAAAATGGGGAGGTTGGGCAGGGCAGTAGAAGTACCTGCCCTTACAGAAATAATGTGGGTGTAGTAGGGTGGGGGGAGAGTCCTCCCCAAAATTCTGTGGTCCACAGAAAGATCAAGCATGCATCCTGTGGAAAAGGCTGAACATGGCTTGGATCAATATCCAACTGTGATGTGTAAACCCAGTTTCCCTATCAGCAACCCTGTGGGGTGGTGGAAACATGAGACCTGGGTTCACACAGTAGTGGGGTGAGTGAAGGAGAAAGATGCTGACCCCAAACTAGTGTATGGTGCCCCCAGCTCACCAGGACCCCTGTTCCTTGAAAATGGGTGGGTAAAAACCAGTGAGCAACTTAGATATAAAAAACAAGAACTAAGATTTAACAGGGAGTGGGGAAGGGGGGAAGAGGAAGGAAGCAAAACAAACAATTCAAATGAATGAGCAATTTAAAGTAAACTTCTAAAACATAAAATAGAGGGAAGGGGATCCAATAATGATATGGTCCAGAAATGTTGGTTATGTCTTAAGGCCTGCCTCAAGCAGTGCAGTCAAGGACTCCAAGGTAGCTCAAGTAGGCTTCAGTTACGGACAGCTGGTGGGGGGGCTGCTGCTGACTGATCATGGGCTGAAAGGCAGAATGCTGCTGCTGCTACTCTCATTCCTGGTCTTTCCTCAGCGTTCTCAGGACCCCTCTTTTCTGACTCTGTCTCTGCCCCCTTGTAGTTTCTTCAGAACCTTCCTTTACAATCTCTGTCTCCTTCTCTCTCTTCTCAATCTCCTCAGAATCTCCCCCCACAATAGCCCCATTCAGGCTTTCTGTAACTGAATAGAGTAAATGTGTGAGGAGAGGGAATGCACTACCCTTGCCACATCCTTGCACATTTTTGTTGCCCTCTACTCACCGGGGGGGGGGCAACTTTCATGTATCTGTAGAGGCTTTCCATGTGAGCTAGAACATTGGTAAGTCAGTGGCTCACCAGGGTTGAGACACTGGCATTCTAATAGAGGGCTGCACTGCACAGGGTAACAGATGGATTGGGTGGACTGGGCATAGAGGAACTGTGTTTGTACCTTGTACTTCATATGAACCCAATCTAATTTACTTACATCTGAGATCTCGGTAAGCTAAGCACATTCAAGCTGCAGACCAGCACTTCATTTTGAAGTTTCCCAAACCGGTCAGAAAAAAAGAAAAAAGTAGTATGGCGGGGGCGGGGGGGAGCATGGAGTTGTTTTTCCTGTGCTGTGTATGTGTATGTATTGCCTGTTTTGTGTGTGTGAAAGGCCAGCCCACCCATGAGGCAGGGTGAGGCACCCACATTAGGCTGTGGAGTGGGAAGAGTGGCAAATTGTGCCACTCCCCTCCACACCTCCACCAGGAGGACCTACCACCGCAGTCCCCAGTGGGTGCTCTAGAAAACCCCTCCATAATGGCTGGTGGGCCTCTATAGTACAGCCACCTACCCTCTCCTTCCCTTGTCATGCACAGCTGGAAGAAGCAGCCATGGAGCTCCCACAAGGTATTGCAAGACCCCCGTGAACTCCCACAAGAGCCCTGTGGCCACTTCTTTTGGCTGCATGGTTCTCTATAGAGCCAACATGGCAGTAAAGGTAAGGGGAGCATGGGATGGGGGAAGGGGGGGCAGGGTTATGGTGTATTTTCTCTCTTGTCTCAGGTGGAGAGAGACCTTGTACTGAGCCTGTGTGTCTTCCATGATTTGTTGTTTTGGTGTGGTGTAATGTGTTTTGCCTGGGTTTTTTTGAATGTGTGGTGTGTGTTTTGCCTAGGATTTCTCTGACCATCACCACTTTGGCTTCTGTGAAATCGATTGTGTTTTGTGGTGGTGAATATGTGATCTGGTATTTAGAGTGCAGACTCTACCTCTGCCTTGTTCTCAGTTTCTTGGCCAAGTTACTTGCCTCTCAGCCTCATCTATTTGCCTTCTGGGAAATGATGTTGGGGCAGAAAAAATGTGGATTCAAAAGAGTGGTTTTGCTTTTGGAGCTCAGACCCTACTTCTGCCTTGTATTTAGGTTCTTGGGCAAGTTAATTTTCTTTTAGCCTCACCAGTTTGCATTCTGGGAAAGGGATGCACCACACCTACAGTGGCAGTAGTTTTATGAATGGGTAAGCCCCACATGGCAGCCATTTTGTGAGAGTTCCCATAACACACTCTCAAAATTCCAAATGTGTCCACTGGCCCGAAAAGGTTGGGGACACTCAATTCCTTCCAAAAATGGAAGGAGTAATCCGAGTAGCCACCCTTCAAATATCTTCCAGGGGAGCACTGGTGTTCAATGCAGAGAGTTGGCTGTACTATGAAAACAGTAGGCAGTGACCTCCTCTGTAAGGAACAGCCTGGATTTGTAGGCCAGGGTAATGCACTCAGTAATCTGGTGATGTTGATCTCCTGGTGACTCAGGCTTGTAAGAAACGAACAAGTAACTAAATTCCTGGGATCTCCACATGTAGGTTCATAGGGTATGGCACACATCCAACTAATGCCACAGCTTCTCCTTGGAGTGTGAAGAATTAGGACAAAAGGTGGCAAAGATTATCTCTTGGCACCTGTAAAAATGGAATTTACTTTGAGGATGAAATATAGGTTGATGTACAGGATAACTGTTGTGGGAATGTGGGCAACTCTTTTTGGATGGAAAGAATGCCTATCTTCCCCACTCTCTTGGAATAACAGTTCATTGATTGATTGATTTAATTTATTTAGTTACAATATTTGTATACACTCCACATCCAAAGATCTCAGAGTGGTGAACAGCACACAAGATAAAAGAATAAAAATACCATGTTAAAATAATTAAGTTTTTTTTAAAAGAAACAGAGTTCTGACAAACCACATTTTGATAAACTACGGCTGGTCATGCAAGGACGGCCTCTCAAAATAACAATGCCTTCAGGAAGCACTGGAAGGAACACAATGTTGGTGCCCGCCTGACCTCTAAAGGCAGGGAATTCCACAGGAAGGGGGCCACCACACTGAAGGCTGTTTTCCTGGTAGACTCCAACTGGGCCAGGGCTCCATGTGGAACCACCAGGAACATGCCCTCTGATGGCCTCAGTGACCAGACAGGTTGGTAAGGGAGAAGGCGCTTTCTCAGGTATCCTGGTCCCAAGTTGTTTAGGGCTTTGTACAATAGTACCAAAACCTTAAACCTGGCCTGGTAGCGAATAGACAGCCAGTGCAGTTTCTTCAGCAAAGGCGTTGCATGCTGAAAAGGGGCAGCTCCTGACAACAGCCAAGCTGCTGCATTCTGCACTAGCTGCAGCTTCCAGAGCAGCCTTAAGGGCAGCCCCACATAGACTACATTACAGTAATCCAGTCTTGAGGTTACTAATGCCTGTACCACAGTGGCCAAGCCGGCCCTGTTCAGGAAAGACCGTAGCTGGCGAACTAGCCAAAGCTGGTAAAAGGCACTCTGAGCCGCTGTGGCCACTTGGGCCTCCAGCAACAGTGATGGATCCAGGAGTACCCCCTAGACTACAAACCTGATCTTTTAGAGGGAGTGCAACCCCATCCAGAACAGGCAATGAGCCTATCTCCTGGACCCGGGAACCACTCACCCACAGGACTTCCATCTTGCCAGGATTCAGTTTGTTTATTGGCCCTCATCCAGCCCATCACTGAGTCAGTTCTCAGGAAAAAAAAAACAGTTCTCAGAAGAAGAAGAAAACACCTTCCAGGTGAGTTCTCTGAGGGGTATGGTTCTGAGAGGCTCAAAAGCAGAGCTGGTTAAGTGCTTGTAGGACAAATGAAAAGTACCAGCTGGGAAACCTGTGAAGGACATGGGAGTTAATAAGTGAGGCATCTCACAGAAAACTTTAAATGTGAGGGTTGTGAGACAGGGAGGAGTTTTTCAGCCAGCTCCAAATATTATTCAAAGCCTCAGCACATCTTTTAAGGGCCTAAGGCTGAAGTCCCTGATTTAAATCTGCTTTGAAAAGTGTCAAGATATCTGGAAGGTGAGCTAAAGGAAATGCTCTTGTGCTTACACTGCTTCTAGAATGCTCTCCAAATCACATTATAAATTTGCACAGTGGAAGACATGAAGGAGGCTTGGTAACATCTTTCAAGCAGAGTTGGGCTAGATCTTTCATTTATCCACGAGAGACTGCTGCTCAGTCTACATGTGTGAATTTGGAGCCACAGGCGGGAAAAAGGTCCAGGTGATGGGAGATCCAACAGTGCTGGAAGGGCATGGGGCTATAGATATTCAGGACCATTCAGTTTGAAAACCATAGCCTCCGGAATCACAATAGAACCACCACTATCACCACTGCCTGAGGGATCCTCAGTTTGTATAATTCCCTTGCTAAAAGGAAGGCATATAGAAAGCTGAGGAGACCCTTGATGTAAAACAGTAAAAACAATGGGCTGTATGTTCGGTGATAAGGAGTTTTGTTTAGTGCACACCTGAAGAAAGAGGTATTCTCTGAAAAACTGGGTAAGTTGTTACAAAACAAACTGGCACCTATGTGGTTCTGTATCACTTACGTTGTTTTTTAGCTACTTTTGAGGCCCTGGATGGACAGAGCATCTGTTGGACTGGTTGGAGAGCTTCTTTGGAGACCACATGGTCCACATAGCCATAGTCCCTATGTAATAAGCTCCCGAACTCTAGACAGTCATGCTGGCACTGACCTGTATCAGTAATGGGCCATGAACATGAAGGAAACAGAACCCAGAGTGGGAACATTTGCAGAGGAAGGAGAGATACTACTGAGCTTGTTTCTCAATGTTTTCCTCCCATTAAGTTCTATGGGACTGAAATCTGGGACACACATGACAGGAGGCAAAACTAGCTTTTCAGTCCAGGGATTAGGATCACTGGGGGCAAGGGAAAGGGTTATCTTGAGTGCAAGCCTTTACTTTCTTCCATATAAATAAATGGCTATGGGGAAAAGTAAAGCACTGCACTTAACAACATTGTGGTGTGGGCAAAACCTGGCCATTACCTCTGACAGTGGGTGGTCCAGTCCTGCTGACAGGAGATCTCACAAGTGTCTGTGCAGAAACTGTACTAGAGGTCTTTGTACCCTGTCCCTTCAAAACCACACACACACACACATCCCATCTGTCAGTGACGGGCACTTTGCTAGTTATTGTAAATAGTAGAACAATTAACATGTTTGGGTAGAATGTTTGGCTCCAACCAAATCTGAATATACATATTTACAAGCTATTCCTGAGCCTGGATCAGAATGATTTGCACTTGACTTTCTGAGGGTGCTTTGCTTTAGCCAGCAGCGAACAACTCGGTTTAAGCTAGCAACAGATTCTGATCGGGTCTCTAAACAATGGCCTAGTTTATTCAGTTAAAAAAATAACCCCAGCATTTCTCTGTGGTCCACAAAGTAGTTCACATTTGTAATGTGGCAAAGCCAATCCCTGCACTGACTCGCTGTGGCCGGTTTTGGAGCTTTTGATGTCAGGGGCCTTGAAAGCCCCATTTCACAGATGAACCAGCTTTGCATAAATAAACAAAGCGACCTTTGAACTGAAGCCTGAGACCTGAGCACACTTCAAAGACAGCGAAGGGGGTGAATGGGGAATGAAGCGATCAGCGCACATCATTAAGGCAGCTGCTGGCTCAAAGCACAACTCTTTAGAAGAACAAGGGGTGTGAATGAATAAAAGAGAGAGCGAAAGGGTGGGCAGGGACTGAGATGAGAGGGAAAGTGATGTAATCTGGTCAGGCTTGAAAAGTTATAATGAGGATTTCTCTCACAGATAAATGAAAGATCTACTCCAACCCCACTTGAAAGATCTGTTACCAAACTCCAAAGCAAGCCCTGAATCATACTTTGCTGCCTATTGCAATCCTAACAAATCAACCCTGAATCTACTTGTTTACGGGCAGCTTCCATTAAACATACATTAGGGCAAGATCGTGGGAGTCAAATTAAGAACGGGCCTGGACTACAGAATCTGGATCCCTTGTCTTGTTAACTAGGGAATCAACTGAGGTATAAGCAATTATATCCGTTGAGAACTTTAACTTTTTATTTTACTTTCAAAAATTAAAGGAAAAATTACCTCCATTTATGCTGTAATTTTTAAAATTCACTGGAGCGATAGCACATTGCAAAAATGGAGTGCAGTCTTTCTCCCCAAATTATTCTCTTTTGTGGGGATAGATGCGCACCATGTCCTGGTGTAACCACAACATAAACCACAGAGAGAGAAACAGCTGGAGTGAATCACTTAACCACTGAAGCTCCCTACCACAATCTAATTGGACTCCCGATTCCCCATACTTTGCTACTTTTAAACCCATTTTGAATAATACAAGAGGACAAACAAACAGGTTTTCAGTTCCTGGTGAGGCAGTTTCTTTTTACAGACCTGCCAAACCAAATGACTGACATTAGCTTAAGATATTGACCAGTTAGCTACTATGGTATTGTGCTGTAGCTCAAAGGAGTAAAAGAAGAGAACCAGGTAACTGCAAAGCAAAGCAGCACTATTAACTCATGCATGTGGGTGGGGAGGGGTGGGAGAAGCAAACTGGAAAAGAAAGAAAGGAATAGTAGTGTTTAGTGAAGAGTAGAAGAAATACACAAAGGGAGATATAACAAGTGCACATGGCAGCCATTTCAGATGCTTCGAACCTATATGATCATTTTGCGATTAAATAGTTACAATGAGGTGGCAGCGTTTCTCCTTAAGGGCAAAGAACTGCCATATCTTTGGAATTCATTCCTGATAAAAATCGTGGAATTTCACTCTCTCTCTCCCTCTATCTCATTGGTGCACAGACAACAGAGCCTTGTGGCATAGATACAGGATATAAAGGAACAGACCACAACATGACTATGCTATGGCTTCGAAACCAGATGCCAAACTAGATTTCAATATAGGAAGCTGCCTTACACCAAGTCAGACCATTGGTTCATCTAGCTCAGTACTTTCTATCTGACTGGCAGCAGCTCTCCAAGATTTCAGAGATGCTAGAGATTGGACTTGTAACCTTCGGCATGCAAAGCATCTGCTCTACCACTGAACAATGGCCCTTCCTCACTTGCACACAAACACCTTCAGAAAAATCACTCTGCTGGCAACATGGCACCCAAAACACATGCTGAAATGTCCCCTAGACCAACTCAAGCATGTACACATTTTAAAAGTATGGCCTTTGTTGCTATCAAAATTTCATCCTGAAAAATATAGACAATAACATGATCTGTGGTCAGTTTTTAAGGCCTTCTGAACAAGAAAGCCTATAGCAGTGGTGCAGAATTTGTGGCCCTTCAGATGTTGTTGGACTGCAAATCCCATCACCCCTAGTCAGCACAGCCAATCATCAGAGATGATGGGGAGGTGCAGTCCAGCAACAACTGGAGGGTCACACGGTCCTCATTCCTGGCCTATAGGGATTCCTTTGTCCTACAGAAGTGGGAGTTTGTGGGGGAAAGGCCCCTTGCCATAAACTGCCACAATCCCAGGGAAAGGATAAACTTCTCCTCCTCATGAACCCAATCATGTTGTTAATTTGAGCTTCTCTCACCATTACAGGTAACTGTTGCAAATACACAGAGCAAAAGGTTTGTGATATCCTTAGACAAAAGACACAAACAGGGTCTTTTAAATACTATGTTCTAAATGAAGTAGTATATCATGAAAACATTCCTAATAACACTGCCTGTTTTCATTAATAATATTAAATTTCCTGCTTCTGGAATATCCATCTGTTTTACTAAACATAGTTTTTTGTCTTGTCTTCTAAGAGACGTTGACTACTATGGTCTATTATTATGCTTTAACTGCTAAAGTTGTTTAAAATGGATGAGGCATCTGCATCCAAAAACAGCAATTTGCAAGCCATAATCTCATACCAGTCTGATTAATGTGATACTCGAGATGTGTTTTCTTTTGAGACACAGGAGACTGGGTGGCTGAAAGTGCCAGAAATGCTGAAGGGTGAGGCTGGGGGCAGAGGGATATTACCACCATTTTAAAAAAGACATTGTGCACAACCTATCAGGAAGTTCTCCTGCACAAGCCCCATTACTATAAATTAATTTGAATGTGGCCTATGCAGGAGAACTTTACAATAAATTTGCCCACCACAAGTCTTCAATTTTGAAGTCCTATAAAACTGAACTTTGATGGCTAGATGTTAATTCTATTCATTAATCTATTTTTGTGAATCCAGAAGCCATATACATTCTCTTGCTATCTCAAATACTTCAGGCTGGCACATAAATAATTGCTGGCCTGTTCAATTATCTGCCCTCTAGTTCTAATTATTACTTGACCCTCAGCATTGTTCTTACTCCGCAGGGGGGTGCTTGCAGTCCAATTGTTCTTTTATTTACAATATGGCAGCCTTTCAAACAGCAACACACATGCTACATGTCACCAAAAAGAGAACACAAACTCTTCATGAGGGGAAAAATGTTTCAGAATGCACCAATTCATTTCAAGGCTGGGATTTTAAAAAGAGCTTTAAAATGCCAGTAAATAGTGCTTAATGGGAATGACATATCCTGTTTACCCAACTGAAGCTAAAGTAGCTCTTTGACAACACTGCTTCTGCTGTTCTGCTGACATATTTGTTCAATGGTGATATGTTTCCATTCGGATGAGGCCAATTCACACATTACTTCTTTTTTGGTGGTGGTGGTGGTGGTGATGGTGCAGTGTGTAAATGTAAGACATACATTTACACCTAAAAGGGGATGGATGGATGGATGAATGGGGCATGTTGGAGACGCATGCGTCATACAGGCATTGTTGTCAGAGAGCCCACATTAGCTGCACCTGCCCATTGAGTCAGTGGCAAACCCAGGTTTTCTGTCACAGAATGTGTGGAATGGTAAGGGCAGAATCCAAAGGGGTGCTTATGGCACCACCAATTCTCTTACGCCCCGCCAACTGCTTTACGCAAGCAGCCCCCACTGTTTGTGCAATGGTGATTTAGTGCTTCCAGGGCAACCCAAAATGAGCAGAAACACACATTTATGGAAGGAGGCAGGTCAACAGAGCTCATATAAGGGCAATGGAATTGGCGGGACCACTGCTTGCAGAAGGGAATTGGCAGGGCGGAAAGGAATTGGTGGGGGTGTAAGCACCCCATTGCATTCTGCCCTAAGTCTGTCAAGGCTCAGCTGAAATCCCTTGTTCTTCCTTAGAAACTGAAAGTCATAAAGCCATTTCAACTTCAATGGGAACTGCACACAAGATTTAAACATTGAGAGGAGTCAAGAAATGACTCAGGGCCTGTATAAGGGCATCCAATGTCTGTGGGAAAGGCTGTTTCCAAAGTTGATGATGGTACGCATTAAGGAAGGAAAGCAAATAAGGAGAAAGAGGAAGAGTCTGGTAATTTAGGGTTCAGCCGGGATTACTTGAGGGTCTGGTTCAAATTCCTGCTCCACCACAAAGACGGTGATCACAGTGTAAATATATGCAAGGGGTGGGGCATTAGAGCAACTGTGGTTGTGTGAATGCATAATATGTATGTAACCATGTCCATTGTTAGTACACTACTTTTAAATGCTATTAAGGTCAAGCCATCCCTTTCTAGCTATCAAGCATTTCATCTTTCAAATGTCTCCCCAAATCTATTTATGAACTAATATTTTCTCAATCCTCTTCTTTCCCTTTTGTCCTAACTCCTAACTATAAATTGCTTCAACAGAACAAGCAGTAACATCACATCGATCAAGGCAGACTTGATACCAGATTGTGCCAGTCTCTGACTGGATGCAAAAAGTTACAACTATATAGGAAGTAGCACTGGGCAAGAAAGGGGCAGTCAGTGCTACAAGAAGTGCTACTACAATGCTACATGGACTGGTTGGGGGAAGGCAATAGATGTTGACTTGTCCTGGAACCGAGTTGCACTAGCATTCAGTTAGTGGAGTGAATGCCACTTCCATATTATGTAATTGTTCTTGCTAACTAAAATGCTAAATGCTAAATGTTGCTTTCTATTTCAGAATCCAGGGTTGTTGTGTCCTCATAGTACAACTCCATTCCTTTTTTAACTTCTAAACTACATATTTCTGTCCATATACACGTGCACCTTTCATTCATCAGGGGGCTCTATACATTGCAGCAGTGCTGCTGGGCACTTCTCCATCCCTTTTACCACACCAGCTTTGGGAGTGCCCCAGGAACCACCAGGGGAGGCCAGGCTGCAGCCCGCATGGAGGTGCCCGGGGTGGCCACTTACACATTGCCAAAAAAGAAGACAAACGAGAGCAGTGATTTCTATTAAATGTGTATATGCTAATTTATATGCATAGATGAAAATTCAGAAATAGCTACTATAATTTAAATTGAAATACAGTGCACCTCACCATCACGGGTAGACTGTTTCCAGTGTGTCTGCTGCTCAGTCTGCTGTCCAGGTGCTAATGGGCAATGGGCAACTTCCAGGCCCCTGCTCTTCCTTATGATTATTTCTCTTTAAACCAGTCTTGGATTGGACAGTATTTCAGTTCAAGGATGCCTTCAAATAGAAGACTATCCTCTGACAGCCCTCCAAGTAGAGGACTGTCCTCTGTAAACTAGGACATATGGCCACCCTAGAGGTGCTTGGGTTTTGCCCCTTGCACTTTATGTGCTGGATCGAGCACCCTTAGGCTACAATGGGCAGTACAAGGAGAAGTGATTGGAGAAGGGCCTGTGCCTTTGGGCAAATTCACAGGAACCACAGTGCCTTCCCTGAGTTCTTCCTAAGCAATGAAATAGGTTCTGCCTAGAAAGACCCTCTAGTCTACAACTACCCTACTGGAAACACTGGAACATAGTGGAAGTGGATGAATTCGCTTTTAAAAATGGATACTATCGAAAAACAAAGGCTGATTTAAGCGAAGGAGCAGCACTTGGCAAACATTTTTACAAGAAGGAATGAAAATAGCTTCCCACACAGTGTAAAATAACAAATTTGAATCTTGTGCTATGAAAATAAGAAGACCACATGGCGATACTTTAAGGTCTTATGAATTCCAAATCATAAAAGCAGAGAGCTACAACAACAAAAATTACACTTCAAAACACATACAGTAGCAAAAAAGAAAAGAAAAAAAAGATTTGTTATCTTTTAAAGATACTTTCCTACAGTACCACTGAAAGGTAGATGAAGAGATGTGACACATCTCCAAAGTGCACTCATCACTTGGCCTCTCCACGTCTGAATTTTTAGCACCAATAAGTGAAAGATTTTTATATCGTCCTGCCGTGCACAGCAATATGCATAAAAAGATTCCTCTGAATTACATAAAGTACCACACTGCAAAGTACGGGTATTATGCAAGAAAAGATTCTAAAGTCTTATTAGAAATATAGTCTGTATATTTCAGACTACTAATGGCACCTGGACTAGCACTCACTAGCCATATTATTCTACAATGCTATGCTTTATAGTTGAGTAATTTTCCTAGCCCTCAGTGATCCTTTATAGGAGTGGGCAGACTTCAGGCTTCTGGGATATACTTTGGTTTTTACTAGGACCCCAAAGTCCACCAACTTGTCAGGTGTAAAATAGTGGCTCAGGAATGGTGAAGGGCAGACATACACTGAATTTAGGAGGATGCGGCGCGTGGGGGTTGTTGCTATTGTTTCAATTAGGAGTCAGGAACCCTTGCTGATCTATAGTAAGTAGTAACTCATCCAGAGATCTACCAGTAGATCCCAGCCGATTTACGTTCTGCTCACCTCAACCCTTATCACAAACACTTCTCAACAAACACTTGGTGTTGTAGTCCAAGGTAAGGGGTGCCTGGTGCTAACTGCCTACTCAAAGCTGAGATTTATTGGTCAGGCAACAGGAGGAAGGACACAGGATTCTCCTTCAGTTCCTTGTGCACATTCTCCTCTACAGCTGCTGGGCGTAACTTTAGCAAACATCAAGGAGAACAGGAGGCTTTACTGAATTAAAATATTTAACATACTGGCTAGTCATCGTCCCCTTTGAAACCAATATCCATCTGGGATTCGACTGGATGAAGGCTGCAGCAGTCTTGCCATTCCACGTCCCAAAAAAGTTCAGAAGGGAAGCGCATCGTTGTGTACTGCATGTGGATTCCTTGAATGAGGGGTCAGAGTGCACATGTGTACAAAAGCCCTTTTATCTCTCAGGCCCTAACCTCTGACAGCAATCAGAGCAAGCACTTGTTGCTTATTTAAGTAAACCTAAACAACAAGAACAACGACGACATTATTATTGTCCATTTTATGCAAATCAATCACTATCATTTTCACATTTGCCAAAGAGCACCAGTGGTTCAGATTCTGATCCCGGTGGCTCAGCCTGGGCTGCTTTCAGAAAACAAAAAGCTGTATTTGAGTTCCATGATGAATTTATGCTCATATTTGGTTGGGAAAATGACATCAAAATATGACATTACCCAATCTCCCGTGATCGTGGTTTTTTGGAAATGCTCCCCATCACAGTAAGTTCATATGTAACCATGTACTAGAAAAAAATAGAAAATATTTTCTAGGATGTGGTTAATTATCAATTTGACGGTGTTAAGGAACATTAACAATGCCATCTTAGACGTAAACCCCACTGAGTTCAATCGTACTTATTCTCATGTGACTACAGGATTGTTGTTGTTACTTTTATAACCCACCTTTCCTCCAAGAAACTCAAGGTGGCATAGATAGTTCCCCTCCCCCAATTTTTTGTTACAACAACCCTGTAAGGTAGGGTAAGCTGAGAGAGAGTAACTGACCCTGGGTCACCCAGTGAGCTTCATGACTAAATGGGGATTTGAACCTGGGTCTCCCCAGTCATAGCCCAACCCCCTTAACCACTACACCAAACTGGTTCCCTCTTAGAACTGCAGCCTAACAACGCAATCCTATACATGTCTACTCAGAAGTACATCCCATTATTTTCAGTGGTGCTTGGTCCCAGGTAAGTGTGTATAGGATTGCATCCTAAATAACCTTAAAAATAACTAAATAACAATGCACACTTCTTCCAATTTTTAGTGTAAATTTCCTCACCCTGTATGGTCAGTCTTAACCATGGTTGATTCTAACCAGAATCTAGGGTTGAAATCAGGGTCAAAAGCTGTTTAAAAACTCGGTTAACCGCAATCCTGACTATGATTAAGGCAAATGCCAATATAGCCTGTAATCATGCTTAAGGTAGCCAGGAAAAATTGAAACTGGAAAGGGGCAGGAGTAGGCAATCTTGTGATCTGTTACTGATAACTTAACCACGGTTAAGGGTGGGCCACATTACATCTGCAACGGTGCATAGAAAATACATGGCTAAAGTGGACCTTGAACTCTGATCTCTATCCAACTCTGTCCACTGCTGGATACTGATTGCCATGAACCACTTGGCCAGAGTTTATCAGTTTCCACTGATGGTGCCATTGATACAGAAAACCTTTTTGAAAATATGGGAATTACATGAAATAAAAATGGCACATGACATGCACCCTAGAATATGCCTACTTGTAGCACTAAGTAGCACTTTTGCTGCTATAAAAGTGAGCCCAACTGAAAAACACTATGGCTGTATTTAGATCCTATCTGAGAAACACCGCATTGACTTCTCAGTTTCTCCACAATGGGAACACACCAAGGGTGAGTTCAGTCCTTGTGTATATTAGCACCTCTCCAGAACCATAAAACTAAAACCTGGAAATGTGCTCAACTGTTTAAAAACAATAACAAAGTCTTCCTTGCCCCCTCATTTTCCAGAAATATTAGCCATTTCTTTTCCATTCCAGCCCTGGTAAGTCAGGTAATAGAAGCTTCAAAGTATTCTGGCTTAATAAAAGTTGTGCCTGCCAAAGATGACAAAACTCCTTAGATTTCTCCCAACTTATTTACATGCTTGAGTTTTTATACATTCAACTTCCTTCCAAACTGGTAAAAAATTCCAAACCCCAACTAGCTGCTTTTTTCCTTTAAAAAACAGAACAAAATGGTTTATATTGTTCCATGCCAAAAGATTACTTTTGCGATAAATCTGTATGAAGTTCATTAACAATGGAAGTTAAAAGCTTTGAAACAAAGTATGAAATCTTTCCTAACCTATCTACCTGAAAAGGGCAATTATCAAATTTTGCAAATAGCATGCGCAAACACATTCCATAGTTTACTGTCATAACTGGTTTTTTGAATCACAAAAGGAAGAGTAGTGTTTCTATTCACATTTTTATTTGTATGGGGTAGGTTATTTATGCCTGAGGACAAAAATGACATTTCGAGTCAAGAAAGACTGTTACCAGACCAGGTTTAATGGTTTTCAATTTAATTTTTACTTTAAAAGGATTCTGGGACAGTCAGAACACCAAACCAGAGAGCCTGTGTGGTATAGTAGTTACAGAGTGTCAGACAAGGACTACAGCTAGAGTTAGATTGGGATCCTTATTGGTTGACCTTGAACCAATTACTCTCTCTCTCTCTCTCTCTCTCTCAGCCTTCATACTCACAGTGGAGTGAATGAAAATCTCAAGGTAAGAACCAGCATAAGTTTGACACCTGCCTGCACAGTATGTCTCTTTATCTGCTGCAGAACAAGCAGAAGTCAGAAGTTTCCACAGTGGCAGCTCTGGACGGGACCAGGCCACAAGGCACACTCACTATAAATCAGCCTTCCTCAGCTTGCCACCCTCCGGATGTTTTGGACTATAACTCCCAGCATTCCTAACCATTAGCCATCCTTGCTAGGTGTGATGGGACTTGAAGTCCAAAACATCTGGGGGGCACCAGGTTGGGAAAAGCTCCCAAAGGTAAAGAATTGCACTAAGGGGTTCAAAAGTATATATAATTATTCTTAATTAATTATCATTCTTAATCATCTATAATAATAAAAGAGGGTGCGTGTATGTGTGTGCCTGTCCATCCGTCTGTCAACACCATAGTGCCCAGACTGTGAAACAGAGACACCTGAAACTTGGTATGCATACTAAGGGGACCCTAGGGGTGTGCACCTCAGGGATACTTTGTTTATAAAACACATTAATTAATTTTAATTAATTTTAATGTATTCATGTGCTTGAAGCCTACAGTAACATCTTCAGCCACTAGGGGCAGATTTCCCTAACCAGCATGTAGCTGTAGTCCATACAGTTTGAAGCCAGGGGACAGTAGTAGGCTGAGGGACAGAGTTATATGACTGCCCATCCCGCCTGCTCTGGGGCAGTCCCCTCAGGCCAATGCAGTGGACAAACCCCTCCTTCAGGGGGCTATAAGGGTGTACCATGGCAATGGCCATGCCTAGGAGCGCCAGCAGGAAAGCACACTGTGCCCAATGCTGACTGCTCTGTTAGTTTGCTTGAAGGCTTCGCTGACTCAAACTAAGGGCTATTCCAACCCAGGCAAAGGCAGGTCTGTTTGCTAGTTCTTATACAGAATTATTTAAACTTACAATATATTTATAAGTAGCCAAAGGGAATATTTACTGTTGTTCTTGTGAGTATTGTTATTTTATTTATACGTAATATTTCTATATTGCTTGAATAATTACCACAGATATCATAAGATCTCTAAGCAGTTTACATAAAAAATACATAAAATACAACATAAAATGCAACATAAAAAGCAATATAGAATAATACATTTTAAAAGGTACAAGAACAGTAGAACAGTGCAGTCCAATTACACATCAAGGAAAGCCTGAGTAAACAGATACATCTTCAAGAGGCATCTAAAGCTCGCCACAGTTTCCGTCTCTTGGACCACACATGGGAGAGTGTTCCAGAGCTTGGGTGCCACTATCAAGAAGGCCCACTTACGTACCATTACCTGATGGCACGCTGTTGGTTGTGGTATGACCAACAAGACCTCCTCGGAAGATCTCAGGGGTTAATTTGGTGCATACAGGGGAAGACGGTTGGGCAGGTATCTTGGTCCCAAGTTGTTTAGGGCTTTGAATGTCAGCAACCAAACCTTGAACATGGCTCAGTAGCTGATAGGCAGCCAGTGCAGTTCTCTTAATTCAGGTGTAATATGTGCATATCTAGGTGATATACTGAGCATCCTAGGTGCTGCATTCTGCACTAGCTGCAGCTTCTGAACAAGGTGCAAAGGCAGCTTGACAGAGCACTTTACAGTAGTCTAATCGTGAGGTTACCCACTGCATGGATCACCGTGGCAAGGCTATCCCTATCCAGGAACGCGTGTAGCTGGCATGCCAACTGAAGTTGGTAATGGGAACTCCCATTGTATTCTGTCATGTATTTTATTGCTATAAGCCGCCTTGGGAGGGCTTCTGCCTTGAAAGGTAGCCAAGAAATATTTTAAATAAATAAATAGATTAAAATAGAAGTAGTAATGATCATGCTGTCTGACCCCTCAAAGTCCAAGGAAGAACAACCTGTGACTATAGGGTGAGGCAACCGACATTCAATCCAGATAGAGCAGAGATGAAAGATGCCGGGAATTGGTGGACCGCTTAGCAGGAGATTGTTCTGGACGGGGTCACACTTCCCCATAAAGATCAGGTTTGATATCTGGGGGTGCTGCTAGACACAGTCTTGCTCTTGGCTTCCCGGGAAGTGGCTGTAGTCCGGACTGCCTATTATCAACTTTGGCTGTGCTTGCTGCTGAGAGATAAGAGACCTTGCCACCGTTGTTTATGTTTGGTGACTTCCAGATTAGACTACGGCAATGCACTGTACTGTAGAGCTATTCAAAAAATGGTTTGTAAACTTTGGCAAGTGCAGAATGCAGTGGCCCACCTAAAAAAGATAACAATGTTACCCAATATTTTCACGTCACCTACTTTTAAGGCTCTGGCAGCTCCAGGCTGGTGTAAGTAATGGGCCCAATCCAGGAGCCTCTCAGGGGAACAGAGGGGCTTTGGATCCAGTGGATTCAAGGCCCTTTCTGACCCAGCCCCCTGTTTCGAGGCCTACCACTGATGAAACCACCACCACTGGTAGATCTATGTCTGTGGGGCTTTCTGTCAGTGCACAGGCCACTGCCAGGCCAGATGCGCCCTGCCTCCACCTCCCAACAGAGGGACAGTTCCATGCTAAACTCTCCAAACAGCTGAATAGGAAGTTAGGGTGTTATTTATTTTTTAATACTGATAGACCTCTGCTCATCCAAAAATTCTTCTGCAGTTCAAAAATAAAAAAGTAACCACCAAAATCACTAATAATTCAAAATAATAAAAAGTAAACAACAACACAGCAGCACAATCCAAAAATAGCAGCAGTACAATACAGTATAGCAGTAGTCAGTCAACATTTGAATCTCAGCCATTTCCAAAGGTTTTCTTGAAACTGTAAAATGAAGCAGGACAAAAGCTAATAGAGTTTTGCCAAGAGAACATGCTGATCATAGCAAACACTCTTTTCCAACAGCACAAGAGGCGACTCTACACATGGACGTCACCAGATGGTCAATATCGAAATCAGATTGATTATGTCCTTTGCAGCCAAAGATGGAGAAGCTCCATACAGTCAGTAAAAACAAGACCTGGAGCTGACTGTGGCTCAGATCATGAGCTGCTTCTTGCAAAATTTCAGCTTAAATTGAAGAACGTCGGGAAAACCACTAAACCGTTCAGGTATGACCTAAGTCATATCCCCGATGAATATACAGTGGAGGTGAGGAATAGATTTCAGGGATTAGACCTGATAGACAGAGTGCCTGAGGAACTATGGACGGAGGTCCGTAACATTGTTCAGGAGGCAGCAACGAAATCCATCCCAAAGAAAAAGAAATGCAAGAAAGCAAAGTGGCTGTCTGATGAGGCTTTACAAGTAGCTCACGAAAGAAGGGAAGCGAAAAGCAAGGGAGAAAGGGGAAGATATACCCAACTGAATGCAGAGTTCCAGAGAATAGCAAGGAGAGACAAGAAGGCCTTCTTAAATGAACAATGCAAAGAAATCGAGGAAAACAAGAGAATGGGAAAGACTAGAGATCTCTTCAAGAAAATTGGAGATCTCAAGGGAACGTTTTGTGCAAAGACGGGCATGATAAAGGACAAAGAAGGCAGGGACCTAACAGAAGCAGATGAGATTAAGAAGAGGTGGCAAGAATACACAGAAGAACTATACAGGAAAGATCTTAATGTCCCTGATAGCCATGATAGTGCGGTCACTGAACTTGAGCCGGACATCCTAGACAGTGAAGTCAAGTGGGCCTTAGGAAGCATTAGTAACAACAAAGCTAGCGGAGATGACAGTATTCCAGCTGAGCTATTTAAAATCCTAAAAGATGATGCTGTTAAAGTGCTGCATTCAATATGCCAACAAATCTGGAACACTCAACAGTGGCCACAAGACTGGAAAAGGTCAGTTTACATTCCAATTCCAAAGAAGGGCAACGCCAAAGAGTGTTCAAACTACCGCACAATTGCGCTCATTTCACATGCCAGCAAGGTGATGCTCAAAATCCTACAAGCTAGGCTTCAGCAGTATGCGAACCGAGAACTACCGGAAGTACAAGCTGGGTTTAGAAGAGGCAGAGGAACTAGAGATCAAATCGCCAACATTCGCTGCATCATGGAGAAAGCAAGAGAATTCCAGAAAAACCTCTATTTCTGCTTCATTGACTAGGCTAAAGCCTTTGATTGTGTGGATCACAACAAACTGTGGCAAATTCTTAAAGTGATGGGAGTACCAGACCACCTTACCTGTCTCCTGAGAAACCTGTATGAGGGTCAAGAAGCAACAGTAAGAACCAGACATGGAACAACCGAGTGGTTCAAAATTGGGAAAGGAGTACGACAAGGCTGCATATTGTCACCCTGCTTATTTAACTTATATGCAGAGTACATCATGAGAAATGCCGGGTTGGATGAATCAGAGGTCGGAATTAAGATTGCTGGGAGAATTATCAACAACCTCCGATATGCAGACGATACCACCCTAATGGCAGAAAGCGAAGAGGATCTCAAGAGCCTCTTGTTGAGGGTGAAAGAGGAGAGTGCAAAAGCTGGTTTGAAACTCAACATTAAAAAAACTCAGATCATGGCATCTGGCCCCATCACTTCCTGGCATATAGAAGGGGAAGAAATGGAAGCAGTGACAGATTTTACTTTCTTGGGCTCCAAGATCACCGCAGACGGTGACTGTAGCCATGAAATTAAAAGACGCTTGCTCCTTGGGAGGAAAGCTATGGCCAACCTAGACAGCATAGTAAGAAGCAGAGACATCACCTTGCCGACAAAAGTCCGTCTAATCAAAGCTATGGTTTTCCCAGTAGTAATGTATGGCTGTGAGAGATGGACTATAAGGAAGGCTGAGTGCCGAAGAATTGATGCTTTCGAACTGTGGTGCTGGAGAAGACTCTTACGAGTCCCCTGGACTGCAAGGAGGTCAAATCAGTCCATCCTAAAGGAAATCAACCCTGAGTGCTCATTGGAAGGACAGATAATGAAGCTGAAGCTCCAATATTTTGGCCACCTAATGCGAAGAGAAAACTCCCTGGAAAAGACCCTGATGCTGGGAAAGACTGAAGGCAAAAGGAGAAGGGGACGGCAGAGGATGAGATGGCTAGATAGCATCACGGATGCAATGAATATGAACTTGAGCACGCTCCGGGAGAGAGCACAGGACAGGAAGGCCTGGCGTGCTATGGTCCATGGGGTCACGAAGAGTCGGACACGACTGAACGACTGAACAACAACAAAACATTTTCAGAAAGAGGCTACAGAATCTCTGGAAGTAAAGTTCCAGAGCATTAGAGCTGCTACCAAGAAGGACCTGCTCCTAGTAGAGGCCACTAACTTTCACATAAGATGGAATTAAGAGCAGAAGTTGTCAGAAAACCTCTCAAGATCCAGGGCAGGGCTCAAACAGGAAGAGACATTCTCTGAGATAATCAGGACCCAACAGCAGCAGCTGGTACCATCGAGGCTGGTGGCAGCTAATGGCAGGCAGAACAAAGGGTAGGTGGACCAATGGGGGTGGGAGTAGAAAAAAGGAGAAATGCCGGGGAGCTCTTTGGAACCTCCCCTTCCTGCCCCCCACACATAACACCTCCTACTCTGGCCAGTGCAAGCTGGCAGGCCTTTGAAAGTGGTGGATTGTTTGACAACTCACTCCCCCCCCACACACACACACATTAAGATTCTATGCCCATCATGACATAAGTTGCTTAACTTTTTGTTTCAGTAAGAGGAAAAATTTGCATCCATTCTTGGCAACTTGTTCCTTCTGAGGTGATCTTGGAGCTCACAACGACACTGCACTCTTGAGGACTTCCCATTCATCACAGAAGGGCCTGAGAAGGAAACTTCTTAGCGGACTGGTTTCATAACATACAGCCCATACTAATACCTGGGGGGGGGGGGGTTACTACAAGCTCTCCTATACGCAACTTATTTTGGGATTTATGTCATGTGAAGGTCTAAAGACTTAAAAGTATGCAAAAAGAACTCCCTAAAGAAAGGAAAATTAGAATTGTAAAATCAAAGCCCACAAAAAATTGGGAAACAATAGAAGAAACTTGAAAGAAGACATTGCACAAGGTGTATTTTTCTTTTTCTTCTCTTTTTCTGTGCCTGTTTCTTCTCAAGAGGGTTACACTCTTAGGCCTGAATACTTCTAAATTAATTGGTTCAGAAAGTTTCCCTCCTCAATCCCTTTTCCTTCTTCAGCTTAGGACTATACCCGTAAGCCATTCCACAATGAACTAGTGTAGAGAGTGGAGGGGGGAGGAGGGAGGGAGGGAGAGAGAGAAAAGCCAAACTGAAGAGTAGAGGGAAGCAAAGCCCAATAATAAGAAAAGAATCTTGTACTTATGACATGCCTACCACAGGGAAGCCATTAAAAAGCTACAGGACAGAATAGGAAGAAAGCTCTTAGAGACATAGCCAGCTCCTCCCACAGCTATCTAGTACCTTTTTCAAGCAAGCTCCTCAACAACACTAATCTGCTGCCATTTAATGAACTACAAGCTTTCTTTTCTCTTGGACAAAAGTTTATTTCCTTTCTTGAGCCAATTCGCAGGCAAATGAATCCCAGCCTTGGTGTCTATTAAAATCCTATTCCCGTTTTTGATGCTAAGAAGCAGGAGAAATAGTATCACCAAGACATGGCACTCTTGAAATGAGTTCCATCATGAGATAAGCTCCTTGGGGCTACATTTGTTATCTTGTTGTCATCATCATCATTATCATCATCCTGAAGTAGTACAGTCCAGAGTTTTATTACTTTAGAAGCACTGCATTACGTGTAGAACAACTCTCAGAGACGGAAAGAGGCTCCAGCAACAGAATATCAGAGCCATGGCTCTAGATTTGTGGCAAATGGGCCAAAATACTTGCATCAGCCTCAGTCTTAAAGAAAGGTTTTATTAGATTTTATTTTATTGGCCTTTGATGCAATTAGAATTAAATATGTATCACATTTCTAGGATTAAATATTGGTGATCTGGTATGGAAAGGCCTATTTTTTGGTTCTGTTATACAGTTAGTTCTTATTGGCTGGAAGTTATAAAATATATTAACACATTATTCAGTTACAAAACTCCCTTTTCTCCATTCTTAATTTTATTTGGTTATTTCAAGGGATTGGTACATCAGTTTGTCTTAATTTGTCTTGGCATTTCACAAATGAATAAACTTACTTTTTATAAATAGATAGGGCTAAGGACACCCATGCTTTCTGCTGTGATTTCTGCTGTCTCATTGGTAGTAAGCATATTTGAAGTAAAATTAAAAACATCTGACCCTTATATCTTGGTGGCTGAAACAAAATCAAATGTGTTGTGCATTTGGGAATGAAAAACATAGACGAAGTTATTTCTCAAATCTAAGGATATTCAGGTGCATTCCAATAAGAAATAACTTGGAACAGGGGACTCTAATCTGACAATGGTGAGACATTCTGCTCTCTCCATGGCTCTTAAAAGCATTTAAACGGGAAAGAGCTTCATATGGATGACTTCAGCAGCTGTAAAATATTTCACCGTAAGCTCCCAATGGGCAAAAGGTTATATCAATAATAACGTTAAGCATATGAGCCTGGTGCTTTTGACTTTTACATTGGAATTTTAACCACATCTTCCTTTTTTCTTCTGTTTTATTTGCAAAATCTAAAATCTGCTTAATCTGAAGGGCTCTGATGTTATACTGGATTACTGTAATATTGAGGCAGTTTTGATTTCATGGTAGACCCACTTACTCTTATGCTATACTTTGACCTGCACACGTTGCAATGCTTCATCAAACCCATCAAGGATGGGGAAAGGTTATGCTAAAACAATCACAGTAGGTCCTGTTTCCAGTTGGGTGGCCAACCAATGTTTTCTGCATAAAGATCTGCATAGGGATGTCAGAGAATTCCACCAAGGATCTCGGTGAGGCCGAATGCCAGTGCCCCTGAAATCTGTGGCGGAACGGCCTGCCAACCCCCCCCCCCCCCCCGCGGATCTCCCCGGGGACGAGACTTACCTGGGGTGGATGTTCCGGGCGGCGGCGGCTCCAGCGGTGGCTCCGGTGGCAGTGGCTGGTCTTCCGACCAGCTGCCGCCGCCACCATTTGCAGTCTTGTCGTTTGTTTGTTTGTTTGTTTTACAGAGACGTGATAGGCTACATAAAGACTTACATAGCCTATCACATCCCGATTAAAAAAAATTAAAAATTACGTAGGTTAAAACGGCGACTCAAAAAGGGACGCAAATAGCGCCCGCTACGCTATTTGCGTTCCCCTTTATTTTCGCCGTAATAGTCTATGTAAATATTTACGCAGACTAAGATGGCGAAAAATAAGGAACGCAAATGGTGGCGACCGTAGCCGCCGCCGTTTGCGTACGCGTTTGTTTTTTTACCCAGAGCCCTCCGCGGCCGGAAATCCGGCTGCGGACGGCCCTGGCCTGGGCCTGCCCAGCTGCTCCGCGGAGCTGCTGCGGAGCACAGCCAGCCGTCGAGGATTCCAGGGGGGAGGACTGGATCGCCTCCCCCCCCATCGAGGATTCCGAGGAGAGGGACAGAACGCCTCTCCCCCCACCATGAACATAATCCGCAGAAGGCAAGTGACTTTCGTACATCCCTAGATCTGCATTATGACTTGCTTTCCATGTTCTTGGGTAATAATGTAGGGCTGGTTCACATGTAACGCTAAGCCACCATGGATTAATTAAGCCATGGGTTGTTCTAGGTTTATCTGAGGGTTGTTTAACCCCACATAGCCTGCGCCACCTGGGTTTATACACTATGGCTTGCATATTCAAAATGGTGGTCAGTGGGCTGCGGTGATCATGTGAACCCAGTCACAGACTCTACAAGCCCTTGGGAGCACAATTTTGCTTGAAAACAGGATGCACACTCTCTCCATGCCTTGTTTTAAAGGGAAAATGGCAACGGGGGGATTGCCATGTGATGGGGTGGTGGTGGAGGCAGGGGTTGACCACACCTGATGTACAGAATATTTTGTTGTTGTTTAATTGTAGTTTTCTTAATACTGTGTGGAATATTAAGTACAAATTTACTCAGCTTCAAACATACCATAGCCAGTTGCTGCCTCAGTTTCTTCTCAGTGGCTCCAAAACTTCCTCTTAATTTATATCAGTATGAAGGGACCATAGCTTCCTGGCCTCTGTAGTTACATGGTCTGAGGGAGCAAGCCTGGAAAAGATCTCCACCGGAGACCTCAGAAAGCTGCTGCTAGCCTCTATACTGAACTAGGTGGAATGGTGTTCTTACTCTGTATGTTGGGCAGCTTCAAATGCACTTCTCAGTGGAATTCAGAAATGCAGAAGAAGAGCCTGAAGAGATGAAAGAAAAAGAGCTTTTTCTAATGAACCACGGCCCCTAGGATGTAGAGTCAAAAATGTCTCACCCTTGGGCTTAAGAAAACCTCTTAACTTCAGTCCATCTATAGAATTCTTACAAGAAAATAGTAAAAATGGCATATATTAAAACTGGCTCAGGAAAATATACTTTTATTTTTATTTTATTTATTATTAAATTTATTAATCGCCCATCTGGCTGGTCACCCAGCCACTCTGGGCGATGTACAACATACAATAAAACAGTTTAAAACAATAAAATTATACAATAAAAACATTTTCTAAAATACCCTAACCCACCCCAAATGCCTGCCTGAACAACCACGTTTTTAATGCATGGCGGAAGCTCATTAAAGAGGGGGCATGACGGAGTTCCCTAGGGAGGGAGTTCCACAGAGTGGGGGCCACCACAGAAAAGGCCCTCTCCCTCGTCCCCACCAGTCTAGCTGTCCTGGCTGATGGGACAGAGAGAAGGCCATCCGAGGCTGATCTTGTTAAGCGGCCTGTCTGGTGCTGCTGGAGGCGCTCCTTAAGATAGACTGGGCCGGAACCATATAGGGTTTTAAAGGTCAAAACCAACACCTTGAATTTGGCCCGGAAAACAACTTTGACAGCAGAGTTCTTAGATGGGGTTAAATCCTTTCCTCACAACCTCCCCCCTGTGACATGTCATAGAGCAGGGATGAATCACTTGATATAAGTAAGTGCAACCTCACTGACTTCTCTGGAGTTATAATAAAATGGCTCGATGTGTATGTGCGAAAATGCACAAGTCATATACTGAGTGCTATTTCCTAACTTCACTAAGGATATTTGTACAGTTAATGGAGCAGCCACAAAACAAAAGGAATTCTGATTATTTCCTGCTAGAAGATTAAGCAATGAAAGTGACACATGAGACTTTTGTGTGGTATTTCATGTAATTACATTCATTTTCCTGATGTGAGTAATACACTACCTGAAACTGAATACCTTTCCCTAGTAACACATAAACAAGAAGTGTGTGTGTGTATGCACGTGCATATTCTTCAGCTGGAGCCAAAGACAAAGCAGAAATCAAATGCAATGTGTTATTTGTAATGTTATATAGAACAAACCAGTGGTTCACTCTCTCAGGCTACCAGAGAGTGCAAAAGAGTTCACTCCACACTCTTACGCCTTAACTGTCTGGATTCAGGAAAGTCAATTACTATGATTTTCAGAGCTTTGTTCCAGAGAGAAACCTACTCTCAAAGTGTCCTGATTTTAAAACAGTGGCTATATTCTTTGGTTGCTTGTTTGTTTTGGCACTATACATCAAGGATGGGCAGACGTTAGGCTTGTATGATCTACTTGCTTTTTATTCATTTATTTCATATATTTATATCCCATCTTATTATATGTAATTTCAAAGTGGCTAACAATTTAACAGTAAAACATCATATTATTAAAATAATAAAATAACATACAATGGGCCAGTTTGCAAGACATGAAGGTGGTTAATGAGCCACAGTGGCTTGGTAACCACCCCCGCACATGCCAGACGCATGCTGGCTCATTTCCTTAATTACCCTCGCTGGGTGCGGGTTGTTGTGACATGTGAACCCAGCGAGGGTGGGTAGCTGGGATGGTTAACTGCGCAGAACCTATTGTCTACTGTAGGGTTGCTGGGTGCTTTGTGGTTTTGTGTTGTGGGTGCTTGTACCAGCCACTCACTCTCGCCAGGTTTGGACATCATAACAACCCGCGATCAGCTACAGTAATTAAGGAAATCAGCCAGCCCACAACTGGCATGCATAGGGGGTGGTTAACAAGCCACCACAGCTTGTTAACTACCCTCGTGTCATACAAACCAGGTCAATATTTACTAGTTTGAACCCAGAGCCAAATACATAATTGTGTCTCAACAGAGTGAACTACCTCTTACACCTTGTGATTCATATAGTGGGATAGCTGTGTATTCATGTACAAATCCACATCTGAGTTAACACAGTTCAGGGATTTTAACATGAAACAGAAAAAAAGTGAGTACAGCAGGCAACCAGTTAAGACTTATATTATACGTATCACCCCTGAAGACTGAGTGGTAAGTCACTAGTTCAAGGCCAGCCCCTGGATGCATTGGCAGATAATTTTGCATTATTTGTATGTTTTAAGCAACAGCAAATTGTTTTAGCATTCTTAAGCATCAAGTCCCGTTTTTCAGCTGGGGAACACTAAGGCTCAGAGATATACAACCTACCCATGGATCAAGAAAGTAAGCACGCAGAGGATACCAAGCCTATGTTTGAGTATATTTGAAGCACGGCTACTTTGGTAAGAATGCCAGATAAATGGCATTCAGCAATAAATCTCACTGACAAGTAACTGAATACAGTTGCAGCCTTAAAAGTTAAAGCAAAGCAAAACCAGCACAGGTTGTGAGGCTTACCATAGAAGTGAAGGTGGCTTACTGCCAGTACTCTTCTCTGAACAACCGCCTGCCTTTGTGTTCGGGAAGGGCGGGGTTCATGAGCCACAAAGGTATACATTGTGGCAAGATGAACGCCCAGTTTCTCACTTGTCTGTGGGAGGATCTCCAAAGGCATTATACTCTTGGGTAAATGGATCATAGGGGGCACCCCAAAGACTTCAGCAGCTAAGTCCAATTTCTTGCATAATGCAGGAACGGAGGAAAATATTTACAAAAATATTTTACTTTACAAAAAATATAATAAAAGCAAGAAACTTTCTCTACCCCTGAGAAGAGACAAACATGGAATAATAATAAATAATTACATGTTCCTTTTCACAATTTGTACCATGTTTTGTTTTGGCAGGAATATTCTCCTCTCTTCAGTACACTGCAACTTGAACCATACAAATACAATTTCTGGTAACCTTTTGCACCTATTCCCAGATGTTTTCAGTGTACACTTTTCAAGTTAGCTGTGGTCTTAATCTAGTTCAACTTGGCCATGAGCAAAGCCAAGTTGTCTTGAGAATTTAGAGATCATTCAAGGGGGCTTCACACAAAGCCCCCCATGAGTTCAATGAAAACATGGAAGGGTTCTTGGAGCCATCCGGGCTAGCCCTGCCTGCTCCTGCAACCACTCATCCATCAGACATTCGTGAGAAAATGTTATCAGAGAGAACCCTTTCTCATGAGCATCCAGCAGACATTCATCGGGGCAGGTGGGAGGTGGCACACACCTTAACAAGGTGCAAAGTATTTCCACTCCTCCCCTCCCACAAAGGACTTGTTTCTATGATGTTAGAGTACATCAGATTTTAGAACAGACACACAGCTTTTATTTACTGGAAATAATTTGCCAGATTGCCCCTTTCTTTATTAGAATAAGTATATTATTATCATGGATTATTAGAAGAACTATGGGTATATTTAGATAATTGTAGGTGAAAAATCACTGAGAGGCAGGCAAGGTTTCCCTTCCAGAAAAGGTCTCTCTCTAAAGAATTAGCCCTAGGAAGGGTTTTGCTACTTTCCACAATAAAAGTCATCCTTACTGCTTCCTGCTGAGCCTGTTTATTGCCCTGCTTTTAAATAGCAGCCTCCTTTGTTTACAGTGGTTGCCTGTGTAATTATGCTGTAGGATTTTTCCATTAAATGATAGTTAGAGAGCAATAAGATGCTGTTAAATTGCTAATAAAGAGTAATGTCCAAAGCTTATGCAGATTATCCCACCTAAAGTAATATAGAAGAGCTGGATGCTTTCTATGGCTCTTGATGTTGCTATTTTATGGATAATAATCCATTTAGGCACTGTTTTAGGCATCCCAAAAATATGCAAGAAATTAAATAATGGTTAAATAATCAAAGGATGTATTTGATGCAAAAGTACGCTGTGTGGAACTTCAGACCAACAACGAAAGAGAAAGTTCTACACCCTCCTTTGTAGAAAGCACACTAGAAAATATATCCCCTCAACAGAGCTACTGCTAAGATCTTTTTCCCAAATCATTCTATACCTCCTTTCTATCTGTGCACTATGGGTACCCACCTAAGCCCCTTTCACACATTCCATTGAATGTGCATACAGGGGAGAGGGAAGCTGTGCCTGCTTATGACTCTTAGCTCTGCCCCCATATGCACCTTTGGATGAAAGTGTGAAAAGAGCCTAAAGGGAATGTGAATTGTACTTACGTAGGCAAAATTCCCAAATGGACAGAGCATACAATTTGTACCTATGCAGGCTCTTTTCAAATGTGCTTATAATGCAGGGCGGGCAGCCTCAAACAGGTGCAATTTACCCCCCACCCCCAGCACATTCAATGGAATCTGTGAAAGGAGCTCTAGCGGCAATAAAAACAAAGGCAAAACAAATACCACCAGATGAGGAACAGACAGCACTGAACAATGAGCACAAGGCAGGCAGGTACCAATCAAGGGTCTAGGTTCCTGCTGAATGTGATGGTTCTGCCAGTTCATTCCCCACTCTCTTACAGATGCCTTCTGAATCTGCCCTTCTCACATTTGGGGGGTGTCACATGCTCACAGTCATGTGCCAATAAAGGAGCTATTGGCTACTGGCTGCAACCAGTCCGCAGAGGGCTGCTCCCTTACTCACAAGTGCTACCAATGACATCCCATAGTATTGCTATTGTGGAGTTCCCATTCATTTCAATGAGGTTTGTGTAGGATAATGTATTTGTGGATTGTGGCTCGTGTTGGTTAATTTCTAGCATTCTAAGAGATGTGTGACCTTTCACTGTTAGAAGCATTGTAAGCCATTTTGACCAATTTATTCAGTTAAACAGCATATAAAACCAACAAAATTCTCTTTGCCTTACAATCTTATCTATGTGGGAAATATCACCCCATTCGCATGCCATGCTTCATTCTTCCACCCCTTTCCCCACCAAATACCAGCAGCTAGTCATATCTCACTGCAGTACTAATTGGGAGTGTGTTGCTTTCCCAAAGGACCTTGGGATTTGGGCCAAATGAGCAATTCTGTTTCTTCCATTCTACGTATGGCGCTCATGCCCAATGCGCTACATCACTTACAATGCAGTGGATGTGTTGCAGCTGAACTGTGCATTGATTGTCTTTCAGAAGCACAAAAGTCTACAAGAGGAGCAGGGAACCTCTTTCAGCCTGAGGGCCAAATGCAATCTCAGAGAAGCTCTCAGCGGCTGTACCCCAGTGGTGGGTGGGTACTGAAGGCAAAAAGGGTGGGGACAAAGACAAAGGGGTGGGGACAAAATTACCCCCAAACCCAGCCTATTGTAGCTTCAAGCTCTTGCCAGTAACTAAGCCTTAGGGAGAGCATTTCAACCTTTTAGAAAAAACTGCACAAAAGGCAGGAAACCACCAAAGGATTGATGGCTGGGGGAAAGTGACCTGGCCATCTGGGGAACCCTGCAGGGCTGGATTGGGACCGCAGGAGGGAGGGATTTGGTCCCTGGACCTGAGGTTCCCCATTCCTGGTCTATAAGTATACTGAGGTGTAGCACTGTTTCATCTGATTTGGGCCTGAGCAATGCTGACATGAGAACAATATTTATAAGGTTGCTGTTGGGCCTTGGAATATAGAGTTTGCACATTGTGCATCTTACTTGAGACATATTGTTACATCTTTTGGGTTTGGTTTGGAATAATTGGTTTGGTTTGGAATAATTAGGCATGTTATTAAGGTGGAAGGGTGAATCTACTCATTAGATTGATGGATGTCTTCGTGAAGACAGCAGGCCAATAAGAGGGACACTCTTGCAGCATCTCATTGGCTCTGCACCTGCAGTCTCATGAAGAATACTCCATCTTTCGATGCACTGGTAGGGAAGAAGAGAACTGAAAATACACGGCACAAGCAGCAAACATGATTCTCTACAGCACAACTTCTGAGCCAATTGAACCACATGCTGCAGGAGCTGTGAAAATTAAAAGCTTTTTTAACCCATTGCTTGACTCATTCTAGATTGTACCAGTCATGTTTTATCATCTCAGTTTCTTTAAGAATATAACCTCTGAGAAGGTGGGATGATCCTTTTCCATTTGGGTAATGGTCAGGGCCTTAAAACGCGGGAACCTGCTCTGCATACAGAAGTGACTAAACACATCTATGAGCATCCCTTCTTTTACCACCTGCGCAGGCTCCAGGAGTTAAAGGCAAGGCTTCCAAGCAGGATTTATGGAAAGATGCTCCTTTCCCCCTGCAACTCAGATTCTTCTCAAGGTTGCAAAACTCATGCCAGATACTAGGCCAGCATTCCCTAGCCTGGTGCCCTCCTGATGTTTTGGATTACAGCTCCCAGAATTTCTAACTATTGGCCTCGCTGGCTGGGTGAAGTCCAAAACATTTGGAAGGTACTAGGTTGGGGAAGGCTCCAATAGGTCATGATTATTACAGCCTGAAAAGCATTATACCAGCAGAGTGTTTTGAGACCCAGACCTCAAAGTTGAAAACATGCAGTCTTGTGCAGAAGAAGTGGCTTCCGCACACATTTGCTGCATTTTATTTTTCGGGGCAGAGAACATGTGTTCAAACCACTTCCACCACACTTACAATGTAAATCTGTCTTCACCTCCAATTTTGTTCAAGAACATCTGACCCAGCATGATCTACCATCAAGGAACACTCTCCCACCCTAACCCTTACTGCAGCATGAACATTCACATGTAAGAGCTTTTAATCCAATATGATTAGCATCAAATGTATTTCTACGAGTTGCTCCAGGAGTTTTATTGCTGTAATACTGAATGGGGGGGGGGGAGAAATTCTCCCATAGCTGCTACCTTGACCCTACCTCTATCTAAAGCAGCCTGTCTGTGACTGGAGCTCTAATCGGCTTAGGAGTGAGTTTGTTGTACTTTGTTGTTGTCGTTCAGTCGTTCAGTCGTGTCCGACTCTTCGTGACCCCATGGACCGTAGCACGCCAGGCCTTCCTGTCCTGCGCTCTTTCCCAGAGTGTGCTCAAGTTCATATTCATTGCATCGGTGATGCTATCTAGCCATCTCATCCTCTGTCGTCCCCTTCTCCTTTTGCCTTCAGTCTTTCCCAGCATCAGGGTCTTTTCCAGAGAGTTTTCTCTTCGCATTAGGTGGCCAAAATATTGGAGCTTCAGCTTCAGTATCTGTCCTTCCAATGAGCACTCAGAGTTGATTTCCTTTAGGATGAACTGATTTGACCTCCTTGCAGTCCAGGGGACTCGTAAGAGTCTTCTCCAGCACCACAGTTCGAAAGCATCAATTCTTCGGCGCTCAGCCTTCCTTATAGTCCATCTCTCACAGCCGTACATTACTACTGGGAAAACCATAGCTTTGATTAGACGGACCTTTGTTGGCAAGGTGATGTCTCTGCTTCTTACTATGCTGTCTAGGTTTGCCATAGCTTTCCTCCCAAGGAGCAAGCGTCTTTTAATTTCATGGCTACAGTCACCGTCTGCGGTGATCTTGGAGCCCAAGAAAGTAAAATCTGTCACTGCTTCCATTTCTTCCCCTTCTATATGCCAGGAAGTGATGGGGCCAGATGCCATGATCTTAGTTTTTTTAATGTTGAGTTCCAAACCAGCTTTTGCACTCTCCTCTTTCACCCTCAACAAGAGGCTCTTGAGATCCTCTTCGCTTTCTGCCATTAGGGTGGTATCGTCTGCATATCGGAGGTTGTTGATAATTCTCCCGGCAATCTTAATTCCGACCTGTGATTCATCCAACCCAGCGTTTCTCATGATGTACTCTGCATATAAGTTAAATAAGCAGGGTGACAATATGCAGCCTTGTCGTACTCCTTTCCCAATTTTGAACCACTCGGTTGTTCCATGTCTGGTTCTTACTGTTGCTTCTTGACCCTGGTACAGGTTTCTCAGGAGACAGGTGATAATAAAATAAACCTCCCAGCTCTCTCATATATTCTGTTCTGAGTTCTCTGCAGGAATATGTCCTCCCAGCTGAGGAGGACAAAGGCTGAACCCCCTCAAGAAAAGATGGGACAATTAGCCCATAACATTTACCAGTTCAGTCCATTGAAGTTAAAGCTTCCTGAAAAGCCTGCCATCTGTGGCGTACAACAACTGTTCTCTTTCTGCTCCAGAAAATTGCAAGGAAAACATGACATTTTCTGTACCATGTTGATTTGCCAAACATTATTTTTATCCTAAATAATCTAAGTAGCATCACCTGACCAAGGACCACACTGACTTTGTATGCCTCCTTCCATTGTATTTTAATGTGCAGTAACAGCTACTTCAGTAATTAAACTGAACTGAATAATCATAAAGTTATGTAATGCATACTTTAGCTACCTCCATGTCAGGAGTATTGAACAGCAAAGAAGGGGCCTTCAATTCAGATTAACATGCTGTTATTTGATGCAGTGTTCGGCTGCATGGCTTACAACACATCAATGTGTGTTCTTACAAGTGTCCCAACACCAAAAGAACGGGTATTTTGTTGGGCAGTTTAGTTATCCCTAGGCTCAGTTCGGATTTTATAAAATTCCTAGGTCCTCTCCCGCCTGTTCCACTTATTCACCTTGGGCATGAACTGTGAACTGCTGCAAGGCACTGAGTATAGAGTGGTCTCAAACTGGGCCTCCAGTGGCCAGCCTGGGCTCCATAGGGCAAAGGTGCCCTGTAGGCTGCAGTACTGGCAGTACTGGCCTGAGTGCTATCAGCTGACCCCACAGCCTGAAGGTGGTCAGCTGACCTTGCAAATCAGTGGGGAGGCATCAATGCCCCCCTTCCTTCTAGGCTAGTCCAGAAGTCTGAGTGGCAAGTAGCAATGTAAACTGACTCTCTTGTCTTGTTTTCCCTCACCTTATACCTGCCTTGCCCTGTCATGCCTCACCTTGCCTTGCACCTGCCCTGCCCAGTCTAGCTCCAGCTTCCCTGCGACTATGTCTCCTGCCTCTGGTCCATGTGACCATGACCGTACTTTTGTCTGAGCCACATTCTCTGGCTGCCTGTGACAAGCTAGGTGCCAGGCCCTACGATGGCATATCTGTAGAAACCAACTGGATATGCTTTTTCATATGCTTATGGAGACCATTAGGACTGTGTGTGGGCACTTGTGTCAAGTAGAGTCAAAGCATACAGATACCTGCATAACAACCATAGCAAGCTTATAAATCAAAGTGGGGAAGTATCACACTAAAGAAGCCTTGTCTGTGGGATTTCTGTTCCCCTATTGTTACCTGGATAAGTGGAATCATTCTCTTGGCTCACTCAGTCCAACATCCAGGGCTCATGGCTGAACAAGAATTTGAACCAATGTTCTCCCTAGTCCACGCTCATACCCTTAAATTGTCTACCATTGGTAAAAGAGCTACAGTTGGAGCGATCGGTGTCAACAGTTGCCTGAGTGGACACAATGCCTACTGGTCTCTCTACAGATACTCATTTTGCAGCGTATATGAACACTGAGGTGACAACATTCTCTAGTCAATTCTCCTTTGTCTTTGTTATCCATTTGAGACAGAATTATTTTGTCATGGCCAGTGTAGTGTAGTGGTGAGAGTGACGGACTGGGAGCCGGGAGATCCGGGTTCTAGTCCCCACTTGGCCATGGAAGCTCACTGGGTGACTTTGGGCCAGTCACAGACTCTCAGCCCAGCCCACCTCACAGGGCTGTTGTTGTGAGGATACAATGGTGAGGAGGAGGATAATGTAAGCCGCCTTGAGTTCCTTGCAAGAGGGAGAAAGGCGGGGTATAAATGCAATAAATAAATAAATAAATAAATAAATAAATAAATAAATAAAATAGGTGTCTGACAATGCCAACTCTACCACATTCTTCCAGCCAGAAGTGTTTCAAATGTACCCACTCTTGTGCTTTTCAGAAAATCTCACCCCCACACTTCTTGGCTGTAGAACCCTCCCATGCCTTCTCCAATCAGTGGTGGAAGGTATTAATCCCAGATGTATAGGGCAGTACATAAAATCTGGAAATAGCTGGTTCCTTTTTATGGCAGCACACTCTATTTGTACAAAGACAGAAAACCCCCCCAGTGTAAATTAAAATCCCAGTTATAGTAGTTTTTTTAAAACATCAAAAGAGACCATAGTAAGTTGCTTTGTTTCATTCACAATAAAGAAAAGCAAATCACTTCTTAGTAAATACAAATTAAATATTAGCCCTCCAAACCGACAGAAAGGGTGAGGTTTCTCTCACCTGCTGTACTGGAAATTTGTATTACCTCTTCCCTCATGTAATTTTATCCTCCTCTCCCATCAAAGCTATGTGGGCAAACCTTGAATTGCTGCCCTTGCTTGCTTTGCTTACAAGAATGTCTTTTGAGCAGACATGTTGCCGTCTTCAGATTTATTTCCCCTTCAAATCCCTATTTTTCACTGTTAAGCCAAGATGACAATATTATAAAGGGCATTGTTTAATGAAACAACAGCCCAAAAGTGTTAGCTCACTGCAGTGCTATCATGTATACACATTGTTAGTTTTCTCTATCCTGAAAGTTTTTATATAAGAAATCGTTAATCCCAGGCCAGAACTAGATGTGATGTTAAATGTTTCTGCACCTTAACTTGATAGAGGTTTTCAAAAATGCACATGGCATCAGCTGAGTGAGGGGGCTTGATAATTATTAGGATCACAACATGTATGGAGGGGGAATTTAACCATTTCCTCTGCTGCTGTAGTGCTGAGAAAATCCCTCCTCTGAGCTCCATTCAGGCATTCTTCTTACTGGTTTCACGGAACACATGAGGAGGCAAGCACCTCGCCCTGTATGAGTGGAGGGTGACAGTCTGAACAGGACAGCCTTCTGTATCCATGGAAGCTGTCCACATGATCTAGGACCTTGAAAAATTAGGTTCCTGGGTTGCGTGTAGAGGCTCTCCTGTCCAGACTGTCACCCTCTATGTATACAGGGCACCAGAAGTGACAATGGGGGGGGGGGGGACGGACGGCTGGAGTATTCCTCTCCTCATGTGTTCAGTGAAACTGGTAAGAAGAATGTTTGAACAGGGGTTCTGTCTCCTTTCCATCATAATCCAACAATCTGTTGATATCTTGGGAACCAATGAGGTGTAGTGGTTTGAGCGTTGGACTGGGACTCAGGAGATCCAGGTTCTAGTCCCCATTTGGCCATAAAGCTTTGGGCCAGACACTGACTCTCAGCCTAACCTATCTCACAGGGTTGTTGTGAGCATAAAATGGAGAGCAGGACCACCATGTAAGCTGCCTTGGGTTCCTTGAAAGAGGAAAAAAGGTGGGATATAAATGTAATGATAATAAATAATAATAAAATAATTGCCTGGTATCAATAATAGGTTGATAGAGGGCAAACAAATTGAAACTTAATCCAGACAAGACAGAGGTCCCATGGTCAGCAGAAAGACAGATCAGGGAATTGGGGTTCAACCTGTTTTGGATAGGGCTCTCCTCCCCTTGAAAAAACAAGGTTTGTAGTTTGGTGGTACTCCTGGATTCTCTTCTAGACCTATATGCCCAGGTTTTGGCAGTGATCAGGAGTGATATGCCAACTACACATATTCTTTGAGGTTTCTGATCCGGCCATGGTGACATATACACTGTAGTTACACTCTGTTTAGATTATTGCAATGCGCTCTATGTGGGGCTGCCTTTGAAGACTATTTGGAAACTTCAGCTGGTTCAGAATGCTCCACCCAGACTGTTGAACAGGCCCAATTATAGGAAGCATGTGACTCCTAGATTACAATAGTTACACTGACTGCTGGTTCTGTTTCCATTTAAAGTCCTGGTTATGACCTAGAAAGCCCTAAACTGCTTAGAGCCAAGTTACTTGAAGGGCTGCCTTCTCCCATATGAACCTGCTCAAGTGTCTTCTGGAGAGTTTGCCAGGTGTAATGTGTGTTTTGCAGGAAATTGAAAAAGGTCCTTCTCAGTTGTTGCACCCAGACCGCAGAAGGCTCACCTGGATCCCTTGTTGATGGCCTTCCAAAAGCATGCAAAAACCATTTTATTTAAAGAGGTGTTTGGCCTACAGAGCTGATTGATCTTCTCTGATGCTTGATGTGTTAACTGGTTATTTTAGTGTAATGATAATTTAACTCACTATTTTAAAATATTTATATGTGCTCTTGTTTGGTTTTTAGATGATTTCATATTGCTATGCAGTTTTTCACTGTGGATTTTATAGTTAGCCACTTTGGGCATATTTTAAGGAAAGGCAAGGTATAAGTGTAATAAAATAATACATATATACAGTGTATTTTAAGGCCTGGCGTGCTATGGTCCATGGGGTCACGAAGAGTCGGACATGACTGAACAACTGAACAACAACAACAACAACAGTGTATTTTAATGCTGCTGTTTTAGTTAATTGATGGTAGGTAGGTAGGTAGATCCTCATCATTTATAAAACATAAAAATCCTTGAGAATTTTTATCTTTAAAGATGGTATAAAATATTTTAAATAAATAAAATAAATAACTCCCATGTTACAACATCTTGATGGTCTACCAGTCTATTTACAGGCACAATTCAGTCCCGCTTCAAAGCACTAGATATGATCTACAAAGCCCTACTGGACTTGGGACCAAGTTATCTGATAGAACATATACCTCCATATGAGCCTGCTCAGGTTTGCAGCTCTTCAGGGGAGGCTCCTCTTTCTGTCCTGCCAGCCCCTGGCGCGTGTTTGGTGGGGACTCGAGAGGGAGCCTGGCTTCCCACTGGCTGTTCCCAAGCTCTGGAACCCCTTGCCAAGGGAAGCCCATCGCGCCCCTTCTCTGATGGCTTTCCGCCAGCAGGCAAATATGCTTTTATTCAGAGAGGCCTTTGGCTGACTTGTTGTCCTGGCCAAAGTTGCCTGTTGTGTAGCAGTTTTATCGAGGTATTTTCAATCTGCATTCTTTTAATGTGTTTGATTATTTTGTATTTTACTTCATATTTTACTGTTGTTAGCCTTAAGAAGCTTTTGGTGGAACTGCAGGATGCAAATGTAAACAAACAAACGAATAGCAACACCTCCTAAGTGAGTTGTTTACTCAAATATCTGTGGACAGGCAGAATGCACATGAAACTTTGGGAGTCTGCTTCCTGTTCTTTTGCACCTAGCAAAATCCTGTTCTTTTGCACCTAGCAAAATCTTCCACTTGTGCTTAGCTTGTGACCTCAGCCTATGTGTGTGACATCTTTAATCTACCTTTTCACACCCAACAGCTGGTAACCTTAAACCTTAAACCACAGCATAGCAAAACAGAGCAGTTAGGCAGTCTCTCTCTCAGGGCCTATTTGGACAATAATTCACAAAAGAAGCAGAAGCATGAGTGAATTTTCAGAACTGCTGCTGTTCCCTTTAATAAACCAATGCCTTAATCAGCCTGTATTGCTATGACACACTAGGCTATCATGTAAGCATACCAACTTGGAAGGAATCCCTGAAGGAAACCTTGGCTGCTGCATTAATCTAAAAGATGGATTAAAGTGTAAAGTACCTCAGGAAAACAGCATGTTAAATAAATCTATGATTTTCAGTTCAGACACACATTCCCGGTTTCAAAACCATGGTTTCTGAAGCTGGGAAAGAGTGTTGAGGGTGTACACTCCTCCCTTATCCCCTCCCACAGGGCTTTGGCATGGAGATCCTGATTTGTTTTCAACTGGAGTTCCCTGTTACATCTGAAACAGGGAACTCTGGTTTAATGTCAGTTAGGTAACCAGGATAATAACCCAGGATCAGATCCTGGGTTATTATCGTTGTTGGTTAATCAAGATAAAACCAGTGTTCCTTGGTTTGGATGTAATAGGGAACTCTGATTTAAAACAATTCAGGATCTCTGCACCAAAGCTAGCACATGAGGGGAAGAGGAGATGGATGAAGGATGAGCATGTGGCCCCAATGTTCACTGACGGCATCATAAATCATGGTGGAGGAAACATTAAATGTGCTATAAAAGTAATGATGACTCAATCTGAAATCAGATGGAAAAGTTGAATCTGGGGAATCACCCAGTCTGTCTTCCTGAAACTGATCTCACACCATGTGAGCCACCATGAGAATCTGAAGCCTAGGCTTGTCCCACTGTGTTCTTACCAAGGTCTCTACATGGCCAATTCTGTTATTGTTGCCCGGTTCCTTGAGCAGGAACTAGCAATTCACAATATTAAAAGGGCCAACATATGCTTTGTTGAGAACATGCACCTGGACTGAAACATGGCACTCATTAAACCTTCCTTATATATTATTTTGTTTTCATTAACTCCCCCCACCCCTTGTAACATGATGTTGGCGTGCCCACTGGCAATTTAAAGAACAGGTTATATTGACTATGCTGCTGCTTAACAATTAGACCATGACTCCCACAGCAAAACTCATTAATTGTAGCCCCTTTTATCCTTTTCACATGGCACGCTTAATGAAACCATAAGCACACCATACCCACTTACTCATTAAGGAAAGATTAAGAACTCATTTTGGGGGGCTGCACTGAACTGTTTTTGCAACAAAGCAACTTTGTGCTGTGTGGGGGCTGATTTATGTTGACGTAGCAAGTTCAAGTTGTTTTATATAAAACCTTGACTTCGGAGTCATTACATGTCACTAAATAATGCAAGAAAGAAACTTTTTCTTCAAGAGAGAAATTCTCCAATTAGATGTATTGTCCTGGAAACCTAGTTTCAGAAGGTTTTGGAAAACAAATTGGATTTAATTGTAATCAGGAGCTAATGGGCAAAATGAAAATGCTTTTCAGCTGCTTGAGATCTGAAGTTGTATAAAAATAGGAAAGAAAGGACTACTCTAAGCAGATTACCATGGGTAGAGATGCACATCAGAATGAAGCTGACAGCATTCCCAAGCCCTCTTGCTTTTTAAAGTAGCTTCTAAAAACTGTCTATAAATCACAAACAAAAGAAAAAATGTTTAGGTAATATTGAGCTGAACAAGAATAAGCCAGGAGTGAAATGAAACATTCTCTAGATTACTTATGTACTACGGCCACTTATTGTTATTAGTGTATTGCTGCGTGCAGTCCAGGCAACATTCAGTCACTTGACAGCGACATCCTGTGCATGATTACCTGAAAGTAAGTCCCATTGATTGCAGTAGTTGAGTACTGGATGCGCTTAAAGTTTAATCATTTGCTTTGGTTGAATATTATCTGTGATGTAACACCAAGGGTGTTCTAGATCAGGCGTGGGCAGACGTCAGGCTTCTGGGATGTATGTTTTTTAGTAGAACCACGAGATTCAGCAACTGGAGTCTGGTGCACTTAGAATTAAAGAATTCTGAGCCCGGGAAATTGTTTTGAGAATCCAGACAGAATGGTGCTCACAGTCCTTCCACACAAAAGTCCACTCCTGGTTATCTGAAGCTTTCTTCATTTCAGCAGTACAATTTAGGGTGGGAGGGGAGTCACTTTATTCTTAAGCAGCTGGGAGTCAGAATTGCTGATCTACTGCAAATCACCCAGAGATCTACCAGTAGATCCAGATATACCTTCTGAATACCTGTGTTCTAGATATTCTACAAGCAAGACTTTTTGGCCAGAAGGCGTAATGTGAGAAAAAACAGCAACATATATTTAGGATTGCTTTTCGCTGCATAATTTTAAGTAACCAAAATACTCCCCTAAATCCACTTCTGTAATCATAACATTGATCAGGCTCACATGATCAAAACAATCCACCATGGTTGGAATAAGACAAATAATCCATGGCCTATTGTTGGGTTATTTGAGGGCTATTTCCCCCTCAAACACGCCATGCCTCCCAGGTTTGGACTACACAATAAGCTGACCTGAAACAGATCAGTGATTAAAACAAGTCACAGAGGCTTATTTAAGACAAGATGGCTTATTTGATTATGCAGTTTTATTACCTATAGAGCACTTTTTAGCTCAAGATCCATAAGACCTTGCTTCAAGCTTTACTTTAGAAGTAGGGATTTAGACTTAATGCTTTTCCTCCCCCTGCTTTTGTGAATAGTTCTCTGTTTAGCTGTTTGCATCGGAAGGGTCTTACAATAAACCAATACATATCATAAGAACATAAAAAGAGCCCTGCTGGATCAGACCAAGGGTCCATCTGGTCCAGCCTTCTGTTCACACCGTGGCCAACCAGCTGCATGTGGAAAACCCCCAAGTAGGACGTGAGTGCAACAGCAGCCTCCTGCTCATGTTCCCCAGCAACTGGTGTTCACAGGCATACTGCCTCTGATACTTGAGGTAGCATATAGCCATCAGGACTAGACGCCATTGATAGCCTTCTCTTCCAGGAATTTGTCTATCCCCTTTTTAAAGGGTTAGACTTGGATCTAGACTTTTCTGACTTGGATTCTTGCATTGAGCAGGGGGTTGGACTCGATGGCCTTGTAGGTCCCTTCCAACCCTACTATTCTATGATTCTATGATTTAAAGCCATCCAAATTGGTGGCCATCACTACAACGTGTGGAAGTAAATTCTGTAGTTTAACTATGCACTGAATGAAGAAGTACTTCCTTTTATCTTTCTTGAATCTCCCATCAATCAACTTAATTGGATGACTCTGCGTTCTAATATTATGAGAGAGAAAAATGTCTCCCTATCCACTTTCTCCGCAGCCATGAATAATTTTGTAAACCTCTATTATGTCTCCCCTCACTCAGCTTTTCTCTAAGCTAAATAGTCCCAGATGCTGTAACCTTTCCTCATAGGGGAGTTGTTCTAGCCCCTTGATCATATCTGTTGCCTTTTTCTGCACTTTTTCCAACTCTACCATATCTTTTTAGCTGCGGTGACCAGAACTGTACACAGTATACCAAATGTGGTTGCACCATAGTTTTGTATAGGGCAGTATGATATTGGCAGTTCTATTTTCGATTCCTTTCCTAACTATGTCTAACATGGAATTTGCCTTTTTCACAGCAGCCACACACTGGGTTGACATTTTCATCGAGCTGTTCCCCACAAACCCAGGATCTCTTTTTGGGTCAGTCACTGCTAGCTCAGATTCCATCAGCATTTATAGGAAGTTGAGATTTTTTGTCCCAAGATGCATCATTTTACACTTGCTTATATTGAACCACATTTGTCATTTTGATGCCCATTCACCCAGTTTGGAGAGACCCTTTGGCGTTCTTTGCAATCCCTTTTTGTTTTAACTACCCTAAATAAATCGGCATCATCAGCAAACCCGGCCACCTCCCGCTCACTCCTAATTCTAGATCATTTATGAACAACCTGAAAAGTGCTGGCCCCAATACAGATTGTTGTTGGACTGCACTGTTTACAACCCTCCATTGGGAGAATTTGCCATTTATTCCTGTTCTCTGCTTTCTGTTCTTCAACCAGTTACTGATCCATAAGAGGACCTCTACACCCTACCATGACTACTACATTTGCTCAGGAGTTAAGTTAACTGGCCTATAATTCCCCAGATCCACCCTGGTTCCCTTTGGTGAGGGACTTTGTCAAAGACCTTTTGGAAGTCCAAGTAAACAATGTCTACTGGATCATCCCATCCACATGTTTACTGACACTCTCAAAGAACCCTAAAAGGTTAGTGAGACAGAATTTACCTTTGTGAAAGCCATGTCGATTCTTTTTCAGCAGGGCTTATCCTTCCATATGCTTACTAATGTTATCTTTAATAATGCTTTCAACCAATTTACCCAGAATAGATGTTAAGCTAACAGGCCTGTAATTTCCCAGATCCACCTTGGATCCCTTTTTAAAAACTGATGTTACATTAGCTGTCCTCTGGTACAGAAGCTGAACTTAGGGACATATTACATATTTTTGTTAGAAGATCAGCAGTTTCACACTTGAGTTCTTTAAGAACTCTAGGATGGATACCATCTGGTCCTGGTGATTTATTAACTTTCAATTTGTCGATAAGTTGGCCGGTTCGCATGATCAAACAGCCCACCCAAATAGATGCCTCATCCAAGGCATATGACAGGGAATTATTAAGTACAAACTAACTCTCTAATTATCACTATTGTTCCCTTCTTTCACTCAAGGAACAGAGTGTCAGAAATAAACACAGACACACCTTCACACAAATGCCTCCCTACTACTATTTCTCTCCCCCCCCCACTCTCTCTCTCACACACACACCTTTGTCTCTTTTTACAGACTGAGAACACTAGCGCTGAGGGGGGGGGGGGGAATGATATATATGCCCAAGAAAACTCAGGGAATTTTAGGCACAATTCCCTCTCCTTCTTCAACCCAATTGTAAGGATAGAGAACACTGAGGTCAGAAAATTAAAAAAAAAAAAAACTATTTTGCTTTAACTATAGCTAACATAGACAGTATTGATCATATAATACAATTTCATTTTACCAGCGGGTAAAACTTCCAGTTCTTGTACATCTTGCAAGAACATATAAAGACATTCGTGCCAAAAGGTATTGATGCGAGATTTAATTTATGCCATGGGCACTACGTTTAGCCTCAGAACCTTTCAAGGGAGCACGTGTTAAATGGTAAAAGTGCAGGGAGAAGGTCCTGAGTTCAACCCTTGGCATCTCGAGGTAGGGCTGGGACAGAAACCCTGTCTGAAACCCTGGAAAGCCACTGGCAGTTCACACTGTCAGCGTGAACAATACTGAGCTAAATGGACCAATGTTCTGACTTGGGTTAAGGCAGCTTCATAATCTTTTTCAATGCTAGGACTCCGCTCTGATACATAGGCAGTAATAACAAAGAGAGTGCCCCACCCCCGAAGCAGGAAAAGAGGTCTGAATTCCACAACGGGCACACAAAATCACAAAGTCCCACTCCACCTCCACTCCAGGCCACAAACACACACATAGCCAACTTCCACTACCAACCTCCTGTGTGCCAGTTTGTTTGGCTGGCACAGAAACAGTAACACCCCCATCCCATCACTCAGACACACAGAGAGCCAGTTAACATCCCTAGCATACAGATACACACAGAGCCTTGATTCACCCAGTGGCTGATGGGAGGAAGGGGCACAGCAATAGGAAACAGGAAATAGGATATCATAACTTGGGTCAGGCTCAGAGTTCCCCTGCAAACTCCCCTTCCACTTTGGCTGACCTGAGAGCTCAATCACTGATATCTCCCCACAGCCAGTGACTGATTTCACCCTGATCTCTCTTCTCCTTCTATAGTGAGGATGAGATGAAAAAGCTGAAAGGAGGAAGGGAAAAGTAAGAAGCCAAGTCTGCCAAGCAGATTTTGTTCTTTCACCGCAATGGGGGAAAACTGAACAGTGAACTGCATAACCCCCACTTTGTCCCAGTAAATGGCTTCTCCCCAACCAGAGCATGGCTTAATATGTGTGCGTGCGTGCACTGCATACACATAGCAAACCATTTATGCAATTAAATAACTGATATGACTTTAACATGGCAGTAAGTTACCTCTGACAGAGCAAAGATAATTGGGACATTTCCTAGTCCACAGAGTGTATGCAAATAAAGTATGTAAAAGAATAAAAAAATAAAGGAGATTCAGCTGATGGTGAAGTCACAAACAACAGAATTCACAATGGCCTGGAAGATGAAGAGGTTCACTGTTGACAGGGGGTGAGCTTAAGGAATCTGAAAAAAGATTATTACACTGATGTATTACTCTGGGCTAAGATTCTAAGCCCAGGCCACTCTGCCTGCCTCTCAGAGAGTGAACTTTGATGGGGATTTGCTAATCTTGATCATTCAACTGCTAGTTAGCTAACCTCTGGTAGATCCAGAGCAGCTGAAAAGCATTTTCATTTCTCAGTCTACTCCTGCAGAGCTCTTGCATTTTTAACTTGTCAACAGCTGTAGTCCATCAACTCTTCAGAGACAGACAGAAAGGAAAAGAAATATCCCCATAAATGAGATGTAGGACCCTGAAGGATTGTTGTTACATGCTAAGCATGCCAATATAAAGCCATTCACAGCCACTATTCTACATCACCAGAGACATCTCCCAACCTTTGTCTAGAACTGAAATATTCAGATTTGTGCAGCCATCAAACTGGTTTATGCAAATTGTTTGGCATGTTCAGGCCTTCAGGGTACATTTGGCTGAGATAGTACTAAACAGGAGTAAAATCCACCACCACCACCCGTGCACACACATACACCTCACCATCATTTCTCTTTTACCCTGAGACTCTCACCACTACAGATTCTTTTCTTCACTTTTCAAGTTCCATATAAATCAACTCCTATTTGAATTTGTTGTTGCTGCTGCTGCGTTCATGGCTGCCTTATTACTCACACCTTCTTGATAGTTACGCGGAAGTTTTCCATCCTCCACACCCCTCAACATCCCTCTCCCAAACACTGCAATTGGAGAGCCCTGGTAAAAACTACGATGGTGTCGCCTCCCTCCTCAACAAGGCAGGAGAGCTTGGGGAGTAATGTATCACTTTTGCAGGCATTCTGTCTGCAACTCCGAACCGCTAATGACCCTTCAGGAGGGTTCAGATTTGGATTCAGTCTGCTTCAGAAAAGCCCCACTTCAATTTGGAATCAGCTCAATTTGGTTCAGGATTCAACCACATCTGATGCACACATGCACAGATGTCCATTCTCAGATTCTTGCAGGGCTTGGGAAACAAGGAGCCATCACTTCGGCCTTTGCTGTGACATGATAGCAGGTGTCAGATGATAGAAATAACAAGGTATGTATGTATGTATGTATGTATTAGATTTATTAGCCGCCCATCTGGCCAGCTACCCGGCCACTCTAGATGGAGTTGTTGTTCTTCAGTCGTTCAGTTGTGTCCGACTCTTCGTGACCACATGGACCATAGCACGCCAGGCCTTCCTGTCCTCCACTCTCTCCCAGACTGTGCTCAAGTTCATAGTCATTGCATCGGTGATGCTATCTAGCCATCTCATCCTCTGCCGTCCCCTTCTCCTTTTGCCTTTAATCTTTCCCAGCATCAGGGTCTTTTCTAGTGAGTTTTCTCTTCGTATTAGGTGGCCAAAATATTTGAGCTTCAGCTTCAGGATCTGTCCTTCCAATGAGCACTCAGGGTTGATTTCCTTTAGGATTGACTGATTTGACCTCCTTGCAGTCCAGGGGACTCGTAAGAGTCTTCTCCAGCACCACAGTTCGAAAGCATCAATTCTTCGGCGCTCAGCCTTCCTTCTAGTCCAGCTCTCACAGCCATACATTACTACTGGGAAAACTCTCTAGGATGTCCGGCTCAAGTTCAGTGACCGCACTATCATGGCTATCAGGGACATTAAGATCTTTCCTGTATAGTTCTTCTGTGTATTCTTGCCACCTCTTCTTAATCTCATCTGCTTCTCTTAGGTCCCTGCCTTCTTTGTCCTTTATCATGCCCATCTTTGCACAAAACGTTCCCTTGAGATCTCCAATTTTCTTGAAATGATCTCTAGTCTTTCCCATTCTACTGTTTTCCTCGATTTCTTTGCATTGTTCATTTAAGAAGGCCTTCTTGTCTCTCCTTGCTATTCTCTGGAACTCTGCATTCAGTTGGATATATCTTCCCCTTTCTCCCTTGCTTTTCGCTTCCCTTCTATCCTCAGCTACTTGTAACGCCTCATGTAAGCCACTTTGCTTTCTTGCATTTCTTTTTCTTTGGGATGGATTGAGTTGCTGCCTCCTGAACAATGTTATGGACCTCCGTCCATAGTTCCTCAGGCACTCTGTCTATCGGGTCTAATCCTTTAAATCTATTCCTCACCTCCACTGTATATCCATAAGGGATATGATTTAGGTCATACCTGAATGGTTTAGTGGTCTTCCCTGCATTCTTCAATTTAAGCCAAAATTTTGCAATAAGAAGCTCATGATCTGAGCCACAGTCAGCTCCAGGTCTTGTTTTTACTGACTGTATGGAGCTTCTCCATCTTTGGCTGCAAAGGACATAATCAATCTGATTTTGATATTGACCATCTGGTGATGGCCATGTGTAGAGTTGCCTCTTGTGCTGTTGGAAAAGAGTGTTTGCTATGATCAGCGTGTTCTCTTGGCAAAACTCTATTAGCCTTTGCCGTGCTTCATTTTGTACACCAAAGCCATGCTTGCCTGTTATCCCGGTGATTTCTTGACTTCCTACTTTAGCATTCCAATCCCCTATGATGAAGAGGACATCTTTTTTTGGTGTTAGTTCTAGAAGGTGTTGTATGTCTTCATAGAACTGATCAACCTCAGCTTCTTCGGCCTCAGTGGTTGGGGCATAGACTTGAATTACTGTGATGTTGAATGGTTTGCCTTGGATTCGTATTGAGATCATTCTATCGTTTTAGAGATTGTGCCCCAGTACTGCTTTTCCCACCCTTTTATTGACTATGAGTGCTACTCCATTTCTTCTAAGGGAATCTTGCCCACAGTAGTAGATATAATGGTCACCTGAATTAAATTCACCCATGCCTGTCCATTTTAGTTTGCTGATTCCCAAGATGTCGATGTTCAATCTTGCCATCTCATGTTTGACCACCTCCAGCTTACCTTGATTCATTGATCTGACATTCCAGGTTCCTAAACAATATTGTTCTTTACGGCATCGGACTTTCTTTTCACCACCAGACATATCCACAGCTGAGTGTCCTTTCGGCTTTGGCCCAGCCGCTTCACTCTTTCGGGCACTACTTGGAAATTCCCTCTGCTCTTCCCCAGTAGTATATTGGACACCTTCCCACCTGAGGGGCTTATCTTCCAGCGTCATATCTTTTAGCCTTGTGATATGTTCCATGGGGTTTTCTTGGCAAGAATACTGGAGTGGATTGCCATTTCCTTCTCCAGTGGACCACATTTTGTCAGAACTCTCTGCCATGACCTGTCCGTCTTGGGTGGCCCTGCACGGCATAGCTTATGGCTTCACTGAGTTGCGCAAGCCCCTTCGCCACAACAAGGCAGTGATCCATGAAGGGGCTAGATGGCGTAAAATACTAATAAAATGAAATACAAGAATTTACATAATCACCTGAACAAAACAACATAACAAAACACCACTGCTCTAAAAAAACCTAACCCACCCCAAATGCCCGCCTGAACAGCCAGGTTTTTAAAGCCTGGCGGAAGCTCATCAAAGAAGGTAGATCACAGCCTTGGGGAACCTTGGCTTCATGGAATCATGGTCAAATATTGCCAGGTAATAGGTGATCAACTGACCAGCATCCGATCCCTGACTTCAACCACTCCTCTCCTCTGTCTGCTTTCATCAGACAGTAAACACACACTTTCAAGCATGACTTTACCACCATACAGGCTCAAAACTCGTGATAATCCAATCCAATGATTATGGGCATTCTCTCTTATGGTAAAAGAAAAAGAGCTTACTGATTTTGTGCAGAGCATAATTCCTTACCACTGGTATGTGAGCACCACATATCAGGGAAATGGTTTCCAAAGCATCACATTCATTATAGGCAATGCTAGTAACTACTGTAGTGCTGTATCACAACAGGGCACATCACCAACATTGTAAAAATCAATCAAAAATAGTTATGTGTTTGGCATCAAAAACTGTTATCACAGGTATGGATATTGAGAATAAGGCCAATCATGCTTCTTGCACATTTCTAGCTTATTTTTAGTCTCTGTTACTCTCCCCAGGTATGGACCACAATATCACTAGCTTCTTTTCTTACATGTCCCAAATGAGGCAAAACAGCTGCCTTTATCTACAAAGAATCCACATACCAGGGAAGACCACAGTGAAAATGTGTCCTGTGGCACAGGCAGTGGAGTGTTTGATTCAAAATTGTTCAGCTATGAAGCTTTCTGGAAAGTCACTCTCTCTTGGCCTAAATTGCCTCACAGAATCCTGAGGAGTATAAATGAGCTGATAAAAATTGTATACTTGTGTTTGAACAAGTGCTGCAGAGCCGATTAACAACAAAAGAAGCCTTCCACTAGTATTTTTAAATAAGCCCTCTTTAAAAAAAAAAAAAATTAAAAAGCTACCTGCCAATGGCACCTGTTCCAAGCTTCACTGAGAAATACTGCAAAAGCCTTGGACCAAGCCTAAAAATCAGGTTCATAGCAGGCACAATAGATCTCCCAGCCATTCACTCTTCTAATCTCACACCTGCTCTCCCAGGTCAGAATTCTCTCAGCTACAACCCTTTTGCTCTGTATCCATGGGAGTGGGTTTACATCATAGCTCTCTTGACACAGGTCAGGGGTCAAGGAAGCTAGTAAATCACAAGTAAATAGTGTGTGGCAAGACTTGTGCAGAGGGAGGAGAGGAATCCTGGTAATGAGAGCAACACTATCTCTTTGATGATGAACAAATGTACGTGCTTACCATCCTCAAATGCATTCTCTTCTTGCTGAAATCTTATTTAGACTCTGTTTGAATCATCTGCTTCCTGAGAGGCCTCACTGAATGGCAGGAATCTCCTAGTTACTCTGGGAGATCTTTAAGTAAGCTTAAACCTTGGCTATTAAAAAAAAAAATCCTCGTGACGCAGAAGGGGCCGCTGAGTTCAAATGCACGGTGGTAAAAATGCTAGATTGATTTAATTGTTGCCTATTTCCTAGTCTAGCATGGCAGAGTTTAATATTATTAACTGAGCTACATAGCCTCAATTAACATTTCTGTTCCTTTATGCTTAAATAAAAACTGTACTAATGTGAGATACTTTACTGTACTGGCCATATGATACAGTCCTTCCTGCTTTATATTTAAAGTCAAGCCATTATGGTAGAAGACTTCAACTTTTGCAGTTCCAGGGCACATTTTACCCCAAACATGCATTATGGGACCAATTATTTTATTTTATTTGTGCTGGATCAGACCAAGGGTCCCTCTAGTCCAGCATTCTGTTCATACAGTGGCCAACCAGCGGTCAACTAGGAACCCACAAGCAGGACACAAGTGCAACAGCACCTTCCCGCCCATTTTCCCCATCTACCGGTAATACACATATACATGTAGATGTACAGTATATGGCGGTATGGATCATTCGTGTGATCCACCTTAGCTCAGGCTGTTACCCAGTTGTGGTCTCAGCCCACTGGTTGAAGTCTATTGCTCTGTGGTACCTCTGAATCCATCCAGATAAAGTAAGGCTTGAAGAAGCAGGTGAACAGGTACAGTAAGCAAAAGGAGTTGGATGCTGTCTGTCTAGAGTAGCCTTCCCCAAGCTGCTGCTTTCCAGATGTGTTAGATTACAACTCCCATCAGCCACAACCACCAAGGTCAATGGTCAGGGATGATGAGATCTGTAGTTTTTTGTGTGTGTTTTTAAGCATCTGGCAGGCACCAGGTTGGGGACAGCTGCTCTAGAGACATCTCTCATCAATATCTTAAGTTGTGGATCTATCAGAGAACACTCTGCTCCCACATTCCTTCTCTTTTGCTATCCTGTGATCTCCATGCAGCAGTTACAGCAGAAGGTGAGAGAGATCTATGATCTGCTCTTACACAGGAAGTTTCACCCTATTGTTTCTGCCGGTTGCTGAGGGAACAGTTCTCCACAGAGATGGGAGGCTGGAGTAGCAGCAGCAGAATGGGAGTCTAAAGCAGAGAGCTCCCTGCCAGAGCTCAGGCTGTGCATATGGAAGGACAGGTTGCTCACCTGTTACTGTGGTTCTTCAAGTGGTCACCTGTGAACTCACACATATGGGGTATGCACCTGCACAGATCAGTCATTTGGAACATTCTAGAGCTAAACAGAGTTTTAGGCAGGAGCCCTGCCCACCTCTTCTGCGAACACTCTGGGTGTGGCTCCCACCTGCCTCTCAGTTCCATGTCCGCCACAGCAGAGGAATAAAAGAAGGCGAGGTGTCAGAGCAGGGAGGAGGGTGGGTTGTGTGAGTTTACAGATAACCCCTCAAAGAACCACAGTTACAGGTAAGCAGCCTGTCCTTCTTCTTCATGGTCACTGTGATTCACACATATGGGTGACTGAAAAGCAAGAGACCTACCGGAGGAGGGAGATGTCACACCGAAACTGTAGAAAGAACCTCCCTGCCAAAGGCTGCATCCACATGAGCCCTGATGTCTAGGTGGTAATGTTTGATGAAGGTAGACAGTTGAGCCCAAGTTGCAGCACTGCATAGATGCAGAAGCGGAATGCCCCGGAGGAAAGCAGCGGAGGATGCTATGACTCACTGAATGGCTGTGTACTTGCAGGGGGGCTGGAATCTGTGTGAACTGGTAAGCGAGAGGTATAGTTGACATGACCTATTTGGCAAAGTACTGTGAAGACAGAGGGAGTCCCTTTTGGGGGGCAGAATGGCAGACAAATAAATGAGGGGACATTCTGAATGATGCTCTGTTTAAATAAAACAATAGGGCTCTCCTAATGTCTGAGGAATTACATTTGACCTCCAACTGGGAAGAAAAGATGGTAGCACCATGTCCTGAACTTAATGGAACTGTGAAATTACTTTGGGAAGAAAAAAACAGTCTGGGTGCAAGACTACCTTATCTTTGTGGAATACAAGGAATGGTTACCAGAAAAGCCACTTTCATCATTATGAGCCTTAGGGCAGCTGTAGCTGTGGGCTTGAAGGGTTTTGCCATAAATTGCACTAGTACCACTGACACTCCAGCAAAAGAGATCGTTACCTTGTCGTGGTGCTGGACCTTGAGCACCTCAGTGACGTCATGAGCTAAACTGTGAAGGGACACCCAAGACAGGAAGGTCATGGCAGAGAGGTCAGACTAAATACGATCCCTGGGGAAGGAAACGGCAACCCACCCCAGTATTCTTGCCATGAAAACTAAATGGATCAGTACAACCAGAGATATGTCGGTATACCATTGGAAGATGGGACTCCCAGGTCGGAAGATGGTCAAAATGCTACTGGGGAGGAACAGAGGATAAGTTCAACTAGCCGCAGATGTGATGACGCAGCTAGCTCAAAGCCGAAAGGACGGCTAGCAGCTGATGGTGCTGGTGGTGAACGACGAATCCGATGTTCTAAAGATCAACACACCATAGGAACCTGGAATGTAAGATCTATGAGCCAGGGCAAATTGGATGTGGTTATTGGGGAGCTCTCAAGATTAAATATAGACGTTTTGGGTGTCAGTGGACTGGAATGGGCCACTTCACATCAAATGACCACCAGATCTACTACTATGGACAAGAGGACCACAGAAGAAATGGAGTAGCCTTCAGAATTAATAATCAAGTGGCTAAAGCAGTGCTTGGATACAATCCCAAAAATGACAGAATGATCTCAATTCGAATTCAGGGTAAGCCATTTAACATCACAGTGATCCAAATATACGCCCCAACCACAGATGCTGAAGAAGCAGAAGCAGATTAGTTCTATGAGGATCTGCAGCACCTACTGGATAGTATGCCAAAAAAAGATATTATTTTCATTACAGGAGACTGGAATGCTAAGGTAGGTAGTCAAACGACACCTGGAATTACAGGCAAGCATGGTCTGGGAGAACAAAATGAAGCATGACATAGGCTGATAGAATTTTGCCAAGACAACTCACTGTGCATAACAAACACTCTCTTCCAACAACCTAAGAGACGACTTTATACATGGACTTCACCAGACGGTCGACACCGAAATCTGATTGACTACATCCTTTGTAGCCAAAGGTGGTGGACATCTATGCAGTCAGTAAAAACAAGACCTGGAGCTGATTGTAGTTCAAATCACGAACTTCTTATTGCACAATTTAGAATCAGACTAAAGAGAATAGGGAAGACCCACAGTTCAGTTAGATATGAGCTCACAAATATTCCTAATGAATATGCAGTGGAGGTGAAGAATAGATTTAAGAGATTAGATTTAGTAGATAGGGTACCGGAAGAACTATGGATAGAAGTTCACAACATTGTTCAGGAGGCGGCAACAAAAAACATCCCAAAGAAAAAGAAAACCAAGAAGGCAAGATGGCTGTCTGCTGAGACACTGGAAGCAGCCCAAGAAAGAAGGAAAGCAAAAGGCAATAGTGATAGGGGGAGATATGCCCAATTAAATGCAAAATTCCCGAGGTTACCCAGAAGAGATAAGGAATTATTTTTAAACAAGCAGATAATAGAAAGATAATAATAATAGATAATAGAATAGGAAGGACAAGAGACCTCTTCCAGAAAATTAGAAACATCGGATGTAAATTCCAGGCAAAAATGGGTATGATCAGAAACAAAGATGGCAAGGACCTAACAGAAGCAGAAGATATCAAGAAAAGGTGGCAAGAATACATGGAAGATCTGTATAGGAAGGAGAATAATATAGGGGATAGATTTGATGGTGTGGTCAGTGAGCTAGAGCCAGACATCCTGAAGAGTGAGGTTGAATGGGCCTTAAGAAGCATTGCTAATAACAAGGCAGCAGGAGATGACAGTATCCCAGCTGAACTGTTTAAAATCTTGCAAGATGATGCTGTCAAGGTGATGCATGCCATATGCCAGCAAATTTGGAAAACACAAGAATGGCCAACAGATTGGAAAAAATCAACTGATATCCCCATACCAAAAAAGGGAAGCACCAAAGAATGTTCAAACTATTGAACAGTGGCACTTATTTCACATGCCAGTACGGTAATGCTCAAGATCTTGCAAGTAGACTCCAGCAATTCATGGAACTAGAATTGCCAGATGTACTAGCTGGATTTAGAAAAGGCAGAGGAATTAGAGACCAAATTGCCAATATTTGCTGGATAATGGAGAAAGCCAGGGAGTTTCAGAAAAACATCTATTTCTGTTTTATTGACTATTCTAAAGCCTTTGACTGTGTGGATCATCACAAATTGTGGCAAGTTCTTGGTGGTATGGGGATACCAAGTCATTTTGTCTGCCTCCTGAGGAATCTGTATAATGACCAAGTAACAACGGTAAGAACAGACCATGGAACAACGGACTGGTTTAAGATTGGGAAAGGAGTACAGCAGGGTTGTATACTCTCACCCTACCTATTCAACCTGTACACAGAACACATCATGCGACATGATGGGCTTGATGAAGCCAAGGCTGGAGTTAAAATCGCTGGAAGAACCATTAACAATCTCAGATATGCAGATGATACCACTTTGATGGCTGAAAGTGAGGAGGAGCTGAGGAACCTCATGACGAAGGTGAAAGAAAAAAGTGCAAAAGTTGGGTTGCAGTTAAACCTCAAAAAAACCCAAGATTATGGCAACCAGCTTGATTGATAACTGGCAAATAGAGGGAGAAAACGTGGAGACAGTGACAGACTTTGTCTTTCTAGGTGCAAAGATTACCGCAGATGCTGACTGCAGCCAAGAAATCAGAAGATGTTTTCTTCTTGGGAGGAGAGCAATGACAAATCTTGATAAAATAGTTAAGAACAGAGACATCACACTGACAACAAAGGTCCGCATAGTTAAAGCAATGGTATTCCCCATAGTAACCTATGGCTGCGAGAGCTGGACCATAAGGAAGGCTGAGCGAAGGAATAGATGCTTTTGAACTGTGGTGCTGGAGGAAAATTCTGAGAGTGCCTTGGACTGCAAGAAGATCAAACCAGTCCATACTCCAGGAAATAAAGCCAGACTGCTCACTTGAGGGAATGATATGAAAGGCAAAACTGAAGTACTTTGGCCACATAATGAGAAGACAGGATACCCTGGAGGAGATGCTGATGCTAGGGAAAGTGGAAGGCAAAAGGAAGAGGGGCCGACCAAGGGCAAGATGGATGGTTGATATTCTGGAGGTGACGTTCTTGACCTTGGGGGAGCTGTGGGTGGCGACGGCCGACAGGAAGCTCTGGCGTGGGCTGGTCCATGAAGTCATGAAGAGTCGGAAGCGATTGACTGAATAAACAACAAAACCACTGACAGGCTCCATGCGGGAGGCTGGTGGATAAAGGCTGGAAAGTCCTTTAAGGAAATGTTTAACAATCAGGGTGCGATTAGAGGGAGTAGCCCTCTGTCTTGTTTTGATTAGGCAATAGTGCTGCTAAGTAAACTTTAATGGATGGGAGTACCGGACTCTTAGTTTTTAATGAAAGAAGGAAATGCAATATGTGAGATTGGGCCGCAAGATTCCGGGTTCTGTCCCATAGGAACAAGAAAGGCCAGAAATACCTTCCATTTAGTGTCATATGAGACCCAAGTGGAGAGTCTGCAGGAAGCAGCCATCACCTCCAAAACCTCCTTGGAGGATTGGTTAGATTGCCCACCTTCCATGCAGTGAGGCATAGAGTTTCCAGATTGGGATGTCTGATCTTCCCTTTGTTAATTGTAAGGAGGTCTGGATGATGACGGAGGTGTCGAAAGGTTTGGTCAGACAGGAAGAGCAACATAGTGAACCACAGTTGTCTTGGCCACCACAGCATTATTAGGATGCAATGGGCCCTATCATCTTCTATTTTGTTCACAGCACATGTGGTGAGAGGAGGAAAGGCGTAAATCAGGGTACCTCCCCTGTCTAGGAAGAAGGCATCGCATAGAGAATCTGGGTTGTGACCTGCCTGCTGCAGAAAGCATCACATTTTGCATTCAGGGTTGTAGCAAAAATGTTGATAGTAAGAGTACCCCACATGTTGAAAAGTTTGGATGTGACAGCTGGAGAAAGTTCCAACTCATAAGGGGCGGTGCTTGATCTGCTGAGTGAATCTGCTAGGGTGTTTGACATTCCTGCTGGGTGGATGGAAAAAGGAAAAATGTGGTGGGGTACAAACCAGTCCCAAAAGTTCAGGGTAGGCAATAGAAGGGAGAGAGACTTAATTCTGCCAAGTTTTTTGACCAGAAGATGACTGTGGTGTTGTCTGTGGCAATTTGGACAGTTCGTCCAGAGATGTATGATTTGACTGCCCTAAAGGCTTTTGTGATCACAAGCATTTCGAGCTGATTGACGTGCAGTGTCCTTTCCTGTTGAGACCACAGTCCCTTGACCCTGGGCAAACTGCAGTGGGGCCCCCAACCAGAAAGGGATATGTCTCTAATCACTGTCAGTGACAGATGACGAGGCTGGAAGCTGAGTCCCTGTAAGAGATGCTTCAGCACGGTCCACCAGCCTAGAGAGTGCAGGACTGGAATGGGAATAGTTAGAAGATGAGTTTTGGGGTCAATCTCTGCGTTGAAGGCTTGGAGAAACCATGATTGGAGTAGTCTCATGCGGAGGCAAGCCAGAGGGGTTACCGCTGTGGTTGCAGCCATGAGGTCAAGAAGGCACTGGATGGTGATCGGTTGACACTAGGGGAACAGCAGTGTTGGTGGTGAGGATGGTAACAATGGGTGTTTCCACCCCTGTAGTAATGATACCACCAGAAGGAGGAATGGTGTCACTATGGTGGAGAGTGGTCCTCATTGTAGCATGGAGGAGATCTACTGAAGTAAGCATGTCTATGGCTGTCCCATGGCATATCATAGTGATGTCAGAGGAAACTTGCCGAGGAAGCTGGCAAGGACTCTGGGTATCTAGGGGATCTATCCCTATGTGGAGAACAGTCTGAGAAATATGCTGGTATGGTTCTGGGGAGAAACACTCCCTGGATTTGCCCTCTGATATTGACTCGATACACTGAATATCATCTGGGGAGTTGTGATCCTGTGGGAGTTGCAGCCCAGAGGTGAGGGTTTGAAACCAGCAGTACCAAGGGTGGTTGTTTTGGTGCAAGTGTAGTCACTGGCTCATTATCTGACTTGATCTTGCAGGTAGTCTTTTTCTTTTTGTCCTTCGGTCCTAGTGCCTGGGAATTAGCAGGGTGTTGTTTCAGGACTTGCCCATTTCAGTCTTCACCGTCGATACTGAGAACATGGTTCTGAGCTGGACTACCATTGCTACCTGACGTCTCAGCCAAAGGTGATCCGAAAGTAAGGGCTGGTCTTCCCACAACTGGGGACTATTGTCCAGCTGCACCTTCCATGAGTGGGGGTGCTGTAATAGGTTGACAGGGAGATGGAGATGGCTTTTTGCAAATGGAGGACAAGGCTGTATGCAAAGGCCGATTCAATGTGGCTGTATATCCTACCTTCAGGGCCTGTTCCCAGAGGAGAGCACGAAGATGCGCTGTTCTGTTCCTTCTGGTCTGTTTATTAAATGCCTGGTAGTGGGTACAAGAGTTCGCCCTGTGTGCTTCTCTGAGGCAGAGAAGACAGTAGGAGTGTCCCTTGGTTAACAGTATCTTCCTGCTGCAGTGGGTGCACTTTTGGAAGAAGACCTTGGAGGCCATGAGGGGCAAAAGCCGAAAGAGAGAGGAGAACTCATAGAAAACAGGAAAGAAAAAGAAAGAAAGAAAGAAAGAAAGAAAGAAAGAAAGAAAGAAAGAAAGAAAGGGAGGAAGACTCTGCTCAGTGTCCCAAGAGGGGGTGATAAACAATTTTTATACTGCAATAGCCATGAGGTGGACAAATACTGCTAGTTGCTGTGGTGAACAAAAAGGAACTGAGTGGCAGGTGGGAGCAATGCCCAGAGCATGTGCAGAGGGGGTGGGCGGGACTCCCACCTAAACTCTGTTCCGCTCTAGAATGTTCCAAATGACTGTTCTGCGCAGATGCATAACCCATCTGTGTGAGTTCACAAAGACCATGAAGAAGTGAGCTCTCTCTTGCTGATTCCCACCACAGCTGCTGTCCCAACAGATCCATCTTGTAGCTGCAGCAGAGGGGAAAGAGAGTGCATAGTCAGCACTTCTGCCAGATCCCTAATCCAGGCATTCACACACATTCCAGCCACAGGAGTCAGGACACAGATTTGGGACAGCAGACAGGAGCATCGAGGAGGCCCCTGAGTGCTCTACAATTTAAAATGTTTGAGAGCTCCCTGCAGATGGTACCTCTAACATGTTTTTCCTCCCTAAAGCCCCATGCAGTAAATGATTGCTAAATATACAGGCTTTAATCAGAAAACCAATTAGCCCAAAACTCACTTAGCTGAGAATCAACCATCCTTGCTATACCCAATTTCGACGGAAGATCAATTTTATTTTCCTCAAGCTGTTTGATTAAAAGGGATTTTCTGCATAGGGCCATTCATTTTCCTTTACAATTGCCCTTACAATTTTTAGAGAAACTAAAAGGCAGTGTAATTGATGGTAATTCACATTAAGCTGGTTAGCACTCCAATGTCATTGGTCATCACTTGATTTTGACTGCCTCATTAAAACAGATGAAGCAAGAGTCATAGTTGTAGAGAACTTTTTTTTAATTAGAAAGTGAGTGCAAACCATCTGTAGGGACTCAGAATTTCTTTCGTCAGGAGGGCCTGCTAGCTCACAGCTGTTGGCTGGCACTATTGCAGGCTCTGAGAAGGACTGTGGGCAGAACTGACAGTGAAGAGAAGGTACAGACAGAAGGGAGAAAAAAGATCCAGCCAAAATCCAGATGCGAGACATTAACTTGGCAAAAAGTAGTCTATCCTAATTTGACTGAGCCCCGTACAGTGAAGTCTAATCTCATATTACAAATATTCAACCTTTGCTGCTTTTGAAAGTAAGCCCTATGAAATGTTTAAAAGATGGCTGAAAAAATATGAACAAGTGTGTACTGTCTGACTGCCATACTAAACAGAACAAATCTGATGATAAAGTCGCTCCACAAGCTTAATGTGATGTTTACTAAAAGACTTCTTGGTTGATTGCATAGCCTGGTGGCATAATTTAACACTCCAATAACTTAAATCCTTTCAATAATTTCTCTCACTGCACCAATATATTCATTCGCCAGTAGCATTATACTGTGCATCTATTAATCTAGTCAGCTGGCCAGGGCAGTGGCATCTGCAAAAGGAATTGCCAAGCTTACCAGGGGCCGATTCTTAAAGCTGGGTGCAAAGTGGGGCTAGAGCTGTAACATTTCTGGAGGGGGGAGGGGATGGAAATTGTAGAGAAAAGTGAAATATGTTCACAACTGATTTATCAAACGTAAACTGTATTTCAGAATATGAATGCATTATATATAACACAGTTTGCGGTTAACACATACAATTGTACCATTTGGTATATTTATGAAATAAAGAAGTATAAATCCTTTAGGAGCTTTTTAAAAAAATCCAGACTACGGTAATTACAAATATACACAACGCTAGAGATTGAAGCTGCAATCCTAAACACATTTATCTTGGAGCAAGCCCCACTGGACTCATTAGGACTTACAGCTGAGTAGTTATACATAGGATTGCACTCTGAAAATAGAAACAATCAACATTATGATTAATAAGAAGGATGACGATATTAAATGGACTTAAAATTGTATATAGGCCTTAACATTAACCTGTAGAAACAGGGGAAAAGTATGTCTATGGAGGAAACAAAGGAGGAGTTTTATTAACATGTTCTTGAAGAGATGGGTTATATGTCTCAGAGGAACATGGATTGGATCTGGACTATGTTAGTCTTATTTAGTCCCACTGAAATCAATAAGACAAGTTAGTCACGATGACAACATTAAATTCCATGGATTTCAATGGGAACAATGTGTGGCTAACTTTGTCTGGATAGTCTGCTGCCTAGTATAATCATTATCATCAATAATAATAATTTATTTACATTTATATCTCCCCTTTTTCCCCTTGCAAGGAGCCCAAGGCGGATTACATGTTCCTCCTCCTCTCTGTTTGATCCTCACAGCAACCCTGTGAGGTAGGTTAGGCTGAGAGTCAGTGACTGGCCCAAAGTCACTCAGTGAGATTCATGGCTGAATGAGAACTGGAACCCAGGTCGCCCAAGTCCCAGTCCAACACTCTGCCCCCAACACTGGATCAAACGATACCAGTGAAAGCCAGTGTGGTATAGTGGTTATAGCTTGACTAAGACCCAGAGCTGCTTCTCAGAGTGGTACAATGGGGAGGAGATATTAGTATAATGGGCACCATTTGAGTGTGTGTATGCCCTCCATGTCTGATTATGGCTATGGTTCCAGAACCTGATACCCTGTGTTGCAGAAATGCTTTATTAAAAATAAATGCCCTTTCCCTCTCATATGTCCATGCTTAAATCTTTTCCAGATATTACTGCAGCAGTTATGGCTGTCGGGTACTTTTTCTCTGTTAGCTACTTGTATAAAATGTCACCCATATGTTAAGACCACTTTTTACCATACAGTGAACCCCACATGTTTACATATTCTCCAATATTTGGCAGATGAGAACAGGGACACTCTTATGTATTTGAAACATCCTTTGTCCCATTCCAGGGTCCTTCAGGCTCACCGGGGAAGCTGGTAGTTAAGTTTAAGGCAGGGATGCAGATCAAGGCAGAGAGAGAGTAGGGTCCTTGATAACTGTGTGAATGGGTCCTGCTGGCTGGAATTCTCTCCTACTAGGACAATAGAAGAATGTTGTCTCAGCAGAGAGTGAAAGCCAACTGAAGCCTTATGCAGGATGACAAGACCTGCAGTCAGCTGTGGTCAGCTCTGCCTCTCCTAGATGATGAGCTGACTGGACTGTTAATGGGCCCCTGATTGTGGAGCCTGAGACTTCTGCAAGGCCAGGAAGGCGGAGGTTGTGCCTCCTCTGAGGCAGAGGATGATGGCAGGGTAGTGTCCTCTGGCTGGGAGGGCCCTGGCTAAGGCCCTAACTGTCCTAGCCCCAAAGAAGTAGCCTGGGTCTCGTCCTCATCAGAATCCTGGAAGGCCCAAGGGATGGGGGTCATGACATCCCTATCCTCACACCAAGGACCACAGCATGAGCTCCTAGCCTTCCTACTATTACCTATTGCTGGAGACTCTTCTCTACTTACTGTCTGTGTTTAATCTGAAATAGACTGCCACACACTCGCATCCGAAGCAGGGTGCATTGGCAAACTAATCATACAATTTCCCTTAAACACACATACCCAGTCTCACACACACACTCTAAGAATGTTTAGTGGTGCTGTTGACTTTCACAATGTATCTTGTTGTATTTAATGTAGAATAGCTGAAATGATCAAACACATTCAGCAATGTATACTGTCTGGATAGATGTTTTGTGCCCAATGTGCAGGTGGTAAAAATAGGAGCTTATTTTTAAAATGGAAAAAAAAAATTCCAATGGAGAGTATAAACTGAGGGAAGGAAGGAGGTGGTGCAGCCAGATGTGGATCACTCTGTTGGATCTGCCATCAGCTCATCCAGTCAGCATCCTGGGATGAGAATGAGGCATTGGGGAGGGGGGACAGGTCAGGAAAAAGGGACCAGATCTTCCACTTGGCAAGCTGATCCTCAGGATTTGAAGGGTTGAACTCACACTTGTGGGTCCCCTAATTCTGGTCCACATATCCCCAAGTCTCAATCAAATGCCTTTAACACAGATCTGGCCTCCACCACCTTTTGAGAGCCCTGAACAGGAGCCGCAAAAGGCTGAGGAGGAGGACAGATCTGTGTTAAAAGCACTTGATTGAGACTTGGGAAAGTGTGGACCCCCTGAGTATCTGCCTGTACTCAGATCAGCACTGGAGGCCCTACTTGTGTGGCTGCCTGTAAGAGCCATTAGGCTAGCAGGCATGAGGGACAGGGTCTTCTCAGTAGTATAGTTCTGTTCACCAGGCCCCATCATTAGAGGCTTTCAAGCAGGCCCTAAAGACTCACCTGTTTTACTTGGCCTATTATTGAGTTTGGACTCTACTTGAGCTGTTGTGTGCATGTTGCTATTTCGTTTTAACTGTTAACGTTGATGTTCTGTTTTTATCATTGTTTTATTCTGTTTTGTGGTTTTTCATTTGAGTTTACCCTAAAAGGCAGCTTATAAATAATAAATATATGAAATACCTTAATGCTGACTGGAAAGTAGTCGGGTAGGGGAGTTGGGTTACTTAAGGTAAAGGAAACTACCACAGAATTCTCTGTGATTAAAATGCTATCTTTGTCACGGGCCTTAGGACTTGTTTTGCAGTCTGCGTAGTAAAAGCCAACATAGTATTTTCCTGGCATCACACACAACAATGGCTGAGTGGCTGTTATCTTGCAAAATACACAAACCAAGAAATTCTTCCTTAACTGGCAAAATACAGTATACATTTGGGCTGAATCTAGTAGCTGACCCTTCTGCAATTCAACACTGCTTTCTACCTCTCACCCCCACCAGTAAAGGAGGAATTATTCCTTTTATTTTTGAGACATAGTGGGACTGAAGAATAATCAAGTCCACAAGGAACAAAACAAGACAGAAAGGATACATTCATACAGACAGACGTTCTTCCAACTTCTGCAGCCTTTAAATATTCATGTGTTCTTCTTTCTTGGTAATGGATTAGTTAACCTATTACTAGATGTCTTTTCCATCCTCCTTCTCTATGATTCATCAGTCTTTGGGATTAAACATAAAACCAAAGCCCTGCTCACTTAACATCCTTTAAAAGTCCACAGCAGCATTTCTCACAAAATGTAGAGCAGCTAGCACAAATGTTCTAGGCCAAACCTATAGCTCATACAAATGTATACATTCTTCCTACCAAAAGCTCCATCTGCAACTTCAATGCAGTGCTTTGCTAGATGACAAAGACAATAGCAAAAGACAAAGCCCTGGTGTACTCATTAAGACTCCTGACAGTTTCAATTGAGTTGGTCAAGAGATTTCTTTAAAGTCTAGAATCAGCAGAGGGGGAGGGATTGTGATTTATAGTGTGGGTATTTTTAACAATACAGAACAAGAACATTTTGAACATTTTGCTAAATCCTGTGAGTTTAAGTCACTTCAATTATCTTCATGGCATGATCTGCGTGCTTAGCACTGGAAAATTACTTCTTTGGTCTAGAATAGCTGAAATAACATTTTGCGAAATCCAGCCAATTTTCAATTTAGATTCTGAAATGGGAATCTGATATTAAAATGTAACATTGTTTTCCGCTCTAGTGTTTAGTTTCCTTTATAAAGAAGAGGGAACAGAATTAAAAGGTTCTGAGGAATATATAGCAGATCGGGGGCAGATCACAGGCCATCAGCAGTTATGGTGAACTCTCCTCCATATGGTTTGAAATTGGGTCAGCTGGGTAACACTGACAAAAGATACTTTCCCCTGGAGTTGTAAACCGACTCACAGTGTTCACAGCATCTACTTAGATGCAGGTTAGTTCTCACCTTTGGCTTGTGACAAATTTGAGACTGAATCGCTTTGGCCCCACCACTGTCTGCTGGGCCATGCTACTCTGCGGCCAGAGTCTTCATCCCACCCACCCATGTGCAGGAGTGCACCTATTTTCAGCTGTGAAATGTTGGAGGTTAAGTATGAAAGACTGGATTATTTGAAAATACAACTTTAAATAATTTTTTTGGAGGGAGTTCTATAGTGCAACTATAATCATGTTCACTCAGAAGTAAGTCTCACTGATTTCTGTGGGACTTACTTCCTAATAAATATGCATAGGACTGCAAGTTTAATTGTTCAAAGTGAAGACCAATGTGCTTGAGATGCACTGGGCTTTGCCAGCAGGTTTTTTCAGTGGACTGAAGAAGCTGAAAAACTGATACCTGGAGAATCCAAAAGCCTTACTGGTTTGCTCTGAAGAAGAGAGTTGACCACAGGGCTATTGCGAAAGTATCTGAGCTGATCACAGACAATTGTCTCTGGCTCAGATCAACTCTGGCTCAGATTAACAAGCTCAGATCAACTGTCAAAAATGTAGCTTTGTTTTTAGGGGCATACACTGTGCATGACTATTCAGAAGTAAGTCCCATTGAATTCAGTGGAACTTACTCCCAGGTAAACGTGTACACTATTGTGGCCTCAGTGTCTCTCAGTGAAAGGTCAGCCTATCAAGCACTAGGCCTCCTGCCTTACATAAGTACCATTCCGAGTGGTCATGGCGAGCCAGGCCTTTGTTTTTATAGCACAAGGTAAATATTTGCAAAAGAGTGAGCGCCGTGACATTCTAAAGCAAAGCAGCTCTTGTTTGTTGAGAGAAAAGTCCATTTCTAAGAAATCTGCATGGTAGAAAACAGGATAATCAATCTTCAAGGTCAGCCATGGCAGTAGGGAAGCAGTTGGTAGCACTCATATCCCTTTCATGTCGAGGACTTGTGCCTAGATTTGCCCTTTTATATGAATGCCTGCCAGGTACACTTGTCACATGTTTCCCACTTCTGTTAGGTTAGCTTTCTTATGAGCCAACACTTACAACCTTCATGGAAGGAGTCTTCTCTAGCTGCTACTGTCTCTCGAAACAGCAACATAAAACAAGGTTTACAGTCACTGTCACAACTAGCAACTATCTCACTTGGCTGAGGAACTCTTTTGCACATCCCTCACTATCATCTATGTAAAGTAATATGTGATGCAAATACTCCACATGTACAGCCTTACATATGCTAAGCCAATTTCTGTAATTCTCCTAAAAAAAATACTGGGTAGAGGAGATTGCATGAATCACGCCCGTACAGGCTTATGCATGATGTGCTGACATCACAAGTTAACAGGTGCGGAAGGCACGTACACCTGTTCCGTCATCCTTTGTACAGGATCTTCAGCCAGATGAGTACATGAATCAACATTTCCAATACTAGTTCGACAGCGAATTAAGAGGGCACAGCAAGCAAGCAAGCAAGCAAATAAAGCTGTGTTGAACATAGATTTTCTAAGCCTGCTAAGAAACACGCTGTACACTTAAAACATCTTTGTTTAACTCGGCGATACCCAAGAGTTATTTTACTTTACACAGCAGGCAAAAATCAGGATTTGTAACCTAGTGTTGGACACATTTAATTCTAATTCCCGAAGATTTCTATGAAAATTATGTCTAAGGAAGTGACCAGGTCCAGCTCTGTTCAGTGAAGCCCACAGTTCTAAGAGGAGACTCCCTCATGCCTTCCTGAAAAGACAGCCAAGAAGCAGCCAAAGCCTAGGAAGAAACCCACCAGGAAATAAGCTAAGAGGATCTACAGACAATTCCAAGGACTCTAGTGGGCAACAGATTGGGCCTGTCCAGTTAGGCAGCAATGGCTATAAGGTCAGGCAAGGGGCTAAGGATGTCATTGTCTTTTTAGTGTACCATAGCCTTCCCCAACCTTGTCCCCTCCAGACGTGTTGGACTGCAATCCCCAGAATTCCCAGTCAACATGGCCATTGGGAGTTGCAGTCCAACACAACTGGAGGAGAACGTGTTGGGGAAAACTGGTGTAGCAACTGAAAAGTGTGCAATATGTGAATGAAGCCCTGCTCCCACTCACAGTCCAAGATTCTGTAGCTGGCCGAGCCTGGCAGCCAGGCAAATGCTCTGCTGACTTTGTGCAAGAGAAGTTCCTAGTGGATGGCACCCCTAGAATTTTTCTGTACCAGCAACTGTTGGAAAATATGTGTATATAACCAGAATGGTAGGTAAATATTTACTTTCCCCCCGTTTCAGCATTATCAAGTCACCTTGAGAGTCACTCGCTATTTTTCCCAAGAGCAGTTCATTGCACAGAACAATAAGTGAAAGGCAGCAGCTCTTGGGGGAATCATGGCGAGGGGTCAAAGCTGAGTGACAGAGCACATTTGATACCACAAATAAATTAAAGAGTCAATTCACACTTTGCACCACTGTTCCTGCATGTAATATGTAAAGTAGAAGAGGGAGACACACATCTCCAAATAGCAGACATTTGTTGCATCTCCTGTGTGTCTGCAGTCAGAGGTCTTCCCTTCCCACAACATATGCTACTGGAAATGTGGCAACTGCCTCCCAGCATAAAGTGTGTGATTTGGCCCTAATTCTGTTTCTAAGCCATGGGCCCCTTCTTGAATGATGCCACAGAGAATGAAGTGTCAGACCACTTTTGGCAAAACAGCACAGCAAGAAAATCAAAAGGAAACTGCAGGCACCAAATCTACCATGTTTAGAAAACTAGAACCATTTGACACTAAAAGTCTACAACTGAGAATATGGAATTACAATCTAATAGTGTTAAAGGAATTGAATCAGTCCGTAGGATAAACTCAAGAGCAGCAATATCTAAATAAGCCAAGATACATAATAATTCAGTTTGAAAGTTGGAAGGGAGCAGTGCCACATTTGCATATAATGATAAGCCAGGAACCCTGGCATAATAAACCACATCTGAGTTTCAATGGGGAGAAAATGATCATAGAAGGGGTAGAAGTTAAAATCTTAGCTCATATTCATCCGGCATCATTACAAAAGCGAAGAAAAAATGTGTTTTCACAGACAAATTAAGAGCTAGTTATATATGCTACAGGTGGCCAGTACCCTCAAATTACTGGTATATTTAAGGGACAATTAGGTGATAGTATGGACTATGGATCAGCATTTCTCAGACTGTGGGCTGGGCCCTACCAGTGGGTTTTAGCCAACCTTCAGGTGAGTCTGAGAGCTGCAGATTGCCCAGTGCCTCTTTTGTTTGACAGCCCTGTGCCATGGACGCACCATGGACGCTGCATAGGCAGGTGTGGCAGTGGGAGTTGGTTAGAGAGCAGAGTTAATATTTTTAATAATATTTTTTGAAAACTGGGAATAAACAGGAAGGGGATAAGAGAGTGCCGTTGTAATAGGAGAAAGTGAATGTAAAAGCAGCAGGAGGGAGGAATGAAAGAAACTGGCAGTTGGGTACAGGTTACAAGTTAAGAGTGAAAGAAGAAGGGGAGAGAAAATTACAGGAGATGGGTAAGAAGACTTAGAGAGGCATGTGGGGGAGGAAAACAACAATATAAAATAAAACAGTTTTCTCTACTTAGAGGAGAGGTTTCTAACCATTTTGTGTTAGTGAGCACATTTAGAATTTTGAGCAAAAGTGTTATGGGCACTTTCATAAAATGGCTGCCATAGAGGGGCTTGCTGATTCATAAAAAGGCTGCCATAATGGGCATGGTCGGTTACAAAACACTCTTTTCCCAGAAGGCAAACTTGTGAGACTAACAGAACATTAACTAGCCCAAGAACCTAAGTACAAGGCAGAGGTTGGGTCTGAGCTCCAAACTACAAAACCACTCTTATGAACCAAAATAAAGATGGTGCTGGAGTCCAGCACTTTGCTTTGTAGCAGGGCAACCTCCCAGTTAAAAACATTACAATAATCTTAAGAAATAAAATTAAAATCAGGGGATGTAGGGAGCCTGGTGGGTGCCAAGAGAGATGTCCATGGGCACCATGCTAGAAACACAGACTTAGAACCTCTGGATCAGCAAATTCATCCTGAAAAAGGGAGGCTGATTAATGTTATCTCCGGAGCCAATGTCTGTGCTTAACTTAAGGAAAGCTGAATTATGGTGATAGCATCACAGTCATGCTTCCCCCCACCCCCAACTCCTCTATCCCAATCCCTTTCCTTTTGTCTCATGTCTTTTTTACATTGTGAGCCCAAGGGCAGGGACTTTCTGATTGTTGAGTCTTGCAAGCTGCTATATGAGTTTTTGACTGAAGAGTGAGATAGATGCTTGGAAGGAAGGAAGGAAGGAAGGAAGGAAGAATAAACTCCCTGCAACAAGGAAATAGCTGTGGCAAAGAATCTAACCATTTTCAAAAATGTATCAGATATCAATATAAAATGATATCAGCAACTGCCAGCTGATTATGCAAAACTCCACCTCCATTTGTCACCATTTTGTGACTGGTAGGGCTCAGTCATTTTCAGCTCTCTCAAACAGGCCCTGGGGGAAAGTCCACCCTAAGCAGGTTGATATTCCCCCTATCTCCATGGCTTTTGAAAAGGCCCTGAAGATGTTTTTGTTCCAAACTGCTTTTACCTGCTATTTTAGATGTTTTGTGTTCAACTGCTGCTATTTTAAAAATCTTTGTGCTTTGCTGTATGTTTTTATATTTATACACTTTCTGTTGGTGCTGTTTTATTCCAAGTTTTTAGATGTTTTAGTGTTTGTGGTTTTATGGTTTGTAATGAATTTCATCCTTTAATGATGTTGTGAGCCACCTTAAGAGGGTTAACTCCTGAAAGGCAGCCTATCAATATCAATATAAATAAACAGATAAAATTTTGGAATGTATGGGACTGGGAAAGGACTATGCTTCAGTAGCAAAGGAAAAGAAAAAAGGTGGCAATGACTGTCTCTGTGTGTGAGAACGCTATATTAAGAGATAAGGATGGTTGATATATATTCTGTACCAGGATTATTTCTCAGTGTAAAGTTATTACATTAAATATATGTGAATCCTACAATAATCAGAAATTGTTTTTAGGTTAATAAACTTAGGCCACAATTCTATGGGGATTCGGAGTCGGCCAACTATCCAATGCAGGGCAGGTGGAGTGCGGAGAGAATCCTCTCCTCCTCACTCCAGCCACCCTGCATTTGCGGCTAGACAGCCAATTTTGGCTGTCTAGTTGGGGACACTGGAGTAGGGATGGCAGGCCGTTCCGCCACAGATTTCAGGGGGCCGAATGCACTGGCATTCGGCCCCCTGAAATCTGTGGCGGAATGGCCTGCCACCCCCACCCCCCCCGCGGATCCCCCCTGGGACGAGACTTACCTGGGGCGGACGTTCCGGGCGGCGGCGGTGGTAGCTGCGGCGTCTGGTCTTCTGACCGGCTGCCACCGCCACCATTTGCAGTTTTGTTGTTGTTTTGTTTTTACAGAGACGTGATAGGCTATGTAAGTTTTTACGTAGCCTAAAACATCTGGGTAAAAAAAAAAAAAAAAGGCATACGCAAATGGTGGCGGCTATGGCCGCTGCCATTTGCGTTCCTTATTTTGGGCTGTCTTAGTCTCCGTAAATATTTACATACACTAAGACGGCGAAAATAAGGGGAACGCAAATAGCGTCTGCTACGCTATTTGCATTCCCCTTATTTTTGCCGTCTTCGTCTACGTAAATATTTACATACATTAAGACGGCAAAAATAAGGAACGCAAATGGCGGCGGCCATAGCCGCCACCATTTGTGTATGCGGTTTTTTTTTCCCCCCAGAGCCCTCCGTGGCCGGAAATCCGGCTGTGGATGGCTCTGGCCTGGCTGGGCCTGGCCGGCTGCTCTGCGGAGCTGCCGTGGAACACAGCCGGCTGCGGAGGATTCCGGGGGGGAGGAACAGATCACCTCCCCCCCCGTTGAGGATTCCGGGGCAAGGGATGGAACGCCTCCCCCCCCACCATCAACATAATCCGCGAAAGGTAAGTGACTTTCGTACATCCCTACACTGGAGTGAGAGGGGGGGAGGCTGGATGACACATAGGAAGCATTTTAACGATGCTTCTGCAGTCTTCTCCCTCCCCACCCCCAGGAACGCCCCCTTTTCACCTGCTCCATGCTGCACTTATGCACGCGGAGACAGGGAAAACTATGCCACCTACAAGGCGGAGCGGGAGGGGAATGAGGTTTCTAGAAAACAAGCTCAGAGTCACCAGAAACCAAAACTTCCTGTGGCTGGTTAGACACTGTCTAGCGGCCATAGGATTGCTCCCTAATTTTCAGTATGACAGTTATTGTAGGAATGGGATTTAACCCTATAAGCAAACCACATTTGAATATGATAGGTCCACAGTGCAATAGTATTCATACCTTGCTCCAAATACTGATTAAAAATCTAGAGAAAAAATAACTGTCACATGTGTAATGATACTAACTTCAGAATAAAAGAGTTTATACATTTTATTCAAATCTACATTCACGGTGGCCACATGACACCAAACAAGAGGAAATGCATCATTACACAAAAAAGAACTAAAGGGGATACAGATTTGCATGAAAACTACATATGCCAATCTATAGGTATAGACACAAACTTAGAAATAATTACTATAATTTAAATAGAAATGGACACAAAACATGATTTAATTAATCCTAGTTATGCAAACCTGGAACTATGGGCTAACTATGGTTGTTGACTGCAAACAACCTATGAAGAGAACCCATGGTTTGTTTTTGGGTTGTGAAATGTGGGTTGTTTAACCTATGGATTGTCATTACGTGTGAACCAGGAATTGTGGGTTGTTCATGAGTTGTTTCATCAGGCTACAGAGGCAGCAGGCAAGAGTGGTTAAAAAAAACAACAACGGCCTCTTTACATGTCAGAACTGCGGTGCCACAAAGGCAGTTGGGATACAAGGTGAAGGAAGAGAGACTGAAAAAAACAAAACATGGTTTGTTCAGCCGTGTGGCAGACAAAACCTGGTAGGGCAACAAACCATAGTTTAAATAAACCATGGGTTAGTGTTAGGTGCAAACCAGGCCATAGACATCCTACCTACATTCTTCTTACTCAATGATAGAATTTTTTCTTCCCAACCCAAAAACTATCCAGAAAGTGGAGGATGCAAAGGTTCCTGTATGCAGAGAATGCACTGGTTATTCTACACTGGAATCAACTGCCAAATCAAGAGAACATATATGGAAATTATACAAGCTAGTTTTATTGAACAAGGATTTGGTAAGTGAAGTAAAGTAAAGAGGGATATAATAGTTGTTTCAGCTGAATTGTATGCCAGGCTTTAAATGATGAGTGTTATAGGACAGCTATAAAGCTTATACCAAGGGGAAATGGATACAAAAGCAAACATTTTCAAAAAGAAGAGAGTAGAAGAAATTAACATAGTAGAAGAAGAAACAAAAGATCCGAAAAAAACAACATAAAGAACCATGCGCACAGAAAATGTAGGAATGTTTAATATTACTAAGAAATGAATAGGAATTAAAAATAAATGTTAAATCAGAAAATAACCAGATATTTGAAAAAGAAAATTTTCAAGAAGGCAAACAAAACAGATACATTATTAGTTAGCATCATTTTAAAAGAGAAAAACACAGGGATTTAACACCCATTTAAAAGTCTAAAGGTACACATCTACATTTACCGATATGAAAAGTGAGCTTTTAAAATATTATGAAAATGTCTATAAATCTGGAAACCCTTCACAGCAAAAAACTGATTGGACATCTGTAAACCTCCCAAATTCTTAGATGAAGATATCCAATTTTTGGATTTGATAGTAACAGTTGAAGAGGTAAAGCAAGTAATGCAAGATTGAAAAGTGATAAGGCACCAGGTTTTGATACTTATATACCAGAGTTTTATAATGTACTGCAAGATGAATTACTCGATCCTATCACTAAAACTATGATATTTTTCTGTTGAACCAAGACTTTAAAATCGGGACATCTATTTTAGCAAAAATATTGAATTAATAATTGACACATTTGTAGTCTTAATCCATAACAAGTGAAACAACCCTACAAGAAAGGAAAGGAAAGCCAACAGAGAAATTACCGGCCAATTAGTTTGATGAATATTACTGCAAAAATATATGCAAGAATTGTACTTCAGTATTTTGAAGACAAGACAGAAACAAACAATATTTTTACTGAGGAACAAGCTGGATAATTCCTTTCAGGTATTTCATGTTGTGATGGCCTATGATCTTGACCAATAAATATATTCTGACCAGAGATTACTAATTCTGAGACTGAGGCATTTTCTCAAACAATGAGCATTCAACATAGACAGTAAGCCACAGTTGCACCTTCTCAATTAGACCACAAATGGATTCTCCTGTTAGCAGCCAGCTCCCACTTTCATTCCCAATAGGGGAGGCTGCAGTTTGTTACAACTTGGAATTTCTAAGCCAAAACTCATGGTAAATAATGGTGCTTTTGTTTCAAAACTCCAATTCCCACAGCTTTGTCTGAGTGCTCTTTTCTTTTTGACAGATACTATATTTTTATAGTATCTGTCAAAAATATACTATATATACTATAATTTTAGTATATATATACTATATATACTAAAATTTTATAATATATATACTATATATATACTATATTTTTTTTGGCTTCTTCTCAATTCCAAGTGACAGCCAGAGTTGGCAACAATTGCAGGACAACTGCCTCCTGCTCTGTGTGGGGTTTTATTCCCCACTCCACCCCATTCCTCTCAAAATAAAGTTCAGGAGCCTTGTGAAGGGTATCACTAGGCTCCCCTCAGTCATTGCTGAAGCACATGGAAGTGGCTGATCCTTGATAAACAGAGGGCAACTGCATGGTTGGGAGATGAGAAGCTGTATGGCTGCTTCTGCTTTGTTGCTGTTACTGTTGAGCTATTGTCCTCAAGCAATCCTGCACACTGCTTCTGTTGATCAAAGGACAGGTGTACCTGTGTCCCAAACTTAGCCAAGAACCCCACCCCCTCTCACTAGCCTGTAGAAGGACAATGTAATAATTTAGGACCCCAATGCCATGCCTAGTGTGACATAAGAAGAGATTGTTGGGCATCTTGATATCAGTTCTAAATGTTTTGAGACCTGAGGGCCAAAATTAGACATGGCATGGGAGATGGTTTTTTCTATGGTTAGAAACAGCCAGGGGGAGGGGGGTTGAATGAATTCAGATCTGACCTGCGGCATTGGGAGAGAAGGTTAGTCCTCCCACCACCACTTCACTGTCTTAAATCACTCCCTGAACTGCAATTAGCAGTGAAGAGGGGAAAGGCAGGTACTTATTGTATCTGTCTTCTATGTATTCATGCCTAATAGTATCTTTGCAGGAGTGGGGTGAGAATTAAGGTGGGGAAATGGCATGATGGAGAAGTATTAACATCCTTCCCAAGCACTGAGCACTGAACCAAATCCCCACCCCATCCTCTCTGTGGCTGCTTAAGAAAAAGGCATGGGGAGATCTGATCACGGAACTCCCACGTCATGTTTAGTGTTACCTTTGTGCAAAGCTCTATCCCAAGATAGGACTACAAGAACTACAAATTCAGTCCATGCATTGTCCTGCTTAAAACAGTCAACATTTTGTCACACACACACACACACACACACACACACACAGTTAATGCTGTTCCATTGTACTTTTGTAACCCAGGATCCCTTTTATTTACTTAAGATTCAGATTATAAATTTCTGAACTTGGGCAATCAACCTTCTGAGCCAAGAAGAAAACGAAATTTTGTGACACGTTTACGTTTTGCAAACTGAGCTAGCTTGCTTTTTTTTTTCTCTTCATTTTACATCATTCACTGTGTAACCATTACTATTTTGTGCACCCTGTTCTGGTTTTGCTGGTCATTGGGAGGGGCAAAGGAGCTATGCAGGGCACAGATTGGAAATCTTCTTTACTGACCTCTCTCATTACTGTTATTCCAGCAGGCACTGCACACAGACTTCCGAATGCAGCAGGTCTTCAGAATTCCACTCACTGTGACAAGTGTTCCATGGACCTCCAGCATGTGTGAGAGGCACCCTAACCTTCCTCCCAACTCTGGTGCTGAAAGGGAGAAAGGGAGGGATCATCCCCAAGGTTGTGCTGCACTTCAGAATGCTCAGATCGCCTCAAAAGATGGGCTCTTAAGCATCTCAGTAACAGAGTGCTAAAATGACAAGCCCTGGCCTTCCTCTTCAGCTCTGGTCTCCAGCCCTCCTTTCCAGCTGGGAGCTGGGGAAAAGTCAAAGACCCCCAACACACACACACACACCTGTGCCTCTGAAGCCCTGCACAACTGGATTGGTGTTGAAAGGCAGATTGGATGAATGATTCCCCAGCCCTTTCCTCAGGACAGGAGAGGAGCAGGGGCTTGTCCTGACCTTTGCACAGAGGCACAGCACAATGTCAAAGATAAGGGGAAGAAGTAAGCTGAGATGCTCAGAGACCTCAGTTCTGAACTTGGTACTACATTCTGTGCTTTTTCTGCACCCCCAGGGAAACATGTCATAAACACTGGCCTGGTTATAAACACACCCAAACTGGAGTTAAGTGGTTGTCACCTCAAGGTGTTGGTGCAAACCAGATACCTTTTGTCAATGTCATGTATAATGTGCTGTGCCCCAGAGCATAGCAATTGTTGTAGAACATGGCAGTGTGAAGAATCCAGAATCACAAGCAGCTCAGACTATCTGCTGCCCCTTCCACGCCCTTTCTATAGAAAGGCTGGATGGGCATGCCGCCAAGACACCCAGATGCTCCAGACAGCAACACATGACTATGCTTTCCTCCAGTATTTATACTAAGTAAACACAGGGATGATGATTTGGGCCCTCAGACAGAAACCTAAATATACAGACCTGAATCTAGGAATATTGGGCAGTAGCTTTGGAGCGGGGGAGGATTGTTCTCCCAAATGAGATTTGCTTAAAAGGATACTGCATAGATTTAAACATTGCACTGCAATAATAACACAGCAAATTAATTCAACACTTTGTTATGCTGCTTTGTCTGCTCAATTACGCAGAGCTGCTTGAGCAGGCAAAATCTGTTTAAAGTATAATTTCCCCCTACGTGTGTGTGCGCGCGCGCACACACACACACAGACAGCAATTGCCTTGCCTCTTCCTGCAAGTCTCTGAAAAATCTCTCTTTCTGAGTCGCTTCAACAGAAGTGGAAGCCAAATTGTGAAAGCCACATGTCCACGTTAATGGGGACACATTGCGTAGCTCAATATGGATCAGTATCAGCTCATTTCAGTGAGTACTGTGAGTAATACAGTATTCACTGCCCCCTATGTGGGGGACCCCCATGGCAGATCATCCCCTTCATCTACAGGTCAGAACCCAGTTATGTGCTGCCCATTCCACACACCCACTCCTATGCTTCTTCTCTCCTATGTCCCACTGCAGAGGCATTACAGACAGGCAAGCACAGCATGATGTTCTCATTCCCTGGATCAAAAGGTGCCCACTTTCATCTCTCTTTCACCTGCCAGGTCCTAGCTCACAAGACTAATTTCCAGCCTTATGCCCACTCTTCAAGTCTCAGAATCCCTGACACTTAGCTGCTTGGAAAGTAGTCTGAAAAAGTATATTCTGTTGGCACAAAATCAGTTACAGTTAGCTCTCTTTACAGTAAACATGGTTTCAGTCAGATCCTGCATTAGGCTGACAATTCCAGCTACCTCTCAACTGCTTATCAGGGGACTAGTGCTTGCAAACATTATGGGCATGATACATTCAAAGTTAAGAGCATTTACATGCCATTGATTTCAATGAGAAAGGTAAGTACATGCTTAATCTCTCTCCACTGAAATCATGAAATACCATGAAATGGTAGCTAGAAGAGTTTAAATTTGGCTAGATTGTGCCCCAGTACTGTATTTATATTAGCTCCATGTTCATAGTGAGAGTAGCTACTCTGTGCAAACTATAAATGCCACTTGTAATTTCAAGTTAAAACAGGGGCCAGACACCTGTCCCCAATGCAGCTATTTGCCACTGGCACTTAAAGACCTTACAGGACCATGAAGACACTCAGTTATTAAAGAATTTAATGATAAAATGATGATGAAGCCTCCTGCAGCATAGAGAGGATAAAATGAATTTCTGCTACGACAAGTACATCCTGTGTGCACACCTTGTCCTATACCATCAAGAGACAAATTATGCCTAGATTATACTTTTGTTGTTGTTCTGTCATTCAGTCGTGTCCGACTCTTCGTGACCCCATGGACCATAGCACGCCAGGCCTTCCTGTTCTGCGCTCTCTCCCGGAGTGTGCTGAAGTCCATGTTCATTGCATCGGTGATGCTATCTAGCCATCTCATCCTCTGCCGTCCCCTTCTCCTTTTGCCTTCAGTCTTTCCCAGCATCAGGGTCTTTTCCAGAGAGTTTTCTCTTCGCATTAGGTGGCCAAAATATTTGAGCTTCAGCTTCAGTATCTGTCCTTCCAAGGAGCACTCAGGGTTGATTTCCTTTAGGACTGACTGATTTGACCTCCTTACAGTCCAGGGGACTCGTAAGAGTCTTCTCCAGCACCACAGTTCGAAAGCATCAATTCTTCGGCGCTCAGCCTTCCTTATAGTCCAGCTCTCACAGCCATACGTTGCTACTGGGAAAACCGTAGCTTTGATTATACGAACCTTTGTCAGCAAGGTGATGTCTCTGCTTCTTACTATACTGTCTAGGTTTGCCATAGCTTTCCTCCCAAGGAGCAAGCGTCTTTTAATTTCATGGCTACAGTCACCGTCTGCAATGATCTTGGAGCCCAAGAAAATACAATGTGTCACAGCTTCCATTTCTTCCCTTTCTATATGCCAGGAAGTGATGGGGCCAGATGCCATGATCTTCGTTTTTTTAATGTTGAGTTTCAAACCAGCTTTTGCACTCTTCACTTTCACCCTCAACAAGAGGCTCTTTAGATCCTCTTCACTTTCTGCCATTAGGGTGGTATCATCTGCGTATCTGAGGTTGTTGATAATTCTCCCGGGAATCTTAATTCCAACCTGTGATTCATCCAACCTAGCGTTTCTCATGATGTACTCTGCATATAAGTTAAATAAGCAGGGCGACAATATGCAGCCTTGTCGTACTCCTTTCCCAATTTTGAACCAATCGGTTGTTCCATGTCCGGTTCTTACTGATGCTTCTTGACCCTCGTACAGGTTTCTCAGGAGACAGGTAAGGTGGTCTGGTACTCCCATATCTTTTAAGAATTTGTCACAGTTTGTTGTGATCCACACAATCAAAGGCTTTAGTGTAGTCAATGAAGCAGAAATAGATGTTTTTCTGGAATTCTCTTGCTTTCTCCATGATCCAGCCAATGTTGGTGATTTGATCTCTAGTTCCTCTGCCTCTTCGAAACCCCGCTTGTACTTCCGATAGTTCTCGGTTCACCTACTGCTGAAGCCTAGCTTGTAGGATTTTGAGCATAACCTTGCTGGCATGTGAAATGAGCGCGATTCTACGGTAGTTTGAACACTCTTTGGCATTGCCCTTCTTTGGAACTGGAATGTAAACTGACCTTTTCCTTGTGGCCATTGTTGAGTGTTCCAAATTTGTTGGCATATTGAGTGCAGCACTTTAACAGCATCATCTTTTAGGATCTTAAATAGCTCAGCTGGAATACTGTCATCTCCGCTAGCTTTGTTGTTAGTAATGCTTCCTAAGGCCCACTTGACTTCACTTTCTAGGATGTCCGGCTCAAGTTCAGTGACCACACTCTCACGGCTATCAGGGACATTAAGATCTTTCCTGTATAGTTCTTCTGTGTATTCTTTCCACCTCTTCTTAATCTCATCTGCTTCTGTTAGGTCCCTGCCTTCTTTGTCCTTTATCATGCCCGTCAAGTCTTTCCCATTCTATTGTTTTCTTCGATTTCTTTGCATTGTTCATATAATGCACAATTAAATAAAGAAGTAGAGCCTTCTTGTCTCTACAATCTATTCTCTGGAAATCTGCATTCAGTTGGGTATATCTTCCCCTTTCTCCCTTGCTTTTCGCTTCCCTTCTTTCTTCAGCTACTTGTAAAGCCTCATCAGACAGCCACTCTGCTTTCTTGCATTTCTTTTTCTTTGGGATGGATTGAGTTGCTGCCTCCTGAACAATGTTACGGACCTCCGTCCATAGTTCCTCAGGCACTCTGTCTATCAGGTCTAATCCCTTAAATCTATTCCTCACCTCCACTGTATATTCAGAAGGGATATGATTTAGGTCATACCTGAATGGTTTAGTGGTTTTCCCTACCTTCTTCAATTTAAGCCGAAATTTTGCGATAAGAAGCTCATGATCTGAGCCACAGTCAGCTCCAGGTCTTGTTTTTACTGACTGTATAGAGCTTCCCCATCTTTGGCTGCAAAGTACATAATCAATCTGATTTCGATATTGACCATCTGGTGATGTCCATGTGTCTAATACCATAGGTTGGAGATGCATGACTGACAGTGCAATCCTAAACATATCTACTTGGAAGTATCCCCCACTGGGTTCAATGGGACTTACTCCCAGTTCAATGTGTATAGGATTACTGGATGGCGTGGGGAGAATCCTACACAGAGAAAACTAATACGTCTGGGAGAATAACAGTTCAGGCCCCTTCATCCTGACATCTGGTTTTCGATACGCTGGGATCATTTAATCATGTCCTCAACCTGCAGCCTATACAGTCCATGTGATGTCAGTTTTATGACATGATGAGGTATTTGGGTACAGCCTCAATTTTCTGGCAACCAAGGAATCTAGCAAAACGGCCACACAATTTGCTGGATGAGGGAAAAGAGTAATCTATGCCAATGGGTCTGGCATAACCTCAACTTGAATTAATTCAAAACTCTGAGCTTTTCTCCCATGTAAGCATTTGTTAAGGACAAAAAATACATATGTACAGGAACTTGGTAGGACAATTACAGCCATTTGAATCAGGTGTGCCAGCAGTTGTGACTCGTAAAAAATTCACATCTATCACATGAAAGTTGCAGTAGTGCTCTCTTGATAAGTAAGTGCAGAGGTACATTTCTCAGTAAATAAAGACCAAAGAAAATGTTGCCTGGCATCAGTGAATAACAGCCCAATGCAAAGCCAGAGCAAAAACTATGGACTTCTAGTAGGAAAAACATCTACAGGCTAAGGATACATTACTCAATTCACTTATTGCTGACACAATAGAACTATTCCAGTTGTTTGAAGGGAAAAATCAATGCCAGATCATTGAGTTTCATGGAGATGTTTTATCCATGAAAGACTTATCAGATGGCCCACCAATGGGAAAAGATACAATATTGCACATAAGCCAACCTGAATATTCTCTGTTGACATACATTAGGACACATGAGAAGGTAATCTTGGTCTTCTTTGGCACTGAAGAGCATTAAAGCCTTCATTTAACCTTTTTTTGTTTTCCTCTTATATTGGAAAAGGTAAAATGGTAAATCATTTCAATGCAGGAAGTGGGAACTTCTCAACAGCATTTCCTAGGAAACAAGCCCTCTAGGTGCTCCAAGAATTAAAATAGAAAACCTGACACATTTTACAATTTCCTGCTAAGTATGTAACTGTCAGCAATGCCTGGAGTTTATAAAGACTAGCAAGGCATGAGAGTGCGGATTGCACGTGCACAGTTTTCCTGCTCTTTGTAACACTGCTACAGCTGGTGAAACAATATGGAAAAAAATACTGATGTATTTTACAGTCATCTTCTTCCCTTCCCACAACATTTAATCAGCAACACTGTCATATTAAGATGGCTGGATTCAGACATACATTGTAATGTTTTCCTGGCCCCTAAGGCCCCAGTACTCTTATTAACTATACAGGTGGGTCAAATAAAGAAACTTTTCCGTCTGCATCCCTTCTTTATTTTGAAAATAGAAGTCCTAAAATATTTCTGAGAGAAAAGTAGCAGTATTGACATTCCTACTGATGAGCACATCAGAAGCACATCAACTAAACATCCTCTAGTAAGCCAAGACAGAATTCTGGCTTTTAGCCCAGTGCCGTATCCCCTCAAGACTAGTCTGCCTCTGTAGAGGAAATGAGTTTGTCTTCTTTTCTTGCTGACTATTTACTGTTGTATGTCGGTGGGGGGAGGTGGGGAGAGGAGTTGCTGATTTTGTCTTGATTTATTCCTTTAAAAAGCAATTTCAAAGACGCTCCGAACAAGCACCATCTACTGTCCTACAAATCTAGACTAATATATAAAACAGCATCTTAATGGAACACGTGTTTCTGCCCATAGGCCTTAAGACCAGAGCAGCAGAGGTTCAAAACTGCACAGCAGGTAGACAGTTTAAAGGAGATGGGGGGAGGGGGAGAGTTTTAGAGAAGTGTATTTGTGGGTTTTGAGTTTTGTGTATGCGTGTGTGCGTGTGCGCGCGTGTGTTTAAGACAAAGCAGCTTTCAAGACGCCAGGTTTTATTGAGAAGGGGAGGGTGGAAATGAATTTTAAGATAACATAAGTCATCTGGCTCAACTGCCTGGTTTCCCCTCTGGAAAACCACAGAACATTCTTTGTATTTCCCCCCCACACCAGGAGAAAAAATGACATCATTGCCACTTAAGGGGATCAATGGGCCAATAAAAATAACAGTTACTGACCAAAAGCACTATTGCAGGGAATATTTTTGGAACCATAGCCTGCATTCCTGAAAGTCCCTTGCTCCCTCGTCCAAACATATCATGGCCTAAAAATTCCTCACATTTTCTTAACCAGTGTTTCTTTTGGGTTTGCACAATGGTGCAGTTCTTTTCCTGAGCTGTGCTTGTGTTTGGAAATGGAAAGAAAAAGAGCCCACGGCAGGGCCCGCAATGTTATTTTGTAAGGTAGCAGAGGAGGCAGCAAAGAAGCTAAGATTTGCCTTGCACAAATAGAGGGCCCAAGGCGTTCTCCCTGTTTCGGGCATTCAGAGAAGTGGGGCAAAACAGGAATCGCCTGTGCTTCATTCCTCCTGTTCTCTAGATTGCCTGAAATAGTGCATTCACTTCTCCTCAGCTGGCTAATGGGAGCTGGCTCATTTCACTGCAGTGATCATTGTGAAAGTTCTGTCTTGGATGACTCAGAGAAGCATAATGAACAGGGACCACCAAGTCCCCCATACTGCTTCTCTAAATGTCCAATGGCATATCCAGTTCTCACAAATCCCATGCAAAAGTGCATGGGGGACAGGAAGCACTCCACCTTCTCCGGACACCCAAAGGCACTCTAGAAGCATAGCCACAGCGCAGGGCGGGGTTAGTCTGAGATTCAGAGATCCCTACAGGCCACACAGAATGTGCTCAACCCAGATGAATTTCCTATTAGCCAAGCAACAAACAAGGAATCCCAAGCTAGGCAGGGCTAGTGCAGTTCACAAAGGGGGGAGAGAGTTATTATCACACAAAAACTTCAGCAGTTTATGCTTTTTCTTCTGGTACTTTCACTTTAACATTAACACACGAAACCACAACTGTTCAGCTTCCAGGTATGTCCTTAAACCCTTCCAAAGGTACCTGCCTATGCTACAGGTGCAGCATCCCCACAGTTATCATGTCACTATTGTTCTACTATTAACTAGGGATGGACAAATCTGTCAACTTCCATTTCTCCCCCCACACACACAATCTTAAATTCAGTTTTATCGAACTTTGAAAATTTCTCTAGTCTTAAATTCAGTTCATCCTGAATACTGAGAATTCTTTTTTTTTTAAGTTCAAATCAAAATTCATAGGCATTTTGTGCACATTTCTCCTAATAACTGTAGGTTTGCCCAATTTACACATTTTTTTGCAAGCAATTTTCCCAATATACTGCATTTGTGATGTTATGTTCCCTAACATACGCATTTTTGTATGAATTTTTTTGATTGGAGAATTCTACTGCAAAATTCAGAGTAGTTCATATTTCAAAGGATAACTGAGTTTTGGTTCACGTAGTGGTACAAAAGTCTAAATTAGTTAAGTTTGTATTAAACTGTGAACTGAACGAATTTCTCTCCCATCCCTAGTACTAACGTGTATTTAATGATGCTCTGACAGAGCTATTGACCTGCTTCATCCTAAGCATTTACAAACTGAAGCATCACCTGTAAGGTGATGGAACTTTCACAGATGTAACTAAACTGGAGGGGGCAATTTGTTGCCCTTCAGATATTTTGGCCTACAACTCCCATCATCCCTCACAATTGACTATGCTGGCTAAGGCTAAAGGGAGTTACAAGCCAAAACATTGGAAGGGTCACAGGTTGCCTACCCCTGAGTGCATTTTATCTTGTAACTTTGGAGATGACAGGGGCTGAACAGCCTTGTGGGAAATTCCAGCCAATCTTTTGGGTCCCTGTAAGTGGAGCAGTCAAAGAAAAATGACACAGAATTTCTAATCCCAGAGGTTAAATGGCAAACTATACAGTATGTTACCTTAGCTATATAGTCCTGCTCTTCAGTGCAGGATTTATTTTTTTTAACAAATTGCCAGTGCAGGGCTCCTGGATTGGGACACTAGTATGGGAGGTAGGGGGCTTCCATCTCTTGTCTATCACTGTGGACACAATCTGGATCAGGCCTTCCCTGCCTGCGTTTGCATTGCCAAAAAAGGTCCCATTCATTTGGGCACCTTTTTTAATAAGGCAAATTGCAGGTGTGGGAGGCCAATCAGGACCACAGCACAGCTGCATGCAAAGGGTTAATTTCCCTACACCTACCCACCCCCTTATTAGAGCCCTGTCAAGGAGTCCTCACTGCGGATACTCATCAGAAAACAACAATGCAAGCATTCCCCTGTTCTGCAGGCTGGAGTACAGAGCAAGCTACCTGCAGCTGTAAGTGGAAGTGGGAACATGAAAGGTTTGTCTTAAGCACTGCATTTTTCCAAGCTATTCTTTGGAACCACATCAGATAAAAACCGAAGGCCAGTCCTGACTTAATAACTTGCAACAACCAATTTATGAAGTTGCAATAAACCTATTTATTTTATTTTTACTGAAGAGCGTTTTGTGCTGCTTTGCAAAATATCAGTATTTTCCCAAAGCAGTGTACAAAAATCATACAATTAAATTAAAAGAAGCATCAAAGTTAACATTAAAGACAATAAATAAAAAATATAAGGAGGAAGAGCAATAAACATCATTTCTCTTCAAGCCAGCCATTCTATCATAAAATCTAAAACACAGCCACTAATACCACAGTACAGCAACAAAGCCACTAACCTTTCCTCTTCATTAAAAGAAATCTCAAATAAAAAATGTTTTTGAGCACGTCTGAAAGAATATAGAGAAGGAGCTAATCCTGTCTCTCAAGGGAGAGAATTCAATAAATATGGGACACCACAAAAAGGCCCTGCCTCTTGTGTTGGCCAGCCTAACTAGCCCTCCGGGTGGGCACATGAGCAGGGCCTCTGTAGTGGATCTTAATGCTTGTGCAAGTTCATATGTGTGTAAGCAACTTTAAGTAACTTGGCCCCAAACCATTATGAACTTTAAAGGTCAATAGTAGCACTTTGAATTGGGTCCAAAAGTGAATAGGCAGCCAGTGCAGCCAGTGCACAATTGGTGGGATATGATTCAGACACCTAGCCCACATCAACACCCAGGCTGTTGCATCCTGCACAGGGCTGAAGCTTTTGAACTGTTTTCAAGGCAACCCCATGTAGAGCACATCTAGTCTGGATGTAACCAGGGCATCTGAGGCAAGATCTACCATATCCAGATAGCGCCATCTCTACCATCTGGCTTCTACAGAGTCCTGGAGGGCCACCAAGCTACAAACTTGGGTCTTTCAGAGGGAGTGCAAGCCCATCCAGAACTGGTTGAACACCTCTATCCAGAGCAATCAGCCTCCCCACTCACAATGTCTCCATTTTGTCTGGGTCTTCCCTTAATGGTGACCTCAAAATAATTGTATATAAAATAAATTAATTTTAATACATTTAAAAAAAATAATTTTCAGCTTATTGTTCATTTCAGAACTGTCCAAGACACCTGTTCAAGAGTTCCACAGCCTCCGTGAGATTAATAAATCGAAATGGGAGGATGATTTTTGTAATGTTTATCATGTGTGTTTTGGAATCTGATTTGATGAAGGGTGGTACAGAAACGTTTTAAAGAAATAAATATCAGATCACATCATTCATGCAATTTGCTCGGAGACTATGAAGAATCCAGCTTACCTTGGAATAATTTGTAAGGATAACAGACCTAGGAAACAATGGAATATGTATGCTTCTACAGGAATTATTCCACAAAATATCTCATGGATAAAAAATATACTATCCTGGAACTGGCTCTGACTTTTTTCATTTGAAACCTGAGAGTAAATTCGGAGAATTGTAGAGTTGGAGAGGGCTTTGCAGGCTAGGGGTAGGCAATGTGGTGCCCATGGGCTTCAATGTGCTCCTGGACACATAGCACCTGCCAAGGTGTCCTATACCTCCCACTTTTTAAAAAATTAACATATTTTCTCACCAGCAGCTGGGATTGCTGTGAAATAAGCTTCTGTTGGTGCTGAAAACTGGGTTCAAAGGAGTTGTTTAGCATGCTAAGGCTCAGACCCCACTTCTGCCTTCCCCTCAGTTTTTGGCTGGTTACTTGTCCTTTGCCACACCTCCTATGGCAGCCATATTGTGGTGGTGCCCAGGACAGTTTCTCAAGTTGCCAAATGTGCCCATAGCCCAAAATGGTTGCCTATGCCTGTTGTAGGCCATCTAGTCCAAGCCCTCATTTAATGAAGGAAATCAAGAGTTAAAACATCCCCAACACATATCTGTACAGCTCCTGCTTGAAGACTCCAGCAAGGGAGACCACATGCATACTGCCAGTAATTGGTTCCATTGTGAAACTGCTCTTACCATTAAGTTGTTTCTCCTAATGTTTAACTAAAATCTTTCTTTCTTTCTTTCTTTCTTTCTTTTTCTTTCTGATTGCATTCATACCCCTCTTGCAAGGAACCCAAGGCAGCTTACATTATCTTCCTCCTCTCCATTTTATCCTCACAATAACAACCCTGTGAGGTGGGTTGGGCTGAGAGTCTGTGACTGGCCCAAAGTCACCCACTGAGCTTCCATGGCCGAGTGGGGACTAGAACCTGGATCTCTCAGCTCCTAGTCCAACACTCTTGCCACTACACCACACTGGCTCTCAGTGCTGTGCTGAACATTTCTTCTACATTTTTTTCACTCATTCTCATTCAATTTGATAGTAAATAAATGGCTTTCAAAAATAAATTAAAAGGAAAAGAAAATTTCAGAGAAACTCTCTTGGGTTGTATTTTGGGTTCTTGTGTTTACCTTACTTATGAGGTGGCTGAGGAGTGCATGTGAGAGTCTTGCCTTTCACTGTATAATCACCTCTCCAGTTGCTTGTTGCCTCCTCAGTTTCCTGCACTTCAATTAATGCCCAGAGAAAACATCATGAGCTAATTCCTCCCACAGGGCTTTTTCAGATCAGGAAGTGCAGGCAGAATGGGAGACTGCATTCTCACTTTTTATATGTACTGCTGCTAAGCCAGGTATCCCCCATCTTATACCTGTGCATTTGATGCGGGGGGGGGGAGGGGTTGTGACGGTTTTCCTTATCAAATGCAGAATGAGGCATTTGTCTGTGCTGAATTTCACTTTGTTAGTTTGGGCCCAGTTTTCCATTCTACCAAGGTCATTTTGAATTTGTATTCCTGTTTTCTAATAAGTTAGCTATCTCTCCCAGCTTTGTGTCATTGACAAATTTCATAAGAATTCTCTCCATGTCTTCATCTAAGTCACTGAACATTTTGTCATCTAAAATGTTGAAGAGTATTGGGCCAAGGATAGAGCCCTAAGGCAGCCTACTCAAAACCTCCCTCCAGTTCAGTGATGAGCACCCTTTGAATATGGTTTTCCAACAAGTTGTGAATCCACCCAGATGGTTAGCTGCAGATACATACCATCACGATATTCCCATATCCAGAAATTTCAAGGAACATCCCACCCATTTAGCACCTGCTGGCATGCAGTCATGTGCGTAACAAGCTGGAGGAGACGTATTTAGCCTCTGCTAACCAGGACGATAGTCCTGGCATGATAATTACAGAGCCAGCGTGATGCAGGGTTTTGAATGTCAGACTAGAACTGGGAAGTCCATGGTTCAAATCTTCACTCAGCTATGAAGCTCATTGGGAGACACTAGGCAGTCACTATATCTCAGTCTAACTTATCTTACAGGGTTGCTGTGAGGATAAGGCAGGGGTCGGGGTGGGGAGAAGAGCACCATGTACACAGCCTTGAGCTCCTTGGAAGAAAGGCATGATATAAATGCAATAAATAAACAAATAGTTTCTGTTTATTAGAGCAGGGCTGGGTAGAAGGTAGATTTCCAGATGTTTTGGATTTCAACTCCCAGAAGCCTCTGCCAGCATGGCCAATGGTCAAGAATGCTGGGAGTTGATGTCCAAAACATCTGGAGATCTACTTTCTGCCCACCTCTGTATTACAGGATATTTATGAAGAATACACTGTCTTTGTGGCTTATATCTCTTGTTCACTGCCTATAGAAGTCTCCTTTCAGAGGATGTCTACAACCATTTTTTTAAATGAAAGCAGAGATTCTCTGAAGCTTGAGCCATGCCCTAAAAAGCACCTTCGTTGCCTTGTGGGTGGCACAATTGTCCAGTTATCCCCTGCTTATAATGTGGCAAAGCTTTTGGAAAGCATCATCACACCTTGTGGTATTTCACAGACATCCAAAGCTCCTCGCCTTTTAAATGCAAAGCTATTTTGATCATGGTCATAAGCATATCTTTTATGCAAGATATATAGGCCTGAAAATAATTTAGACTAAGTTGAGCATTGTAAAAATGCTCTTATCTATGACCTTGCATTCCTGTTTCATCCTGCATTTTTTCCGTCATCACGTCTCCTTTTCTGTATTGGAAGAAATAAACCCAATGTCTGAAAATACATTTAATCATCCTTTATACAAAAAAGAAAACTGGATTTTAGCCTTCTGAATGCCAGTTTCTTACACTGTCACCTCTAAGAGCAATCCTAGTAGATCAGACAGAAATGTGGAGAAAGATACCTCATTCCTAGGGCCTTTCTCTTTAAGGCTCTAGTTTACTTGTCAGAGTGTTTAAGCATTTCATATTGTCTACCTCTCACCTCCCAAGCATCTTACATGCATCCCTTCCTGGAAACCTGTGGTACTTGCTCTTTCTGGCAGGAAGATGTATCCCCTGCTCCTCCCATCCACACCTTTACTTCTTTTTCTTTCTTGATCTTTGGAGGGTACCAACTGCTTCAACTCAAAATGTCAAATGTGTCCCTGCATTACTTGTCCAACCTGAGTAACCAAGAGTTGTGTCCAAGCAACACTTGATTGTGGGAAGAAGCCCTACCACGGAATAAGCTGTTCCTTCAGAATGGTGGATCAAACTTCCCGATGATCCCCATGTTTTAATCCACAGATCAGGCCCAATACTGTGCTATGAAAAATGTTCTTCCCAATATCCTAGGAAAATTAGATATTATCTTCTTTTGTTCTGATACTGTTTGCTGATCACAGAATCATAGAATAGTAGGGTTGGAAGGGGCCTATAAAACCATTGAGTCCAACCCCCTGCTCAATGCAGGAATCCAAGTCAGAGCACCCCTAACAGATGGCTGTCCAGCCTCTTCTTGAATGCCCCCAGTGTGAGATCTTTGTTACAACCCATATAACCAGTATTACTTCTCTTTTCTGATCCTAAATATACCTTTCTTAATTTGAATTTTGGGTTTTCACTTTGACTTTATAACCCCAAGTGGGCCTCCTCTGTGACTGACTACTCCTTCAGGCTACTTTCTTAGACCAAGGGCAAAGAAGGAAAGAATTGACTGAATTCATCTCATGGTGATGAGGAAATCTCTGCTGGCACTTACTCCCACCTTGGTCCGTAGTTATCACAAGATCTCTGTTAACTATTGTGCCCAGGGGCTATGATTTGAAGGACATGGTGGCACTTAGCAAACTGACAACCCTGGTTGGCTTTGGGAGCCTGCAGTGAGCCAACAGCAGTCCTGATCTGTTATGTTCATGACATCAAGATCCATCTAGTCCAGCATCTTGTTACCAGCAGTGACCAGCCAGGAGCTTTTGGGAAGCCCATAAGCAGGGTATAACAGCAACACTTCTTCTTCCTCGTTTGCAACTGGGATTCAGATGTACACTGCATCTGAATGTGGAGGCTCCATTGAGCTATCATCGCTAACAGCAGTTGATAAAACATCTCCTCCTCCATGAATTTACCTAATCCCATTTTAAAGCCATCTAATGAAGAGCCAACCTATTTTGTAGCAGTGAAGTCCATAAGATAAATATGTGTCATGTGTGAAGTACTTTCTTTTGTCCAAATCTACCATCACTGGATGACTTGGAGCTTATAGACAGAGGGTACTCTAATCCAGGCATTCCTGACTGAAGTTCCAAAACACTGAGCAGCAGATTCTCCATCGCCAGGTAAAATGACAAATGAAACACACTAAATTCATTCTTCTCCACGGACTTCAATGATCCTGTTCAATGACATAAGGCACTCCAACCTGGTTTGTGCATAGTCCACAAATGAAATCTTCTCCTACAATGATCAGCCAGGACAGTAGCTAGGCAGCAGCTAACATGAGCTAGAAAGAGAAAAGAAGAGGACAGGCAAGAAAGAGAGATTTGTATGCGAGCTTTTCATGTCCTCACTTACACAGAGAACGAAACTTCCCACATCACAAAAACCTAAAAGCTTTCATGTTGTGTTGAATGTGAATGCCCAGTGAAGTCTGTTAAGTATTCAAAAGAAGGACTCACAGAACAAGTGGGCAAGACGATCTTAATAGAGACCCAGCAACCTTGACTCTGGATCAGAAACAAGTGGGAAAGCAGTTTCTCTGACTTAGCCTGGCTTGCCACTGCTGGCCCCACACTCTGTGAGGCGGTCAGAGCAGGAATCATGGCTGCCTGAGCCAACAAGTAACTCCTGCATCAGCTTCCATCACTCCTCTCTGCTCTCCGGAAGGTTAGGATGAGTAAGCCAGTCCCTGAAGTCTCTCAGCACCCAGTGACTCCTCCCTCCCTCCCTCAGAATTCCACCAGGCAAAGGAACTCCTACCTGCACATTTCCACATTAGAAAGGAAACATGTGAGCCAAGACTCCATGCACTACTGAAGTGGTGTAGTAGCTTCTTCCCAATGGTTGGATCCCATGCTATTCCAGTAGCATTTGGAAAAAGTTGAATGGGGGAGGCAGATAATGTGGGAGGTTATCACACCAGCACCACATCTCTGGGGGAAGCAAGGGGGATAGCAGTACTGTCACAGGGACTGCAATTCTGTTGTCCGAACATGGTAAGATTGGCTAGTATCCAGCCATGGGGAAGCAGCCATCATGCCACTATGGTGGCCAGATGCAGAAGAAGACAGGACTCCTCCACCTTTAATGGTTGTGAAGAAGAGGGAATTTCAGCAGATGTAGCTCTCAGCAACCTGAGATTCCCTTTTCTATACAACTATAAAAAGTATAGGAGTCCTGTCCTCCTTCACGGTTCGCCACCCTATACACCTTTCTGGTAACATATGAAACGGAATAGCCATATGTGATAGGAGAATCTATGACATGCTATGTACAGACAGACAGACAGATGTGTGTACGTGTGTGCGTCCATGTGTGTGTGTTGTACCTTCCATGACAAAAAAAGAGACACAGATGGTTAAAAGAGGATGGAGCAAACAGGACTGGATTGCTACTTTTACATTTGCTCTGCTTTTATCATTACTTCTATCTGACAGGACGACACTAGTTAAGCTGTGGTAGCAAGAGGAAATCCAGTGCTGAGGAAATCGACATTGATTTAATGTTTACTTAGGATCTGCTCCACCAATGAATTGCAGATGTTGGCTTTAATTGTCACATTCTGGTATGCTGGAGCAGCATGAATCTGTAAGGGTGCTTTGTAAATCAGCCTGCCAGACTCACATTACATCTTGCACTTTGCCAGCTATTGTAGGAAAAAAGATGCTCCTAAAATACTAAACATTCAATGTCTCTCTCTGTGGTGCTGGAAAGCTGCATGTGATTTTAGCTTCCAGTTGAAAACAGATCCAAAAACTGTCAGTCTCTCTTTTCTATCTAATCTTACCCTCCCCCACTCACCCCAGCACACTGTGATTCAGGCTATACAGTACTGCAGCTTGACCCATACACTGCATTGGGGGTTATGTCCATTTGCATTGTGGGTTATGTCCATTTGCTATAAAGTGGGGGCATGGAAAGTCATTTAAAGCACTGCACTAACAGATATGGGGGGTGAAATCTTCCCAGTGCCTGGGCTTCCCCCCCCCCACACACACACACACCTGCTTCTCCCCATTTTCCCACTGGTGCGGCTCTGAAATTGTAACTCCCTTCAGCAGGAAAACAGCTGAGGCCCAACACTCATTCAAGATTTTCTAGGAAACCAGTATGACCCACATTGTGTCATACCAGCATTGTGATGGTTGCTGCCATAATGTTTAGTTTTGCCTTATATCTCATTTCAAATTTTTTCCAGCTTTACAATGAATGAAAATCACATATATTTCCTGATGAAAAAAATTAGGCAGCTTCTGGGCAGGCCCTGAAACAGCACCATCATTCAGTGCTTCCAGTTCATCATTCAGAGGTACCAGTGATGTCTTCCAGAACTTGAAAATATAAAAACACTTTCCATGTGGCTTCTATTATCATCTTATCTGGCTTGCAACTGAATTCAATGACATAGCTTCTACCATTGGACCTAATATAACATTTGTCTCTGCATCCGAGCTACCATGACATAAGCAGAATACAGAAATTAGGTTTGATAGACTACAGCTAATTTCGGAGTACAGGTGTGATAATCTCAATACAGGGGTTAAAAACACCTGGTGGGGGGGAGTCCTCAAACTACTGGTAGATAACACACACAACTCAATATTATTCCCTGTCTTGGAATAATAATCATGTAAAAGACAGGACCACACTGGAAGCCACTCCTATAAACACATGCTGTACATTCAAAAGCTCACATGACTTGTCAACTTGTGTGAACAGTGTAACATGAGGAGCTCCCACAACACTTTGTTCAAAAAACGATTTTCTTTTCACAAACATTGCTGCCATTTAATCCAGTAAAGATAGCCCAAAAAACACAAAAAAACATGCAAACTTTAAAGTAATTGCAAAATAAATTATTTTTGAGACAACCATCAGACAAGACTGAGAAACAACATACTAAAAGTTGCATTAACCAGCTCAATGAAAAATGTGTTGGTTTGTTTCATCCCAAGTTGTTGTCAGGCTGTCCGTATTACAGAGTGGATAGGGACAGCCACTCAGGGCACTGCAAGCAAAACTTTCTCTGCGGCCTTCAAAGGTCTCATGACTTTGCAGCCTGTCCCCAGACTCTGAGTAGTGGGGCATGCTCCAAACTGTTGATCAGAGCTGAAACTTTCCCCTTTCCAGAGCTTAGAGACTTTGATGACAGGGATATTTAGGCTGGCAAGATGGAAGGCACAGGTGTATTGACTTCTGAGAGGGGTCTGGATGCAGAATTAATCCAAAGGTGCAAGGAGTTGCTCAGGTTGGGTGTGGCATGTTGGTGACAGGCAGTATTGATGCTAGCGAAGTGATATGGGCATGCAAGATATTGATACACTGTGGTGGATAGTGAGCAATACATTGGTCCTACTGTTGGCCCCTTCCCCGGTCAAAGCCAGGTGTTTGGGGGAGACTGGTGTGAAAAATGTATGGCTAAGTCCACAGGGCATCTGTTGGGTGGTGAATTTGGCCCTGCTACCCATTTGAGTTAGGTACCATCGCCTTACATGTTACACCAGTTATACAAGTATACCACCTGCATAAGGTGTGAAATGTGCCAATATGCATCACATCTGAAATAGTTTGAAATTTGGAATATGAAGTAGTATTTAGAAATAGTACCATTTGAAATAAGGAATAGTACTTAGAAGGTAGCCTTGGGGATGCTGCTTTGAGGGCCAATTTCCAGCAAGCGCTTTGTGCAGAAATTTGTACAAGCTGCATACCTGATCCTTCAGACAGAGTCCAATCCTATGCAGAGCAGATTGTATTCCCAAACCAGGGTGGGCCTGTTTTCATCTCCAGACCAGGCCTGAACCCAGACTGAAAAGGATTCAGATAATCCATTTCATCCAAACAATGGAAATTAGAGACTGGCCAATAATTATCAAGGGTGGTGGGAGCCAATGAAGGCTGTTTGAATAAAGGTCTTGCCACTGCCTCCTTTGGAGAAGTCACAGCATGGCATTCTTCCAAGGACACATTCATAATCTCCACCCTCCAATTGCCCAGCTGGCAGCTCTTATAAACCAGGTTTATATTGATCACCCACCCACCACCCACTACCCACCCCTTATATTAACCATGGCTTACTGTACTGTGCATGTAAGTCACTTCGAGTCTGCTTTTGCGGTGTTCATCCACAAATACACAAAATCTACCACTGCCAAATTCTGCACTAGCTGCAGTTTCCAAACTGTCTTCAAAAGCAGCCCAATGTCCAGTGCACTGCAGTGATCTAACCTATAAGTTACCAGAGCATTGACCACTGATACTAAGCTATCCCTATCCAGATAGGGTAGAAACTGGGCTACCAATTGAAGCTGGCAGAAGGCACCCCATGCCAAGGAGACCACCTGAGCTTCCAGGTGGTCTCCTTGGATCCAGGAGGACCCCCAAGATGTGCACCAGCGCCTTCAGGCAGAGTGTGACCCCATCCACAACCAGATGCAATTCACCTATCCAGATGGAGAAATCACCCACCAGCAGAGTCTCAGTCGTAAGCCTCCGCTTATTGGCTCCCATCCAGTCCATTACCAAGGCCAAGCACCAGTTCAGCACATCCACTGCCACACCTGCCTGAGATAAAAATGAGAAGTAGAGTTGCATATCATCAGCATACTGATGACAATCCAAACTCCAGATGGCCCCACACCAGTGGTTTCATGTAGATGCTAAACAGCCTGGATTTGGTTATCTTGCCCAGGAAAGCAATCAGTCCAACTGGCTTATAATAGTTCAGATATAATTGTTCAGATCTTCTGGATCAGGGAGGGCTTCTTAAGGAGGAGTCTTACCGCCAGCTCTTTCAGGTGACCCAGGACCACTCCCTCCCTGACCCAACCAGCTGTCCCTTCCCTGCTAGATTTCATCAGCCATGAATGGCATGGATCTAACATGCAAATGGTCACATGTACCTGTACAAGCATCTTGTACACATCCTCAAGCAATACTAACTGAAACTCATCCAATAATACTGGACCAGACTGCACTCTGGACACCTCATGGGATCTATCTGCTAAAACAGAGTGGAGTCAATGTCCTGATGGATGCAAGCAATGTTATCCTCAAAATACCAAGCAAAAAGATCACAGCAGTCTAGTGAGGGTTCAACCACCTCCTTGGGCCAGTGTATAATAGCCCCGAACTACCCAGAAAGCTTCACTGGTCAGCACAGGGAGGATGCAACAGAGGCAGTGTAGCAGTGCTTCTTCGCTGCCTTCACCGCCACTAAGTAAACTCAGTGTTGATCACATACTAGTTGCCTCAAGCATCTCACTAGAATCTGTTTTTTTGCACACTTGTCACACCCAGGCTTCAGATTATTCCTCCTCTCCATCTGGGGAAGAAGATGAAATAGCCCCATAACAACCTGAAATAATTCTGCTGTACGACACTGGGCTGATGCAATGGAGGCAGAAAAGACTTATTAAATGTCCTCACTGTCATGCAATAGATGAGGAGTGGGCAACTTGAGGTCCTCCCAGGGGAGGGGCATAGCTCAGCGTGGTAGAGCACATGCTTTGCATGCAGAAGGCCCCAGGTTCAATCCCCGGCATCTCCAGGTGGGGCTAGGAAAGAATCCTACCTGGAACCCTGGGGAGCCGCTGCCAGTCAGTGTTGACAATACTGGGCTAGATGGACCAATGGCCTGACCCTGTATAACACAGCTTCCTATGTTCACACAGGTCACCTATGTTCAGATGTTTTGGCCAACAACTCCCATCATCCTTCACCATTGGCTATGCTGGCTAGGGCTATAAGCCAAAACATCTAGAGGGCCACAAGTTGCCCACTGCTGGACTAGATCCTAACCTGGGCTCTAAGCTGGGTTCCTATGAATGGGTTCATTTGGTTACCCTGCTAGTATACAACAAATAAATGGTAGCAGGACTGAAGGGCACCTGGGAAACATGGTTCCCCCACCCCCCTGACTCTTACTTTTTCCCTCTGAAAGCAGTTTTGGGATAAAGTAGATCTAGATGTTCTTGTGTCAGCTGCTAAAGAAAGCTCTAAACCCACAGATCCTTGAGCATATGAGAAGGTGAAGCATGTAGGTCGAGACATCAATGTTACCTCTTAGGCCCAAGCTACATAATATATGCTAATATGATGGCAGCAGGCCCACAACTTTAAACATGGGTCTGTCCCATTCATATTTAAAGCAGGGATAGTGTGATTTAAAGGAACAAAGGAGCATGTAAGTGAATGTCCTGAAATCCCCCCCCCCTTATTCCCACAGTCCACCCTACACCCACACCCACCTGGGTGATTTTTCCCAGCAAGTCTCTGATAGCAGAAATGAGTAAAACCTGGAGAATAGCTGTAGGGGAGGGGAGAATTCAGATCCTTCACCCCATTCTCTCAAATTAGTGGAACAAGGAAAAGCAAATTATGAGCACTGCTCTTTGGACTTATCCGTCAAACAGTTCTTTACAAAGGTTCTTTTCACTTATTAAAGATCGGATCATTTTGCCTTAATTTAGCCATTGTTGCTCTTCCAAATTGGGCTGCCTATGGCCAATTTTGGCAGAGAAATTTGCTCGAGATCATCCTTTCTATATTAGCCAGCTATAACTATTTTTATGGATTCCAATTCATCTCCATCCCAAGAGGACAAGTGCTTGAAGGCAGTACATAATATAATTAAGAATTTGGAGTGCCTCTGCTATTTGAGTCCCAAAGGTCAGCTGAAGTCAAAGCTTTGCATTAGGCAGGTCCCACACTTATAGTAGTCAGAGGAGTAAATCTGCATAGTTGAAAAAACAGTATTAACACCACAAAGGAGACCATTCCCCAGCATGTCCCTGAGTAGTCTCTGACATACTAGCAGTGCCAACAGGGATACTGGAGAAGCAGCAAGATAGTTTCTGAGACAAACATTTGGGCATAAGAAAGAGGTGGAGGGTATACCTCTTCCCATACCTCCAAGTAAAGACAAAAGCTTTGGGCCTCAGCGAAGAGATCTGGAGATGGGAAAGAAGTGTCCCCTGGAGTTAGCAGCACCTGAGGTCAAAGGGCCATGTACAGCCTTGAAAAATACCCACTCTTCCCAGGCTTAAACAGGATAAAAGGACTACTAAAACACATTCTCTTCAACACATCTCTGCTCTTTTCTTTATGCTTCAAGTTGCCTGTATCTTATACAACAAATTTTATCTTGGTGCAACCCCAAGGATTTGAGGAGCATGCTTCCTTATTTTGCAGTCATTTCTCCTTTGTAATACAATAAGGCAGTTCATGAGAGGACTGTAATTCTATCTTTTCAAACAACAGCCTCCTTTAGTTAAAATCCAGATGCCGCAGGAGCAGCCCCTTGAATAAGATACCCAGGGGTTGGTAGCAGGGCTCCGGTGCCCTGCAAAGGTCCTTGCTCCACCCGTAACACACAAAGGCAGAACAACTTACACCGCCTCACCAACACAAACATACATAACTATGCATATTGCATAATGTGTATAGGGCACATACATTATTTTTTATTTTGCCATTAGTAGCAGATACTTTGAAACTAACAGTCCATCCACAATAAGGGCTTCTTACAATTTTGATTTACAATGCTCAGAACAGAATCTGGTGCACTTTACATTTACTTTCAAGAGAACTAGGATTTTGAAACATCTTGGTCTTGGTGGCCACCTACTCTTAACAGCAGACACATATCCTCCAGCCCTTTGAGAAAGAAAAGGGTTGATCGCACCTTCTTCGTCCACAAAAGCACTAGCTACACTGGACATTCCTGGAACTACTTTACCCAGGATTCTAACCCCAGTTTCTTCCGGAGGCCACTTTCTTTGCCAAAGTTTATTGTGGCTACCAGAAGAGGCCAAAGTGGGCTTGCGGTTGTCAGGAGACACTGCAAACAAACAAAGCACAAAGGGTGGACTGTGCTAGGGATGTGTGGCACCATTACTCTCCTCTGAAAGATGCCTAGAATTTCTCTGGAGAAAGCAAAGGCAGGTCTGGGAATTCCACACTAAGGCAGAAGTGCTCTTGCCCTTCTCTGTCACCTGCCAGTCAAGAGAAGCATTGCCTTCCTCTTGTTAACTGAAAGGGAAGATGGTGACCTTAGACATTACGTCCCCCCCTTAAATCCAAAAAGCACAAACAGAATAAAATGACCCCTGAATTTTTCAAAAGTCTTTTCATTTCAACCAGTGCAACAGCAGGAGACAGAGGAAAATTCAGTCTTCTCAAGTTTTGCTGTACCTCCAATCAATATTTTGTATGATTAAGTATGCTATCCAAAGCATATTTATCCAGACGCAAGTACACTTGCAGTCAGTGGGACTTGCATAGGAAACTTATTTAGGATTAGGCCATTGGCATTGCTTTTTGCAAGAGGAATAGTTTGAGCCTAATAAAACAGAACTCTTGTACACATACCTGGCTCAAACATCCTTACCTTGATTTCAAGGAGCACAACCCAACCTCTGGAATTCAAAATGTGCCATACTTTAATCGATACCATGCCAAATGATTAAAGCCAGCTCTTAAGTGAAATGAAGAAGTAACATGTCACCACTGTCTTTTCACCAACTTCAAGGCAGCCTATAGTAATGACTCCAAATATGTTGTTATCAAAGCACAAGTGCTTAAGCATCACATCCAAGATTGCTCAGACAAAGGAGTGCTGTGAATGCTCCCAGCACCTGTCTGAACACAGAGGCCAGGTTCGCACAGTCACTCCAGCCCCCATGGCTTATTGAAGCCATGGTGGGTTGTGGCAAGTGCCAGCTGCCCTTCTGAATATTCAAGCTGTGCTGAGTGGTCACTGTGGCTTATCATGTCATGCGAACCCAGTGAGGGTGGCTTATGCAAGGGTTAAACAATTCTGAATAACCCATGGGCTGTTTTAGGGTTGTGTGATGTGGTGTCATGTGAACCGGCCCAGTACTTATTATGAGTGCTCATTTCCTTATCCAAACTCCTGAATTTTCCAGACAGAGGTCATTTCTGTGGATCCTTTGTGTCAATTCAGCTTCCAATTTCAAAATCCATAAACAAAACAGGGGAAGCAAGAAGCGGGGGTGGAGTCAGGACAATAATCTCACACTCAATGATTTGGATGACATTTAAATTAACACTTTATAGTTTGACTGTCGATGCAAAAGTTGCCATTTAGAGAGAGGAGGGAGAAAGGGTCTCTGCAAAAACGCCTACCCAGGCAACCAAGCTGACATTCCCTGGGCCCGTCTACATGGGAGGTTTTCTCCAATGCTGCTGTGGCTTAAAGTTGTTAGGGACACATGACATCATGGCCACTCTACAGCCACCCCAGAGTTTACCTGTGGGGAAGCCACATTTTTGCAGTGTACTTTTAGTCCCTTGTTTTTCTTTAAGTCGGCTCCCCTGCAGTTCAGCGGCTGTGTGCCCATCCCTCTGCTTTAAATTTGGCATGATCGAGGTGTTCCTAGGGGTATGTATTTCACCTGGCCATGCCCTCAATAACTTAGGTAACTAAAGTAACTCACCTGACTTTCCAGCACATCAAAGCCCTACAGTGCTCTTTCAAGCCTTCAGAATCACCCTGCACTCCCATTTTGCCGGTGGGAGTAATTAGCCTCAGCTATTATGCACTTATTTGATGTTTCTGTAACTTCTCTTTCCCAATGTTGTGTTAAATTTATTCACTTCTCTGATGCATAAGAGCTTTATTGGAGTGGCAATCTGGTGAGGTCTCGGGATCATGGGAGCCTGTCATTGAGAGCAGGGAGAAAGTGCCCAGAGAAGGAGAAAGGGGGTAGTGGTGGAAGCTTTAACTCCACAACAGTTTGCTGGAATGAGGCAAAATTGGGGGGGATGCTCTCGGGGGGAGCCTTCAGATGCTGCACTCGAGAATTGGGGATTTTGGCTTCTTCAGGAAAATCTGCACACACTGGGGAAAATGGGGTGGGAACAATAACTCCGTGAAAATTTGCTGGAATGGGGCAAAATTGGGTGTGGGTGGGCTGCCCTCATGGGAAGCCTTCAGATGCTGTACTGGATAATTGGGTTGTTTTTAGAGAACTGTGAATTAGTTACTCTCCATTCATAATAATGTAGTAGCAGGGGGGAGCCTGGACATGGGCTGGGAAACCAGCCTCTCTCATTGGTTGAGCAGCCCCTGCCCAGTTGATGATGTTCAGTTCTACTCCTCCCACCAAACCCAGAAGAAATGGTCCTTTCAAGTGCTGTTTGACCCATGAAAACTGGATTTTAAAGGTATGGTACATTCAGCTTTTCTTGCTTCATGTGTCACTGATGGACCAAACCTGATTCCACGAAAATGCGGTTAATACTCCAACGCACTTCTCATTCCGTTGTCGTGAAGATCCCCCACCCAAGTCTTTCCTCATCGTCCTGCTCGTTTCATTGTCACCAGCACTACATGACAAGATTTCCACTTCAATCTAGCTCTAGTGACTAGCACAACTAGTTGAGGCAGGGTGTGGATGCTCAACCAAGTGCACATCCTGTTGAAAGCAAGGCAGTGTAGACTGGTGACATTTACTCCAGAAGGGGATCTCACTGAAAGTATCATAGCATTGATGGGAATTGCACTGCATTCCTTTCAATGGGATGTGTATTCAAATGTCCATCTGAATGCCCCTTTGAATGATGCATATTCTTGCCGTAGTCAACCACAAACCACAAACCAGGCTGAAGAAGCACATTCCCTCTTCCCTCCAACCCCTACCACCTTGTGAATAATCTTCCATCCTTTGCAAAAAGACTGTGAAAAATAACTAGAAAAGATGGTACATTTCATGAGGGACTATATAAATGTTCACAAAACACGCCACTCCCATTTCAGCTCAGTACTCATTTATGTTTTCACAAGCTGCGAGAATTTTCCATATTTTCTCCTTCCACTTGAAATGGAGCATGTAATTTTCCATAAAGAGGAGCCCAAAAACATGCATAAATTTGAGACAAAGGTAGCGGGAGGGGGGAGTAGGAGAGAACCTTCTCTAACATGGATCTGTTGGAGTGGAAAAGGACTGGCTTCATTTTATCTTACTGGATTTTGTGTTATGAAAGGGCTGCCAACCATTTAATTAGTGTGCAAATAAACACATTGTTCTTCCTTGTTTGCCTTCCTATAGTACAGTTAGACTAGGTTACAACATCCAAACAAGGTTCAAGACTAGGGCTTTCTTAAAGAAGAGAGTGCTAGCCTGTGTCATTCTCTAACAGCACAGGTTTTTTCTTCCTGGCAGTGTTCTGATTTTTTAAAGATGTCAAAGATGCAAACTGCATCAGGAGGTGACTGGATAAATTTCATACTACGCATCTTCTGACTTCTCTTACCGGTTTTTAATTTCTTTTCCTTTGTTTTAGAGAGGGGGTGGGGGGACAGAGAGAGAAGCTGGCCTGTATCCTGCCCGTACATGCAAAGTAAAGATGAAATTTTATGGGTGGAGGCAGTTTGACACATGATGCCCCACTCTTTTAACATCCTGCCTTCCCAATCTCAGAGTTGTACAGCTGCACTATTTTATGCAGAAACCACAGAGGAAGGACACCTTAAAGCAGCGAAGCTGACAACAGAAATAAAACTGCAGCCATAGCACCACTGGAGCTTGGCAGATACTAATGAGTAAAGCACAATCTGGGTGTTAACATATATAAATCTGTCATCGTAAGCAGGCTGAACGGTCATCATCGTATCCACATTAGAAGACTGTGTATAATTTGTAGGGCCAGTAGTTCAGAACAAAGTACACCTTTTATAAATTCTCAGCTACAAATAAATGGGTGTTTGTGAGAAACTTAAGATCTTTAGTAAGGAAATTCCATGTGGGTTTTGGATGTTTTAAGGCTGATAACCCTCTCTTCCCTGTTGCTATTTTCCAGTGGCTTGTTAACCACCTTGAACAAGCCAACAACAAACGATGGGTTCTCAAGGTGGCTTGAGAAAAATACACCACACTGCATAGTTAACAAGCCACACTGGGGAAAACGTGGTGCATTCAGATAACATGATAACCCATGTTTCAACTACAATTCACGATTCAATAACAACCCACAATCAACCACTGAGTGTGGGAGTGTGGGTTAGCGTGTTGTGTAAACCCGATGACTGGGTTCGCACAGCATGCTAACCCACAATGGTTTATTTTCTGGAATAACCCATGATGGCTTAGAGTGTCATCTGTGAGCTCTTTTCCCCATACATGGTGGCTTATTTCCCCTAAATAAGCCTCCCTAAGAACCCACAGTCTGCAGTAAGGGTTGCTTTACCTACGGTGGTGTCCTCTGTCACGCCAGCACGGACTACAGTGATTGCCTACAGAGCCGCTCGGCAAGAGCAGCAAAAAAATGCCGCCGCCACTCTACTCCTGTTGAGCGATCTCTGTTCCTGAGATCTGTCTAGCAACGGATTGCACTGCAGCTGGCATTCCAACCTCTTTAAGGATGGCGGAGAATTCTGCCACAGATTCCAGTGAGGCCGGATTCTTTAGAATCCAGCCCCCCGGAATCCATGGCGGAATGGTCTCCTGCCCGCCCCCCCCGCGGAATCCCCCGGGGATGGCACTTACCTGGAGCGGATTCGGCGGTGGATTCGGTGGCGGCAGCAGCAGTGGCTCCGGCGGCGGCTGGTTTCCTGGCCAGCCACGGCAGGGCTGCTGCCACCGCCATTGCCATCCTTGCACCGTGACAGGCTACGTAAGAATTTATGTAGCCTATCACGGCTAACGTAAAAAAAACCCAAAAAACGCAGCGTACGCAAATGGCGGCGGCTATGGCGGCCGCCATTTGCATGGCCTATTTTTCGCCGACTTATCTTACGTCGATATTTATGTAAGATAAGTCGGTGAAAAATAGGCCACGCAAATGGTGGCCGCCATAGCCGCTGCCATTTGCATATTTTTATATGCAAATATATATTATATTTGCATATAAATATTTGCATATTTATATGCCATTTGCATATAAAAAAAATTTTTTACGTTAGCTGTGATAGGCTACGTAAATTCTTACATAGCCTATCATGGCTGTCTAGCTGGATGCAAATGGCGGCCGCTACGGCGGCCGCCATTTGTGTCTGCACCAGGCCGTCCGCAGCTGGAAATCCAGCTGCACACGGCCCTGGCCGGCTGCTCCACAGCCTGGCCACGGAGCAGAGCCAGCCGTTGAGGATTCCGGGGGGGAGGACCGGATTGCCTCCCCCCCCCATCAAGGATTCCGCAAGGAGGGACGGAGCAAAGGTAAGTGACTTTCGTACATCCCTAGTTTGCCGCCTGAGTCCTTCCTCCCCTCCACCCTGGGGATGCACTCTGTAAAGTTGCTTTTGCTTGCACTTGTGTCTAACTGGCACAGCGACCTTGAGCAAGCTTGTTTTCCTGCCACATTCAACTGTGTCCCCAACTCCAAAACAGCTCTCCCACTCCCTCCTGCACCTGTTCTCAAATGGTTTCATGTGTGGATAAATCCTCGCTTTCCATGGAAAAGCAAAGTCGCGCTATTATCCAGTAGTGCATCTTGTGCCTCCCCATAAGGGGAACCTGTATATTAACCTGTATATTCCATTCCAGCAAACTTTCAAGGAGTTGGAGGCTCCCCTCCCCTTTTTGATGCAATGTTCCCACTATGTAAGCATCCCACTTGTCCAGTCAGGCCACCCCTTCCCAACTCAACAGTCTTTTCTTCCCCTCCCTACTAGGGATGTACGAACTGTGTAAAATCCACTCTGTCTGTGTTTTGCAGATTGTCAGGCGCCTTTTGTTCCATCGTTTGCTCACAGATGGATGAGAATTTTTTTTCTGCCATGCGGAAAATAACTATGTAAGAGGTTTCATAACAATTTACATAATGTACCTTAGGACATAACATTTAGTGTATTGTCCCCCATTCCATTCAACTTTTCCTCAGCAGAAACTTGCATATTTTCCTATGAATAAATATGTGTAAATTTCAGGAAAGTAAAAAAAAAAAAAAATTGGAAAGTGCATGGACTCCACGCAACCTGAGTGGGTCGCTCCGCAGCAGATTCCGCAGGTCAGATTCTTAGAAATCCGAGCTCATTTTACTCTGTTTTGAATTTCTCCAGCATCCTTACTGCCTACAACCCACAAGACTGAACCTCTCCCCACAATTTTTCACTGCCACCGTCAGCCCCCAAGCTAGCTATGTAACGTCCCCTCACAACCCAGAACCGATGCCAAATAGTGCTTTAGTAGATTCAAAGCAGTATTAAGCAAGCCAAATAAGCTGCTTTGTATGACAATAACATTTTTCTTTTTATTTTGTGTTGTTGGTTTACTGCTGGTAAGGGTGGAGCCATCAAAGGCTTGGAAATTGGGGTGGCAGGTAAGGAATAAGGGCTAGGGAAGAGGGGGTAGGAGAAGGAAGGGAAGGGAAGCAAATGCGGCAGTGGCTACGGATCGACACAGGGTTGAGAACAGGGCAAAGTGGCAGAGGCAGAAGATGACGCTCCTCGTGCAAAGTGGACCAATCAGAGACAGGCTGTTGACATAGCAGCAGTGCGAGGGATGGCAAGATATGGTTTCCACCACAAAGGAAGCTGGGATACCTCCCCAGCCAGACAGGAGGACTACAGGGAGAGGAGGGGCAAGTGGGGGAAATAGACTACCCTGTGGAGCTTATTTGTCAGATTGTCTGTCAGGGCACAGTAAGCTATTTGCAAAATAAGCTCCTGTGCATAGCTTATAAGCCACCATGGGTTAACGTGACATGTGAACAGGCCCTCTGTGGTGTAGTGGTTAGAGTGTTGGACTGGGACTCAGGAGATCCAGGTTCGAGTCCCCACTCAGCCATGAAGTTCACTGAGTGACTTTGGGCCAGTCACTCTCAGCTTAACCTACCTCACAGGGTTGCTGTGAGGATAAAACGGAGAGGAGGACCACCTTGGATTTCTTGCAAGAGGAAAAAAGGCATGTAATAACAGTAACAATAATATAAATGTATCCCTGCCTCATAACCTCACTCTTCCACATTTACCACACCAAGTTGCCCAAAGGTCTCAATCTCTTAAACTTTCCCATCTTGGTGCCTCTCATACACTAAACTCCCTCAAAGGACACCAATATGGTTCTACCTCTCTCTTCCCTCAAACCACAGCTCAAAACCTACCTCTTCTGTGAAGCCTTTTGGCTTAACCCCTCACCAAATGAAGTGAAGCATCCCTTTCAGCACTGCCTCTCTGTCCACCTTCTCTTCCCTCTTTCTAAGAGTATATTGTAAGTCCTTATAGGCAGAAGCTTATCTGTTGTTAATACTGCTCTATCAAACACCTTGCAGACAGATGGTTCTGTATATTTTTTTTAAAAAAAATGCTTTATTCTTTCACAAAAAAAGCTTAATAATGGTAGAGACTTCTGTAAAAATAGAGATGGCTGAATTTTCCTGCATTCAAGGAACATATATTATTAACACCATGTCATTCTTTGCATTGGAAGACATGGCAAACTGAATAAGAGAAATATATGCTACAGAAAGTAGTTTAGCCTAAACACTTATTCTGTTTCCTATCACTTAATGAAAAGAAGCCATTTTTGAGTCAGAACAAAACACCCATTGAATGTCAAGACCAGTTGACATTGTTTTGCTTTCTTTCAAAACAATGCTAATAATAAATACAATTACTAAAATATGCAGGCTTGATTCCTGGATAGATGTGGCAGCAGCCACACACTCCAAAGCATCTACAAAGGATTCTGGGTTAAACTTCTCCATATGTCTGCAAGGGATTAAATTTACACTGGCAGTAATTCTGGTTTGCATTTGTCTGCCACAGGATGGAGTATGCTGGTGAAACTGTATATACATACATATGTGTTTGAATTTCATGCTTACATCCATGGAAAAAATATCTTTTCATTTCCTTTAAATTGTGAACAGGTGTTGTCACCTCCTGAACTTAACTCCTATGTTACAACTTCATGGTGTGAGGGGGAAAGGGATCAGGGAGGGGGTTCTGTTTGAAACTGAAGGGTTTTTGTTGGCCAGCACATGATGTGTTGATAAACCCTACAGTTGAACATGTTAGAAAATCAAATGAAACTAATAAAACATGAAGGGAAAATCTTGTTACAGAAAGGAAGAGAAAGGAAGAATGCAACTATTATTTTAACATTGGAACAGGCAATGAAAGTTAACATTACCAATGCCCACAATTGAGACTCTCCTTACCTATGAAGCTATCAAGGCCTGCTGTTATCAATTACATCAATGCCACTTTTTAGAATAATATGCTCATATTTGCAGTGTGCCCCGTCTTCTTTCTGTACTGAGGAGCGCAACACAGGAACTTCCCCCCAAGTCAAACACACCAGGCATTCAGATCTCACCACACATCTGTGTAGCTACCCATAGAATCTCTAGCTCCAGAGGGATGAAAGAGGAAGACCCCAGGGCTTAAATACTCATGTCTTTTTGCCACTTTGTTTTAGATAACTACCAAGTGAACTGGTACCTCAGACATGAAGGGTGACAAGGGTGTGGGAGACTCCTGTGATTGATTGGGCACAATCCATAGGGGTATTTTCTTACACGGCCCATTTAAATCAATGAGAGCTGCGCAAGAGAACTACTGTACACTTGGGCAGCTCTCATTCCTTTCAATGAGGCTGTATATGAGGAACATCTTAATTAGTGGGGGGAGAATCACCATGTGCGTTGTCCCCCTTAAGCGCCAAAATGCTTTGGGCCAGTCCTGAGCCTACTTTCTACTAGTTACTAATGTAAGTGAGTATCAGTAGATAACAGCAACATACCGTTTGCTTAATGCAGATGGCACTATCCCAGTGTACCACAAAAAATGTAACAGGAATAACTGAGAGGGGAGCTGGTTATGACATTGGGACTTCAGTAAATTTCAGGTGAAAACCTAGATGCTATCTGTTGTAAGAAAACATCGTATTGCCAAACTTAAACAGATTAGGATTATATATTACAAAATTCTGCCAATGGGCCCTTTTTCACTTCTTATGCATTAGTCAATGCATTAGAAATAAAGCAGCACTCTGTGAGATTGACCAGTACAACCTTTCTTGGTTGGTTAGTTTGTTGTTTTTATATTGTCCTAGATCCTCTACAATTTGCTTTCACCTTTCTTGCTAAATAGCAAGTGCCATACAGTTAAACAAGTAGCTGGCACTCTGAGAAACGTTTGCTAAGTAGTCAGAAGGGGAGTGGGGACCATAAATTAATTTGTGGTATTTTTCCAAGATGGCAAATTGCACCTGAATTTTGCACTTCAGATGTTTTCACAGCCTTTTCATTAAAATTATTTTTGAGGCATAGATTAATGAAGTCACCAGACACCTGTCATATGTTTCACACACAGATGACTTTCTGGCACTAATAATGTCAAGAAACATACTGAATAAACAGAAAGTAGAAAGAAAAAATATTTCTTTGGGTACTGAGGCTGGATTTTATAATCTCCTTTAATACTTTTCTTAACATATGCCATGATGTCAAGGTACTGTATTTTGTACAAGTCACAAGATACATAAAGAAACAAATGATTCAGCAACAAATGCTATTTTGCAGGCAATTCTTTATTCAGTAAATATTAATATTTACTTATACTATAATAATTGCCCTTGGGAGACACACTTCTGATTTTCAATAGCAAAACAAGACCTATAACAAAAAGCAGAATTCCACATCAGTGAGCAGTATCCAACTGTGTAATTCCGTAAACTTAAATAACACTAGAGGAACTCCGCTAAATCTTTCCATTGTGCAAGTGGCTGCTCATTAGGTTTGCACAACCAGTTGCACAAGCAGAATGCACAATCAGTTGCACAACAGGTTACACAAGCCAAATGCACAACTGGTTGCACAAGCCAAATGCACAACCAGATGTACAATGGGTTGCACAAGAATTATGCACAACGACTTGCACAAAGGCTTGCAAGAGCATAATGCACAACCGCACTTGTGCAAATGTAACTTTAACTGGAATCTTCTCTTGCGCATACTTTCTGCTAGTACAACACCATTTGCCCTAATGGAATGACACAGTTGGATACTGTCCAGAGTATTTAAGAAGTAGATGATTTCACCTTGCCAATATAATTCTACAGGGCACTGATAGCCTTCTCATCCAATGGGTAAGAAGGTCCCACCTGCCCATATGGTTCCAACATTCTAAAACATGTGCCGCAGTGCAGGATTGCTCTATGGAAAAGGGGCATTCATGTGTGTGAATGTGACCTACTGATACAAAAAATTGTTTATTTATTTATTGTTATGTGACCTACTGATATAAAAATTTGTTTATTTATCGTTATATTTCTATACCACCCCATAGCTGAAGCTCTCTGGGCGGTTCCCAAAAATTAAACACCATTAAAATACATTATATAAAATATAAAAACCATTCACATAATGACATAAAGCAAATAACACAGACAACAACAACATATATCTAAAACAATTTAAAACAACCAGCCAGATACAATCAAGAGACTCATTATATGCTGCAAAATGTCTGAGAGAAGAGGGCAATTTTAACCTGGCACCGAAACGATGACAATGTTGGCGCCAGGCGGGCCTGATTATTCAACAAATGGGGAGCCACCACTGAAAAGGCCCTCTCCCTTGTTGCCACCCTCTGAGCCTCCCTCAGAGGAGGCTCCAGGAGGAGGGCCTTAGATGCAGAGAGTAGTGTATGGGCCGGTTCATGCCAGGAGAGGTGCTCTGTCAGGTACTATGGTCCCAAGCCATGTAGGGCTTTCTAGATCAAAACCAGCACTTTTAATTGGGCTCGGAAGCACATAGGCAGCCAATGCAAGTAGGCCAGAATAGGTCTTATATGTTGAGACCTTCTGGTCCCCATTATCAGTCTGGCTACTGCAGCTTCTGAACCATCTTCAACAGCAGTCCCACATAAAGTGCATTGCAGTAATCTAACTAAAATATCCTTGCTACAGGCATCTGCACTATGGATGTTTTGGGATAAGGCAAACCAAGGCTTGAAAAGAGAGGTAAGCACTTCTCCAAGCTGCAGACAAAAGCAGAATGCCTAGCATCACTTACATGTTCCGGCAGAAAGAGACAGCTCCTCATAGTTCCTTCAGAAAATGGTTGCGTGTTTTTATAAGTACTTTTGAAGAGCGTGAGCTCTTCATTTTATAAAGAGATTGAATAGCTACATTTTATGGCTTCAGTTTACTTTTGATACTGATATTTAGTTGCTGAATGACCAGTGGTAAAAATGTATTTTAAAGGGGGCATTCAGTAGCAGCCAAAGAAAACGACTTCACAGGATCAGTTTTATACACAAGCTGTACAACATACACAGAACGTTTGTTTTCCCAGACTACAAATAATTCTACAGGACAAGAAACTCTAATACTTAATCCCTGTAATGCTACTTCCGATTAAAGATGAGTTCTGTCTCTTCACTGTAATTAGCATCTCAAATCTTGTGGTAAACCACAAAACCTATTAAGCTAAGCCGTGAGAAGAAATTGTGCTTTCTAGTTAGGCTGGTTAACTGCTTTGCTTGCAGGGTGTTTGTTTTTATTTTGTTGGCGGTGGTCGGTTTTTTGCAGCAAGGTAAAATACAGCAAGATTCTTGGATTTTAGGTCCTGAGGTCTAAGGCAAAGGCAGAAGCAGAAGAATGAATGTCAGCTTTGCCAATTGTCATAGAAAAGACCAATATGCTAGATAGGAACGTTCCAGAAAGATCTCTAAAGAACCTGGGTTAGAGAACCTGTCACAAGCGGCTACTACACCTGCTGTGAGAGAATGGGTGTTGGGGTTTTTTATGAGAACAGAGAAGAGTGTGATGGATGGATAGATGGATGGATGGATGGATTGAAAGGATCATCTGCCCTGAAATCCAAATGAACTATATTTATTTCCATGCTATTCCACTGGATCCTAGGGTTCCCAGAACCATGCAAAAAACAGAAAGTGAAACTAATGGTTTTCAAAATGGAGTGTTTTCAACTACTCCTAACCTCTATTTGTGCATTTAAAATCTGGAACCAAAATGAAAGCTTTAAAAGAGTGGGGCAGTTACCCCTTGGGTAATGCTCACTTGGACCCCTTGACAGAAAATATAAATAGAGTTTAAAGAGAAATGCTATTAGTGAGAGACAAATATGAAATGTAAGGCTGAGGCAGCACCAGGAGTAGCATCATCAAACAAATGAGAGCTAACTGTTGTGCAAATGCAAAATGTGGGTTCTAAGACATTAAGGAAATTCACATTTACCTGGAAATAAGTCCCACTGAACTCAATGGGGTTTACTTCTGAATAGACATGTACAGCATTGCACTCTAAGTAATGTTTTTCTTAGCCAGTATTAGCCTTAGACAGAAGCAAACCACCTTTCAGCAAATCTACCAATACCTTAAGTCTACCCGTCTCACTTTGCACTAGTTGCCATTTTGCCATTCTTTTGTCCCACAAAGACCTGCAGTTGCTGCCTATAAGCTGGGTGAGGAGGACCCAGTAGCATATAATTAGAATCCCATTCAATTATGATAGACAGCAGTTCTACTGGCTGTAACAAGATGACGTAACCAGCTGTGAACCAGCTAACCCAGTAAGAAGGCCCACCCCCTCTAAACAGAATTCAAGCCAGGCCGCTGTGGCCCCTTGGAGTGCAGCAAGACCAGCACTAGTAGTGTGGATTACCTTTATTTTATTTTTGGCCTGTTAATTTTGATTTTGCACCGCACATGTTATATACTAAATCCAGATTACTTGATTGTAGTCTTGAATTTATCCTAGGTTTATTGCATTTTCTTACTTAGTTGAATGTACTGATGTTTTGTAACAAATTGTTCCCTCCACCCCACACACAAGCTGTTATGCATTTGGAAAAGTTAATGTTTATTGTGAGCCACTTTGTGCACAGTTTACTGTGGAAAAAGTAGCATATAAATAAGTAAACTAAATTAAACTAAACTGGAAAACTAATAAAGACCCAACTGAGACTGTCCCAAAAGCATCTAAATATTATTCACAGATTGGCTACAGTATAAATGATAGTACTGATAATAAGTACAATGTATTAAAGTAATTCCAATCTTCACAACATTGTCCACTCAGTATACCAAATTTTCTGACAATTCTAAATTGATGAAGAATTCATGATGACCTGACCCATTGCAACAGAAACTGCCGTAAGCAGTCTATACTGTGTATCTAGGGTGGAAAATCTTTTTCCTATGAAGAGCCATTGACCCACAGGGAAAGTTAATTGCAAGCTTCAGCTGATGGTGGATGGAGCCAGAACCAATCAATGGTGAGTGGTGATCACAGCTTTGCAGGATTACATTGCTCTTTGTATAACTCTGCTACCCCTTCCCTTCTCTACCTCTCTAGCCCTTCCTCCCCTCCCCCACACACAAAATGGAAGTAATTCCCAGAGGGGCAGTCTGAAGAGCAGTTTGGGCCCACAACATCCTGTGAGCCAAAGGATGCTGAGGGCCACATGAAATTACATGCATTGGCTATGGGGGTGAGGGTTGATGGGAGTTGCAATCCAACAACCTCTGGAGGGCCACATGTTCCCCACCCTGCTATAGGCTCTCTCCTTTATGGACATGTATGATTAACCACTTTGCACTGCCCAGGAAGACAACATTCAGTAAAGAGCTATAGATCTGTTTTCTGGATGGAAGTCAGGTGAAGATCAGAGGAGAGGGGGAGATGTTTTAGCAAAGATGAAGAGAGAAAGAAAAGGACAGTAAAGGGGATTTTACTGTATTCAGTTTACCCTTATTAGTGAGAAACTGAGGAATGTCAGACACTGGAATAGAGAGAAAGTGAAACAGGTATATGATAGTAATTTGCAGTCAGGGTGAAGGGGGAGGAAAATGTGATGTTTCTTCCATTATTTATTGTTTCTCCTCTGACAAAGCTCCATGTTTTAAATGACACTCAGGATAGTATCCAATATTAGTCCTATCTGGAGTAGACCCATTGAAATGAATGGGCCTTAGTCATTCACACCCAATGACAGCTGGTAACATGCAATAACAAAAAGGTACTGTTCAATTCATGACATGCCCTTGGGAGCTTCCATATTGTGTTGAATACAGAAGGTTGTGTGCTCAAACACCACATTTTTAAATTTCTGAATCATATGGGGGCATGCACAGGCAGAATATATCCTCCCTACTCCCCTTTTTAAGCCATTATGGGAACAGGAAAAGTCTTAAGCCTAATACCAGTTTGGTGAATAATTCTGGTACCTACTATTATTCATAATGATAATAGTAGCCCAGTGTCCTTGCTATGCTTGCCAAAACATGAGTTTGGAAAAAGGGTTGTTTTGAGAACAATTGCATTCCAGCAGAGATCACAAAGACTAGTGTGACCTCTCCTTATCACCCAACTTTTCCTGTGTGGAACTCACTGTGATCTGTGCCTCAGTGATTATTATTGCATCACTCCTGTTTATTTGTAACCTTTGGCACCAGCATTGGCTAATCTTATCTTGAAGCTGCTGGCTGCAACACAGAGATGTGCAGCGCTGTAAGTAGCCTTGGCCATCCTCAAATATTGGGACAGACTATTTTTACTAGAGGCTGGTAGATTATTTACAGAGTGGATTTGCAACCATCAGAGGCAGATCTCGCCTCTCAAAGAACATGGTGAACTCTTGCTGTACTCACCTATCACAATAAGGGTATAGTTCACATTCATGCTGCCAAAACCGTTGGTGGCCTTGCAGATGTATGTTCCTGCATCTTCACTTTCCACTTCCTTGATTTTCAGCCCTTGTTGGAGGACTCGGAACCTCGTCCACCCATTGTGGATGGTTCGTCCATCTTTTGTCCACATAGTAAGCGGAGGTGGGTCACCCTCCACAGGACAAAGGAGCTTGATAGTTCTTCCTAATCTCACAGATTGCCGGTGGATCACTTTATCAGCAATTCTGGGTGGGCCTAGAAAATAAAAGAAAATACAAAAGTTACTTATTTAGTTTGATCAATGAAAGCTTAACATGCCATCAGTCAGAAAAGGTGCCACTTTACTATGGATTATGTGAGCATAAAAACCAACCCTTCCCTGTCAGGAACCCTGGAAACTAAACTGAGAAACTCAAGATTTTGAACTACTATGGGTACTTGGGCCTTCTTCCAACACAGAAGAGAATGGGAAAGTCCAGCATCCACTCCTTCATTTGGCAAGCAATAAGAAGCCTCTGGATTGGCCAGGTCTGGTATAAATGCTAGGAGCCTGGCCTTTGCCTGATTAGCAGAGCAGCACCTTCGGGCTCCAGCTCCAGCCTCTGGAAGGCTGAAATGGAGACACGGCTGCCCATGGTTCCAGTTTAGCCCTAACGCTCTCATTCCCAAACTTCTAATTTCATCACACAAGACAACATAGAGACATCATAAAATCAAATGTGCCACTGCCACCCATATGCACCAACCAAAGGAGCAAAGCAAATGGGAGTTAAAGGGCTTTCTTCTTCTCTACCTCCTGCTCAAACATCACAGGGAGCAGACGCCTTCATGGCCCCAAACTACCAATTGTTTGAAACATAACAAAACTTGAAACCAAAATTAGTAACGGCATTGGCAGTTAAAACAATACATTTTCCTTTAATCTTTGCATGTATAGCAATTCCCCTTAATAGTGACCAGATGGGAGTATTTCAACAAACAAAGGAAATCTTATAAAAGTATACCAAATGGCTCTAGGTCACAAAGAATTTGTCGGAGAGCAAATTCATTTCACTGAAAAGGATACAGGATATTCTAATGGAATTTACATCTTGCACACCCACAAATATTATCTTGCAGTATACTTCTTCTGTTTCTATTAACAAATTAATTATTTGGCTCTAAGAGCAGATTAAAAATAAACACATGGCATAGTCCCCCTGATACCGTGTTGTGTAAGACTGCACAGGTGGCATTGCATATTTGAATGATATCACTGCCATCCATCTAAGAAAATCTAGCACATCGAGAAGAAGGGAACTAGGTAGTCTTACCCCTAACATGCAGAGTGTTTCTGGTGTGTGAAAGCATTCAAATAAGTGCTTTTCCCCAACCTGTACCATGAAGTGATACAGCCCTAGGAAGATTGCACTACACACTTTTCCTGAATATATGAATTTCATCTAACTGAAGAGAAGAAAGAATCTAATGCTTGACCAGATGGTACGAAATAAGCCTACCATGCTATGTGATGCTAAATATTAGGTTGTTGTTGTTGTTCAGTCGTTCAGTCGTGTCCGACTCTTCGTGACCCCATGGACCATAGCACGCCAGGCCTTCCTGTCCTGCGCTCTCTCCCGGAGCGTGCTCAAGAAATATTAGGTAGTAGAATGGAAAAAAGGAAACACCAGCCCAATGTTGTATTTTGGGGTTTTGAGATATTCAGTTAGCCTCTCTTTACCATCACTGAAAGTATTTGAAGTTCAGTTTCTTCGGGTACAAACCTATGCAGGTTTAGACAGAAAAAAGTCCTACAACTCCCAGCACGCTCCAGCCAGCACTGATGTAGGGAGTTGTAGGACTCCTTCCTATCTAAGCCTGTATAGAATTGCAACCTTAATTAGTATATCTTGGCATTTGGCATTTTAATAGCAACATGTTCCCAAGAACGTTTCCAAATAAATTGAAACTGAATGTCTTCGAACAACCCATACATTTCCCACTCTCATACACAGGTGCCTGAATTTTGCTAAGACCCAGCATTTTGGAAAGCTGTTGCCTTCACCCCATGGGGTTCCAGTAGCATTTGCTAATGTTTCAAACTCTCTAACATTAAACCATTAATATGTATTAGATTTATATTGTTGAAATGGGCATTACATTTTGGATCATAAAACCTAACATAGCAGTTATCAAACTCCCCACCCCGCCCCCACCCCACCAGACCACTTGAAAATTGCTGCGTGTCTCAGTGGACAGATTAATAAACTCATATTTTAATAACATTTTTTTCTTCAAGGCCAGAGTCATTGCCAAAACAAGCACCATATTATGAAAATGATAGGCCCTAGGCCAGACTGCTGAGTAACAGTAATTCATACTTATGAATTGTCCCATCCCCCAAAAAAGGACAAAAGCATATTTGCATATGCTGATATGTATATATGCAAATTTAGACATTATTCTTATAATTTAAATAGATATACAGTGCATCTCACCACAGTGGGGAAGACTCTGACCAGGTGACCTGTGTGCCTTGCTCATTCTGCTGTGGATGGGCAACTTCTAGGCCCAGCTCTTCTTTCTGTTGGTTCTTTATCTTTAAACTATACAGAACAACCCTTTAAACAGAGAACTGTCCTCTGTAAAAGATGACACATGGCCACCATACAACTGGTAAATGTTTAGGAAAAAAATAGTAGACTGCACCAGCGCTGTATTATAGAAATCACAGGCCCTTGGCCAAAGTCTTTTCATCTTGTTCGATAATCTGGCCCTGGTCAAAATGATCTTGATCTCTGAAACTGAAGCCCTCCCATTGCAAAGCAGCCTTGATATCTGTCAACCATCTAAGGGTGCAGCTATACAGCGAAAGATTTTATACAGGACACATTAGACACCAGAATGATTCAAATGCCTGGGCATCTCACGGGGTACATGTCAGAGGTGTAACAGTCTGCAGGTTAATCTAGTGCATATGTTATGGAGTTGCTCAATGGTATTGCCTAGCTATGAGTCTTGAGGTTCTAACCAGGATCAACAGTTAATCAATGTACAGATGCTCATACCTTAGGGGTATACATTCTGGGCAAATGGGATTTGGCAAAGGGGCATGCTGTGTACTTTAGTAAGGCCACATGAACAGCAAAGCACATTATTCTACAACACTGAAAGCAATTTAAACCCCAAATGTACACAACTGGATTCAAGATCTATTGATCTTACCTGCCCATGAAATGGTATATTACACCCAATTTTTAAAAGAAAATAAATTCCAATTAATACAGGGAAATTTTCTTCAATTGTATGCAGAATAATATGATCCACCACAAAATCAGTGCAGGCCAGCAAAGAGACACAACCTTTTTATTTTATTTTATTTTATTTTATTTTTATTTTATTTTATTTTTTCTATGTAACTATTAATTTACCCAATTTTTGCTTAATGATTTTACTTATAGACATGAAACCTTTGCTCTTTAAATACAAGATGATATGAAGGGGGGGGGGGGAGGAACCTAAAGGGAAGGGAAGGGAAGGGAAGGGAAGGGAAGGGAAGGGAAGGGAAGGGAAGGGGGTTTACTGTTTATATTGCATTGGAAAATAGGGGAGACCCTAATAAACTGTTAAAACAAAAAAAATGGCCTTGATCTCTGTCATCAGAAAGAATAAATCAAGCGCAAAAACCAAATACAAATATCTTCAACTGTTCCACAACCTTAATGTGGACCACCTGAATGGAGTTCATGAAACCGCAATTTGAGAACCCCTGACCTAAGCCATAGATTTCCACTTCCTTTCTCATGTTGCATACATTCTTAGAGGTTCTCCCTAACTTAACAGAGAGAACTAGCAGTATAAAATATTGTCCTTACAGGCTCATTCTACACATGATTCTACAGTGGCATCAAAGCATAAGGATCCCAGAAGCAGTACCAAACCTGCTTGATTTTCAGTAGTGCAGAGAAAATGGATGGGACACACTGGCATGGAAAACGCTAGTCTGTAAATGGGTTTAAGGCAGAATGGGTGGTAGTCATTTATTTCCTTATTGCATCTATATTCAAGGAGTTCAAGGCAAGCATACATGGTGCTGTATCATCACAACAGCCTTCTGAGGTAGGCTAAGCTGAGAGAGTATGACTAGCCTAAGGTCACCCAGTGAGATTCATGGCTGAGTGGAGATTTGAACTTGGGTCCCCCAGTCCTAGCCGACACTACATTATTCTGGCTTAGAAAACTTGATATGGTATCTCTAACCCTCAGTAGTTCATTCTGTTTTTTGTACAACCTTCAGATATATTTTATGATGGGAAAGGAAAGGTTCCTCCTGTGCAAGCACTGGGTCATTACTGACCTCTAGAGGGACGCTGCTTTCACTGGCATTTTCATGGCAGACTGTAGCGGGGTGGTTTGCCATTGCCTTCCCCAGTCGTGACTACCTTTCCCCCCAGCAAGCTGAGTACTCATTTTACCAACCTCGGAAGGGTGGAAGGCTGAGTTGACCTGGGGCTACCTGGGGCCCAGCTTCGGCTGGGATCGAACTCAGGTCATGGGGTGGGTAGACACTAAGGATGGGGACGTTGCACACATGACTGCTTTTTTGCTCCTTCATTAAAGTGAAATTGCACTTTAAGTCCCAGTTTGGGGGGAGGAGGGTTCAAAAGGGGGGATGGTGCACACTTGACTTTGCTTAAAGAAAAAAACAAAAGGGCTCAGAAGGCATGGAAGAGGCTGACCAGAGCGGGAAACTGGAGCGGAGCAGAAGGGGAGAGGGAGGGGGGAATTAGCAAAAGGAGGAGGCGGGAACACAGATGAGGTAATCAGGCCCAACCCAGACTCCACTCAGACTCCACCCAGCCATCAAGAAAATAATTCGATTAGAGCTCAGTGGAAACAGCACAGAGCCCCAGGCTACAGTGATGATAAGCCAGATCTTTCAGGGCTGTGGAAACTGGAAAAGGAGAAGATGAGATTGGGGAAACATCGCAACAAAGTTGCAAACAAAGTGAAGCTGAGAGCGTGGAAACACACCTCTGGTGGTTCCAAATGCAAGTCTCTTTGGACTGATTCCTCACACTGAAGAACTGCTGACCTGTCACGCCAAATTGCTTCTTTTAACAAAAATAAATAAAAAGGTAATTCCTAGCATAATTTTTTGGAATCATGGATCTAAATGTTCATGGGAAACAGTAATAACATGATAAAATGGTACCAAAGAAACTTTTAAGTCTAAGAAAGGTAAGGGTTGGTTTTATCATGCTGTTAAGGTGGACTTAAAAAAGAGACATTTATAACATCTCAAAGACATATGTTCACACCAAATAGGAAGCCAGGATTGCTGGCAAATCCTGACTTACTTTGAACAAGCTGCATGCTGGTGCATACAGTCTGTTCTCTCTGGCTTGGCCCGTCCCACTAACACCAACAGGTAAATAAAACTGAATTGGTTTGCTGTGCATGTCATCCAAACCCAAGATCCTGTCTTGCTGCTGTCAAACAAGCCAGGATTGCAAGCCAAGAGCAAGCCAGGGTTTGTTGCTGACTTATTTGGGAGCACCAAGCCAGAATTTTGGGTTCACATGACATATAAAGATATCCGTGACAATATATTGGGGGTTGGACTAGATGGCCTTGTAGGCCCCTTCCAACCCTACTATTCTATGACTCTTCCATTATACAAGAGTCCTGTTGCCAAAATAAGAAATTGAGGGGGTCTCAAATCCTGGACATTAGAGCATTCATGAAGTATTATTACATCATTATGGATACATACCCACATTTTAAAAATGTGTTATGCTATTAACCTAACAGATCAACATTACAATCCTTTCAATACTGAAATAGGATTCTTTCGTACAGAAAAAAAAATCCAACTATTATTTTTAATGATGCACATTGAAGAAAAAAAATCCTAACTTCATATATATGCTGATGGGATCTGAGCTGAAGGAGATTGATGGGGAAAGGTAACTCAGAGTTGTGGGGGATAGTTGGTTAAAAATGTTGACCAAGTGTGCAGCTACTGTGAATAAGGCAAATTCCATGTTGGGGATCATGAGGAAAGGGACTGAAAATAAACCTGTCGATATCGTAATGCCCTTATACAAATCTATGGTGTGACTACATTTTGAATACTGTGTACAGTTATGGTCATTGCAGCTAAAAAAGGATATTGTACTGCTGGAAAAAGGTGCAGAAAAGGGAAACCAAAATGACCTGCAACAACTCCCCTACAAAGAAAGCTTGTAACATTTGCAGCTTTTTAGCTTAGAAAGTTAAGGGGGATACATGATAGATGTGTATAGAATTACACATTGTGTGGAGGCCCAGGGTCACTGGATGAACCTGGGGTCAGCCAATGAACGGAGTGGTGGGAGTTTCAGAACAGATAAAAGCACATCTTCACACAGTGCCTAGGCAAACTATGGAATTCATTACCACAAGATGTAATGATAGCCACCAAGTTGGACAGCTTTAAAAGGGGGTGATATAAATTCATTCTCTCTCTGCTTTGACACTCCTATAATAGTAAAAAGCACTTGAGTAATCTGGGATCACTGGGGTCAGAGATCACAATTAAATCATAGCTAAAGAAAATGAGATGTATTTGAGATTGATTCCAGGTTAATATAAAAAGATGATATTGGATGACTGCTTACATTAGAGGAGTACAAATATAGAGGGATGGTATCTGAAATTGTTTATGATGTCCAGTTGAATGTCACAGACTCAGACACAGAGTACATCTTACTCATGTACTTTTTCCTTCAAATCTCTTGACTAAAGAGGTACTGAATGATTAACAGTGCCATATTTTAATGGCTGTATTGATATAAATAGCTATTGTATTGTTAAAACAAGAGTTTTCACAATGCTGGGGTTATTTCAGCTCCAATACCTTGGATGTGAACTCCAATACCTTGGATTCCCCACCCCCGCATTCACTTGAAATGGGATCGAACTAAACTCAATGTCCTTTAATTATACCTCTCCCTTACACACACACTCTCTCTCTTTCTCTCTCTCTCATACACGCACGCACAGGATGGGTAGTTGAAAATCCACAGAACAAGCAACCAGGTTAGCCCTATTCAGTGTTTGATAAAGTGTTATTTAAACACATGAGGATGGGGAGCGTGCTAGCCCTGCCCCCTCTGTTGTCTGTCTCATCACGCTGAATGCATGGAGGGCAACCGTCTGAAGTGGAGAGCCTCCTCTATCCATGTGGGCTTTCCATGTGACCAGCATTCTGGATCATGTGGAGAGCCCCATGGATAGAAGTCGCTCTCCGCATCAGATAGTTGCCCTCCATGCATTCAGCATGACGAGAGAGACAACAGAGGGGGTGGGACTAGCACGCTCACCCTCCTTGTGTGTTTAAACACCACACTTTATTGAACGCCTGAATAGGGCTCTTATTTGGGGGTTGGACTCCATGGCCTTGTAGGTCCCTTCCAACCCTACTATTCTATGATTCTATGATTTCAGGAAAATACACAAAGAATATGAAGTTGCATAGATGAGTGGGGTGAGTTTTACTTATTTGTACAGCTCTTTGGGGTCACTTGTGATCTCAAATGTGACCTTTTGTGTAGCAGGCAGCACTGCGGTTGTGGAACTCCCTCCCCAGAGAGGTTAGGTTGGCTCCCTTGTTCTTGGCCACTGCTGAATTTTCAGTGATGGATGCCACTACTTGATTTTATACGGTGCCCTGATTTATATACCCTGTAACATACACACTTTTACATACATTGTAACGCACGTGTTTTATGTATTTGTGTTTAGCTTTTTGAAATTGCTATCTTTTATTCTTTTTATGGTTTTATTGTAAAACGTCTCAAGCACTCATTAGGTTTAGAGGTGATTCAAAAATACATTAAAGAAGTATGTTACATTAAATGTGTAGGCAAGTTAAGATACTGCTACATCTGCAATTCTGCCCTTTCATACCCAAAGGCATATATTCACAAAACCTCAAAGATAAGCAAAAATGTTTTTGTGCAGATGCCATTCCTGTCAATCAGGCTTGTGCAGGAAAACCTCCTGCTGGATTGTGTGCCCCAGGAAAACTTGATACTTCAGTTGTGGCAATCTTATGTATCAGCATCTTATGTGCTACTGTGAGTTCACAGGAACATAATGAGCAAAGCATTTATGATAATTTCATTTGTTTAAATACTTCAGCTCATACAGACATAGAGAAATGTGCTGATTTATTTCCCTTGCTTAGAACTACAAGCAACTGGAATCCCCATTCTGTTGGTTATTTTAAAAAGAGAGAAAGGGGTTGTACACCTGTCTCCTTGAACAGCTGAGCCATCTTCAGTTTAGGTCCCACTGCAGTGGCTCCTCTTTTATCAGATACCATAGAGGGGGAAAGTTCTACTTGCTTACCCTGCGGACACTTTAAAAATAAACAGTTGCCTTTTCCTCCTTTACTCCCTTCACCCTGTTAGCTCACTGAGAAGGCTCGCTTCATTCTGATGACATAGATTAAAAATGCATTTAAAAGTACAAACTCCACGTCAGGGAAGCCTTGAAAAGAAAACACATTCTAGAAAAAGCTCTGTCTATACTGGAACAATATTTTCTATATGTCAGGGTGGACTGATTTTAGTTAAGTCATACTTTAAATCACCAAAGGAAAGTTCAATTTGAATCACTGATTTATACTTCAGATATTTGCTAGACATAAATGCATAAAAATGCTTGATCTAACCACTGAAATATATTGATTTATGAGTAAACAAAGCCTGTATTGCAGCCATATCCTGAGGCTAATGGCTGCTTATAAATTTTACATCAAGATTATATCTATTTATACTACATAGCAGAATGTATTTTAATTACATATATACTGTTAATATTTTAAATAATATTTTTTACCATTTTAGAAAATGGTACATGATGCATTACCTTATTTTATATAAAATCTTTTATTTGTTCATGATTTGGGTCAAGATGCTTCAGTACAATACCTAGAAGCTAATTATGCAAACAAAACACAAACTGTGTTTTTATTTCAAATCAGGGCTTATGCCTCTCTCCTTACAGATGTGAGGACCCCGAGTAAGACCATTATCTGCATTATCCACCCGTTTGTCAGATATTTCCCCTCTCAGTCTCTCACCATTCTATGCCACTGAGCTATTATGGGGTTATATGGGTGGCAGGGGAAATCTCCCCACCCCTCTATTTTTTTGTTCCTACAGGCTTTTTGCACTCATGTATACCTTGGGGTTACCTCAAATCTGCTGATACTACTCTCTGGTGTATGAGTGGTGCTGTTTTTGCTACATAAACACAAACCTGGGAAGACTCAAATGAGTATTAGAAGGAACCATATTAAGTAGGAAAAGCCTGTCCTGCATTTCCTCAGAACCTACAAGTTGACCTGACCCTAAGAGCTTCTCCACACCAGGATTTTTATCCTGCAGCATTACTGGGGCTTCTGCTTCCGAATTCTTTGTGGGTTTACAACTGGTTCCCTTACATGGTCGACATGTGGTTTGAATCGAGGAAGTTAGCAAGTTCTATATGTTTCTATACATTTCATTTTACAGCCACTAGGTGCTGTGATAATAGTACTTTGCCATCATTACACAGAGCCGATACAACGGATTAACAATCCTCGTCACTTTATCTCCAATCTTTATGAAAGCAGGATAAAGGGAGGAAAGCACAGGAGATGTCCTGGAGGTTGACAACATCATGTAAAGGACCCACAAACTTCCATCAGTAGCCAATCACAAGCGTGCAATAAATCACTCATGTAGAATGCTCTAAGAGATCCCATTCTTTAAGAGAAGACTCAGAAAAAAACAAATTTAATCCTTCAGAGGCTAGAATAGTAAGGGCTCTGGAATCTTCAAGCAGGAGCTTTTGCTTCTCCCAAGAATCCTAATTGGGAAATGGGGGGACTTCAGATGAGGAAGCTGCTCTATTTTCAGTTTCTTATATTTGGGAAAGGGTCTGCTCATGCCCTGAATAATTCTGTACTTCATCATAGGAGGGGATGTATAGCCTGCATGGGGTATTTTGCATGCTTAAGGTTCTAATTCACAGGGAGTATCTTTTTTTCCATAGAACCCTATACATGGTTAGTGGGGGACATGTGTTCAGCCTCACACTCACACTCATACATATACCCATTCATTCATATACCCACACATACACAGATTAATTCATTATTTTATTCATATACACACATACAAACACACACACATTTCTCAGCCCCCACCCCCTGAGCTGATCCATGCAGATCAGCTGAGAGGGGGAGGTATTTTTATCCCCATAAAAGCACATTGGGAAAGGAGTTTTAACTCCTCCCTGCCTACCACGCCACAATGGGAATGAAAATTGGGCCTTCTGGGCCCAATCTTCATCTCCATTGTGACACACTGGATGGAGAGTTTAAGGGCACAATCCTATGCATGTTTAGGCAGAAAAAAAGTCCTACAACTCCCAGCATTCCCCAGCCAAAATGGCTGGCTGAGGAATGCTGAGAATTGTACGATTATTTCCTGCGAAGAGAAAACTCTCTGGAAAAGACCCTGATGCTGGGAAAGACTGAAGGCAAAAGGAGAAGGGGACGGCAGAGGATGAGATGGCTAGATAGTATCACCGATGCAATGAATATGAACTTGAGCACGCTCCGGGAGAGAGCACAGGACAGGAAGGCCTGGCGTGCTATGGTCCATGGGGTCACGAAGAGTCGGACACGACTGAATGACTGAACAACAACAAAACATGCAGGGGATTGTGCCCTAAATCTCTTCATCCAGTTTGCTGCAATGGGGATGCAAATTGTGCTTTGGAAGGGGTGTGGCCAGAAGGGGTGTGGCTGGAGGCTAGATCAGGCCCAGAGGTTGAAGGTTCCCCATCCTTGCCCTAGAGGCAGCCTCAGATCAGTTTCATTACACAATCGCCTTCCTGCTGGCCTGAGAGGAATACTGCCCAATTTGTGATCGGGAATGAGACATAAGGTGGAGAAGCAGTGGTGTAGTGGCAAGAGTGTTGGACTAGGAGCTGGGAGATTCGGGTTCTAGTCCCCACTCGGCCATGGAAGCTCACTGGGTGACTTTGGGCCAGTCACAGACTCTCAGCCCAACTCACCTCACAGGGTTGTTGTTGTGAGGATAAAATGGAGAGGAGGAGGATAATATAAGCCGCCTTGGGTTCCTTGCAAGAGGAAAAAAGGCGGGGTATAAATGCAATCAATCAATCAATCAGAAGCAGTCATTCAGCTCAACATGTTTTCTTATGGATATGCTTATAAAAGTGCAATGGCGGCAGCTTTGAATATATTAATGTAAATTTATTTTAATCTGTTTAGTACATTCAGGCCTTACTTTGAACCTGGCTGTTTAAAAAAAACTATCCAGAAAGTTGCTATAGTTGATTTGCAGAAACTAAACCTTTCCAGGCAATTTTTAACCACTACCATATCTGTCCTCCTGTTAGTCAAGGAAAACTCACATTATCTCATTATATATCCTCTGAAATGAATCAAAGAGTCCATGCAGCCATTCAATACACAAGTATATAAAAATGAGATTTACGATTCTGCAGGAAGTGTCCTGAGATATATGATGTTTTGATAGTGACTTGAACTGAGTGATATAATTTAGTAACACCCCTAAAATGAAGGTTAAGTACTTTCCCACTCCACACATTCCGGACTGCACACAAACCTCCTTTTACTGCTGGACCTGGGCAGGCGGGAGGACACTTTGCCAACAATTGTTTCAATTTAGCTTTGTTATTTTTGTGCTGAGCAGCTATTAACTGGCTTGAGGTTCACACAGGGCCTTCACGCAATTGTTGAACCATGTCCTGGGAGACCATTTGGCCATGATAGAGTTCAAAGTGATCTTTATTAACACTTTCAACGTAATAGCAAAAGAGGAAATTCCAAGGAAGGTTAAGTAGCCTGGACGATTTCTTGAAATGGAAAAGCAATGTCTATTGTATTTAAAGTTTATAAAGTAGTTAATTTAACTTTTAGTAGCCCCTCGGGTAACTTTGATTTTATTATTTGATATCGACCATTTTAACTTCCTGCACAGATTAGATTTCTTATGAAGTAACACTTGCAACCCAGCAACTCTGCTTCATTTGTGAGGCATACATCCCATCGACACTTTCACAACGTATACAACAAGATCCAGAGGGGAAACCAGACCACGGAGGGAAGGATAAGCAAGAAACAAACTTCTGCCATATTTGGGATATTTCAAGAATTGAACATTTAAGATCTGTAACTCATACTTCAGTCCTCTAAAATTGCCAGGCTCTCTAACAAAACTGATGCCATTTAGCAGTGAGGGCTATACCATTACAAAATACATATGTTCAGGCATTGCCTACATATAAATAAGTATATTGACATATTTTGTTCATGATAGTACACAATCCAATAGACTAGCAGTGGGTAGAAGGCAGCTCTGGATCTATGGTCAGATGTTTGGGAGATCTGCAGCAGATTGGCAAGGATTTCTGACTCCCAAATATTTCATGATAACAACAACAAAATTATCTCACCACCACTGCTCTAAATTGCACTACTGAAATGAAGAAAGCTTGGGGTAACCAGGAGTGGATTTGTGTATGGAAGGATTGTGAGTTCTGTTCCATTCTGATACTGAAAACAAATTCCTGGTCTCAGAATTATTTAATTCTAAGTACATGCCCTTTGCACCAGGCTCCAGTTGGTGAATCTCAGCATTTTAGTAAATAATGAACTCAATCCCACAAGCCACAAGCCTGATGCCTGCCCACCCCTGTAATAATGAAAGATAACATATACCATAATTGGAGGTATCTGTGGCCTGCAAAATCTGTCACGGGTCTTCCACATTACCTGCTACTTAATCTTTTTAACTGAAGATGCTACTGACTGGCCCTGGGACCATCTGCAAGCAAAGCATGTGCTCTACCACTGACCTATGGTCTCACCCTACCATGTTCTGATTAAAATTTGACAGGGCTGTCAAGGGCAGTACCACCAACACACGAGGCAAGGAAATCCCCAATCGCATTCAGGAAACCATTTGGATCCATCAGGTGCCAGGGATGGACCATTCCAACTGATCCTCCCCCACTGCAGAGGTCCATCCCAGCAGCCAGTTTAAAGCTAACCATCTTAAAGCTAATCTGTCCATGACAAGGGAGTCACATGTTAACTCCTCCGCCTTCAGCACCAGCTCTACTAGAACAGAATACGAAATCAAGAGCGTGCGCTGCTGCATGTGCAGGGCCAGATACTAGCTGGGGAAGGTCCATGGTTGCCATGGTGGACATGAAATACCACTCCTGACTGTACAACCTCAGCACGAACATTGAAATTTTCCAGAACAAGAAGCCTGGAGTAATCCAGCACCAGCACTGACATTGGCCCGACTAGCTCAGGAAGGGAGACTGTTGAGCAGCAGGGTGGACAGAATACCAACAGAACCTGTACACTGTTCCAGCCACTCAACTGCATCATGCACTCAGAATTAGGAAATTGCTAGATGGAGCAACTGGTTAGAATGCTTATAGACTGCTGCCACTCCACCTCCCCAAGCCTAGCCTGCTGTACCATGCAGTAACCTGGTGGGAAGATCTGGGCAAGACATACTCCCCACTCTTACCTCAGCCAGGTCGCCATGGTACATACCACATCTACATTTTCATCCAAAGTTAAATCCTGGATGAGTGATGTTTTCCCATCAACTGACCTGGCATTAAAAAAAGCAAGATCTTTAGGCTAGGAAGACTGCCTTTGCTGACACCACAGCTTCTTTCAGTAGATAACAAACTGAATGAAAGGAATGCCAAACACCAGCCTGCCTACCCTACCCTCATTCCCTGCAATGGCCAGCCTGGAATCTCCCAGCATATCTCCCCCTGCACGTTATCCTTTGAATAGTCACTCCCAACCCGCTCCCATTTCCCCATTCATCAGGACACATCTCATGAAGCCCACAACAGCAGCATTAGAACCACCTCCTCAAATACAAGCTTTAAGTGGCCCAAGCAGTACTTCAAGCTGCCCACTGAATTTGCACACACAATATAATACATACATGTGCCTGCGCACACACACAGTGGGGTGTCCCTGGCCTCCCAGCCTCCCTAGGGAGGGACTCCCTTTGGTATCGCCCCTTAGGTGGTGAACCAAGGGCAGCATCTCTCTTATAGCCAGCCCCTGGGTCCCAGCAATAGTCCAAAGGTGGTAGGGTTGCTGGAAATGGCTGAGTCACTGCCCAGGCCTCTCTAGGAAGCAGTTCTACTCGTAAGAAGGTTACCCAGGCAAGCAGGCAAGCAAAATGGTAAAAGCTGGAAACTGGTCTTTCTTCTTCCCCCTCTGGCTACTGGGGTGGATGCTGCTGTTGATTGTTGTTGTTGTTCAGTCGTTCAGTCGTGTCCGACTCTTCGTGACCCCATGGACCATAGCACGCCAGGCCTTCCTGTCCTGCGCTCTCTCCCAGAGCGTGCTCAAGTTCATATTCATTGCATCCGTGATGCTATCTAGCCATCTCATCCTCTGCCGTCCCCTTCTCCTTTGGTCTTCAGTCTTTCCCAGCATCACGGTCTTTTCCAGGGAATTTTCTCTTCGCATTAGGTGGCCAAAATATTGGAGCTTCAGCTTCATTATCTGTCCTTCCAATGAGCACTCAGGGTTGATTTCCTTTAGGATGGACTGATTTGACCTCCTTGCAGTCCAGGGGACTCGTAAGAGTCTTCTCCAGCACCACAGTTCGAAAGCATCAATTCTTCGGCGCTCAGCCTTCCTTATAGTCCAGCTCTCACAGCCATACATTACTACTGGGAAAACCATAGCTTTGATTATATGAATCTTTGTCGGCAAGGTGATGTCTCTGCTTCTTACTATGCTGTCTAGGTTGGCCATAGCTTTCCTCCCAAGGAGCAAGCGTCGTTTAATTTCATGGCTACAGTCACCGTCTGAGGTGATCTTGGAGCCCAAGAAAGTAAAATCTGTCACTGCTTCCATTTCTTCCCCTTCTATATGCCAGGAAGTGATGGGGACAGATGCCATGATCTGCGTTTTTTTAATGTTGAGTTTCAAACCAGCTTTTGCACTCTCCTCTTTCACCCTCAACAAGAGGCTCTTTAGATCCTCTTCGTTTTCTGCCATTAGGGTGGTATCGTCTGCATATCGGAGGTTGTTGATAATTCTCCCAGCAATCTTAATTCCGACCTCTGATTCATCCAACCCGGTATTTCTCATGATGTACTCTGCGTATAAGTTAAATAAGCAGGGCGACAATATGCAGCCTTGTCGTACTCCTTTCCCAATTTTGAACCAATCGGTTGTTCCATGTCCGGTTCTTACTGTTGCTTCTTGACCCTCATACAGGTTTCTCAGGAGACAGATAAGGTGGTCTGGTACTCCCATCACTTTAAGAATTTGCCACAGTTTGTTGTGATCCACACAATCAAAGGCTTTAGCCTAGTCAATGAAGCAGAAATAGACGTTTTTCTGGAATTCTCTTGCTTTCTCCATGATGCAGCGAATGTTGGCGATTTGATCTCTAGTTCCTCTGCCTCTTCGAAACCCAGCTTGTACTTCCGGTAGTTCTCGGTTCGCATACTGCTGAAGCCTAGCTTGTAGGATTTTGAGCATCACCTTGCTGGCATGTGAAATGAGCGCAATTGTGCGGTAGTTTGAACACTCTTTGGCGTTGCCCTTCTTTGGAATTGGAATGTAAACTGACCTTTTCCAGTCTTGTGGCCACTGTTGAGTGTTCCAGATTTGTATTTCAGGCTCGAATACCACAGTAGTCTTCTTGACATGAAGATTAAACTAATGTTGTGAATGAGAAGTGTATGTGATCTGTACCATAGTTCCCACTCACAGTTTTCTTTATGCTGTTTATGCATTTCAAATAATGCGCATGGCAGCTAGATAATTAGATCCTGCCAAGCAGTTCCTATGTCTCCTACATGGGAGGAGAGTGAGCTCCTCATCTTATCATGTTGTCTAGCATGTATTTTTCTGATCTCTTTCCAATATATATTTTTCCCACAGCAAAAGTAGGCTTGAATCCATGGTGAAATTAAGAATTCCTGGAAATTACTTCACTTATTTAAGGGCTTCCTCCTCACACGCTATGACAACCACAGGACAATTATAGAGTGAGATCCAGAGAAAGTTCTGTTGATTCCATCAGCATAAGCAGGCTTTACGGAGAACTTACATTTTGAAGTCCTTGGCACTGATATCAGTACAGAAGGAAATTTGTTTCGTGAATGCTTCTGGGTGATGAGAGGAAGGGAGATTCCTTAAGCTGAATCTTGGAGCCCCTAGGTGGCTGCAAACGTCCTTTTTTATCTGCCCCATTAAACTCTTTGTTGTTGTTAGCAAGTGCCAGTGTGACTGCTGGAACATACCATGGTTAGTAACACTGGAATACATTCATCACTTGCCCCTAGTCCTGGCTGCACTGATTTATACTCTCATTATATGGGGGTGACAAAGGAGTTTGTGTAAGTAGCACCATCTGCTCCATCACAGGTGCAATGTGAATACAGAATCCTGTTATCCCATTCCATCTGGGCCCTACTTTTCCAGTTTGATCTTCTGGCTGTGCTTCTGGCTAAGTGTAACGCACCAACTAAACTTTACTTGAAGGAGGGGCTGTAGCTCAGTAATGGAGCACATGCTTGGATGCGGGATGTCCCGGGTTCAATCCCCAGCATCTCCAGGTAGGGCCAGGAAAGAATCCTGCCTGAAACCCTGGAGAGCCGCTGCTGCCAGTCAGCGTCAACAATGCTGGTCTAGATGGACCAATGATCTGACTCCGTATAAGGCAGCTTCCTATGTTCCTATGTACTTGACAGAGACATTTGATTATGCTTTAGCCAAGACAACTCAGTTCTCTCTTGCTGCCCCTGCAGCTAAACCGCATTCATAGGATACCTGGCTGCCAGTTATTTATGTACTAGGTACATATAATGACATGGGCCAAAAGGGGGGATGTGGCCTTTTCTCCTTGCTTTATGCTCTGATGTAGGGCCTCCTTCCCCACCCTCCCAAAGCCAGTTCCTGACCCGAGTGCATACACCTCCGCCCCACCCTAAGAACTGGATTTGGGAAAGGGCAATGCTTAGGGACAAAGTGCTTCCTCCAAATCCAGTTCCTCAGCTTGGGCCTATCATGCTCTAGTGTGACACTGTTAGAATGTGACAAAGAGCTAGAATGTCAGGAATGGACAGGCATAAAATCACTATGTATGCTAGAGATATTTTGAGAAGCAACAGAATTTTCTTAAGTTCTGCAGCCATCAGTCCAAGATATAATTCCATGATGTCACCACACTGGCAGAAAATATAGTGGGACATACCTACCTGATGAATATGGAGATACAGGCACCCTGGAATACCATTTAACATAGCTCAGTTACCTCACGGTCTAGTAATGTGAAATCCCTGGAGCTCTTTCCTAAGCAGCTACAGGAAGTTTGTAGCAAAAAGCTTAAAAATGCATCTGGAAAGCTTAAAATGAACTTGAAGCTTGTCTTGTACTATTGAGTACATGAATATATACACAGAAAATTTCATTTGGGCAGATCAGTATATGATGCAGTATAACAATATATTATTTACATCTGCTACAATAATCCTTTAAGTGAATTATTGCAAGCTGACTAAACCTAAAATCCCTTTTCTTCATTAATTAGCAGTTCTCAGCTTTACTCACTTGGTTCTCCCCAAATTGATTCGAAGCACCCAGAGTCATGAGCATGAGTTTTCCTGGTGCACTCTAGATGTAATGGATGGAAAGGTGTTAATTCAGGTAACTTGAACTTTGCTTGTCAGTCCAAGTCTGGACTTTTAATGCATAAAATGCAGCCCCAAGTGCCACCCCTGGCCCAATGGATTTCCAAGATTGGCAAGGGCTGTGTGTTGTTTGAAAATCAACTCTGGAAAACTGATAATGCTTATAAAAATAAAACAGCTTAGCAACGCTTGACTCCCTTTCCAAGAGACTTCCCCTAAAACACCAACAAAGCTGTAATTTAACTCACTGACCTGCTTCTCATGGCGTAGCTCATCATGCGTTATTAACCCATGGTGAGCTGTGGTGCCTGCAGGTGCCACTTTGCATATCCAACCCCTCCTTGGGGATTGTCATGACATGCAAACCCAGTAAATGTGGGTTATGCGAGGGTTAAAGAACTAGATTCGCATGACACGACAACCTCCAAGCAGGAGCTGGATATGCTCCTCTGCACATGCCCGGCACACGCCGCAGCCTCACTGTGGGCTAAATAACCCACAGTGGGCTGTCATGTCATGTGAACTGGCTGAAACAAGGGGGAGGAGGGGAATCCACAGAAACTGATACATTACAAGTTCTGCATGTGGTGGTTGTGTGCACTGAACATTTGAAGAAATGGTAATGTGATTGTTCTGGTACACTGAAGAAATTAAATTGTGTTGTGCTCATGTCATGTCCTGACAGAATCAGTATCACGCTCAATCCAGTGTGTAAGGGGGGGGGGGTCAATATGGTCATGCGAGACCTTAGGGCCAGCTCAGCAACATGGGCTATGATGGACATTCTGGATCATGAAAACTATAAGCTACAGCATCTCTTTTGTCCTCACCGCACCCTGCAGAATTATAGGATAGTATCCCGCTATCTGGAAGTGTGAGAGATTCCAATCAGCATGCCTCCTGCAGGCATATATTACTGATGTAAATGAGAAGGTGGCTGTTTTGAACACAACATGAAAAAGACAGGTTGACATGCTAACATGTTCCCCCAAATAACCCACATTTCAAAATCCAAGCTTCTTTATAAAGCTACCACATGATTGCAAGAAACAAGACCAAATTACACATTACCCCAAGCACACATTTTAGCACTGGCCACTTTTTGCATGTGGAAAGAAGGCAGTGATGTGCGGTCCCAATCTTTTTCAGAATCATGGAGCACGTGGATGGGTTTTTAACCCTTTCCTTCCTGTACTTTTTCCCACCCAAAATCTCCCAGTTGCTATTTTCCCCCTGAAGGCATTGTTTGAACTAAGGAGAGCCTTCAGGGGAAACAGAAATGAATGAATGAATGAATGAATGAATGAATGAATGAATGAATATTAAACAAACAAACAGAAGCAGAGCCAGAGGGTGATTTTTGGCCAGAAAACAGCAAAGGAAGGAAAAGGCTAAAAATCCGCCCTCACCCCATTGTGGCCATTTCTTCTCAAAGAAGAAAATAGCCAGTGCTAAACATGGTTTCAAAAATGTATGCTTCAAGTAACATGTAGTCTGACCCTCAGACCTGAAATGTTAAGTTTGTTTGTTGACCTACTGGTGTTGGACGCTTTTTTAATTACACTGCTGTTTATAACAAGGGCAATTTAAGCCTTTGTGGCTCTCTTCTGCACAAAATAGTATGTTGTAGGAACCGGCAAGATGTCTCCCACTCCCAATTGCTAGCCACTTAGGAGAAGAGAAGATTGGAGAGGGCATTAGGTTAGTTACTCTCCGCTGCAGCCAAAGAGGCATCCGTGGCAAGGTTCTGACACAAATAGGGATTTTTCTGCCATTGACCTCCCCTGAAACCAGAAGCCTGTTTACTCAGCATTTTTTCCTTGTTGCTGAACTAGGTAAAGAACAATGCTGAGAAGATCAAAGCAGGGGCCTCATTTAAACATGCCCAAGTGCACAATCAGCCAATCTGTTTATTTTGGATTCCTATGTACCAAGCACATTGCTCTCTGTCAGCTCTCCCTGCCCCAACCCATTCTTCACTGAGTGTCTATGTGGGGGTGGGGGGAGAGAAATGAAAGTAAACATGGAGGAGATTTAGTACTGTATACTCCATTCCACTCCACCCCCACTCAAGATCCAGCCACACATCTTTAAGAACTGCTGGTGGGAGAGATGTTAAATTATTTTACTCTCCTTTCATTAACCAGCCTCTTCAGTTCTCTCTGTTGGTGTCTGCTGCTATTGCTCTAACCATTCCAGTGCCTACATTTCAGAATACAAACAAGCCATCAGCTAGTACCAGTGCCTTTGTCCGGGATACTATCAGCTGTGAAGAGTTCAAGCATGCTTCTCCCTGCTTTGCACTTGGTTTTCGATTTTTCCTTTCCAACTGACACTCCACATTCCATGGCTCCTGGTGTCCACTGAGCATTGCTAGTCGTTATTGGATTGTTGGAACGGGGGAGGGTTGCCTCCATTTGTATTTTTTTAAAATAGATTGTTTTGTACTCAGTGGTGTTGTGGAATCAGGGCTTGCAAGGATGCAGCACTGGCACTTCTTTTATGAGCAGGGATGCTGACCCCCCCCCCCCCGAATTCCTTGTTCCTTCTGAGTTTAGCTGCAGTTCTCACAGTAGCTGAGGGGGATACATTTTCACAACAACACTGCAAAGTATTTTGTAGTAGCCTGGTCGTGAATGGGCAATGAAGTCCCCTTAGGGTTACGGAAGGCTTGCTCCTGGTAGAGATGAAAACTGCTTGTTGATATGGATCAACACAGCTGCCTGCATTTTAGGACTCTCTGTAGGGGGGTGGCTAAGAGGACTGTCGAGTACCTGCACTTCAAAATTTACTACTACATCATAGGTTGTACTTCTGTAAACCCTGGGGCTTCCCAAGCATGCTGACACTTCTCTCTTGATTCTCAATGGCCTCATTTTGGCCCCATTTGTGTCAGCACAGGAGCACCAATTTTGCTATTAGAGGGATTGATGATAGATGATAATGAGCACAATCCTGAAGTCTCCTCCTTACTAGAATGGCAGGATTTAAATACTATTAGCAGAGTATACCATAAGTGAAAGTGGGTAAGTGAAAGCAGAGACAAAATTTACCTCAGCCACAAACTGTAGTCCTAGACAAGCTGGGATTCTGCCAGCTTTTGCCTCCTATGTAATATTATATACCGCTTTACCTGTCAGGACTGTTTTAAGGATTCCTGGGGTAATATACATGGCATACTTTGAAAAGTTGGAATGTGCTATTTAAGTTATCAGTGTCACTATAATAGTAATGTACTGACAACTAACAACAAGGCCAGCTCATAACCCCAAAGAGGAGTCTCTACCTTTGACAGATGTGCAGAAAGGAGGAGTTCAGTAGGTACGGTTGCTCCCCTTGTGGTGCTGCAGGTCCATGCATTATGCAAGGCAAACACGCGTCCTCAATGCCAACATTAACCCTAGAGAGATGGCACTTCCAACATCAAAGAGGTCTCAGACTGGGATGGAGAACCCAACAGCAGCAAGTGAGAAGCAGCAGAAAAAACCTGTTCCTTTGGGCCTTGCCCCTCCTGATGTGCCTGATTAATAAATAACTGTTTCACAGCCAAACAGCAGGTTGTATTAACAATTTCTGTGTTTATAAAATCATCTCTCAGATTTAGCCTGTGGAGCAGTCTAGGTAGGTTGCATGGGAAGTTAAAGCCAATTATCACTGACACCAACAACAGCAACGCTGCAGGCAGTGACATCCCTAACCACCATCTCTCCCTCTCCACTGCATCAGCTTTAGCTTACACAGTATTGTACTTAGAAATTATTGGTTTATTCCCTTTCTACTGTAGTAATGGTCAATAAATTGCTTTGAGAGACCGATAATGATAAGTTAAGCAGGATATCATTTTTTTCAATTAGTATATCTGTTTCTTTATGTATAACAAATAATAACAGAAACTAAAGAGAATTAGGACAAAAAGTTAAGTTTTTAAAAGCAAATATTTCATCTTTGGGGGTGATATAAAATGACTGGGAAGAAAAGGAAGGTTCTAATAATGAATTTATCCCTGTTGCTTCAGCCTAGGGGTTGCAATAAAACTTGCACTCAGTGGAGTCCCACTGACACTTGAGTTAGAAAGTGAGTGGTGATTTTCTTTGATCCCCCTCTTTCCCCAGTGCCACTTCCCATGCTCTTTGGAGAGATGAGGGACTCACTGGAACACCATGGGAGGTAGCACTGGGGGTTACAGGGGGAAGGTTGGACATCAGAGAAAATTGCCCCACCACTCCCTTCCTCCAGCAGGAAGCCTCCTTTACATTCTGGTTCCCTCCAGAAATAGAAGGAGCCCGTCCATTCACAAAAGGGCAAGGATGTATAACCCTAACTAAGACAAACTTTTAAATAAACAATACATATACAGCCAGTGACAAAGGCTGCAATCCTATGGTTACCTGGGGTAACTATACTAGAACATACTTAAGCAAGCATGCATAGGATTGCACTGCAAGAGACAAAATGTGAACTCTTAACTGTCCTCTACATTCTTCCTTATCAGTTTTGCAGGCCTTGGGACCAGCTACCTGTTCCACAGAAGGAAATTCTAGAACTGGAAAGGAGCAAGTGGGTCATTCATTATAAGCATTGCTCTAAAGCTGGATATTGTACTGTAAGGCATCCTTTACTGGTGTTTGAACAGCAGGAGCCTTGCCAGTAGTTTATCAGTGAAGGCTCTGCCTTCCCCGTTCTTCCCTTTCCCCACCCATTTCTGCATTACCTCTGGCCTGGAGCTCACCCCCTCTCTCACCATTGCACTATTCTGGCTGCCTACAGAATGTAAAGGGATGGGAGTAGCACCTGGGCTAACCTGGTAGAAAATGACAAACCACACAGGTGGATAGCAATGGGTGGAGAAAAGAAAAGGCAGGTGCTAATCCTTACCTTCCCCCAACACACACACACACACACACACACACACACAGTGAGTTGTGATCTTATCTCGAAAAGCTCTAATAAGAAATCTAGATAGTTTGTTGTTCCATTGTTCTTAAAACCACTGGGTTTGAGATAAAGCAACAGAAACAGCTTTAATGTCTGTAATAAAAAGAGCAAGGAATTTAGGGGGACAGAAACATGAGCATGAAAAATCCATGTGCCTAGAGTACAATACACTGGAAAGTTGTCCTAAGCCAGGACCACTGACATGACATGAAGGTGCTCTGGGGCAGCTTCCATCCATTTCAATAAAGCCTGCACAGAGAACTTCCAGGTGGATTCAACTAGCAAATTGCGAAGTACTGTTGGAACTCTTTCAGGTTATTCATCTAAATGTCTAGTAGTAAACGACACTCACAAGGCCTTGGGGGGGGGGGGTTTACATTCATAAAGCCTTTTTAAGCAATATATGCATTCACCTCTATGTTTACTTCATTGTAATAAAAGCTTTTAGTCTCTGTATTTTTAGTAGTTTCTTTATAATTTGAAAAGTTTTTTTCCCCTAGAGCTATGAATGTCTGCCAGTTGTTATACATCTTTATAGTCCTCCTCCTTTGAAAGAAAGAGAGAAACCTGGAAACAGCTAAAGGTTTTCAAGAAGTAGCCCCGGGGCCCAAACAGATGTCATGAGCCACTTCCTACAAATTAGAAAAGGAAAGTAGCCCCTCAGGTTAATTACCAGGAGAAGGCCACACACACAGCAAGCAAGAAGATAGTCTGACACACATAAACCAAGTGCTTCATATTGTATTTGAAGAGATGAAGCATGAAATCTATCAGTACAGTTTATATGACTTCTCTTTGCAGTGAAAACTCAGCTGACCATCCCTTTTAAAGCTGTGCATTGTGTATAGTTACTGTCAGAACATTTTAGTCATTCTGGAAAACATTTACTATATGTTATTTCCATCAGCATTCCCCACAATTTTCTAGCCAGAATTCTTAGGCCACTAAGCTTTAACCTCCCTGTCCCATGTGATCATTGTCAAGAAGCTATAAGACAACAGTACTTTTACTTTCTTGGGCTCCAAGATCACTGCAGACGGTGACTGTAGCCATGAAATTAAAAGACATTTGCTCCTTGGGAGGAAAGCTATGGCAAACCTAGACAGCATAGTAAGAAGCAGAGACATCACCTTGCCAACAAAGGTCCGTATAATCAAAGCTATGGTTTTCCCAGTAGCAACGTATGGCTGTGAGAGCTGGACTATAAGGAAGGCTGAGCGCCGAAGAATCGATGCTTTTGAACTGTGGTGCTGGAGAAGACTCTTACGAGTCCCCTGGACTGCAAGGAGGTCAAATCAGTCAATCCTAAAGGAAATCAACCCTGACCACTCATTGGAAGGACAGATACTGAAGCTGAAGCTCCAATATTTTGGCCACCTAATACGAAGAGAAAACTCACTGGAAAAGACCCTGATGCTGGGAAAGATTGAAGGCAAAAGGAGAAGGGGACGGCAGAGGATGAGATGGCTAGCTAGCATCACCGATGCAATAACTATGAACTTGAGCACACTCCGGGAGAGAGCGGAGGACAGGAAGGCCTGGCGTGCTATGGTCCATGGGGTCACGAAGAGTCGGACACGACTTAACAACTGAACAACAACAACAACAACTGGGTGCAGAGAAATGATGGATCACTCATGCTGGTAAAGAAGGGAACTGGCTGCCAAGTTCAGTCTTTTTCCTATAATCCCAGTGAAATCACAGGGATTCAATACTTCTCCAGTCAAGGCAGAATTTAGTTCTTGGGAAGTTTAAGAAGGTGAGCAGATTTTTAAAAAAGGAAAACAAAAATAGACTGAGTGGGCATAACGGTGTTGTTAAACACATGCATCTCCCTCAATTTAAAAACAAATAAAAGAACCCCCAACCCCCCTACTCCAAAAGATTCATGAGAGATTCCAACCAGGGATGAAAGGAAGTCAGAAACCCTGATTTGCCGCTTTTGAAAAGAGCCAAGGGGACATCTACAAAGGTCAGAGCAAAACCCAAGGTAAAGGTTGGCATCATCCAATTGACTTAACTGGCACCAACAGTTAGCCCTGAACTCAAGAGACTACAGTTGCTGCTGTCTCCTTGGCTCCCTGTCCCCAGCCTCCAGAAGTCCATTGCCTTTTAACTGTACACCGTCTCTCTGTAGCTAGCTAGCAGGATGGCAAATGACTTCACAGGCACCTAACCCAGTAATTCTGTTGACGTAAGTAAAAATATCTGACAACAGAAATATGTCTTTCCCCATTAGATTCCCATTACAAAAGTCATATCCTGGCAGGAGACAGATGTAAGATATAAAAAGAGCTCAGAGCACTTTCACAGAATTCCAGGTCCACTTTCAAACCTGACCTGTCCAGACATACCAGCAAGTCCTTAGCTGCCTTAGTTACATCCTGTTTGGACTACTATAACACATTCTATGATGCCTTTGAAAACTGTTCAGAAACTTCAGTTGGTTCAGAATACTGCGGCTAGACTGCTGACTGGGGCTGGTTATAGGGAACATATGACTCCATTACTACAACAGTAAAGGTTAGGACTGCTGCCTACTTCGCTTTCTTTTCGTGAGGGCAGCAGGACCAATTTTTTGAGGTTGGCTTTTATTTATTTATTTATTTATTTATTTACAATATTTATATACTGCTCCACATCAAAAGATTTCGGAGCGGTGAACAACAAAGTTAAAAGAATAAAACACCAGCATAAAACATTTTTTTTAAAAAGACAAATTCCAATAAGGTCGAATTTAATAAACCGTGGCTGGTCACGCAAGGAAGTGCTCTCAAAATAGCCTTTGAGTGAAGTCTTCCTGTGGCTGTTTAGTCTGGCCACTGGTTTTTGTTGGTATTTTTGTTTTAGCTGGATTTTTTAGTACTGATTTGTAAACTGCTTTGAACAATTAGAAAATCATGGCATATAAATATTATAAATACATAAAACCAGTTATATGGAGGTGGCCCATGCACCTACTTTGCCACAATGGACGAAGAACGGGTCCTAGCACAGGGTAGGGTATGGTGGCTGCTTCAGGTAGATTTGGGATTCTGTTTAAAAATTGTCAATTTTAAAATGTATTATTATTTTGTATACAGAAGCATAAATATCTGACAGTAGAAGCAGGCTTGAGTTTCCATGCAAAAGCCACCTTTCATACATTATGAGCAGCAGTGTGGGAGCGGCCACATTGCAGTGACTCCCATGCAGCTGCAAGTAACATGTGCACCAGCCTTTTTAGTAATGAACGCATCCACAACAAAATGTTGAAAAGACTTGCTAATGATGGCACTTATTTTCTTTGTGGTTTATAGAATGTTTAAATGATGCTTCTTTCCAAGCTGCTAACCATCTTACTTTTTTCCTCAGGGTGTGCACTGATAAGGTTGCTTTAAAAAAAGTGTCCGAAGTCAGAATTACAAATTGGAAAGTTAGAAAGGATTCTCCATACAGATCCTGTAGGTTATCAGTTCTTCGCTTGCCTAGTGGTAATCAATCCTGGTCCCTGATCAGTTTCACAGGATGGACCCAACAACAAGACAAAAAGACCTTTATTCCTTTTGCTTATTACTATAAAACCTAATTCACTGGGAAGGCCAAGGTGGAGCTGGACGTGAGTCCTATCAGGTATCATTAATGTTCAGCCAAGATATGGACCCTGTGTTTGAACAAGAGAGACAGTCTTTGAAGAACATAATCTGAGCTGCCACAATGGCTAATGCAAAATTAGCTGCTCCAGTTACCTTATGGGATGGGGTCTAGTAAAGTGTAGCTGGGCTCTTTATCAAGATGCAGGATTTTTATTGATTCAAATGGTAATTGCAGAGAATACGAAATGCATTGTCTTCAAAGGGTAGGAAACAAGGAAAGAGAGCTTAGGTTTCTTCAATTCACATTAAGGTTCCACATTTCTGCTCATTGCTATGGGAAAAAAACCCAAACCATTTACTGTTTTATTCTCTGTGTCTCCCCGTCTCTCTCCCTCCCTGTCTCTCTCTCTCTCCCTCATTTCCTAATTACTGTTGCATAGAATCTAGGCTAAATGTGAAGTGCTCTAGTAGTGACTGAAAAGGAGTTTTTCTTATGGTCTAGTGGCAAACAGACTTGGATTGTTAACACTGGCTGCCATTAGACTATTCTGTGTAACCTTGGCCAAGTCATTACTCCACAGCCTTAGTTCCTTATCCATAAAATAGGAAAAATAGTGACCTACAGTTTTGAAACCAAACATAATAAAAATGGTACAGAGCTATGAAAATTAAAAGTGCTATAAAATGATACAACAGAAATAGTTATAATTTTCTTATGGAACACTGAAACTCTAGCACCTCCCCATTTCCCTACCCCTGTTACACGTTTCCTAACTTCATCACAAACTCTAGCATGGGACAGACCTAAACAAAAAAGTCATAATGTGCTTGTTCTTGCCTTGGCTTTCATTCCCTGACAGGTATAGGCACAAGTAGTTTCCCTTACCCGGGGGCACAATTTCTTGGGCAGACAGGACCTTAATGGAGATGAAGGTACACTTCTAAGAAGCCAAGGATCAAACGGTGTTTATGGAGGATATTGACTGTCGAGACCCCTTGCGGCCCAGTTGAGGAATGGAATCGGCCTTGGTTGCCCTGATAGATGACCTTTATTGGGATGTGGACAGAGGGAGTGTGACTCTGTTACTATTACTCACTCTCAGAGTAGCTTTTGATATCACTGATCATGGTATCCTCCTGGATCGCCTCTGTGGATTGGAGGTTGCAGGTACTATTTTGCTATGGTTCCACTCCTACTTATGTTGGCCTCTCTGGCAGACTTGCTGTGGGGTGCCCCAAGGTACCATCTTGTCGTTGGTGCTATTTAATATCTAAATAAAGCTGCTGGGTTCGAACATTAGGGGATTTGGGGAGAAGTGCCATTAGTATGCTGATGCCACCCAACTGTATTTCTCCATTACATCTGAATCAGAAGAGGCCATGAACATCCTAGATAAGTGCTTGAACACAGTGGTGGGCTCAATAGGGACAATAAATAGAAAACTTATAAGACTGAGGCAGTATGTGTGAGTGATTCCCAGGTCCAGGAATTAGGGGAATTACCAGCTCTGGTTGGGGTTGCACTTCCTCTAGAAACAAGTTCATAGTTTGGGATGCTCCTGGATCCATCACTGTCACTGGAGGCCCTAGTAACCTCCATGGCTAGGAGCCCTTACTATATGCTTAGGTTGGTATGCCAGCTGTGCCCATTCCTGGATAGGGATAGCCTGGCTACTGTGATCCATGCACTGCTAACCTCAAGACTGGATTATTGTAATGCGCGTGACATGGGGCTGCCTTTAAGGCTGGTTCAGAAGCTGCAGCTAGTACAGAATGCAGCAGCTAGGTTACTGACTAGGGAGCTTTACCACGCACATATAACAGCTGTGCTAAAGGATCTACACTGGATGCCACTCTGCTATCGAGGTAGATTTAAAGTGTTGGTATTAGTATACAAAGCCCTATACAACTCTGGACTAGGTTACCAGGTCTCCCCCTATACCTCCCAGGCTGCTGGGAGACCTTATTGTCCTACAGATTTCCGTTTGACAGCAACATGGACAGAAGGAGATTTGAACGGTCTGTTTCTGGTTTGCAAGAAATCATAGTTTGCTTTTTTATTCAAATCTGGCAAACTATAGTTTACTACAAACCAGATACAAATGCCCCTTTGTTCTAGCATTGTGTTGCCTTTAGCCAGGGCTGTGTGTATGCTGCTATTCTGTAGAAACAACTCAGCTTGCTGAGAATATCAACTTCCATTTAAAACACACACAAAAAACCTTTTTAAAAGGATGGAATACACACAGGCCTGCCCTTAGCTTTCCATATTTTTAGTCACACAGAGGAATTGCATAACACAAATTAAGCAAAGGTAGCTGTGTTGACCTTAAGAAAATTTCCAAAATGCATGTTGCTGTAATGCCATTATTAGGCCAACCAAAAGATCACTAAAAATTGTGCATTGAGAACTCCAGGTGTCTTCAGCAAAAGACATTTAAAAACATATTTTATATCATCTTCTCTGATGAGGAAACCTGGAGATCTTGAATGGTGGCACTTTTTAAAAATATCTTTTGGTTGGCCAAACAAAGGTATTACAGCAACATGGATTTTGGAAATAGCACAAATTATCAGGACTGGATTATAAATCTATAGTTTCAAGAAGTGCCATACTATATAAAAGCCTTCCAATCACCTGAACCAGATAGCCATTTCTGGCACTGACAAGTTTTAGATACTTCAGGAGCAAGCGTGCAAGAAACAGGGAAATTACGCAGGGCAAGGAATGAGTATTCACAAATCTGAGTTGCAATGCATTTTTCAAGATGTTTAAATTCTCCTGACAATGTTTTAGGGGGAAAATATAAAGCATTTTTGGTAAGCCTTAGGACAAGAATTTGTCACAAAACTGCAAGCCAGCTATACCTATCTCTAACAAGCTCCAAACTACTTTCAAAATTATTTGCTTCATCATGTAGAATGGAAACCAACCTTGTGAGACAGAGCAAGGAATACTATTTTCAGTAGCACAGGGGGAAAAGAAGGGAAAGGCATTGAGAGGACAATTCTCAAGTAAGGGACTCTTGCATGGCTGTTCAAAGTGATAAATGAATTGGGCTGTGCCACATCGTCCTGACTACCCCATCTCTTCCCACAAAGAACAACACCTTTTAATTGGGCAGAAACAGAAAAATGCCATATTTCAAATAAATGCAATTTAGCCTAGTCCAATGAGAGAGGAGGGCTTGCATCTAAGATTCATATCACATGTATTAATCTTCCCAGAATGTAACAACTGAAGGGCCCATACAACAAGATGTATACAGATCCGACAGGAATTACTAGAAGCAATAAAAGGTCTGCAAGATCAGTAACAATATCATAAATATGTTCCATCCACAGTGAAGGAAACAATGGGGCATTCCTGCCAACTCTAAAGGTATATGGAAATTGTATACTGGCATTGGAGGGCATTCTCCTCAATTTGAAACAAAACATTATTGTAATCATCTTGGCAATTAACTAGCAATAAAGTTTAATACATTTATCAAAAATGCATTTGAAGACACTAAGGAAAGTAAACCTGAAATTACTTGAGAACAACCACCTAAGAGCTGTTTTGGGGATGGGATGCACAAACTAAAGAGGAATTGTCTTATTTCAAATCCATATGTCATTTCTCTGTAGCTTTGCACCCAAAGGTAAGTAAAATGTTATCTTTTTAGGTAGATCTTGCTAAAAGATCTACCACTCCTGAAGAAGCCCACTCTGGACCCAATGGTATTAGACAACTACCACCCAGTTGCAAATACCCCTATCTTAGGGAAAAGAAGGTAGTGATAGAACAACTGCAGGCACTCTTGCAGGATACTGATTATCTGGACCCATTCCAATCTGGGTTTCATCCGGGTTACAGGACTGACTCAGCCTTGGTCACCTTGATGGAAGACCTTTATTGCGGAAGGGACAGGGGGAGTGCAACCCTGTTAATCCTGCTCAAACTCTCATCAGCTTTTGATACCATTGACCATGGTACCCTCCTGGATTGACTCTGTGGGATGGGTATTGGAGGCACTACGTTACAGTGGTTCCGGTCCTACCTGCAGGGCCGATTTCAGAGAGTAACACTGGGTGACCACTCCTCAGCCCCTTGGCAATTGAGGTATGGGGTTCCACAGAGTACCATTGTCCACAATGTTATTTAACATCTATATGAAGCTGCTGGGAGCAGTCATTAGAGGATCTGGAGCCAAGTGCCATCAGTATGCTGATGATACACAGCTCTATCTCCCTATGCCATCTGAATCAGGAGAGGCTGTTCAAGTCCTGGACCAGTGGCTGAACTCAGTAATGGGCTGCATGAGGTCCAGTAAACAAACTGAATCCTGGCAAAACAGAAGCCCTGTGGGTGAGTGGTTCCCAAGTGTGGGAGATAGGCTCATTGCCTTTTCTGGATGGGGTTGCACCCCCTCTGAAAGATCAGTTCCGTAGTTTGGGGGTACTCCTAGATCCATCACTGTCCTGGAGGCCCAAGTGGCCATGGCGGCTCGAACCATGGCCTCTCCTGGACAGGGATAGCTTGTCCACAGTGGTACAGGCACTAGTAACCGCAAGGCTGAATTACTGCAATGCACTATGTGGGACTGCCCTTAAGGCTACTCCAGAAGCTGGAGCTAGTGCAGAATGCAGCAGCTCGGCTGTTGTCAGGAGTTTCCCCTTTTCAGCATGTAACTCTTTTGGTGAGGGAACTGCACTGGCTGCCTATTCGCTAATGGACCAGGTTTAGGGAAAGGAAGGGAAGACAACAGAACTGGAAAGCATTGCAAGAGATATTTATGCTTGAAATAATATTGACAATTCACATGCACACAGACACACACACACTGTTGAGTTTTTATATTTTACAATTTAAGCGATTCTGGACATTTTAATTGAACTGAAGGGTAGGATACTAAATATTATACTATTTATTTATGTATTTATTAAAATACTTATTTATTAAAAACATCTTTCTGCCCAAAAGGGCCCCTGAGGCAATGTACAACTTTAAAAATAACGTCATATTAAAACAATAAAATCAATAGAACAAACCAAGTTTAAAATAATCAGAATAAAACCATCAAAAGCCATCAAAAGCCAGCTGAAATAAAACAGTATTTATGGGCCAACTAACGCTATACAAAAACTTAAGAAAAAATAAATTTGGTTTTTAACAGATTGTTCTGTTCTGCTTTTAAGCAGTGGTTATTGTTCTTGAAAGTGTATACTGCCTTGAGGCTGAAAGGTGGTTGAAAAATATTTTAATAAATAATTAAAATGTAAAAAATTAAGAGTCTGTATGACTTGAAGCTTGTTGGATTCATGCAATAAACTAGTGCTGTGCCAAAAATTTCTCCCACATTTTTTTACCATTCTCATTCAATTTGATAGAAAAGAAATTGCTTTCAAAAAGAAATTCAGAGGAGGAGAAATTCCTGAGAAATTCTCATGGTGGGTTTGGGGTTCTTGTTTGGGGTTCTCTTACTTAAGAGGTGGCTGAGGAGTGTATATGAGTGTCTTAATTGTCATTGTACAGTCTGTGGCACCCTGTAGCCTCCTTGGTTCCCCACACTTCAGTTAAAGCCATCATGAGGCAATTCCTTCCATGGGGCTTTTTCAGTTCAGAAAGTGCAGGTGGCCTTGGAGGTTGCAGAGCAATGGAAAGATGTATAATAAAGAAAGAAAACACACACAGTACCCTTGGCCGCTTCACAGTGATTAGGTAAGCTCAAAAAAGAAATTCTAAATTCTGCCTCAAAAAAGTGGAAGCCTCACCACAGTTGATGCTGTTGCCACCTTCAGAAGGAGTGCAATAAACCAAAAGCCTTTAGGAAAAAGGAAAGAAATTGCGCTACAACCCCTGCCAATAGTCTGTGAGAAACTGTTGGGAGAATTTCTCCTCCCCTACGAGAAATTCAGTGAAATTGTCCCCCACAAATAATCTGGAGAATTTTGAGATGCTATTTGTGCACAGCAATACAATATAAACATTTATTAGCACCTTTGTATTCTTTCCCTCTTCTCCTTGAAACCTTCCAATAATGCTGAAGGGTGTTATGTGGTTCCCTGTACAAGATAATACTTGGAAAATCTTAGCATTAGTACCAGATATTTCAAGAACAAAAAGGAAGTTTGAGAGGGGAGGTGTAAAAAAAACTTCAGTCAAGCACAGAAGGCACAAGGTAACACAGCCTTCCCCAACCTGGTGCCCTCCAGATGTGTTGGACCACAACTCCCATCATCCCCAGCCAGCATGTCTTGGCTGGGGAAGGCTGTAGTAAGGCGTCAAACTGGCCTAGACCATTATCTTTCGTGAAACCAGAAAAGAATCTGAACCATTATGCCAGTGTCATTGCCAAACTTGGACCAGAACTGAATAAAAAAATACTTCTAGTTATCAATTCAGAATATCAAGACTTTGAACAGCTACTAGACCTGATGGCTGTATGCCACCTCCAAGGCAGTATGCCTGTGAACACCAGTTACTGGGGAACATGAGTGGGCGGGTGCTATTGCACTCATGTTGTACTTGTGGGTTTCTTACAAGAAACTGGTCGGCCACTGTGTGAACAGAATGCTGGACTAGATGGACCCTTGGTCTCATCCAGCATGGCTCTTCTTATGTTCTTATGACATTAGCCCTCTTCAGTTGTTCCAAAAGGTGTTAAAATCAACATGCCAGGACGAATGCAATGAGGGGCAGGGCTGGAGTGCTCCCTCTCCTGGTGTGTTGATTTTAATCCCCTTTTGAATAACTGAAGAGGGCTATAGGCTCAAGCCACAGCTGATGAAGTATCAAACTACCTCCTTCAAACTGCACACTCTTGCCAGCCACCCATTTCCAATTGGGTGTTTATGGATTGTGCAATTGAAGCCAAGCTGTCTGCTGACAACATTAAGTTATTTTGTTGCTCTGCCTAGTTTTGCAAATTGGTACAGGCATCATGCAATACTTAATTTTGAAAACTGCTTCAAACTGGGCTGGAGATCACCGAGGCATGCTTAGTTGAACCAGAAAAAAACCTGTATAGTCATTACTGAACAGGAACTGGAGCTAGAAGTTTACTGGTCAGTGTAAACACAAATGGAATTGTGCGCATACATTACTCTTATCTTATTCTCAGTGGCCTTAAATCTGTGCTGTATTATATATTAGTAAAATGAATTAATGTCACTTAAAATGTAAAGGGGCCACTTGCCTGATAAAATAAAGACAGTATGCTTAATGAAGCTACAGTTCATGGAATGAATAGGGGTAACTGAAAAGAGGTTAGACAACTTTAAACTATCATTTTGTTTAATCACTTGTACCCCTTTGCAGCCCCTGCACTCACTCACTCATTCACCCTGCTGTGTGGAAACCGCCTCCCTCTGATTGCAGCATGTTTGCCATTATATCACTATGACCGTGTAGGTGTGGTCAGGAGGGACAGTGCCCACCAGGCTTGACAGACGCATATGACTGTCCCATTCCACATGGTCGCTTAATTCATTTATACGCACTCATGCGCGTGCGTGCGCACATGCTGTAGTCACATGGGAGGACAGCATCATGGAAAGGAAGTTTCCATATGGCCGGGTGAGTATGTGACGGAGCCATCATGTCCCATTAAGGAACAGTTTATGAGATTGCCTGAAGAGACTTCCGTTCCCATTCCTATGCTGAGCTGTGACTTGAACCAATTCTTTCAGATCCTAATCCAACACTAGTTTCTAACCACAAGAGAAATAGCAAATTATTTTTTACATTGCAGAAAGGTTTTTGATTAGTAAAACAGAACTCCAGACTAGTCCTATCATTTTATAGCAGCTTGGCAGCTGTATACTAATACTTCTATTTGTAATGTTCTTCAGGATTTCTGAAACAGAATGTAAGGACACAGTGCAGCCCCAAACAATACCATGTTCTCTATTATAGAGGGGGGTAATATAATAAATTACCCCTTACATTCAGAAGAATGGTCAACAGTTTTTGCTTTATTTCTAAAATACCCTAAGACATGCTAAGAACAGTGACCAGACACCCAGCTGCTATAGCTATGTTAGGAGCATGCCATGAGTCCATTTGCTTTTCCAACCACTACACTTGCTGAAAATCCCATAGGAGTATGGTCCCCCATGCATGCCGCTATCTGAGAAACTGGAGAATGTTACCCTTCTAAGGAAAAGGGGGCTGTGTGCTGTATTTATACAATGTTATGAAAATAGAGCCAGGGTACAGTCAGTAGCTGCCTTCCTCTTCAAGTGCATTTTAGGCACAGCACCACTCAAAACAGCTTGATGGGGTGGATCGGAGGGCTTGATCACTTCCAGAGCACAAATGCAGGCTTGTCTTCTTGCCATCTAGCAGGATATCCCATTAAGCACTGAACAGACAGAACTGGCTGCTACTGCATAGCGGCACAATTTACCACTAAAAGCTGAATCTATCAACAATAAAGCAGCATTCTAGAACAGGTGAGAGGAACATATTTATTTCAAGTCCTGCTGTTGCCACTTTTATTCCCACCATTTCTCATTCTGTGGGGCAAAACCTAAAGTGAAGGTTGTGTACATTTAACAAGCAGTAAAGTAAATCAACACTCAGCAAAAGCAGCCTAGCAGCTGTCTTGGTGTCTGACAGGAATCCCACCTCATTCATGGCAAACTGAGCCAGCAGCCCTAGCTATTTTGTTGCCTTGGGGCGGGAGGGGGGAACAGTGGTCCCCTCTGCAGCTTCATAGGTTGGCGGCCCAGCCTCCGTATATCACTTAGGACTGGATGGCGCTTGAGGGATGTTTGGGATGCAGATACTAACTGCAGAAGACTAGCTGGAGCCCAGACATTCGTGGTTTGTAAACTAGAGTGTATCAGTGACATGAGGCCACAAAGATAGGGAAGATGAGCAAAAGCAAGGCAAGCACGTGAGCACATTAGCATGTCAGACAATCCAGGCTAAAGAAGGAAGTTCCCCCGCCTTGAGGCACAAGGTCCTTGCCCTATAGCCAAACTACCTGAAGAATCAGAATTCTGAAGAAAGATGTCATCCCAGTAGCAGTCTCTGTCCATCATCACCCTACGAGGCAGAGCAAATACCAGGAAGTATGGCCCAAGAAGTGCCACTCGGTATGGTTTTTGAATTATAGCAATTTTAGAGAGGGCGGCGGCGGCAAAGAATCTGGTGCTTGCACAAGCATTTATCAAACAGTAGAGGTGGCTATTTTCCTTCTGCTTAGTCAGGTAAGAGCAGTCCAACAATGGTACTAGTTAGGTATGTGTATGCTGGGGGAGGGGGTCTCTCCCTAGCTGGAGGTTTACAAGCAGAGGCTTGATAGCCATCTGTTGGGGATGCTTTAGCTCTGAATTTCCTGCATCAAGCAGAGGGTTAGAGCAAATGCCTTACAAGCCCCCCTTCAATTCTATGATTCAGCATCAGATGTCACTTAAAGGTTGCGACAGAGAAATTAGTCTGGAATCCTGGCTGGGAGAGAAACAGCTGGAGGGGTGGGGGGGGATTTGTGAGGGAAAGCAGGAGGTGAGAGAAGGATTAAGCATCCCTCTCCTACCTCTTCCCTGCAAAGTTACCATTTCTAATGCTGTTTTGCAGGGGAGAAGTAGCTCCAGTCTGAGACATCAGGCTTCAGAGCAAGCAGTTAAAATCAAACTCTCTGTCTTACCCATTTAACACAGGTTGTAGAAGGAGATCTTCACATGAAATTTCCACACAGCAGAACACTTGGATACCTTTACCTCCGGCTTCACCCTGCACACACTGACCTGGTTCACCCCATCAAAATAAGCCACCATGTTTTATTTACGTTGCAGCATGTGCCGGGCAGGATTTCCATCATCACTGCCCAGGTGCAGCTTGTCATGTCATCCAAACCCAGGCAGCGTAGCTTGTTGGAGGGGGGGAAAAACCTCCCAATAGCCCTACAACAGCCCATGGGTTATTGTAGGGTTGTTTCCCCCTCCAACAAGCCATGCTGCCCAGCAGGGGCATCGTTATGATAGGCCCACCTGGGCATGGGCCCCAGATCTTTTGTGCTGTTCTAATTGCCATTGTTTTTTTTAACATTTTCCCATTGACTTGCATTGGAAAACAAAAACGGCATAACCTTTTTAGTTTGTACGATAAATACATGAAATTTGGAGGCTTGGTGGCCCCTATGGAACTGATTCAATCTGCCAAATTTCAGCCAGTTGGGTCCAGTGGCTTTTGTGCTAGTCACAGGTAAAATTTGCTACTTTCAAGAAAATCAGTCAAAGCAAAGAGCTGTATTTCTTTTGTGCTTCCACATACATGCATGGAATTTGGGGACCTGCCATCCCCCATAGAGATGACTGAGGCTGCCAAATTTCAGACAGTTAGGCCCAGTGGCTTTTGTGCTAGCCACAGGTAAAATTTGCTTTTTCCAAGAAAATGCGTCAAACCAAAGAGCTATAATTTCTTTGTTCTTCCACATAACTGTATGGAATTTGGAAACCTGGCAGCCCCCCTGGAGCTGATGGAACCTGCCAAATTTCAGGCAGTTATGTCCAGTGATTTTTGTGCTAGTCACAGCTAAAGTTTGCTATTTTCAAGAAAATGTGTCAAAGCAAAGAGCTGTATTTTTGTGCTTCCACATATGTGCATAGAATTTGGCAACCTGAAAGCCCCTATAGAGATGACTGAGCCTGCCAAAGTTCAGACAGTTAGGTCTAGCGGCTTTTGTGCTAGCCACAGGTAAAATTTGCTTTTTCCAAGAAAATCTGTCAAAGTAAAGAGCTATAATTTTTTTGTTCTTCCACATAAATTCATGGAATTTGGGAAACTAGCAGGCCCTGTGGAGCTGACTGAATCTACCAAATTTCAGACAGTTAGGTCCAGTGGCTTTTGCACTAGCCATGCGTAAATTTTCCTTTTCTCAAAGTCTAAAACAAAAAGTAAAAACTGTCAAGTCACCCAGGGGATTAGAGATCCTAATCAGAAGGTGTTTAAGGTGACCATTAGGAGGTCACTATCCCTAATCTCTGGTGTAGGATTTTTTGAGGTGCAAAAAACCTCTCTCCCCCTACTTTTCTTTTCTGCCCACTGTTGGGAGCTTGCCTGCAATGAAATTTTGAAGAGGGAGAAGGAAGGGAAGAAAGAGCTCCATGTGAAATACTGGTATTTCACACAGCACCTGATTTTACTGCCCCAAACTGGAATCTTTGGCTTCTGCAGAAGTTTGGTAGCTTCAGGACAGCAAAGGATCCAATCAGCCTCCACAAACTTCTTTCTCCCCCTCCACTTTAATTTCTCCTAAATAGCTGTAGGACTCAAATAATCCCAAAGGGAGGATTAGGACTATGTGGCGTCATGATCGAGAAACTGCTGGGGCTTTTAAATATTTTATTTATCTTTTTAAATATTTTATTTATTTATCTATTTATTTATTTATATTTTATTTATTTTATTTAAATATTTTAAATATTTTATTTATTTATTTATTTATTTTCTATACCACCCAATAGCCGAAGCTCTCTGGGCAGTTCACAAAAATTAAAACCAAATGGCACACAATAAAACAATTTAAAATATATAGAACATTAAAACCACAATATAATAATCCAACCACAATAAAACCTAGCAGCCGTGCAGGAATTTAAAACACAGATTTAAAACAGCAAGCTAAAAGTCTAGAAAGCTAAAATGGTAAAATGCCTGGGAAAATAAAAAGGTCTTAACCTGGCGCTGAAAGGAATACAATGTAGGTGCCAGGTGAACCTCACTAGGGAGCTCATTCTACAGCCAGGGTGCCACAGCAGAAAAAGCCCTTTCTACAGTTTTAAAAAAGCTAGAAAAAGCCCTCCGCCACCTCACCTCATAAAGTTCATTTAAGTGTGCAATCCTTATAAACTCTCCACAGCCTCCTAAATTCCTCTAAAGTACTACCTCTCTGAAAGGAGCCTCTTGGCTTACGGAATTCTCTCTACCCCCAACCCACATTTCCAATCACCATTCTTCTTTTCTTCTTCCCTCCCCCATCCTGTTCTTTCATTCTCTTCTTTATTCCACCCAGAGCATATCTTGGGGAATTCTTAAGGAGAATTCTCTTCAGTGGGCAAGAGAAGTTCTGAACTGTATTTGACAAACAGACAAGAGGGTTGGTTTTTCTCCTTCTCACTCAAGTCTTTGAGAAGAGTGGGTTCACATGGCTGCAGAGAAACAAAGCTGGGGCTGTTTTGTTTGTCAGTTGCCATTATCCAGCAATAGGAAGGGCTTAGCTCAGTGGCAGAGCACACGCTTGGCAGGCAGAAGGTCCCAGGTTCAATCCCCAGCATCTCTAGGTAGGGCCAGGAAAGAATCCTGCCTGAAACCCTGGAGAGCTGCTGCTGCCAGTCAGTGTCAGCAATACTGAGCTAGATGGACCCAGGGTCTGACTCAGCATAAGGCAGCTTCCTATATTCCTACGAACAGAAAGCTTTGATAAAAAAAAAAAATGAGGTTTTGGTTTGTTTGTTAAGTGGAGGGGAGATAAATGCTGCTCATTTATGCAAGTATGCCTACTCAGAAGCCCCATTATGTTAACTAAGGCTTATCCTCAGGAAAGTGTGCATAGGATTCCAGCACAAGTTATTTTGCAGGGAGGTTTGCACCCTGATGTTCTTCATGTTTGCTCAGAAATAAGTCCTGAGTTGTGAGGATGGTACTGCAGGCTTAATACAGTGCCTACCCAATTAAAGGTACCCAAATAGCTAAAGTTTGCTATTTTCAAGAAAATGTGTCAAAGCAAAGAGCTGTATTTTTGTGCTTCCACATATGTGCATAGAATTTGGCAACCTGAAAGCCCCTATAGAGATGACTGAGCCTGCCAAAGTTCAGACAGTTAGGTCTAGCGGCTTTTGTGCTAGCCACAGGTAAAATCCATCCCTTTTTATAAGCTAACAGGTTTTTCAGCATGCTGTCCTGTCCCAAAAGATGTTCATTACCTTTAAAAACCAGCTTGGATATATTTAAATTTCCCTCCCTCCCAAGAAAGCATATTATGTATCCCTGACATCTAAATTACTGCTGATACTCACTCTAAACCACCGCCTTTATCTTGCTGTATTTCGGTTGATAGCTAAACTATGCAAAGCAGACTTGCTGGAATCCAAGCAATGACAAAGTTATCAGGCACAAGAGAGCACGAGGCTTGGGAACTCATTGGAAACCTTCAGAGCCTGGATGAGATTAAACAGGGTTTGTTGAGGCTGCAAGAATGCCAGCAATTCAGGAGTTACACACATTTGCAGCACATGATGACCACCTCAGATGGAAAGCTGAAATCACTAACAAGAGATGTTTTGTGTTTATGGAACTTTCTCCAAGCTGTAACAAATTGTTTTATTTTGCTATAAATCTACCAGATAGAGACACAGAGGACAAGTTCTAAGAATGGTTGACCTTGCTACACCATATAATTTACTGGCCAAAAGTGGGATACAGAATGATCTCCTTTAGCTGTGGTGACACAGATTGGGGGCTTGTGCTACTATGCCTAACAGCTCTTATGCCAGGCAAGTGGAACAAGTCCATCTACCAACACAAACTTCTGGGCATACAGATGCACATGCATATGCAAGCAGACATATTCCTTCCTCCTTTCCTTCAAGTGTAGGGGGTGCAGTGTCACAAGACAGGAAAAGAATCAGCAATGCCCTTATGCCAGCCCCTGTAAATCTTTTGAACTGCAGTAGTCCCAAAGGAGGAAACAAGATCAGGCCACAAGCCTAAAGTCCACCAGCCACAGTACAGCTGAAGTAAATTAACTTATTCCAGAGTGAGAACCAGTTTGTATATTCAGCAGGACTGTAATCACATCAGACATGGGGAGGGAAGGGGTAATTGCTAGGCTGGGCCTCAGGGCAAACGTCCAGGGCCTGCAGCCCAAGGGGCCCTCAGATGACCACTCACAGGGCAGCAGGTGATGAAGGACAGTGGCAAACAGACCCAGCATCCACACCTGTGCCAGGATATCCATCCTGGGTTAGAGATTTGAAGGCCTAGAAGAAAAATTAGGGTGGGAACCAGGTTTTTCTATTTTTTCCAGGGACTTTTGGAAAATTCGGGGGGTGAGAGAAACATTTCCCCCCAATGTATCTGTTTTTCTCCATTTTTTTCTGGTGTTTTTCCAGGCCTTCACATCTCTAACTGGATCTGATGCTGGTCACCACAGCTTCCTTTGTTGTCATTTTACAAAACATTTTCTAGCCAGGGGGGTGGCAGCTGATCATGTACAGTGTTACAGATGCTCATTTTATTATTTTTACATTAGAAATATATCATACTTTCTACACCGAAATGGTGCTTATTGCCAAATACATGTGTTTATCAGCAAGGCAGCAGAAGCAAACTCCATTTGATTCTTATAGTGCTATGATGGTGCTATGATTTAAGTGAGTTTAAAATGCGAAACTGCACATGCTCAGAGTATTTTTTTTCTTTCTTTTAAAATCAGGAATGACAACCAGAGTTGTGTTTTGTTTGTTTGTTTGTTTACTCTATCATATTAGGAATGTAGAACCAGTTGGGAAGGCAGGGGGGGGGGAGAGAAGATAAACATTAGTTGTGTGCTTCACAACTGAAGTAATACAACATGACTGTACCTAAACGGGGGTCCTGTAAGGCCATTAAGTCTAGAGTCTAAAATTATGTAGCTGCCCCACTGGGGATGGAGGGGAAGAGTAGCATGCTTGAATGGTCCTCGGTGTGTGTGTGGGGGGGGGGCAGAGGTGGGGGGAAGGATCGAACTCACTATATATAGGAAAATCCTGCCAGGGAGAAGTCTTCCACCTAGTTTTATCTGTTGGGGAACATTCAGGCATGCAATCCTCCTCCCACCTACATCCTAAAGTCAAGGAAAAGCTTTACCACTTGATTCTGCTGAATGTATAAGCTAGCCTTAAGGCATCAAGTAGTAACACATCAAATAACAAGCAATCCAATGGCAGGAACATTTAATGTGATTTTAACAAGTGTAGAACGGAGCAGCTATATTTTTAGCTCCATTTAATACCAAAGAGGCAATTAAGAATGTAGAAACACTTTCCTCTAAGTACAAAGATTTGAGTTGTATTGGCACATGATATTCAGGAGCATTTAAAAAGGAGCTCATAAACATGCTTTGGATCCTTTTCCCATCTGTCATTGATTTCATACAAATATTTAAAATATAGTTTTCTATGCTAGTTACCTAAGCAAAACTTAGGTTTAGCATTAAACCATAGAACTATGGTTTAGGATTACTTGCATGAGAGGCAGTGAGCCTCTCATGGCACATGCCACAGAAAGAGATTGGAAATATTATCTTCCAGTTTTAAACTAACCAGAGTTCCCATTATGTCTGAATTTGGGAAGCTCTGGTTAGTGATATGAGCTCATGGGAAAAAAACAGGAAAAAATAAGGGGGGTGGGAAAATGGGCAGGGGGGATGTTTCTTCCCCAAATTTCTAAAGATCCCTGAGAAGACACACACACACACACACAGAGAACAGTTGCTTTTTTAAAAAAAAAAAATCTGTTCCCCCCTTTTTTCTCCCCCCCCCCGCTTTCATTTCTCTAGCTCTGCTTAGTTTAAATTATAGTTAGTAAACAAGCCAGGATCATGAACCATGGTTTGATCCTGGCTTGAATTAACTAGAGTTTAAACTGACCAGAGTTCCATGTAAAGTGGAAGCCTTAGTCTCCTCCTCTTGTACACAAAAGAGGATGCAGGGTATGTGTTTTGCTGCAGCTCATGCATGTAATGCTCAGCTATGATTTAGCATTAAGTCCAAACCACCTTGATGCTGTCATCACTCGTCAATAAATAACCACATTCCTTTTTCAGAGTTGGATAAAATCAGCTGTTTTGTGGGTGTCTCGTCATCTCTCAGATAATAAAATATAAAAATACCTAGGAACATTTTATCGACTAAGGGGTCTAAATTTGCCCTTTTTCAAGTCTGTGAGGGCCAATTAGGAACCTCCCCCCAAATAAACATATCAAAATGCCTTTTACAAAAGGTAATGATCTTGTTAAAATGTACACAATTTCATACAGAGGAAGAGAGAAAGAGTGCTATATGATTAACAGCCTTAAGCATGGGAATTTCTCATTGAGTCTGCATGTGACACCTGCAAAAGAATAAAGAGTTAGAATGAAGGCAAGCATGCCAGAAATTGAGATGCCACTTTGGAAAGCAAAAAGGAGCTGGAACAGAATCCAACTGGCTATTTCACCAATATTTGGCTGTGCCTTATGCACCCCAAATAATGTCCCAACTTTAAAGTTTGATAAAGAAGAAACTGTCAACCAGTTAAGTGTGATCATCTCACTTCTTATAAGTGCTAGTTAATTATCTGCCTCTACCACTTTCTAATTACATGAAAATAGCCAGCCGAATAGCATGTTCCAAGGTGGTGCTTAATCAATACACTTGGAAAAGAAAGACATCAGCTACCTCATTAAGGTGAAAAGCTAACACTGTTTGCATGGCAAATGGGACGGTTTGGAATTGTATGTTAAATTTTTCTGGATCCAATTCCAAAGCTTATAAGACTCTTTCCTCACAAACAACCATTCTCAATAGGCTGCCCTACGCCGTTAACAAACTTTATAAGAATTCCTTGGTTTTTCCCCTTTTTCAGGACTCTGTTTTTTATTCACGGTACATGGACTGGAGCCTAGCTGTGCTAAGCACTGGGCAGATCCTTAAATAATTTATACCAAGACAACAAGAATGGGCACTCAAGCAGAACTGAGTAACAGAAAAGCAAGCTTGCATTTCATAGATTCGGAGAGCTGCCATGTTAGGAAAGCTAGGAGAACATTGACCTCACTTTATAACATACAAAGTGCTAGTGTTGCCAAGACAATGAGATAGGAACATAGGAAGCTGCCATATACAGACTCAGTCCATTGGTCCATCTAGCCATCCAGTGCTGCCAGCACTGACAGTGGCAGCAGCTCTCCGGGCAGGAATATTTAGGCAGGAATTTTTCTTGCCCTACCTGGACATGTCAGGGTTTGAACCTGGAACCTCCTGCATGCAAAGCATGTGATCTACCACTAAGCTATAGCTCCTTCCCATCCCCAGCAACCCCAGAGCTCCCCAGTAGAAATAGGTGGCCTAGGCAAGCCACTCTTCTCTCGGCCTGCAACGTGGAGATAATACTTTATTTTACTTCAAGTTGTATTTCATATTTCATTGCTACACCTAGGATAGGGCAACTTACAAATCAAATAAAGCAGGTCAAATCCAATAATACTGAATAGAAACAAAATGGTAGAACAGTAAGACTTTAAATCACAGCAGTAAATAAAACCAACTCGACTAGGGTTTTAAAATGCCTGTGAAAATAAAATGTGCTCTTGCACTGAAAAGACATGAGAATAGATGCCAGGTGAGCCTACCTCGGGAGAGAGTTCCAAACACTGGTGCAAAAGCCAAAATGCCCTCTCCCCAGAAGCCATCCACGTGACCTCAGAGGATAGGAGCCCTCAGAGAAGGGCCTCCCAAGATGACCAGGCTCTCCAAGAGAGGGTGCATGGCAGCAATTGTGTCCACTGCTCAAGTCATCTCTGCATCCTACAGAGTGACTAGATCTTTGGTGGGAACACCACCCATGCCAACCAGAACCTCCCCAAATGCCCTTAAGAATCCCTTGTATTTCATCAGCCTCAATGAGTGGGCCATCCTAATAGGTCTACCACCCCTGCACAATAAAATGGCTGCTGCAAGCTTAAACCTCACCAAGAAATGATTTGACTGTAACAAGAGAGTCAAAGAGAAATCCCCTGAGATCAGATCATGATCTTTCTGCCCAGCTGAGAATGCGAAGTGATCTGTCACCTGTTGGTTGCAGTGGATTTTTTAGTCCATATTAGTAAGAATGAGAGCAGAGCCAGTGTGTGGTAGTCATTCTAGATGAATTTATCTGGAGAGTTGCTTTAAAGAGCATGAGGGTGTGGCACAAGAGACTCCGGTGGTGGTGTACGTGTGCCATAGATTCAGACAAAATCCACCTAGAATTGCTGCCACTACCTGACTGTGTGGATAGGTGCTTCATTTTATTAAGGAGTAATTAAGCTGTTTTAAGTTAGATATCCTCCCATCTTTGATCCTTTCTTTAGCGAAGGGGAAGTCAAGCCCTCCTCCACTGACAAGAACATTGGGAAGGGGATGGACTCCAAGGACACACACAAGTTGTCTGGTCTTGCAGCCCAATTTTTCCTCCCTCCCTTCAGAGCCTTTTCAGTGACAAATGGAGTCTCCCCCTTTGCATCTGAAAAGATCCTGGGAGGAAGAACTGAGCTCCAAGGACAAGTGCCTTCTGGTGCGAGCATCTTCAGAGTCGATCCCAGCCTAGCCCCACCCCCTTCCTAGCATCAGATCCAGGCCAAGAGAGATGCCTGTTACCAGAGAAAGACCAGTAAGTGGATATGACCTGAGTGCCCAGGAGCCCAACTTGCATCCTCATAGTGTAATTCTCCCTACTCTCATGAACACTTCCATACCATATCGAGCATCTGCTGCTGGGGATACAGCACATGATGCTGCATGTGCAACCCAGTAGTTTGGGGGATGGCAGGGGCCATTGCATCTCTCTCTCTCTCTCTCTCTCACACACACACACACACACACACACACTTTTTTCTGCAGAGGTAAGGTGCCTCTACCATGAATATAGTCCATTTCTACCCTGCCCTCTCTTCCTGCTATTCTGGAAATACAGTAGATGTAACCCAAGGTTACATCTAGGATGACAATGGGATCTTGTGAACCTTCTTGGAGGGACCAGCCATCATTGGCATCTTTAAGACTTCATGGTAAAACTGTGGAACTTCACACCACTGATCACCTGTTAGCAGGCCTGGAGGCATCTAATTATGTTGAGTGCAGATTTGTCTATTTATGGCCCTGCTTACAGAGTCAAATACCCGAGCAAATAAATGTGTTACTATAAGTTAGCTGAGACTATAGGGATGTTCACATGTCATGCTAACCCATGGTGGGTGGCAAGCTACACTGAGTAGGTTATTTGGCAAACAACCTACTGTGTTCCCATCAGATGATCTGACAAACGAGTAATACAGTGTAGTTTCTTTTCCCCCCTCCTTGCCCCTCATCCCCCTGTAATCCTCTCACCCATCCAGTCAGATATCCCAGCTTCCTTTGCGGTGGGAGTCATATCCCACTGTCCCTTGCACTCCTGCTACATCAACAGCCTGTCTCCAATTGAGACACTTCACACTAGGGGTGTCTTCTGCCTCCCGCTATTCTCAGCCTGGTGCTGATCCTTACCCACCCCCTGCCCCTGTCCCACATCACCCTGATTTCCAGTCCCAATATCTAAGCCTTTGCTTACTCCCCGTTGTCCACCAGTTTTTTCCCTTCCCCTCCCACCTCTCCTCCCCAGTCCCAATTCCTTGCCTGCTACGCCAATTTCCAAGCCCGATTTCCAAGCTTCTGCCAGCTCCCCATTGTCAGTTCTTTTGCTTCCCTTCCCACTCCTAATCCTTCCTCCCCAGCACTGATTCCTTACCCACCACCCTGATTTGCAAGCCTGATTTCCAAACCGTTGCTAGCTCACCCCTCACCAGCAATTAAGTTGGAGACACAGCTGAATGTGGCAGGAAAACAAGCTTGCTCAGGATCTCTCTACAGATTAGACACAAGTGCGAGTGAAAGCAACTTTGCAGAGCACATTACTGAAGGTGGAGGGAGGAGTTGGGAGGTGGAGGGAGGGAGTGCCAGCATCAGGCGTAATCTGTTGCTAGGCAGACCTCGGGAACAGAGATTGCTCAAGAGAACCAGAGCGGCAGTGTAGGTTCTCAGGGTGGGTTGTTTGGAGGGAACAACCCACCATGGGGGGCGGAGCACAGATGACATGCTGGCCCATCTTGGGTTGCTCCAAAAAAGAAACCACTCTTGGTTGCCATGTGGTGCGAACCCAGTCAATCAAACAGTTAGGGTTGTGTGTGGGTGCCGCCATACAACAGAAGCACAGAAAAGGCCTCGAGTGTGCTTCTGGGGCATGCAGAACTCCAAGAATGTCAGTTTCTAGTCTTCATGGCTGCCAGAATATGTTCAAAAGCATGACAGCAGCACCAAGTGAAGTCTCAGCAGACAGAGGGGTGGCAGAATAATATTCTCAGGAGTTTGGGTGCAGCTTCACTGCTCTGGGTATTTCCTCTGTAGTGTATTTCCTCTGCAAAATTTGAATAAACTGCAAAACAAAGTCAGAATGATGCCAAGTAAAAGAAATTACGTGAACTGGAAACATGATTTATGCTGAAATGAGATATTGTCCATCACCTGGATTCTCCAAGCTTTTAGCATCTAATTTCCAAATTTGGGGCAATCTTTTACTTCCATGGTACAAAGCTATCTGAAATCTAGCAGCTGTCAGCAAAAGAACATTAAGTTCTCTTCTTATTTGATGAATAATTTCAGTATCTTTGGCCCAGGGCGATTGCGTGGTTCCACTATGCTGGTGGACACAACGAGGTCGGACTGCAGGACCTTGGATAGCTCCAAAGAGATAAGTTGCTCCAACAAGGTCCGGAGCTCAATAAGGCCTTTTCTCTTTGGGGGGGGGCTACCCCTCCCAGGCTCCACCCCCTTCTTGAAGACTGGAGTTACCGGGGTCATCCTCTGGCCTGGAACCTAGCTTTCCATCACCTTTCAGTCACCTCCTGAACTATGGCTCCTGGTGCAAAGGGAGGCAGATCCTCTGGAGAATTTAGACCAGAGAGTGCTGTTTCTTGGGATTCCTGCAGGGAGATCTGGCTCAAGAGGCTCCTGGCTGACAGGTCTGGTTCAGTCTTGGTACTGGGCCTGGCTCCAAGTCCAGAACCTCCATGGCTTCCACTGCCTAACCCAGCTGATTCCTCCTCTGTGTGAAAGGCCTGGCTGCCACTCAGGATAGCATGACATTACTTGATGTGATGGGGCCCCAGAAGCCTAGTCTGGTTATGCCCCCTTCTCCAGCTTGGTAGACCGATACTGAAGGAACTCTTTGGGGAAAGGCAGCTCAGAGGAAAGGCACCAGTTTAGCATACATGGGACAAGAATATGATCCCTGGCTATAGTCTCCCAGGAAAAAGGCATGAAAACATCCACACACACCTGGAACAGTGCAGCTCAATAACCAAAGACATTCTTCCAAATAACCATGCATAGGATTGCATTGTGAAGCATCCCAATGAAGCTGATGGTCTAGAACAACCAATGCACCTTTACTAGGAGAATGTCTGAGCCAAAGATGGGAACTGTGCTTTCCTACATGCCCCAATACGTCTGCAACACTTTGCTAAATATTCTGGGAGAAAAAGGTAAGCGTTGGACAGAATCACCATTTTCACAATGCAGACAAGAAAAGTTTGATTTATTCCAGGTACTGAAATGTGCACAGGTTTATAGCCTCACCGTGTAATCCTATGCATGTCTCCTCAGAAATAAGTCCTACTGAGTTCAGCTAAGAATCTCACAAGCTTTTAATTATGGTAATCATTCCTGTATTGATCTCCCAAGAAAGCCTCCTTTCAGCTGTTCTATCTTTTGATTTTTTTTGGGGGGGGAAGAAAGAGCTTTCTTGAGTTTTATTGGTTTCCAGATTGCTTTCTTCTCTTAGAATTAACTAATAAGGAGGTATACCCTTCAGGAGGTATACCCTGTCTCACACTTTGATAATATCAATGCAACCATCATACACAGTTGCTAGCAATTTATTTATTTATTTATTTCTATACCGCCCAATAGCCGAAGCTCTCTAGCAATCAGCAATAGCAATCAGTGCTTGTGACATAAAACATTAGACAAGTTACTGCTGGTGATAAATAACAATCATGAATCAGAAAGATTGTGTGGTAGCAACACAGAAATAAGATCTACTAATAGCCTCACACATAAACAGTTTAGGCAAAACAGGTTAATTACAAAACCTAGTCTCTGAGAGAGGCAGGCATCCTAAACATATACACAACACACCCTGACTTCCCCCCAGGGATACATGCACATACAAGTCATGTAGCTTCCTAGCAGCAACTTCCACAACCATGGCAGCACATTTATTTCAGCCACTGCAATCCCAGACATACCCAGACATTTTCTGGGTAGTTGGAGCATCCTCAGGCTTTCTGCACTTTCTCCCCACCTCTCCTCTTCAGGCATAGGCACAAGGAAGAGAGTGGAAATATCTCTCCATTTTTAAACTACTCAAGAGTTCCCCATTACATTCAAGCTCAGGGAACTCTGGTTAGTGAACAAGCTGGAATCGTAAGTGGAGGTTTGTTCCTGACTCATTTGTACAAGCCCTAGTTAGAGATGTGAAGGCCCAGGGGAAAAAAAAACAGGAAAAATGGGAAAAAAACATTTGTTCTGGGCGGGTTTTCCAAGGACCATTTGTTTTTTTTCCAAAAAATTGGAAAAAAGAACAGCTTTGGATTATGAAATATTTTCTTTTAGAATTTAAGACAAAGTATTTATATATTGTTACCCAGCCTTAACTCCACTTCCCCCCATGATTTCTAAAAAATATGTAATAAGAACACTTTTATAGAAAGACTATGATGAAGCCATGGGGGGGGGGGATTTAATCCTCTCGGTAAGATTCCCAGCATAGTTAGTTCTTTCATTCCTTATTCAAATTATTGATCCTAAAGTATATTTTACTGATACACTTTATGCTCAGCTTCCCAACATGAGCAGAGTCACCACTGTGCATTCTTGACAGTAAATGTGCATTCTTGAAAGCCTGGGTTTTGTTCTATAGAGTCCTGTGTTTCTGATGCTGTAGCAGTCATTTAATGGAGTTCTAATCTATTCATACAATAATTACAAATTTACTAACTGAGTTTACTTTTAAAGGTTTTAAAATATAATAATTTTATGAGCAAACTAAGTAATACATAAAATAACTTTAGGAACAGAAAGGCTGCTTTATGTGCCCTCTGGATGTTTTGGACCACAGTGCCCAGCATTCCTGACCATTGGCCATGCTGCCTGAGGCTGATGGGAGCTGAAGTCTAAAATATCTGGAAGGTTTGGGAAGGCTGTCTTAAAGCAACAAGGTGACTTTAGACCTGTAAAGAGCACAAAAAAATAAGTATTGCTTATCTTTTCCATTTTTCTAAAACTTCCAATTTTCCACACACAAAAAAAAAAAAACTGGGGAAAAGTGTGTTTTTCCCATGGCCTCAAAATTTCTGGAAATTTTACATCTCTAGCCATAGTATGAATGAGCAACCTGTAGACCAGCAACCATATGCAACCCTTAGCCTAATTTTATGCAGCAGGGAGAGAAAAACCAAGGGAGGAAGACAAAATGGACAGAGTAATGGAAGAGAGCAGAGAGAAGACCCTCTGCAAGGGATCAGTTTAGATCTCTGGCAAAAGCCAGGAAAAATTGAATGGCAGAAAGAGAGAAAAAAGGGGTGCCCCTGTACACTTTTGGCTTTGACCCCTAACACCAGCATGTGGCCCTTAACAAATTACCCCCAAGAGAATGCAGGTTTCAGTTTAGACTAACTAGAGCTGCCCTAGTTCAGATAAAACTGATTAGTTCAAAGCAGAGAGGAAAACTTCAATTTTCCTCCTCATGGCCAAATCACAGAGGGAAAAGGGTAAGAGGGAGTGTTTGAGACTAAAGCTTGTGCACAAAATGCTAAATCCCATGTTTCTGCAGATGACAGTGATAATTTTCTCCACAGCTCCCGCACTAAAACAGTTGCATTGCACTGGATTTCCCTCTGCCCATTTCAGTTATTCATTTTTCTGGCCTGACTGTTTTAACTTGGTGCTGGTGGCGGTGGCGGCAGCAGCAGCAGCCCACATGCTTAAATTCTTTTCTCATTAGTCAGGTGACCTTTGTGTTGATTTAACTTTTTTTACGGTCTCCCAAGATTGATCTTTCCAACACAGGCCCCATTCACATTTAATCTCAGCCTCTGTTTAACTTGTCAAGGCTTCTAGTAAATCCAGACAGCCTGAGCAGTGTCTTTGCAGTATGTTACTCTTGCTTAAAGTTACTTCTCTTTGGCACTGAACCATGTTCTCAAAGCAAACTTCATGAATGCACACATGGTACGCATTCAAACTCAGAAGTTTCCTCTAAATTAACCAATGGCAAAATGTCCAAGTAACTTGCATTTGAAGTTTATTAACATGGAGGCAGAATTTGTTATTCTGCAGTCACGAATTCTGGAGTTCTGCACCTGGTTCATGCAACTTCCTTGTTGACTTGCATCATATATACCAAAACCAGGATTTTACTTCAGTATTTGTCAGAACAAATTATCTTTGTCTGCACCTTACAATGCAGCAGCTCCCACGCCAGAAGAACTGTTAGAAACTGGCAAACCCCACCATGCGGCTCTTTAATAAGGAAGAGCGTGGCTGATGTTAGGACAAACTGGTGTCAATGCAATGTGTAAGCACCATAAAGATTCCAAGCTACAGTCTTGCCTCTCTACAGTTCAGAGTATGGTGCATATCAACATGTGTCTACTCTAGAATGGGCACAATGCAGAGAAGTAGGACTGCAGCATCAGTTGTTCAATCACCTCAATTAATCCTTGCAATCCTAGCTCAATAGCCTTCGCATATTGTCTGAATAATCTCTCACTGTGACCTGTTGTGCCTGTCATTACCACTTGATCCCCACCTCACAGAGGCACAAGCAGCCAGTGTGAACCCACTCCTTCTTCCTAAGCAGCACATTTTACAAGCAGCCTTAGTCAGCCGATCAGGATCAGGGACTTGGCATGAAGGCCAAAACAAAAGGCCTCCTCTGTGTGAACGGCCAGCCTCCCCCCACCCACCTTTACCTTCAATTAAATAAGTGTTTCTCTGCCTGCCTGCTTGGGGGGGGGGGTAGTCACCCTTCAAACCAAAACCTAAGATCAGGCTATTCAGAATTATCTGAAGAAAGGGGAGTTGTATTTCTTGAAAGCCGCTCTGTCAAGTGCTGCACAGCCACCCTGGCAAATGATATTACCTCAAACTTGGCTTAATTCCTGGTGTCCTCAAACATGCTTCTCTGCCAATTTTTTTTTTTTAATGACTCAAACTTGGAACGCAACATTTGCAGATTAAAAGGCTGGATCTATGTGCAAGAGTGTGAACATCCTTCAACTCTGCTTTGGGTTGCGGGGGGGGGGGGCACATGTGATTTATTCATTAGGCTGCTGTAAAGTTATTTTCAGTGTAACATCTGGCATCCCTCACTTGCTTGTCAGTTTTACCCAGAATTGTCCAGGCACCCATAACCAGAAGCAACTTGCCAACTCCTCTGCTGTCCTACGGTGTGATAGAATATGGGCTTGCTGGGACTTCCATGGCCGATCTGTCCCCTCGCCTGCGCAGCCAGCACCTACTGGCACAGGGAACTCTCACATGTCTTGCCCTGGGGCCTCATATTAGGAGGGAACTGCACCCTGAATTCTCTGCCTCCAACCTGTGTCCAGCTGCCCCATAAGCAGACAAGCATCCTCACTGGCCCTTGCCTCCCACTCTTTAAACCAGCCTTTCCCAACCTGGTGTCCTCCAGAATGTTTTGGATTTCAGTTCCCATCAGCCCCAGCCAGCATAGCCAATGGTCAGGAATGCTGGAAGACGAAATCCAAAACATCTAGGAGGCACCAGATTGGGGAAGGCTGCTTTCAACATTGTGCAGCTTGCCACACATATGCCTTCTGGCCATAAGGTCTGCCATGACACACAGAGAACTCGGAGAAGACATCACGCTGGCCTTCTCACCATGGTAGCGTAGCGGGCACCATCACCTCCCTGACCAATACTTTGTCCTGACTGCCTCTGGGGCGGTAGTCCTAACTGTGCTGTAAGACCCGTCAACGCACAGATGCAAGTTATCATTTGATGTTTCAGCCCTCAAGTGATAAATATGCACGAGTGAAGCAGATCTGTGATGATAAAGAAAAGGCTGTATCAAATAAAAGAAAGGGAAAAGAGGCTTCTGGAGTATTTTGAAACTTTATTGCCTACAATTTTATTACATTTTTGAAGATATGGAGATACATACAGGAAAAATAGTTTCAGTTCTCTTGAATCAAAATGTAAACCTGGAGGAATACAGTGAACAGAGCTCTCTTTGTAAATGCAGCTGAATGCTCTTTGCAAAGGGTTATTTTTCTATAGATGAACTGTTCATTTATCAAGCAGTTTGAGCAGGCAAAAGGTATCTCACTAAACCTCAGAACACCAGTGTCAGAACCTCACTATTAATATTTCCATTTCTAAGCGGGGCCAAGAAATAATTGCTTGTCCAAGGTCACCCAGGCAATTCATAATGACCAAGCAGAGATTTGAACTAAGAGGCTCATGCCCAAATATTAAAAATGGCCTATCAGAACACATCAGTTCACTTACCAAAATAAAATACTAATTGCTTAATACTATTGCATGATTAATTCACGTGGTTTCAAAGCACCTGTTCACAAAAGGGAAACTACAACAAAGGATGGGAAATTATTCACATCATCGAAGCTGAATATGAGTGGAAGAATCAAAGGATTCACAAAACATTAACATTGCTTGTGAATACAGAAATGCTCCACTTACTTCACCTTAATTGCGATTACCAAGGGCCAATTCAAATGTTATCACCTCCTTCCAGATCTTCCCCTCATACCCACTGTCAAGCAAACTGTTTGTTCCAGAAGGTGTTACAGAACTCAGAGTCAGAGAGACCACGGAGTGAAGGAAAAAGAGTTCTTCTTTATTTAACGCCCGGGCTTAAGGCTGGAATCACTTCCAAAGAGCCAAAAGCCCCGATTTACATCAGCACATTGTTTTTATAGACATTATGACACATGTGCAAAATCTCCCCCGCCCCTTTCTGTGTGGGTTTGCAGTATTCAGCATTTCCTCTCCTCGCACCATTGTTTATAATACAAGAAATGGGTTATAGGGTAGCCATGATAAGCAGAGAACAGCAGAGAACATGATATACATATCACTATGACCTTAGCCTTTGTTGACAAGTTAAGAGATTCCTGCGTCTCGTCAGCTTACAAACATATATTTCAGAGAGCAAGAGCTCAGCAAGAACATGAAGCATGAGACCGCATGAGGCTACTTAGTCTGACCCCCAATATGGCTGCTACAAAGGTACAACCTTTGTACAAAGGTAACATGGGGAGGCACCATGACAGCATCCTCTTTCACAGTTCAAACCTGTCAAAGAGACTGGTGGGATCTCTGGGTTGAAAGGCTAGGAATCTACTGGCTGAACAGGTCACCACCTAGATCAGTCTTCCCCAACCCAGCACCCTCCAGAGGTATTAGACTACAACTCCCATAATACCTAGGGGAAGGCTAGACTAAATACCTCTGACCATGTGGAAAGCCTCCACACTAGCACCGCAGACTTCTGGTATCCATGTAGGCGGCTTTTCAAATCTTGCACTGCCTGCATGGAGCACTACCTACACAGAATTGCTTTTTGTGTCCTTCAAATGGGGCTGTGCAATCTGAATTAGTCCTGTGATTGAATTATATGTGTATGCTGAGCTATGTTGGTCAGAATTTATCAGGAGTGAATGGGTCTTGATCCTGTTTTCACATCCAAGTGAGGTGGCAGCATACAGCATCTTCAATTATAAAACCAATGGAAAAGTTTCAGAAAAACTCAACATGCTGAGAATGGAAGTCTCCATCTTACGAAATCAGCACAAAAACTTTCTCCTGAACTCCCACCATTTATTATTATGGAAAGCCATCAGCTAATGTAATCTACGGCCTGGTGTGTTGTGAAGTCATTGAAAAACAACATGACATGGTTTCTGCTACCAAATTCAAAGCTCTCTGCTGCCTGGGTCCAAGCTGTAGAGGTCCAGGGCTTGATGGGGCTACTCTAGAACAGTGACAACAGGCTACAAACACACCCCAGGACAAAGCTCATGTTTACACATCCCAGTGATGGGATCAAGGACACTATACATCTGTTCTGAATTTGTTCTTGTGCCCTCCCCATACCCTACCACCATTTTGAGGGCCCAACTGAAGAATTCCTGAGCCTTTTACATGAACTGGGGTAGAAACTGATAATTTTTAAAGCTAATGTTTCTGTCCTGTACACTCTGTAATTATGGAAAGTAGTTTGCAAGCTCTAACATTAGAGAAGGACCACAAGATTACAGAGGGATTGTGGGCTGCCAAAGATGAGCCCACCAAAGCTGAAACCATGGTTGCTCAGAACAGTAGAAGAAAATTCTCAGTGAGCCTCAAAGCCTATCAGAAAAGCAGTGTGCATGTGTGGGTGTGGGCGTGTGTAGGTACAGTGAACTATAGCCATCCTTTTACCCATTTCCATCCCACAGAGCATGAAATCTCCAGTCAATGTCAGAGGTTTTCCTTGTTTATTTTTAAATTCCAATGACAGATAAGAGCAGCCTGGTGCCATGCTGGCTGGGAATAATGAGAGCTGTAGTCCAACACATCTGGGGGGCACCAGGTTGGGAAAGGACAGATAAATTTGAAAACCCATCAGTACACTACCAATTCTGTCAGCTTTAACACCCCAATCTGAAGCCCATTTATTTTGAAGCAAGTCCCATTGATTTCAGCTTAACTTTCTTCCAAGCAGGATTGCAGTCATCATGCACCGTATGGTTTCCCTCTCTTGAGTCACACCGAATTACCAGCAGAGGAGTGAAAAAGGAATCTTAATTTCAACGATTCCCATGAGAGGAGAAGCCATGTTTGCCATCTAGAGTTTCTGAAAGAATGAATGTTCAGCCTTTGGGGAACACTACTTAAAAGACGTCATTTATCATAGCTGCAGCTGGGGAGAGGCCAACTGCTGACGTCTGTCTCCGCTGCAGCCACAGTGATCTCCTGAATGAACAACATTCTTGAGGAACTACTTAGAGCAACTTCTAATAACAAAGATTACCTTTACAGACAAAGTAATTGCCAGTTGCTCATGTACAGTTTAGAACAAATAAGGGATATAAAACATGCTGAACGTTGTTGCCAGGAGCCTGAGGGTGCTTCCATAAGTTTAAAATACCTTTTTGTTTGTTTGAATAATGTGTGAATGTTATTCATGAAAGATACAAAGCAAGAGCACACGATTTTAATGAAATGTTACATGGGGCTTCAATGAAGTTACAGATGTAGAAAATGCAAAGGGCAATTTAAAGACACCTTGTAAAAATGGCCTGATCTACATATAGTACTCATTTCAAACCCAAAGAAATCAAGTAACCTCCAGAATACTTTACATCATAATAATTTAAAACAATTACTGCACAACAAAATAAAACGCCAACTGGTGTTAATTGCAAAGAACTGCCATGAGAGCTAGACAGCAAAGGCAGCCCGGGGTCTAGACCTAGAGTCAGTTTAACTGGTCTGAAGGGCACAAGAGAACAAGATCAAGTGAAAAGGTTGTGAGAGAAACCAAAATAGTGTTCTCCTATGCAAGAGCGCTTCAACACAGGAACTCTGCTTCATCACACCATGTTTTACAGGAAAAAAACCAGTGTCAGTACACCAGCCTTCCCCAACTTGGTGCCCTCCAGATGTTTTAGACTACAACTCTCATCATGCCTGTCTATTGGCTATGCCGGCTGGAGCTGATGGGAGTCATAGTCAAAACCTCTGGAGGGAGCCAAGTTGGGGAAGGTTACAGCATACTGCTGAATGTCTCACTCCAAAAGCGGCAGGAGCCTCCCAGGGAGCTCAAGAGCAGCACCACTCCCGCATCCCCAGTTGGAGTCGGCTCCATCACGCACCTTCATGACGCTGCCAGGGGAAGGAGAGCACAGCTGGGGAGGGGGTCAAAACCTGAAAATTACTGAGAATTAAATAAATTCCACTACGATTCTTGCGCTGACCTAGAGAGCTTATCAGGGATATATGCATTTTGTTAAATCTGTTCCGTCTGTGTTCTGAGGATTGTCAAGCACCTTTCATTCCATCGCCCACTCATTAACAGAATCAGATTTTTTTAGGGATGGATAAGAATTTTCCCCCAAAGTTTTGTTGTTGTTTTTAAACAGTCTACAAGTCTGCAAATTCCACGCGATTTGGAAAAAGCCGGTCAACTGCAGAATCCACAGGTCAGAGTCCTAGAAATAGATTTATCCGACATCCCTAGCGCTTCTTCCCTTTTCATTCTTTAGCTTGCTCTAAGAATTATTTAGGCAACAGTCTGCATGTGTTTAGTCTGCCAGTTAGATAACTCCCTGTGTTTGGAGAGCAGGAAATACACAAGGAACATCATAATACTTAACAGTGCAAGTCACTATCTCTCAGCCTGACCTACATTACAGAGTATTTATGATAGCAACATAAGATGAACATATACTGTAACCTTCTTGGGGTCCTTGCAACATTTATAAAAATAAGAAGTTTCCTTATTCTAAGTCCGATCATTAGTCCATCTACCTCAGCACTTACCTGGTTCACATGTAGTGACAACCTAGAGTATGGGTTGAGTATGGGTTGTCATTAAATCATAGGTTGTTGTTGCGTTGTGGGTTGTCATTAAGTGCAAACCCTGCACTATGGTTTAACTATGGGCTGTTAACTACGAACAACCCAGAGTTCACAACCCAACAACAACCCATGTGTTCTCTTCATGGGTTGTTCATGATTAATAACCCATAGTTAAACCATAGTGCAGGGTTCGCACTTAATGACAACCCACAATTCAGTGACAACCCATACTCAGCCCATACTTTGGGTTGTTGTTATGTGTGAACCAGGTCACTGTGTGCTGTGACTAGCCATAACACCCTGCCCCAGTAGATCTGTCCAGAGATTGAGCCTGGGCATGTCTTATATGCAATGCTTCCCTTCTACCACTGAGCTACCTGGTAAAATCTACATAAGAAATACCTGAATACTGGAAGACTTTGGCAGAGAGGATGGGAATTCATCTCATCATTTTATTTAAATTGTTAGTCTGCTCTGTCATTAGCATATTACAATAAAGACATATTGGCTATTATAATAACAGCAAACAAAACCAATCCAGAAAGCATTATCAGCAGATCTGAGACATCACAGAAATAATAAAAAGGAAAGAAGGAACCCTTGGAGGTATACAAACTGCAACTTGTTTCTACTGTTTGATAAGTAGTCACTTAACAGAAGATCTGCAAGTGCCAGGCAGCCTAACTACATTTTGAGTCAAACATATGCAAATTCCAAGGGAGTAAGTTGCTTTGTACACTTAAAGCCAGAGAATGTGTGCAAATCTAGTGGGAAGACCATAAGCACATACACAAAGACACACAGGAATTACACACAGCACACAAACAGCCAAAATCAACCCTTCAAAGAAATAGATGGAGAAGCAGGATTTCCTCATACTTTTATTGCCCTGTGCAAGTTCCTTCCCAAGCTTTTGCTGCTGGGAGAGAACCAGATTCAGTCATTCTTTCCACAGGTCTCCACCACTAAATGTGCAGCCACGCAACCTGCATAAATCTTCCTGAAGACCAATTTCCTAGCATCTGGAAGGGAGTGAGGCTGTCCCATATCCAATCCCAATCCTTAGCTCTCCAGCACAGAATCCTTGAGAGTCAAGGACCAAAACCCCCATTTCCATTCAGCAATAATGAATGAGATCCCTTGCTCAAATTAAGCCCTCCTGCCTTCATTAATAAGCAAAGCCCGCAAGCAAAAAGAGTATACAAAGTAAGTGGTACCAAAGTGCAGCCTGCTCAAGTACATGAGAGTTCAGTCAAAGTGATCTGAAACTGCATAGAAAGGCTAGAAACAAAAACAGAGGACGAGAAAGAGGAGGCGTGGTCAAACACATTGGTGTCAACAATGAACCTGCAGAGTCTCCATAATTTGAGGGGTAAGAGGAGATGGCCCCTTGCACAGACCACCTGGATAAATAGAGGAACTTTTGTTCCCACCTTGCTCTCCCTCTAATTCACAGTGAATTATAAACCAGGACTACAGCCTTTCCCAGAGTGCCGCTTAATACCATACAAAGTCCCAGCATGAGCCACTTTGGGTTATAAGCTAGAGTTGTGAGTTGCTAGACAAAGCATTGAAGCTTCAGCCCCGGCCTGCCTGGCTCCAGAAGGCTTTCCTCAAGGACACTGATCCAGTCCCCCTTCCCCTGGGGCCTCAATGCCGCCAGGCCTGGCTAGGAGACTAACCCAGTTCCTGTGGCTGTGCCACCTCCCCTGGATTGCAAGCACGGTCTGAGACCACGTTAACAAGGCGTATCTGGTTTCTCCCTCATCTGCTGATTGAAACGACATGGTGCTTTGCACGGTCTTTCACAGACTCCTTATCTGGGCAAAGGGAGGGAGTTGGAACACAAGGACAGCCCCGAGCGGAGGAGAACTGTCTGCCTTTCTGGCCTCCTCTAACAGGTCTCTCCCTCAGACATTAAGCACAAAGGCAGGCAATCCAACACAACTGTGGTGGGAAAACTGGGTGGCCGACAAGGCAGAGGTTAGCTTGACAGAGGGCTTGCCAAGGCGGATGGGGGATTCGGGAGCTTTCTTGTTTTAAACAATGGCTTTGAATCATTTCCTTATAAACAGTCAGCTGCATTAACCCATGCATAACGTCCCTATGGAAACCATGCTTCCCCATGAGAAGCTGGGTTGCTCTATTGGGGCTGGGAAGCAAGATGTTCTTAGTGTATGGCCAGGAGTGATGTTTGTTTCAAGATCTCAAAGCTTCTTTCTCAGAGCTTAGATGCTGATTCAAAAAGGTGTGAGCACCAACAGCAAAAACACAGAGCTGTGGCCATTCAGCACCATGAAAGTCAAACCCTGAGCATCTCCCTGTATGGGCCACGGGGTAACTGTGACTATGAAACATGTGTCAGAAGAGGAGAGACTGGTAGCTAGGGCCATGCATTTAACTTTGTAATGGGGCACAATCCTAATGAGGGGGGTGGATGTCAAATTTCATGGCTCCATCCCCATGGCTCCATCCAGAATCAGACTTTCCAGGTTCTAGACTGATCCTAAATAGATGATGTTGTGACCTGCCCTCCCTGAGAGCATTTCCCACCCCACCTTCACAAACGTAGTGAGGCACTGAACCTTGTTGCATTCCCAAATGCATCATCGGCAGTACAATAGGAACGATTCAGAAAACCCATTGTTTCAAACTGGATTAAGGGGATGCTCTCCTAATAAATTTGATTTAAATGACCCCATTCCAAATCAGAAGGGGTGCTCTTTGTTACTAATTTAAAGTGGGCAACTAAATATGGAGTCTTGATATGGGTTTGCTGATAAGAGGCTCTCTGGACAAATAGTTCGTATTTAATGTTTAGGGTTTTCTTTTGTTTTTTAAAAAAGGAAAAGAAATAGGATTGCTAGAACATACAACAAATCACAGTATCAATACAGACTTGGGACCTGAGTACCTGTCTTTACCATGTTTAGCTGCCTATCTGTTAAGATCTTTGTCAGAGGCCCTTCTCCCAGTGCTTTTGAATGCTAGGACCTTAGAGATTGTATTATAGTAAACGGTATAAAAGAAAGAAAGAAAGAAAGAAAGAAAGAAAGAAAGAAAGAAAGAAAGAAAGAAAGGGCCTGGAGACAGGTAAAAGTATTCCTCCAGCAACAATCCAAACAACTCCACTGAAGGTACTCATGAAAAAAGCAAAACCTTGCCAGAAAAAGCAAAGGCAGCTTTCCCAATATACCAACAGGACTGAAGTACAGGGATGGTTCAGATGTAATGTTTCCAGTCCTCTAAAACATAACTGGAAAGCTATGGTTTTCCCAGTAGCAACATATGGCTGTGAGAGCTGGACTATAAGGAAGGCTGAGCGCCGAAGAATTGATGCTTTCGAACTGTGGTGCTGGAGAAGACTCTTACGAGTCCCCTGGACTGCAAGGAGGTCGAATCAGTCAATCCTAAAGAAAATCAACCCTGACTGCTCATTGGAAGGACAGATACTGAAACTGAAGCTGAAATATTTTGGCCACCTAATGAGAAGAGAAAACTCACTGGAAAAGACCCTGATGCTGGGAAAGATTGAAGGCAAAAGGAGAAGGGGATGGCAGAGGATGAGATGGCTAGATAGCATCACCGATGCAATGAATATGGACTTGAGCACACTCCGGGAGAGAGCAGAGGAAAGGAAGGCCTGGCGTGCTATGGTCCATGGGGTCATGAAGAGTCGAACACGACTGAATGACTGAGCAACAACAACAAAACATAACTGGAAGGGGGAATTAAGAACAAGCCTTATGTTTGCATGCTCCTACCTCCCCTCTTAATGAGTAACTTTCAAATCAATTTGATCAAACATTTGAGCAAATCTTAGTTTCCCATTACACCCCAAACCAGCAAACTATGGTTTGCACAAGTCCTCCAACTTAAATTTGCAAGCCAGGATCAAACCATTCTGTACAACTTTGCAGGTCAGTTTAAAGTCTGATTCTAAATGGAGCCATGGGGATGGATGCTTTGCAGGTCGGTTTAATTTAGAAGAAAAATGTGCACTACTAGCCCTGAGACATGGTAGTTCATTTGACAGGGCCAGCCCTGGCTGTGGAACAGCATGCCAACATGCTGCAGGACAGGCCCATGTCTTCTAAGTGACCAACATGACCAGATGCAATTGAAATCTTGTTAGTTTGGGTTGCTTTGGCGCTGGGTTGAAATAAGAGGCAATTATGATGGCAACACTGCCATACAATGCCATAACACTACTACTCCCTGAAAAACATATTTGCATGCATAGAAGTTGCTTCATTAAAGGTGTACTTGTGCATTGCTGCAAGAATGGTGGAAAACTCTCCGAGCTTGAGGGGAAATATTGTACTACTTAAAAAGCTCAGCAAGGAAAAGTGGAACACGGTAGGAAAAGCTATTAGCTCTGTGGTGCCAAGACAGACCAGGATTATTCTCTTCCTCCCTCAGCATTGCGGTGCTGAAACAATCTGAAGGGCTTTGGCACTGATCTCACTTCCCCCTAAATAATTAAGGGGAAAAGTCAAGGCCATCGTCACCACCAATGCAGCACTTTGAAAGCAGAGTTAATAATAGAATCATAAGGTTGGAAGGGGCCTACAAGACCATTGAGTCCAACCCCCTGCTCAATGCAGGAAGCCTGATTTCCAGGCGATCTCCCATCCAAGTACTAACTAGAGCTGACCCTTGACAAAGCTGACAATGTTATGTTGAAATGTCTTAAAACACACACAAACACACACACAAACACAAAAGCTCCTATGCAGTTGAATCTTTATCAATTTTGTTGACAGGTTTTATCAATAAAGGAGCTTGAGTAGTTGCATTTCCTCCCAGTCCCATCAGCTTTAGGAGGAACCTTCACTAGTAAAGGTTCATGCTTCCTATTTCCAAAATGGTAGGCCATTCCAGGAAAAGCCTTTTACAGAATCAGCTTTCTTGAGTGGGGACTTATTTGTTCCATTTGTACCCACCCTGCATAATTCCTCCGGGGAGTTCAGATGTACAAGGGGCATTATTTCATTCTGGCCTCACAACAGCCCCATGAAGAAGGTTAGGCATAGCTGGAGAAGAGGTTTGAATCCTCCAGGACTGCCCAATCCAATCCAACCCTGATAATGTTTAATACTCTGCACTGATTATCTTTTTAATTATATAATAATAGCAGCAACCACACACACACACATTGAGCAGGGGATGGAGAACATTCAGAAGGCAGTACTAGTTTCTAAAGAAACAGCAGCACATTTTTTGACACCAGCACCATCCCCAAGATTTGCTAGCCAGTTCCCAGGCAGTAAGTGGTTTCTCTTACTCTTAGTAGATTTGAATTCTTTTCCTCAGCTCCCATTCTGATAGATAGGTGTCACTTGCATTCCAAGCTCTAGGAACACTGACTAGCCACCGATGCCTATTAAACTAGCTACCAAGCTATATAAAAGCTAGAGACAAGGTCAATTGTCTAGCCGAAGAGAATAGAGTAAGTCATTCTCAAGTTAAAACAACAAAGGCTCTTGTCATTCTGAAGCTGTGCTCCCTAACAGTAGCCCTAGACAACAGAGACATAGATCATGTCAGCAACAGTACACTAGGCCAGGGTTGGAGCCTGGGTTGGTTTCCAAATATGGAAACCAAACAGTTTGGGGGATGGGAGGCTCTTACACACGGGCTGGAAAAGTGGCTTATAGTGAGTCACAGAGCAAACCTGTGCACAGCTGTAGTCTCACTACCGACAGGCCAGGAGGAAGGGATTGAGGAGGAGACAACAGCTGGATAGCAAGCATGCCAAATAGTCATAGCTTTGTAAGCACAGGAGCAATCTATTTTTACATGCGTTTCCTTGAAGATTAAGCACAATGAAGAGCCATTACATGCTCAAATTGTTGATTTCATGGCCACACTCCATAAAAATGACAAGCCCTGATCCAACCATGTGCAGGAAAAGCAAGAGCCTCCCATGCAAATAGCCCCCCCCCCCCAAGTTGGTCTGGACAAATGTTGATCTTAGAAGTAGCTTGATTGGATCAGAATGGGAGCCTCAGATTTTCAGTCCATCCTTTCCAAAAGCCTGGTTGATTTTCATTTTTCAGTGTGGAGTGAGTCTTCCAAAGGAAATGAAGGCTGTTCCTAAGGAAAAGCAGGGCAGAGGCAGAACAGAAAGTGGAAATGGAAAAGGGATGTAAGAAAGAAGGAGGGGGAGGAGGACCCTTTCTAAAAATACAGAAATTTTACTTAACATTGTCTGAGGGGTAGTAACCTCATACTGATAAACATCATGTACAGCTATGTGCTATGTACTCATAGAGGAGCTACACATGTGATTTAACAAACAAAAATGTTTGTTTGAGTGTTTCTTTGTTTAATATATTTATATCCCACCCTTCAACCCTGAAGAGCAGCCAACAGTTACAACAATCAATTAAAGAAATAATCATCAATATTAAAATATAAAACAGCAGAACATTACAAACTGAGCCAATTATTAAAAGCCAAATAAACCGAGAACCAAGAGAAAACAGTACAGGCTAATAACTGCTCAAAAGCTGGAGCAAATAAAAAAGGTCTTCACCTAGCACCAAAAAGATCACAAAGTCAGTGCCAAGTGAACCTCTCAAGGAAAGCAGTTCAAAGCTGCAGCACCACCACAGCTCTGCTAACAATCTGCCTCACTTCAGGCTGCAGGGAAGACCAAAATAAGGGGCTGAAGGGTCCAGGTGGGCTCTTGTGAGAACCGCCCCTCCTTGAGGTATGCTGGTCCAACATCATTTAGGGCTTTAAAGGTCAAAAACAGCATTTCGGATTGTTTAAATCTAATTGCATTAAAATATACTTTTAACATTTTCATTTTGCGTTCTATATCCTTGCAGAGGCTGACGCTGTTCTTTCCTTGAAAAAATGGATGGTATTAGGACATCTGCAATGACAGTAAAACCAAGAAAACTTAAAATGTTTCCAAAGCTCCACACTGCACAGGTGCTCGGACTCCACTTCAGATTTCCTGCATTCGATGGGGCATGAAGAAATAGGATAACAAGGTAGATAACCGAAACAAATTTGGAGCATACCTATACCACAGATTATCTGCCTCAAGCACCAAAATCTCTTGTGTGTTAACTCATGATTTTTATTTTTAAGATGTCTGTGGCTCTGAAATATGTGAGGAGACAGTAATTGTTATTGTTTCAAATCTTATTTTCAAATGAAAGCTAAAATAAAGTGTTGGTAGTATAAGAGGAGACTGAGGGTATTTCTACATTAAGTAAAAAACCCGCAAAAATCCACATTCTTTCTGGAGCTTCCTGCTTTGGGTTTCTTTTCAGGATTAGGAAGGGCTTCTTTACATGGCAACCACATGGTCTGAACTGAGGGAGTGCCTCCCTCCCTCCCTGGCATGTGTGCAAAGGAGTGGGGGGGGTGTTCTTGTTTTCGTAGCTTAACTTCTGCTGTACTGTTTTCTCACAGCCCCCAAGAAACCTCTGGCTTACTTCTGAGTAGACATAAAATGTAAGATTGTGCCGTAAGTCTGCAACCTTTGGCACACTTATGTGGGAGTAAATCCCACTGAACGCAATGGGACTTACTTCTGAGTAGACATAAGATCGTCCTGTAAGTCTGCAGCCCTCAGCACACTTACTTGGGAGTAAGCCCCACTGACCTTAATAGGGTGCTCTGAAACAACAGAGGATGTTGCTTCTGAGCTTGGTGGGCTGGGGGATCAGATGTGTCTCCCTTCATTACAGGGAGGCATTTTACCATCTTCTCCCTCCAACTGAGAAATGCAGAGGCAGGAGATGCAATTGGCAGGCGATTCTCGCCCTGCTCCTGTCAAATCTCATCCTGACCGTGCCCCTAACGACTGAAAAAAAAAAAAACACCCATAGCAGGCAGACACAGTGGTTTCTTCTGCTATTGGAGAATTTCACAGAGTGATCATGGCATTCCTGTTCCATGGCTGGAAAAAATACCACATTTTTTGCATTTGGGGAAAACACAAGATAGGCTGGAGGAAATGATGGGAGACACCCTGGAGGGTAACAGCGTCATCTAAAGGGCCCGCAAACTTCCGAGAGAGAGCCATCTCAATAGCAGAATAAAAGCGCTATGTGATGAACCCCTGAGTTCTGGAGAAAAGTTCCCATTTTTTTCTGGCAGGGCTTCATGTGCCTATACCTGTGTGACAAACACAGATTCATCAAGAGAGGCTTTTCCCATGACTACGGGATCCTCCAGAGGAGTTTTTTTTTTTTAATTTGTGCAATCACCCTGCCTCATTAATGCAATTTTTTGGGGGTCAAAACGACATCATCTTCCATTAGATGGAACAACCCATGGTCTGTCAAGAGGGAGAAGACAGGCAGCATCAACAACTCACCATCGGCTCCTTTGTAGGTTGTTGAGTGTGACATTTGACCCCAGAGCACTGGGTTGTTTAGGGGCTAAAGAACCCTGTGGTTAACTGAGCAACAAACCATGGGTTAACCCCAGCTTGTTTAGCTCCCAAGCAACCCAGTGCTCCAGGTTTGAACATCACACTGTGACTGAACAACCTATGAACAGGCCAATTGTAGGTTGATGAGTAAAAGTGGAAGTCGTAGACACACGAGAGGCAGTGCACTTGCTCTGTCTTGTGCATGTAAGACAGCCAATGGGTTGTTAAAACCATGGGCAATCATTACACGTTAACCAGGTCAATGTCTTTTGACTTGTAGCACTAGAAGCCATCTGTCTGAAAGTAGTCTTTAAGAAGCTAAACCTGCAAATATGCTAAGTTACTACAAATGCTAAATTTCTGGATATCTGGCTGCTGTTAAAGCCACAGAAGCACTGGGGTGGTGGTGACTGGCAAGCTATTCTGGAGGAGATTGATTAATAGCTAAGTAAAGGTGACCAGATGCAAGAGAGGAGGGGGATCTTGCACATTTAACAGTTGTACAGAAGAGAGAATTTCAGCTGGTTCAAAAGCTATCAGCCCTTCCCTATGAATACCTAAAACGTTACCTGTGAAGTTGCATTTGTATTAATCAAACCCAGTTCTAAAGTTCAAGAAAGAATTCCTAATGCTTTTGCAACAACAACAAAACCCACAGACACCATGTTAAAAGATACTGAAATCACATTCACAAAGGGCTTCTTGATACCAATAACTCCTAATGGGATGGGAGATAATGGGAGCTTCTTTCAAATGAAACATAAATGGGTGCAGAGCTTGTTGTCTCCAAACTCAGCCAGCCATTACTGCTGCCACAGTCACTTTCAATCAAGCTTTTACTGTGAAACAAAACAAAGGAAGAAGTTAAATCCATGGGAGATTTCCCATGAATACTTAAAAATCCTTTCTGGGGATGGAGTGGGAGGGCGACAACAGAGATGACCTCAGAAAGCTGGTTGCTTACTAGCCTTTAATTAGCTTATCCCTGGTGCTAAATGGATGAGCAGCAGCACCTAAAAAGGAAAAAAAATGGGTTCTGTCTACTCAGTACTGCGAATTCAATACATAAATACTAAGTATCTTTGTGGGGGCAAACAAGGTATGATGCTCCTACATCAACTCACATGCTAAATCACAGAACACACGTGGCCTCTGTTCTCTCATACACTTGAATCCAGTTTGTATTTGTACTGATACAGATAATTTTTCAACCCTGAAGTGTTTAAGCGCAAGCACGTGCGCACGCGCACACACACACACACACGTGCTTCTCTGTAAAAAACAACCCCCCCAGTCTTTTCAGAGTCCGAAAAACCACTGATTGTGCAGGGTAAGGGGCAGGGGACAGGAGGTATTGGGTGAATGGTATGATAAGGGACTTTCCCCCTCCAAAATGCTTACATTTAGCTAGAAGAAGGTTTCTGTTCTATTTACATGTATGTCAACAATGTTGAATGTTATGTTAACATGACTAAGCGTTAGAGAGAGAAAGGTTTTTATGCAAAATAAATATACCCCACCCCTTAAGACATTTTTTTTGCCAAAGCTATTTACATATAAAAGGGAAAATATGGACATATTTTCATTATATACTTTTAATAACATTTGCATATAATCTGGGGTATTCTCAAGCAAATAGTTAATCAAGGGTGGCACTGTATGAATTAAGGAAAGACAATTCCACATTTAGCATTCCACATTTGGCAGGTGGAAATGGTTGCAACTAGAGAGTTTATTATCAGATACACATGAACTAAGTGATAAATATGATTGTCCTCTTAACCTTCATTCCCAGCTGTAACCAGGTTTTAAGTATGTGTAAATGGATTTGCCCACATTCATTTCTTTCTGCCCTTGACTCCCCCCACCCCCCATCCTTCTCTTGTTTCCCCAATACCTATTTTAAATTGAAAACTCCTTGGATGCAGAGGCCTGTCTATTTTTGCCCATGAAACTCTGTAAGGCATCATACACTAACGATGCTGTGCTTAAAAGTATGTGCTCATCTTGCAACTCTATTTTATTGTCAAAATACACCAAGCTACAGGTTCTAGGCTTGGCATTTAAAATGTAATTTATATTACTGAGGTACAACTACAGGAACAATAGCCAAAACTACTATTACGGGAAAGACTAGAGATCTCTTCAAGAAAATTGGAGATCTCAAGGGAACGTTTTGTGCAAAGACGGGCATGATAAAGGACAAAGAAGGCAGGGACCTAACAGAAGCAGATGAGATTAAGAAGAGGTGGAAAGAATACACAGAAGAACTATACAGGAAAGATCTGAATGTCCCTGATAGCCATGATAGTGCGGTCACTGAACTTGAGCCGGACATCCTCGAGAGTGAAGTCAAGTGGGCCTTAGGAAGCATTAGTAACAACAAAGCTAGCGGAGATGACAGTATTCCAGCCGAGCTATTTAAAATCCTAAAAGATGATGCTGTTAAAGTGCTGCATTCAATATGCCAACAAATCTGGAACACTCAACAGTGGCCACAAGACTGGAAAAGGTCAGTTTACATTCCAATTCCAAAGAAGGGCAACGCCAAAGAGTGTTCAAACTACCGCACCATTGCACTCATTTCACATGCCAGCAAGGTGATGCTCAAAATCCTACAAGCTAGGCTTCAGCAGTATGCGAACCAAGAACTACCAGAAGTACAAGCTGGATTTAGAAGAGGCAGAGGAACTAGAGATCAAATCGCCAACATTCGCTGCATCATGGAGAAAGCAAGAGAATTCCAGAAAAACGTCTACTTCTGCTTCATTGACTACGCTAAAGCCTTTGATTGTGTGGATCACAACAAACTGTGGCAAATTCTTAAAGTGATGGGAGTACCAGACCACCTTACCTGTCTCCTGAGAAACCTGTACGAGGGTCAAGAAGCAACAGTAAGAACCAGACATGGAACAACCGATTGGTTCAAAATTGGGAAAGGAGTACGACAAGGCTGCATATTATCACCCTGCTTATTTAACTTATATGCAGAGTACATAATGAGAAATGCTGGGTTGGATGAATCAGAGGTCGGAATTAAGATTGCTGGGAGAATTATCAACAACCTCCGATATGCAGACGATACCACCCTAATGGCAGAAAGCGAAGAGGATCTAAAGAGCCTCTTGTTGAGGGTGAAAGAGGAGAGTGCAAAAGCTGGTTTGAAACTCAACATTAAAAAAACGAAGATCATGGCATCTGGCCCCATCACTTCCTGGCATATAGAAGGGGAAGAAATGGAAGCAGTGACAGATTTTACTTTCTTGGGCTCCAAGATCACCGCAGACGGTGACTGTAGCCATGAAATTAAAAGACGCTTGCTCCTTGGGAGGAAAGCTATGGCCAACCTAGACAGCATAGTCAGAAGCAGAGACATCACCTTGCTGACAAAGGTCCGTCTAATCAAAGCTATGGTTTTCCCAGTAGTAATGTATGGCTGTGAGAGCTGGACTATAAGGAAGGCTGAGCGCCGAAGAATTGATGCTTTCGAACTGTGGTGCTGGAGAAGACTCTTACGAGTCCCCTGGACTGCAAGGAGGTCAAATCAGTCCATCCTAAAGGAAATCAACCCTGAGTGCTCATTGGAAGGACAGATAATGAAGCTGAAGCTCCAATATTTTGGCCACCTAATGCGAAGAGAAAACTCCCTGGAAAAGACCCTGATGCTGGGAAAGACTGAAGGCAAAAGGAGAAGGGGACGGCAGAGGATGAGATGGCTAGATAGCATCACGGATGCAATGAATATGAACTTGAGCACGCTCCGGGAGAGAGCGCAGGACAGGAAGGCCTGGCGTGCTATGGTCCATGGGGTCACGAAGAGTCGGACACGACTGAACGACTGAACAACAACAACAAAGTGCATTTACATAGAAATGCATTTGAAATTACTTCAACATAGGTATGTTTAAACTAGCTGATTAAAACCTCAGTCTTATTCAAGTATCTGCCTACCCAAGAACCAAGCTCTTTGAAAGCCTATATGTACATGAATATCTTAACCCTGCCCCCCACCACACACACATTTACCATTCAAATGTGCAAGACAAACCAATTTCCCACAACAGCTAACCCCAGCCTGTCTCACCATAATTTCAAGATAGATGTGTTCATTCCTTTAGCCAACCATGATGTGTGATGCCTTCAGTGACCCAGTTCGCATGTAACAGCATAAAATTGTGGGTTAATTCCGAAGTTCCATTCTCAGGAACTCCAATATAAATAAAGACTCCTGCTCTACTAAAAGAGAAGGCTCCCAGGTGGAGGAATATAATGTGAAGCCTCAAATTGCTCTTTGCCTTGTTTCTAAAGATCCCATTCTTGCACTGTCTTAGAAAGCTGCAAGGCCAAATTCTTCCTTGCAAACGTGAACCCTCCAAATCTGGGAGTGACTATAATAGCTGGTAATTCAGAACCTCTCTGAATTGGTCCTTCTAAAATAATACACCTTTAGATCCCATAAGTGAACTCTTACTCCATCATATTAGTTGCTGCATTTTCACCAAAAAGGTTAAAATGCAGTTGAGAAAACAGCATCACATTGATCGGTATCATCTTCTTCAGACACAGACACAATCATGTTTAGTCAAGACTCCTGAATTTTCTGGATACAGATAATACCTAGGCACCATCTGTGCTAATGGTTAAAGGACTGGGGTACAGGGGCTCAAATCAATGATTTTCTAAAGATGCATATCAGACAAACATCTCTCCTTGGCCAGTAAGTAACAACCCATGAAAGATTAACAAAACCATTGCAAAATCCCCCTTAGAAGCAGCATGAAGTACTCAAGAGAAAACCTGTTATTTCTTCTCTGCTGGCTCAGATATTGCTGTAGCAAGGGTGGTCCAGCATGGCCCACATCAAAATAACATGTGGAATTCCTCACTTGAAGGAGTATTGTTTGCCTCAAGATCGAACTCCATAGAATAGTTGCTGTGATGTCTGCTGTCAAAGCCTTCCAAAACCCCCAGAGGCCCATTTCTAAGACAAATTTAATGGGCCTTGGAGTACTTCTAACCCACAGGTATGAAGCTTGAGGGAGAAAAGTACTAGATTCCCCCCCCCCCTTCTTCCAGAGGTTATTGCAGAAAAAGGACAGCATAAAAATCATAAACCCTAAACAAACATTCAGGTCACTTCAAATGTTCATTTTTACTCTGTGTACAGTATCATTTCCCAGAGATCTTGTAGCCAAAGGGTTCACATGGTCTGCATTTATATGATTTGCAGATAATGTTTCATGCCACAAGCAGGCTGGTTCTCTCGTCCCTTTATCAGTTGTTACTGAAATATCAACGGTCCTTTCATGGCCAGGGCCTACTAAAGCTTCATTGTGAAACATAATTCATGCTTTCACTCTGTAGAATGACCATTTCACACACAGCAGGAGCAAAACCAGGTTTACCTCCAAGCGTAAACTCAACAGGGAGCTACTGCCAATCGCAGCCCCCTGATATTTTATATTTTCACATTTTACATTTTTAGGAGTACATTAAAACATATTACGTACAACTAAAAGTATAACACATGAAGTGACCCAAAGAGACTATCTGTTGCACTGTACATTTATGGTGCACATGAAAATCACCTGTTATGTATTGTTTGCCTGCATGTAGAAAGATAGCATTGGTAGTACTTTTCCAGCTGCCAGTCCATTTCCAGGCCCTATTGAAGGTGCTGGTATTAACATTCAAAACCCTTAATGGCTTGCGGCCAGGTGATCTGAAGCATCACCTCCTCCCATGTGTGCCTGCCCGGACCCTAACATCATCCTCAGTGGTCCTTCTCTGTGAGCCCCTGCCAAAGAAAGTGAGTCGGGTGACTACTGGGAAGAGGGCCTTTTCTGCTGTGGCACCCCAGCTGTGGAATGAGCTCCCTAGATAGGTTCATCTGGCACCAACATTGTACTCCTTCCAGCACCAGGTGAAGATCTTTTTATTCTCCCAGTATTTTAGCATTTTAGCTTCCTAATATTTTAGCTTTGGTATTTGAAATCTGTATTTGAAATCTCTGCATTGCTGCTAGGTTTTATTTATTTCATTTCATTTCTATACCGCCCAAGCTTTCATATTTTATATTGTTTTATGCTGTGCTTTGTGGTTTTAATTTTTGTAAACCGCACAGAGAGCATCAGCTATTGGGCAGTATAGAATCATAGAATCATAGAATTGTAGGGATGGAAGGGGCCTAGAAGGCCATTGAGTCCAACCCCCTGCTCAATGCAGGAATCCAAGTCAGAGCATCCCTGACAGATGGCTGTCCAGCTTCGTCTTGAATGCCTCCAGTGTGGGAGAGCCCACTGCCTCCTAGTGGGCTCTCCCATCAAATATCTGCAAATTTGATCAGCATTCCCTGCACCTCCTCCTCCAAGTCATTTATAAAAATGTTGAAGAGCACTGGGCCCAGGACTGTGGTACCCCGCTCATTACCTCTCCCCAGTTTGAGAAGATCCCATTGATAAGCACTCTGAGTCAGATTCTGTAGCCAACTGTTGCAGACTTGGAGGAGGAGGTGCAGGGAATGCTGGATTCCTGCACTGAGCAGGGGGTTGGACTCGATGGCCTTGTAGGCCCCTTCCAACCCTGCTATTCTATGATTCTATGATTAGCCCTCCTCCAGTCATCTGGCACTTCACCTGTCCTCCATGATTTCTCAAAGATACATACATACATATTGGCTCTGCCCAGTATTTTTGTTGTTTAAAAGCTTCAAATTTAGAACATCACATCCCCTCCTAAATTTAGTAGATCTTCTGATTTCCCCCAAGCTAGAAACTAGCTTCCATATGCAAACACTATACCACTTCTCCCCCATCCTGCTTTACATTACCTCACTTTACCATCCAGAGGCAAATGGACCTGTCGGTCAGAGGCTTACAATCTCACACAACCCTTCAGCAAACCCACTGAGCTCATGCTCCACACTTTGGGAAATTCAAACTATGTCAGGGGTGGGCAACATGTGGCCCTCCAGATATTGCTGGACTGCAGCTCCCATCAGCCCTAGTCAGCATAGCCAATGGTGAGGAAGAATGGGAATTGCAGTCCAACAACATCTGGAGGATCCCAAGTCGCCCACCCCTGCTGTAAGTGCTGCAAAATTGTTTGTGCCCATCCTGCTTGCATCTAGGCCTGCACAGGGAAGCCAGCGCCCCAATTTATGAAACAGTGAATTAACCATAGAATGTTCTAATCATGAAAAGAAACAACGCTCCCTAATCTATCCAAATTTAAAGGTTGAAAGTAGTCTTCTTAATGAAGAAAAAAACAAAGTCACCACATAGATAGCCGCAAATTGTTCTACCACTCAACCTATAGCCAAATTTTCTCCTAGATCCCACCACACCTCATACTCAGGAACTCATAATAGGTTTCTAGAGGTGCCAAGGTAACATGCAGAAATTCCCTTAACAGTTTCTTTGTTTTGAGGATTTGTATCTTGCCTTTCCACTTCAGAATGAAGTGCTCAATATAACTCACACTGTAGATTAAAAGCAAAGAACAATATAACAGCTTGAAAACAAAACACACACACACACACATACATAGAAGCATTTTTTTAATTAAAAAAGAATTTCAGGAGGGAGTAATGAAAATCACATAAAAAAGGCTAAAGGCTGAAGACAAAAAAAAGTCTTCAAAAAGTGTCTGAAAGCAAGCCAGCGGGGTGGGGGTGAGCTAGATCTCCCATGGCAGAGAATTCCACATCTTGGGTGTTGCAACAAAGGGCACCTCTACACCAGCCTAAAATCCTGCATTTACAATGGGGCTTTCTGCTTCCATTTTAAATGCAGGATCACAATGACTCCCTTTGTCACGTGCTTCCTTTCCCTCCTCCCCTTCCCTCCTCCACATTATATCTCCCCTTCCCCCGTCCTTCTCCCCATATCTGAGGCTCTCTTCACACTTGGCATTTTATCCCACTACAAACCAGTCCTTTTGATTCCAGATCCTTTCCAGATTTACACTGGCCCTGTATACAGGCATCTCTCATAGTGTGTCCCTCCGCATTATATCTTTTCAAGACTGGGCAGAGCTGCACGGAACAATCAGGAGAGAAGGGGGCTGCTGGCTCCATACCCCCTCCCCTCACTGATCTTTGGTTCCTGTAACATGATTAATGGCTCCACCCATCCCTCCACTCCTCCACAGCAGGAGGGAAATTGGAAGCCTTTCTAGTAGGGATGTACGAAACGACTTACCTGGTTCGTTTCGTACATCCATTGGGGGGGGATGTGCTCCGTCCCTCCCGCCGAAATCCTCAACGGCCGGCTCCACTCCACGGCAACTCCATGGAGCCGCCAGCCAGGGCAGCCCGCAGCGACATCCAGCCGCTGCTGGGCTGCGCAGGGATGCAAATGGCGGCCACCGTAGCCACCACCATTTGTGTCCCTTTTTTTTGCCGTGATAAGCTACGTAAATATTTATGTAGCCTATCACAGCCCAAAAAAAAAAAGGGAACGCAAATGGCGGCAGCTACGGCGGCCGCCATTTGCGTTCCCTTTTTCGCCGTGATAGGCTACGTAGGCTTCGTTCCACCACAGGTTTCGGGGGGCCAAATGCGCTGGCATTAGGCCTCACCGAGATCCGTGGCGGAATTCTCCGCCATCCCTACAAGTTTCTAGTGACGTGGACAGCGGGCTATGGGAGCTGGTCCCCTCCTTCCTCTGAGGGAGAGAGAGTCTTCTCAGTGGCTTACCCCAAGGTTGCTGGCGCTGCTAGTCCTTCTCTGCTAAATATGTCAGTGTGTGATGAAATTAAATGCAGTATATTGCAGTATATGAGTTTGAAGGGTATACCGATTTCTGGGTTCCCAACTACAGAAGTAAGTAATCCACAAACGGACTTGTATACAGTCAATGCACCATGCCATCCCTAGCAGCCCCCACCTTCGCCCAGGCAACCACTTCACGGGGGATACCTTCTTCATTAGACCTGACTTGCTTCCCCCCGCTGCGTTGTTCTTGCTCTTCCCCCTTATTCTGGCTTCCCAACAATCCTGCAAAGTGGGCTAGGAGAAGAGATGGTGGCTGGCTAGGTGGGAGGGAATACTATGGAAAACCAACTCAGCATTACTGCCTTATCTAAAACAACTCCACACCGCAAAAGGAAACTATTAAAAATGACCATTCCAAGTTTTGCATGATGAATTTATTCGGGGAGGAGAAAATGCACTTTTAATACCCACTGAAATCCTAACTGTCAAGCCTTTCTCCTGCGTGGCTAAGAAGGGAGACTCCCCCACTACCCTGGGAGGAAAAAAGCCCATCAATCTGGTGAGCAAAAGGGAGAAGAAGCAGTCAGTGAAATCAATGGGAGGGGGAGGTTCAAAGTACATGCATTGAAGGGAATGGGAGACTTTAAGACTGCTACTCTAAGTAGACTTACAATGCACTCCTATGCATGCCTACTCATTAGCAAGCCACATAGATCTCAATGGCACTTACTCCCAGGAAAGGAAAGTCTTACAGCCAATGGGTTTACTCAGAAGTAAGCATTGCTATGTTCAAGGGGATCTCAGAGCCCATAGTGGAACAGGAGAGGCTGAGAAGGTCAGTGACCTGCCCCCCCTTCCCACCAATTTGTTGCCATGACAATGTTATTCAACACTGCCCAGCAACACCCCCTAGCGCACATCCACACAAAGCGGGACAAAACGCTAAAGGGGAAATACACAGGGGGGAAATGACGATTTCAATCACAAGCACAGAAAATGCCAGGTTTTCCCCATTCTCAGATAACATGGGAAGAGGGAAGGAAAGTTGTGAGATAGCAGCAGGACAGCAGTGGCATCATCTAAAGCTCCAGTGACAATCAGAGATTAAAGCAAAATGATCCTGCTAAAAAAATACTCAGGTGTGAAGACAGCCTGAGTCTTCCATTATCTTTCATTGATCTCATTCCTCTTCTTGCCGCTTTTCCTCTTTTCATGCAAGCGGAACACAACGAGGTAATTTGATAACTCATTATCTACGATCTATTTTAAAACGGAACAAAGGGCATTTAGTGCAGGAGACACCCTGGAAGATAATGGTGTCATGTAAAGAGCCCGCAAACTTCCGTGAAGGAGCAATCTCAATCACAGGATAAAAACTCCGTATGAAGAAAGCCAAAAAGTCTGATTCCTTTGTTCTCTCTAGTCATACTTCTGGTGGTAGTGGGACACAAAGAAGGACTTCTCCCAAGGAATGTAGTGGATGGACAGGTTTGCCCGGGGAGGAAGCATTCCTCTAGGTATCTTGGTCCTAAACTGTTTAATATAAGAGCATCTCACCTAGCCTTCCCCAACCTGGTGCCCTCCAGATGTTTTGGAATGCAACCCCTACCATCCCTGACCATAGGTCATGCTGGCTGGAGCTGATGGAAGTTGTAGTCCAAAACATCTGGAAAGCACAGGTTGGGGAAGGCTAATCTCACCAAAAGCTGTGATCCTTAAATAGTCTGAAAAGGAGATAGGTACCCTAAAATAACTGTGGCATCTTGACTATTTCTAGGACCCAAATATGATCTCATAATTTTGAGACCAACGTTTATAATTCTACAGCATGTCCACACTGCAATGCAGTGCCTTGCTGAGAAATGTCAAACCCAACTAATTCCAGATTTCTTTATACATCATTGTTCCAGCTTAGTTAAACTGAATGAAATCTCATGTAAAACCAGAGAAATGTTGATAATATATCTAGATTTATATTTAGCCTCTAGACTAAACTGAAAAGAGTAAAGACCAGCCTTCTCCAAACTCACTTGTGAACCAGCCAGGGGCGAGAAAGTCTTTGATCTTGATGCAGAAAAGGGGGGCGGGAAGATTGCATTGCAGCAGCTAAATTAGGCTGCCAGAAAAATCTGGGGTAGATTTTTGAGAGTGTCTGTTCTGCAGTTCTGAATAGTTTTTTCTCCCCTTCCCTTTTTGGGAATTCTGAAGATCTGACTGATGAGTGGGTGAGGAAGCTGACCATACCATCTCTCCAGTGCTCTGTTTTACTGTCTCTCCCACTCCATGTGCAAAGTTCCTTTCCCCATGCAGTCTCTTTTGCTTCCCTCCCCAGCACTACCCTTCTTCTAATGAACCTTTGCAGCCCCAGAGTCTACCCCTCATCCTGACAATATATTCCTTCCAAATACCTTCCCACTCAACAAGTTCCTGCCACTTGGTTCCAACTGCAAGTAGATTTTTTAAGAACAGGAGGAAGTTTGCTTTGAAAATTGATTGACTCGATAGGAGAAGACAGAGGGCAATGTCAAACTTCCCTTTTCCATCCCTTAGTCTTTTGCATCAGCTTTCTTCCCACAGCTTGTCTATCACTGCAGTCTTTCTCCATTCCCCAGCTCTACTTGCAGCTGGCATCTCTTTCTTTCACTCTCACTTTCCATACCAGAAACAAAAAACACAGACGTCTTGCACTGATGCCAGAGTTTGATCAAGAAACAAAAATATTGGATTGTGAAGAAGAACTGCTGCAGGGAAGAAAGAAAAATTGGGAGTAGATTTCTCTGGGTAAGAAGGAAAGACTGTGACTCCTAGCCTGGTTTTGAAAATGGGTGGTTGCTGTGCTGAGTTGGGGCTTGCCAGGGAAGTGGGGACAAAGTTTAATCTTCAGAGAGAGACCTGCAGGGACTTGGGCTTATAGGGAACAATGCCATCTGCGCTATTAGCCCTTCTCCTTAATTCTGTGAGAGGGAAGTTGACCACTTTTGCTCAGTGGAAGGACAATCTACATGTGTTCAGAGGCACTGTTACTATATATTCTTGCTGGCTAGTAGAAACAATTTTTGGCTACCGAGCCTGGTCATAATTTGTGGACTCTTTGAAGAGGCCAGACCTGCACTGTGGCTTCTGCTGCCATCACTCATAAAGGGCTCAAAGACACGGGGTTGAATCCAGATATGCCCTTCCACAAAGGGAAGGGCTTCATCTGTTTGCAGAAGGAGTCAGACCAGCAGAGGCTCCCACTGGAGGAGAGGAGAAGGCCATTTTTGTGGGTTTCCCCTTCTGCCGGAGCCCCTTGTGCCCTCCCCCCTACTACTCTGGAGAGCTGAGGAACCCCCTGGAACAGCGTGGGAGGTGGCAATGGGGGCTGCAGGGAGCAGGAATCAAAAATCACCTTCCTCCCCCCACTCCTCCATCTAAGCATCTCGTGAGCAGAACGCCATTCATGGGAAGTCTGGATTGCGCCATTACCTTTTGAACCTGCGGTAGTAACGTTTTTTTAAAAAATTGGCCTGTTGACTGTCCCCCAACACTTTCATCAGCTCAAAAGTTTGCACTAGACATGGGTTAGCATGCATATTATCAAGCAACCTTAATACACTGAGATATGCCCGCACACAGCTCCTTCACTTCTCCCTCTCCCTTCACTTCTCATTAATGTCTTATTATGGTTTTTAGTGAGGTTTTAAACATTTTACTATGTTCTTATTTGACTATGGTTTTTATGTTCTGAACGTTTTGTAAACTGCCTTAATTGGTCCCAGAAAGAAGGCATAAAAATACAATAATCAATCAATAATAAATTAACCATAGTTTTCCATTTCATCCAAACTGATTTGGATTATGTTGTGAAGTTAGTTTAATATCCTAGGTTCTTCCAAAGCTGATAACCACAGTTTTCCAGTTTGGACAAGACAGGAAACTATGGTTAATTAGTTTTCTGTCTGGTTTAAACACAGCTCATGCAAAAAGTGCTGCATGTGTGGGCAAAAGACTCATTCATATCTTGGTTTATTAAGCCAAGTCATAATTGTCCAAATACAACCACTGAGACCTCTTCCTGCTAAGGTAACTTTTAAAGCAGCATTGAGGGAAAAGTCTTTACAAAGCAGTATACTGTTCTTACTCCTCTCCACTCTCCTTCATATAGAACAGCACTTCTCTTCTTGATGTACAAAAACACAAGATGGAGGAGATACAACAGCCATGAGAAAAGGCTAACAGCAAAGATTTCAATGCCTTTTGGCCCGTGACTCAAAATCCTTCCTTTTTGTTCGCAACCTCAGTAGAATCTTTTCTAATCTTTTTCCATTTCATTAAAATAACACAGACTGCTTGTCTCCGGGGAAAGACTGACACAGGATACAGAGAGAAATCTATCATTAGTAATACATGGAAGCATAATTTATATATGTGTCAAAGACATTTTCTGAAGGAAAATAATTGGAGACCAAATCCCCACTTTAGGTTACCATACTATAGTAAGCAGTCAGACATAACCCAATTAACTTGATTTGGAGATCTCAGAGATTAGCAAGTGGGCTCCGACTGAAAACCTCAAAGAACAACTCCTTTTGTTTATATTTTGACCAGTCTAGTCATCTGTTACCAGAAAACCCAGGGGCACCTACATTAATCCCTCAGTGGAATATACAAAATAATGCCCTTGTTTGCATCTCTGGTCCAAGAATCTTAAGAGTACATAACAATGCTCACTGGCCTTTGTATAGTGCTCCTGGGAGGAGGGTAAGTGGTACCCCTCTTCCACATTAAGAAAAAAATGAGTTACAGATGGATTAAGGGATTACATACACATTTGCTCTTATCCAAACAAGCTATCCTTATCTCAGCATCTCTGTGGAGTGCTTCGACTCAACAGGTTACTTGGATTTAACTCTCTTCCTCCATGAGGAGTTCCCTGTTTTTAACTACTAAGAAAGGAGATGGAATAGGAGAGATGCTTCAAAAAGGAGGGAGAAAGGAAAGGGTTATATTGCAAAAATGGAACTATGGATAAGAGTGGGGCTTTTTATGAGTTAAGGTGCAGAAAAGCTCGTTGGTAGTGCTTGTAAAGCATTTGGTTTCTTCTGGTCTAAGATGCATAAAGGTGCATACAAAACCATTATTTCAACAGAAAATGTGAGGGAGTCATAACCCTTTGCATAACATGATGCTTTATTTCCAGTGTCAATCATTTTGCTTCCCTTGAAATGAAGGATACTTTAGTTGTATGAACTAGAGAGCAGCAAAGGGTCAAAGTTGCAGCAATGGTGGGGAAATTAGCAGGAGAGAGTTATGTTCTGCTAACTTACAAAATACATGTTGTAAAGAAATAACTCTGGTGATAACAGCTAAATTTCTACACTTCACATATAAATATATAGAATTTTGTGGCCACAACAACACAGTAGTTTGTTTTCTGGTACTGAGACATCTGGTATTCAGTTTTCTTCTATCCCCCACCCCCCAATTACTGAATACTCTTGTCAAGAAATTTAACTGTGAAAGAAGGCTAGAGAAGTGTTAAACTGAACAGACTTTGAGACAAACAGTGCAAAATTAATCCTTCTTTCCATTGTCATTCAATTTGGCATTCATTTTGCTGGAATCATTAAATGAGAAGACAAAAACTTTTATAACATAGGTGCCTCAGTTAAGGCCTAGTTACATGTTACATATAAATACATGCAACAAAAGCTTGAGGGCTAGGGAAAAGCTTTTCCTAGGGAAGAACAGCTGGAGAGGGCTATTTGAAGCAGAGAGGAGAGACGGGGTGGTTAATGCTTTCCCTAAGCACTGCTTCACTGCTCCAGTTAGACTTTCAAGCTGCTTCTCCACCCAAAACTGTCCAAACACACATTTGCCTCTCAAAATATGCATTTGGAATCCCATAGCAAGAGGAATGGCTAGATGGGCAATTCTGAGCTGAGAAGTGTTGAGCCGAGAAGGGGTTAAGGTCTTGCCCATTCCTTCCTGTCACTTCTTCAGTCCAAATCTCCTGCCCAATGAAAAGCAGCCATCACGCTTTATTTACACATTTCTTTGTGTAATGTATACTTCCACCTTAGTCAAACTGGGAGGGACTCCCAAGTTCTTTTTTATTTTAGAAACTTATCAATAGGGAGTTCATACAACCCACATCTATTCAATTGATGCCTGTAGAGTAGCAGGACTGCATGCACTGGCCATACCTTCCACCTGGCCTTAGAGAGAAAGGGCCCCCCATGCACAGGCGTCCATACCTAGTCAGGATTCCTGATCAAGGAGGGCCCTATGTGAATACAGGCAGGGCCCTTTGTCATTAGCGCTAAATATGTGGCAACTGGGAGGCGGCGGGCCAGTTCTTCATTCAGTTAATTGGATGCATTAATTAATTAATTAATTAATTGGGTGCATGAGGGGCTCATATGAATACCCCTGACGATGGAGAGAAAGAAGAGTCTCTACATTCTCCAAGGGTAAATCCATATGTTGCCAAAATGGCACCATCCACACGCAAGAGGGAGGTATCAGAAGGCTCGTGGAAGCCACTATGTTTGCAGACATGCAAAAAAATTTGCAGGGGGAGAACAGCCCAATGAGGACTGACTGCCCTCAGTGGCCATGGAATGCTGGCTGCCTGTTGGGAGAACAGGAGAACAGAAAAGCGGGGGTGGGGGGTGGAATGGAGTATCTGAGAAAGAGAGCATGGCTGGCTGGCTGGCTGGCTCGCTGGCTGGCAGCCTGAACAAGAGCACTCCATGCTCCATTTTGTTGCAGGTGCCACTTGTTAAATCCAGGTCTAAAAGTGTATACAGCATTGCTTGGGGGGTATGCCGTACTGTAATGGCCCTGTATCTTTTATATTCCCTTTTACAAGCTTCTGGACTCAACGAGACATTAATCCAGAGACCCTGATGTGTGGCAATTCTTCTGTTGTTTTCCTGCAAGCATCTTCTTGTAGAATTTTAGCTCAGTAAGAATATCCACAAAAATTGTGTATGCTTTTCTTCAGGAAGATACAAAATCACACCTGATTAAAAAAAAAAAAGCTTCAAACTGAGCCTATATCAGCTGGTTTCTTAAATGCCTTCACATGCAGGTTGCATAAGGTACTGTCTATGACAAAGACAGATTGCCAGCTTCCAGGACTTCTAAGAAAAACTCAAAATATTTTCTTTAAAGGATCATACACAAAAAGCCAAAATAATATACATTGTATTTATAGAGAGAATATGTAGCAATAAGAGTTGATAATGCAAAAGATGAAGGTACTTCATATACATTCATCAGAGTGTGGACCACATTCAGCCAAATCACACGGTCCTTCCTGAACTGTACACCACCTGATTGCAGATGACGAATTGCACTTTGTATGCTCCTTCACATATTTTCTTTTAATTTTGTATATTATATATACACATATATTTCTGTCCTGCCCTTTTAAAGCTTATGCACTAGTCAAGGCAGCTTACAACACTTTAACATCCCAATATCATAAAATACATTAAAATACAACAAACATAAGAGACTACAGATAAAACATAACCCTTAAATCAGGGGTCTCCAACCTTCCTGGACTTGTGGAAACATTTGGCTTTTTGAAAAAGTGCCCTGGGCACCACCACAAATTGACTGCTATAGTCAGGGGGCGGGGTGGAGGGCCAATCACAAAAATGTTGGGAGAGCCCCCCTTATCTGTGTTTGTGTGTGGGCATGAATGTGCACCCTGTGCGTGTGCTACCCACTCTGGCTTCTCTGTCTGTCTGTCTTTCTGTCTCTTTACCCTCTCTCTCTCTCTCTCGCTCCCCTTCCTCCCTCCCTTCCTTCCTTCCTTCCTTCCTTCCTTCTGTCTCTCTGGCTCCTCTTTCTTTTCTTTCTTTTGTTCTCCCCCCCCCTCTCCCTTCCTCCTTCCTTCTCTCCCTGGCCCTTCCTTCCTTCCTTCCTTCCTTCCTTCCTTGTCTCTCTGGCTCCTCTCTCTCTGGCTCACCCTCCCTCCCTCCTTCCTTTCTTTCTTTCTCAGCTGAGAGGCTGTTTTCCCGCCTCTCAGCTGAGCAGAGCAGAGCAAGCTGCTGCAGCTGGTTCAGGGACTACAGAAGCAAGCAAGCTCCCAGAGAGCGAGCAAACAGGGGGAGCAAACAGGAGTTGGCCAGGGAAGTTGCAGTGGCAGAAGAGACAAAGGAGACAAAGGAGACAGAGGCTAAGAGGTAAGTGGGCTGCAGGAAGCCCAGGGGGATGCCCTTTATCCTTCTGAGTGGCTGTGAGCTCACCAGGTGCTTCTGAGAGCTCCAACTGAATTGGGGGTGTGTGGCCTGAGTAGTCCCAGCAGCTGAGTGGGCAGGAAACTTCAGTCTGTTTCCCGCCTCTCAGGTGAGCAGAGCAGAGCAGAGCAAGCTGCTGCAGCTGGTCCAGGGACTACAGAAGCAAGCAAGCTCCCAGAGAGCGAGCGACCAGAGCGAGCGGACAGGGGGAGCAAACAGGAGTTCGGCAGGGGAGGTCAAGGGGAGGCCCCTAACATTTTTTTTTCTTTTTTAACTAACTTTTTTTTTTCATTTGTCTTGTAACACACACTTCCACATCAGTGGAACTCTGCTTTTAATCTCTACTGAGTAGAGGAGCAGGCACAGGCTAGTCTAGAACAATCAAAAAGCTAGACACAAAAAGGGAAAAGAGGCTATGGAAGGACAAGACTCTCCAGTGGTGGTGACCTGCAAGGTGTGTGCAAGGTTTGTTTTCTTGCCTGGGAATAACATGGCCTACACCTGCAACAAGTGCAAGTTGATCACGCTGCTGGAAGAAAAAGTAAGTGGACTGGAGCGGCAACTGTCGACCCTCCGGGGAATAAGAGAACACGAAGAGTTCTTGGACAGAATGGGGGAACTACAGCAGCAAAGGGAAGACTAGAAGCTTGAAGAGCAACAGCAAGATGAGGCAGAAGTGGGAAATGCTGAGGAGAAGAAAAATGGAGTAGAGGATACTCCTTGGAAAAGGGTGACAGTTAGGAGAAGAAGAACTAGACGCCACTCTGCACCAGTGGAGCTGTGGAACCGATTCCAGGTACTTACGGATGAGACTGGAGGACAGCCTGCAGAGGAAGAGTCACAGGGGAACCTACATGAGAGTGAGCAAGAGGCTGAAGGTCAGTCAAACAGAGGTGATGAAACCCAGGCCTACAACAAGAAGAAGAGAAGAGTGGTAGTAGTGGGAGACTCCTTGCTGCGTGGGATCGAGACCCAAGTATGTCACGAAGACCTGTGGACTCGCCAGGTATGTTGTCTCCCAGGAGGACAAATTAGAGACGTGACTGAAAGGTTGCCTGCACTCATAAAGCCCACAGGTATCCCTTTCTTCTCATCCATGTGGGAACAAATGATACCACCAAGCAGAGCTATGAAGAAATCACGTCAGTCTTTGAAGCTTTGGGAAGGAAACTCAAGAATTTTGGAGCCCAGATAGTTTTCTCATCCATACTTCCAGTAGTTACAAGAGGGATAGAAAGGGAATGAAAAATACTCTGGGTGAATGACTGGCTACGAAGGTGGTGCCGACGAGAGAGATTTTGGATTCTGGGACCATGGGCTATACTTCCTGGAAGATGGGCTGTTGGCAAGGGACGGGTTGCACCTCACAACGGATGGGAAGAATGTGTTTGGCCACAGCATGAAGAACTTCATCAGAAGGGCTTTAAACTGAATCCTACGGGGAAGGGAGATGTAAAGTTGGGGGTAACAATGGACGTAGGCTCATGCACTGCAACGGAGAGAACAGCTCCAATAGCGCCCAATAATAGTCTTCAAACAGATGTAGGAAGAAAGCCAGACTATGAAGCACATGGTCTTCGATGTCTATATACTAATGCCCAGAGTATGGGAAACAAACAGAACGAACTTGAACTCTTAATACAAGAGGGAAATTATGACTTGATAGGTATAACTGAGACTTGGTGGGATGACTCTCATGACTGGAATACAGCAATTGAAGGATATAACTTGTTCAAAAAGAACAGGAGGAACAGACAGGGAGGTGGGGTTGCACTATATGAGAAAAATACATATCTCTGCACAGAAATACAGGAGGATGGGCTTGGTAGCCCCATCGAGAGCATCTGGATCAAAATAAATGGAGCAAAGAATAAAAGGAACCTGATGATCGGAGTCTACTACAGGCCACCCAATCAGGGAGAAGACGAGGATGAAACTTTTGAAAGGAAACAGCCAATGTTTCAAGGAAGCATGATGTAGTAGTAATGGGGGACTTCAATTTCCCCAATATTTGTTGGGAAACAAATTCTGCAAAACATGGCCCCTCCGGGAAATTCCTGACTTGTGTGGCAGATTTCCACCTACAGAAAGTAGAGGAAGGAACTAGAGGATTGGCTATCCTTGACTTGATCCTAACCAGCAGAGATGACTTAGTGGATAAAGTAGCAGTTACAGGAACTCTGAGGGAAAGCGACCATGTTGTACTTGAGTTCTTGGTTCTAAGGGAAGCAAAAGCCAAGTGTAGTCATAGAATCATAGAATAGTAGGGTTGGAAGGGGCCTACAAGGCCATCGAGTCCAACCCCCTGCTCAATGCAGGAATCCAAGTCAAAGCATCCCTGACAGATGGCTGTCCAGCCTCTTCTTGAACACCTCCAGTGTGGGAGAGCCCACTACCTCCCTAGGTAATTGGTTCCATTGTCGTATTGATCTAACAGTCAGGACATTTTTCCTGATGTTCAGCCGGAATCTGGCTTCCTGGAACTTGAGCCCATTATTCCATGTCCTGCACTCTGGAATGATCGAGAAGAGATCCTGGCCATCCTCTCTGTGACAACCTTTCAAGTATTTGAAGAGTGCTGTCATATCTCCCCTCAGTCTTCTCAAGGATAAACATGCCTGTTCTTTCAGTCTCTCTTCATAGGGCTTTGTTTCCAGTCCCCTGATCACCTTCGTTGCCCTCCTCTGAACCCTCTCCAGTTTGTCTGCATCCTTCTTAAAGTGTGGTGCCCAGAACTGGACACAGTACTCCAGATGTGGCCTAACCAGTGTTGAGTAGAGGGGAACTAGTACTTCGTGGCCCAAAATAGCATTTGCCTTTTTTGCAGCCACATCACATTGTTGACTCATATTCAGCTTGTGATCTACAACAATTCCAAGATCCTTCTCATTTGTACTATCGTTGAGCCAAGTATCCCTCACCTTGTAACTGTGCATTTGGTTTCTTTTTCCTAGGTGCAGAACTTGGCATTTATCCCTATTAAATGTCATTCTGTTGTTTCTGCCCAGCGCTCCAGTCTATCAAGATCCTTTTGAATTTTGTTTCTGTCTTCCAAAGTATTAGCTATCCTGCCCAATTTTGTGCCATCTGCAAATTTGATCAGCATTCCCTGCACATCCAAGTCATTAATACAAATGTTGAAGAGCACTGGGCCCAGGACTGAGCCCTGCAGTACCCCGCTCGTTACCTCTCCCCAGTTTGAGAAGATCCCATTGATAAGTGCCCTTCAAGTCTGATACTGTAGCCAACTGTGAATCCACCTGATAGTTGTTTCATCTAGCCCACTTTTAGCTAATCAGGATATCATGGGGCACTTTGTCGAAAGCTTTGCTGAAATCAAGGTCCACAAGGGAGGTGACTTGATCAAAAAATGAGATCAGATTCCTCTGGCAGGATTTGTTCTTGTCAAATCCATAGGGATGGCAGAGAATTCCGCCACGGACTCCAATGAGGCTGGATTCTAAAGAATCTGGCTCCCTGGAGTCCGTGGCGGAACGGAAGACTTACCTCTGCCTCCCCGCAGAATCCTCTTCAACTGGATCCTCTGGCTCTGGATTGCCAGCGATAGTCAAACGCATACCCTGGATTTTAGGAAAGCTGATTTTAATAAACTCAGAACAATGATCAGGAAGGTCCCATGGCAAGCTACACTAACGAGAAAAGGAGTCCAAGATGGGTGGGAGCTTTTAAAAAAGGAAATTCTCAAGGCACAATTACAAACAGGCAGGTAGCACAGAATTGCAGGGATGGCATCAGAGTACAGAATTCTGTGCAGGTAGCACAGAATTGCAGGGATGGCACAGAGTACAGGCAGGTAGCACAGAATTGCAGGGATGGCGTCAGGAAGGCTAAAGCTGAGAACGAGCTGAGGTTAGCGAGGGATGCTAAAAACAACAAAAAGGCTTTCTTCAGCTACATGCATAGTAAAAGGCAGAGGAAAGAAATGGTGGTTCAGCTATTAAATAAGGATGGCAAAACAATAACAGATGACAAAGAAAAGGCAGAGGTACTCAATTCCTACTTTGGCTCAGTCTTCTCCCAAAAGAGGGTCTATGACCCCCCTGGCAAAGGCGAAGTACAGGCTGAAGGGGCAGGATTGCAGCTTGAGATCAATAGGCATATGGTCAAGGAACACCTAATTACTTTGAATGAGTTCAAATCTCCAGGGCCAGATGAACTGCATCCTGGAGTAATAAAGGAACTGGCAAAAGAACTCTCAGAACCGCTGTCTATTCTCTTTGAGAAATCATGGAGGACAGGTGAAGTGCCAGATGACTTAAGGAGGGCTAATGTGGTCCCTATCTTCAAAAAGGGTAAAAAGGAGGAACCTGGGAACTACAGACCAGTCAGTCTGACATCAATCCCTGGGAAAATTCTGGAGCAGATGATAAAGCAATCCATCTGTAAGCACCTTGAAAACAATGCAGTGATTACTCGAAGCCAACACGGATTTGTCAAGAACAAGTCCTGCCAGACGAATCTGATCTCATTTTTTGATCAAGTCACCTCCCTTGTAGACTGTGGGAATGCTGTAGACATAATATACCTCGACTTCAGCAAAGCTTTCGACAAAGTGCCCCATGATATCCTGAGAAGAGGATCTCTTCTCGATCATCCCAGAGTGCAGGACACGGAATAATGGGCTCAAGTTCCAGGAAACCAGATTCCGGCTGAACATCAGGAAAAACCTCCTGACTGTTAGAGCAATACGACAATGAACCAATTACCTAGGGAGGTGGTGGCTCTCCCACACTGGAGGCATTCAAGATGAGGCTGGACAGCCGTCTGTCAGGTATGCTCTGACTTGGATTCCTGCATTGAGCAGGGGGTTGGACTCGATGGACTTGTAGGCCCCTTCCAACCCTATTATTCTATGATTCTGTGATTCTCTTTCTTTCTTTCTTTCTTTCTTTCTTTCTTTCTTTCTTTCTCTCTCTCTCTCTCTCTCTCTCTCTCTGTGTCTCTCTCTCTGCCTCTGTTTTTCCTTCACTCTCTCTGGCTCCTCCTTCCTTCCTTCTGTCTCTCTGGCTCCTCTTCTCTCTCTGGCTTTTCTTTCTTTCTTTCTTTCTTTCTTGAGTAGAGAGGGGGAAAGCCCCCTGCCAAAAATCAGCTAGAATGGGGGGGGGGCAAAGATCACCCCTGCCAAGGACCCTGTTTCCCCAATGGTCTTTGATGGGGGGGTTGACTTCACCCCAGCCATTTTTAGAAAGAAGGACTTGGGGAGGGGGAAAATACCTCAGCCTGGCCTTATGGGTGCAATGGCACCCATGGGCACTGTGTTAGAGACCCCTGCATTACATAAAACAGCAGATATGTAAAGCAGCAGATACCAATCAGCAAAAAAACAGCTAGTGACAGGGGCATCTATGCCTCATGGGGGAGGTGTTCATGGGGAAGTGTTCTACAATATTGGTGCAGCCATTGAGAAGACCCAATCTCTTGTTACCATCAGCTGTGCCTACACCCTAGAAGGGATACAGAGAAGGGTCTCCCCTTCTGATCTTAGGGGGTGGGAGGATGGTATGGCAGGAGGCAATTCCTCAGATATTCTGGACCTAGGGCTTTAAAGGTAATCACCAACGCTCTGAACTGTGCATAGAAATCGGCTACCAGTGTAGCTGTTGCAGGACTGTGATTCTTCAAGGAGAGTACCACTCAATCCAGAACAAGTTGAGTCTCAATTTTTGGCCTTCATCCAGCCCATTACTGCCTTCAGGCACCAACTCAGAGCATCAACATTTTCCTTGCTATTAGACAAAAGGGATAAATATAGATGCGTGTCATCCACATATTGGTGACAATGCACCCCAAATCCCCAATGTCTCCCAGCAGTTCCATTTAGATGTTGGATCTTCTCACTGGTGGCCCCCCTAAATTATGAAATTATCTTCCTGACAAAGACCACCTGGCATCAACATTCCTCTTCTCTCAGGCATTTGGCAGCATATGATGAGACTTTAAATGTGGATGTTCCTTATTGTTGACTGTTTAAAATTGTTTTAGATATATATGTGTCTCTGTGTGTGCTGTTTGTTTATATGTGTGCATGTACATGGCTTTATAATGTATTTTAATGGTTTTTAATCTTTGTAAAGTGCCCAGAGAGCTTCGGCTCTTTCGAAGTACAGAAATGGAATGAATGAATGACATGGAGGACAAAATCAATCCCTGCAGGACACCATAAGCCAAAGACCAAGGCAGTGAACAGGAGTGCCCCAACACCACCTTCTGAAATAAATCCTCAAGGAACTATTCAAAACAGTTTCTCCTAATCCTATTCCACTAGGAATTCCAAAAAATACCAATGTCAATGGTAGCTAATGACAGTGAAATCAACAGGAATGTATGCCACATGTCCAGTTTCTAGCAAAGATTGTCCACCAAGATGACCAGAACAATCTCATTCCCAAATCCAGGCCTGAAGCTAGATTGAAATGGGTCTAGATAATCCATTTCATTCAAGTACTCTAGAGATGAGATGCCACTACACACTCAAAAACCTTGCCCACAAATGGCAAATTTGAGACTGGCTGGTAGTCTGGTCTGATGGGGTCTAGATAAATCTTTTTCAAGAGAGCTCTGAAACAGGCACCTCAAGGCTAGATAGAACTATGATTTCCTCTAGAGAGGCATTAAACACTCTCCCTACCCACTCGACCAAGCCTCTTCTGGCTGCTTTAATCAGCCATGAGGGGCAAGGATTATGCAGACTGCCAAGGATCCTGTCCACATTCTCAGGCTGCACAAACTGAAACGTATCTATCACAACTGGACAAGCAGGTCTGGATCTGCTATGATCGTGGCATCTACGCTGGAGCAGATATCAGCAACTTTATCCATAGCGTGACCTCATTCTCAGTTCTCCCCGGTCCTTGATCTAGCAGCCCTATGTGAAACCACTCTGCTGGGATGACTCTGTTTGGAGGTAATGGCAGTGGGAAGGGATGATTTCCTGGCCTCCGTCATCACCACAGTATACACCTTAATATGGGTTCTAGCCTGTGTTTGGTTGGATTCTTCCTGACACTTCCTCCATTATCACTCTAATTGTCATTGCTGCTGATTCATAACCCTGAGCTCTCTGGAAAATCACATAAACATAACCTTATGGCATTATTAGACTAGTGCATAGGAAACAAAAGCTCTAGTCCTGCCTTCTGATGTGTTAGCTTTCTCTGTGCACATTAAAAAAAAAATACAGGGAGCCAGGCCCAGCATCAGCATGTTACATCCTGGGGCAGCTACCAGGGCCCCAGAGTCTGGGGAGGGCTCACTGCTGAAACCTTCCTTGCCTCCCCCATTTCTCCCACTTTAATTTTTTTTCTGAGGTAGCATTGCTATGGAATGTTATGGAAAATTTAAATGGAGCCACTCTGCATGCAGCACTGATTCAGAATGCTGTGACCACTAGGGCTCACCAAGATAAGAGGGGTCCACCAAGATAAGAGCCCCCCTCACCAGACAGCACTTTGATGAAGGCCCCCTTGAGCTTGGGCCAAGCCCTGAACGGAGCATTAAAAATGTGACTTCCCCTGCCTGACCTGCACACCAAAGTGAAACAGTCCAAGGAGGGCTCTATCACATTAAAGTACTGAACATACAGTAATCCCCTCAAAAGCTATATAGGACAGTGTCAATAACCCATAGGAGAACTGAAGCTGAAAGGTAGTGGCTTACCTAAGGCTACCTTGCGACACCATGGCTGACATTTGAACAGGGAACTTATAGTTCATGGGTCATGCTCTTAACCTGTATGTAATGTAGCACTTTCAGGAAGAACTGTAGCCTCAATTATATATGTAGGATCATATCAAACTCCTTGAACAAAATGCCCAAATTCATTACTTTTGAGCAGCAACTCTCTAGCATACTCATGATTCACAAGATCAAATTTGGTGGGATAAGCAGAGATATTATCTTTAGACAGCTATATTTACAGTCAGAGCTCTAAAATCCTGTGTACCTGAGATGACACATTTATGGTAGCAAGCAAACTATTTCAAAATTACTGTACTTGCAAGTCTTCTCTTCTTTTTAATATCCAGAGTTTGAGAAGCTTTTAAAACATCAAAAGAGGATGTAAACATAATCTTTCTTCTGCCTTGGTGACTGTCGTGTCTACCCTGGGTGTTGTCTTATGTAAATACAGCTAATGGAATTCCAGGATCAGGCCATGTTCTTCTCATCACAATAAAACAACAAAGTCTCGGGTACTTTTAAGACTAGCATGGTTATTCTGGCATAAACTTTTGGGGGCCACAGTCTCCTTCATCAAATGAATGCAATAGACTGACAAATGGGTTCTGGACCATGAAAGCGTATGCCACCATGGCTCTCTTAAGCCTTTGTCATTTTTGTTTTAATAGACTAATATGATTACTCCTCTGGAATTTGTCAATTATGCTAAATCTATTAGGAGACAGAAAAGTTATAGAAGAGAGATTGGTTTTAAAAAGAAAACGCTGCCACTAAGCTCTTAGAACACCAATTATGAATTTAGGATTTGCAGCTATCGGTTCTCACAGAAATGCACACCAAATGTTCTGAGCGGCCTTGTTTGCATGGGATTGCCAAATTCTTTCTGATAGAGCAACTATGCCTGTAGCATCTGCACATCAGACAGAAATTCAACAGGTAATGCTTGTCCCATCACTGCATCTCTGAGATGATACAATTTCACCTATTTGATTTCTACCTGCCATGACGCTGTTAGAAGTACAGGAGCCCCACCAGAAAAAAGTTATAATTCTGTGTGGGAGCTTGTTAATAAGGAAAATAAGAACACCACCAACACTGATATGAGACCTCAAATAGTGAACTGCTGGATGTTGTAGCAAGAACTACATTTAACAAAACTGATTTTGCAGATACAAGCAAAATGTAAAACCTTGATTCAATTCATTCACATTTTACACCTCTTCAGTGTACCAAGAGTTGCAGGCATGAGCAACTGGCTACACTGGATGATAGGCAGAGACAGAAAAGATGGATTGCATAGGAGTTCATGTGTGTGTGTGTGTGTGTGTGTGTGTGTGTCTTTATGATCACTGTGTATAGCTCTAAGAAAGATGTTTGGGTTTAGAAGAATGATTACTGAGGACCAGGTTCTTAGTTGTTCTAAATTGCTATGTTCAGAGGCTCATCAAACGTTGTGTTTTCAAATACTGTAAACTATTTTAGTTTACAGTATTTGAAAACATATAAGAAGAGCCCTGCTGGATGAGATTAAGTGAGTGCAGCATTCTGATTTGCACATGGGCCAGCCAGATGTTTCCAGGAAGCCCACCAGTGGGGATGAAGGCAACAGGGCTCCCCGCCACAATTTTACCCTTCCGCCATCCACTAGGTAGTCAGAAGCATGCGGACTCTGAACTAGGGATGGCAGAGAATTCTGCCACGGATCTCGGTGAGGCCGAATGCACCGAAATCTGTGGTGGAACGGCCTGCCACCCCCCCGCCCCCCCCCGTGGATCCCCCCTGGGACGAGACTTACCTGGAGCAGATGTTCCGGGTGGCGGCGGCGGCAGCTGGTCTTCCGACTGGCTGCCGCCACCGCCATTTGCAGTCTTGTCTGGGGTTTGTTTGGTTTTTTTTTTTACAAGAAGTGATAGGCTACGTAAAGATTTACATAGCCTATCATGGCTGCGTTAAAAAAAAACGCATACGCAAATGGCAGTGGCTACGGCCGCTGCCATTTGCGTTCCTTATTTTTGGCCGTCTTAGTCTACGTAAATATTTATGTAGACTAAGACTGCGAAAATAAGGGGAACACGAATAGCATAGCGGGCGCTATTTGCATCCCTTTTTGATTCGCCGTTTTAGCCTACGTAAATATTTACGTAGGCTAAAACGGTGAATCAATAAGGGACGCAAATAGCGCCCTCTATGCTATTTGCGCTCCCCTTTATTTTTGCCGTCATAGTGTACGTAAATATTTACGTAGACTAAGATGGCGAAAAATAAGGAACACAAATGGCGGCGGCCATAGCCGCCGCCATTTGCGTACCCATTTTTTATTTTTTATTTTTTTACCCAGAGCCCTCCACGGCCGGAAATCTGGCTGTGGATGGCTCTGGCCTGGGCCTGGCCAGCTGCTCCGCAGAGCTGCCGCAGAGCACAGCCGGCCGTGGAGGATTCCAGGGGGGAGGAACAGATCACCTCCCCCCCCCCCCGTCAAGGATTCTGAGTTCATCAGACGGAGCTTTTATCTTGCTATTGAGATGGCTCTGTCATGGAAGTTTGCGGGCTCGTTAGATGACACCGTTACCCTCCAGGGCACCTCCCACAATTTCCCCCAGCCTATCCCATGTTTTCCCCAAACACAAAACATGTGGTATTTTTCCCAGCCCATGGAACAGGAGCCACATGACCTCCCTGTGAAATTCTTCAATAGCGGAAGAAACCGCTGTGTCTGCCTGCTGTGAGCGTTTGTTTTCAGTTGTTGGAGGCACAGTCAGGAAAGAAGGCATTGAGGATGGGCTGCAGGGCGTGCAGGAGCAGATTTGACAGGCATGAGGGCAAGAATTGCCCGCAAGTTGCTACTCCTGCCTCCACTCGAGTCTTGCTGAGGGAGGACTTTCCTCAATTCCCAGGTGTCTGCCATATAAATGCTTGAGCAAATATCTCAGTTGGAGGGAGAAAAGGGTAAAAAACCCTGCAATGAAGGGAGACACATCTGATCCCCCACCCACTATGCTCAGAAGCAACGTCCTCTGTTGATTCAGAGCACCCTATTAAGTTCAGTGGGGCTTACTCCCAAGTAAGTGTGCTGAGGGTTGCAGACTTACAGGGTGATCTTATGTCCGCTCAGAAGTCTCATTGAGTTCAATGGGGTTTACTCCCACATAAGTGTGCCAAGGGTTGCAGACTTACCGCACAATCTTACATTTTATGTCTACTAAGATGTAAGTCAGAGGGCTGCGAGAAAACAGTACAGCAGAAGTTAAGCTACGAAAACAAGAACACACACTCCTTTGCACACATGCCAGGGAGGGAGGGAGGCACTCCCTCAGTTCAAACCACGTGGCTGCAGTGTAAAGAAGCCCTTCCTAATCCTGCAAAGAAACCGAAAGCAGGAAGCTCTGGAAAGGATGTGGATTTTTGTGGCCGGGGGCGGGGGGGGGGGATAATGTAGAGGCACACAAAGAGAAAAATGTCTTTGTATCTCTTTCTCCACACTATACATGATTTGTAAACTGTTATCATGTCCCATCACAAAGCACAATTCTAGGGATATTTACTGAGAAATAGACTCCGCTACATTCAATGGAGCTTACTCCCAGATAAGTGTTATAGAATTACTGCCGTGCAGTACAATCCTATGTATGTTTACTCAGAAGTAAGCCTTATTGTATTCATTGAACCAACACTCAGGTAAATGTCTACAGGTGCAATCCTATATCCACTTACCTGGGAGTAAGTACCATTAAACTCAACATAACTTCCTTCTGAGTAATCAGGTATAGGATTGTATTATCAGTCTTTTTTTCCTAAGCAACAAAGCCCCAAAGCCTTTTTTCCTTATAGATGCTCAAACTACTTAATAATTTTGGATGCCTTTGTCCCGCTCTATGTTGTTATTTTTTTTTTTAGATCAGCCATAACTGTACACCAGGGGTAGGCAACAGGTAGGCAACATAGTGCCCACAGGCACCTATGTACCCCTAGACACTTTTCTTGGCTCCTGCCAAGATGTGCCCAAAAGCCAAAAGTAAAAGGGTAGACAAAAAGAATGTTTTAGTCAACAAAAGAAAAAGGTTCCAATGCGTCTTGGACCACATCCTATAGGAGACTGGCATCTGAAGAGCAAACAACACTTGTTGCGATTATACTACATTTCCTTGAAGAAGGTGGTCCAAAATGCATTGGAACCTTTTTCTTGTGTTGAATAAAATATCCTTTTTTGTCTACCCCTTTGCTTTTGGCTTTTGGACATTCCTTGTGGGGTTCCCCTATTTGTTGGCCTCTCAAGATGCCCTAGCTCTTCCACTTAAAAACGAAACATTTTCTTATAAGCAGCTAGTATTGCTGCGAAACAAGTTTCTGTTGGGGCTGAAAAGTGTGGGTTCAAAGGAGTTGTTTAGTGTGTTGGGGCTCAGACCTCACCTCTGCCTTGTACTGAGTCTTTTGGGCAGGCTACTTTGCCACACTTCCCATGGCAGCCATTTTGTGGTTGTGCCCAGGACAGTTTCTGAAATTGCCAAATGTGCCCCTGGCCTAAAAAGGTTGCCTACCCATGCTGTACACAGCATTCCATATGTATATATATCGTAGATGTATATAAAAGCACTATAATATCTTATTTTCAATCCCTTTCCTTAAATTTATTTTATTTATACAGACATTTTTATATCACTTTTCAGTCCTAAAAAGGCTCCCAAGTTGATTTAGGAAACAAAACACTACTAAAAATAAACAATATCAGGATTAAAACCAGAGTTAGAATCCTCAATCTCAAATTAAAAACCATTAAAAGCCAACAGGAACAAAAATTCTGTGGCATGGAATTTGCCTTTTTCACAGCTGTTGCACATTATTATTTATATGTTTAATCTGCCCAATAACCAAAATTTGCTGAATAGATTGCAAAATGCTAAAAGACTAAAATGTCATACAGCTAAACATTATAAAATACAGTACAAATATTAAAAAGAATAAAATACAATATAAATCAAACAGCACAGAAACAGAACAGCCATAAAAATCTAGAACTAGATCTCTAAAATGACTGGATAAAAGAGTGGGGCCTGGGGCCAAAAAGATAACGATGTAGGCACCAGGCAAACCTCTGTGGGGAGGGCATTCCACAAGCGGGGTCCCAAAACTGAGAATGCACTTGTAGCCACCCACCTAGCTACCTTTGGCACCGGCACCCAGAGGAGAGCCTCTGAAGATGACCTAAGGATCTGAGCAGGTACATTCAGGAAGACACATTCCCAGAGCTTTGAAGGTCAACACCAACATTTTAAATTGGGCTTGGAAATGGACAGGAAGCCAGTGTAGCTGATGAAATACTGGCATCACATGATCATATCTGTCAGTCCCAATTAGTAACCTAGCTGCTCTGTTTTGAACTCACTGAAGTTTCTGAATCATCTTCAAAGGTAGCCCCACGTATCACGCCTTGCAATAATCCAAACAGGAGGTTACCAGAGCATGGATAACTGTAGCTATCTCCGTACAGAGAGGATTGCAGCTGGTACATTAATGTAAGCTGATAAAAGGTGCTCCTGGCCACTGAGGTGACCTGGGCCTCAGGTGACAATGATGGATCCAGGAGCACTCCCAAGCCATGTGCCTGATATTTCAGGGGGAGCGCAACCCCCTCAAGAACAGGTTGAACACCACTCCATTGGGCAGACAAACCACCTGCTAACAGTACCTCGAGCTGTCTGAATTATTTGTTGGTCCTCATCCAGTCCATTAACCTGCTTAGGCACCGATTCAGGACATCCACTGCCTCACCTTGGTGTCACTCACAGTAATGACACTTCAGCCCACATCCATGGAAAAGCTGATGTTTTCATTGAGCGATCCACCAAGTTCTCTTCCTGGTCACTGCCAGGATATATCAGTGTATATGTGAAGTTGGGGGGGGGGGTTGCCCCAATGCATGCCACTTCACACCTCCTTACATTGAACTGGACTGCATTTGCCATTTTTTTTAACCATTCACCCAGTTTGGAGATGTCCTTCCGAGCTCTTCTCTGTTTGCTTTGTTCCTCACCATCCTGAAATTTGGTGTCCCTCTCAAACACGGTTCCCTCACTGTTCATCCCTGACTCCAAAATGTTTATGAATATGTTAAATAGTAGAAATCCCTCTGAATACATATCCTTGGGGAGCATCACAACTTACTTCCCTCCATTGCAAGAATTGCCAATTTACTCCTGCCCTCTGCTTTCTGTTCCGATACTGATCCCTAGGAAGCCCCATCCTCTTATGCCATGACTGCTACATTTACTCAGGACCTTTTGACAAAAGCTTTTTGGAAGTCCAAGCATAGAATGTCCATATGGCCACAGCTATCTAAATGTCTGCTAACATTCTCAAGGAACTTTTCAAAGTTGATGAGGCAAGATATCCCTTTGCAGGCATTTTGCAAACATTTTGCAAACCTGGCAAAAGCTTGTTGTTATATCAAACTGTAGACGTGTACTTTCTGAGGGACAAAAGAGAATGGCTTTTCTTAGTCCCTCCCCACATACACAATGCTCCAAGCTTCTTTTCTCGACAGCTCCTGCACAGATGTCAACTGCTACACCCCATGAGAGTATGACTTTTCTTCAGAGAGGGCCCTGCTCCTTAGAAACATATAAAATAGTTATAAAACATTATTGTTTGACATTAATTGACAGGTAGAATGAAATAGAAAGAGGAAAGCTGTCTGAAGTCCAAGAGTTGCCTTTCAACATCTCATTTGTAATATGACAGAAGGAACAGCTGGGGGCAGGCAATCTGCTTTTTGTCAATGGAAAAGTGACAGGAGGACAGAAGGAGCCTCACCAGGAAGCTGCCCTGTTATTTCAAAAGCCTCCGGTAAAGGGTGACTGGGCTTCTACCTCTGACCTGACCTTCGCCCCTCAAGAAGCCTCACAAATCTTCCTCAGCAACTGCAAAACATCACCTCTGTGCCTCGAGTAGGCCACACTCCATTTCTCTTGCATTAAGGAAGCTGCACACATACGTCCAAGCTCTATGCAAAATACAAGCAGGACTGGCCTCGGTTCCCTGACAGGCACCTCAGATGTGTAGCACAGCAATTGCTGGCCAGATCTGAGAAATCCACAATGCACAGGCACTTTGATGGACACACGTTGGGACAGGACAGAAGACAAGGAGAGCCTGGAAACTGGCTTGCTGAAAGAGGGCCAAGTCCAGCTTAAGTGGGACAACAGTGGGAAATGCCCTGAGCAGTAGGAGAGTTGAGGCAGCAGAAACTTTTAAGATTCTAATCAGGTGTTCTAGCAGTCATTTCTTTGCAACCTTTCCTACTTCCCCTGAAGTTGACTACAAGCTGAAATGCATTAGGTGCACTGTGTACCACAATAAACTTTCCACCACTAAGCATCATTTAGGCTTTTCTTCCCTTTGTTTTGTTCCTCTGGTGCTGCCCCTCTTTTTTTCCTGCTCCCATTCCTCATGGAACAATTTGCTAGATAGAGTCTGCTACACACTATCTTTGGTTAAACCAGCAATATGACTTGCCAAGCCCAGTATTAAGACAGTGTGGTTTGGCAGCTCCCTGTGCTATGGAGCTCAGGTAGGAGAGCTAAGTATTGGCAGGGGCATGGCAGGCTGTTCATCTTTTGGGGAAGGCAGAGGATTCTCAGAGAGGCATAAAACCTTCATCATCTATAACAGTGGAGTAGGAGACAGAATCATAGAATCATATAATAGTAGGGTTGGAAGGGGCCTACAAGGCCATCGAGTCCAACCCCCTGCTCAATGCAGGAATCCAAGTCAGAGCATCCCTGACAAATGGCTGTCCAGCCTCGTCTTTAAGGCCTCCAGTGTGGGAGAGCCCACCACCTCCCCAGGTAATTGGTTCCATTGTTGTATTCCTCTTACAGTCAGGACGTTTTTCCTGATGTTCAGCCGGAATCTGGCTTCCTGGAACTTGAGCCCATTATTCCGTGTCCTGCACTCTGGGATGATCAAGAAGAGATCCTGGCCTTCTTCTCTGTGACAACCTTTCAAGTACTTGAAGAGTGCTATCATATCTCCCCTCAGTCTTCTCTTCTCAAGGCTAAACATGCCCATTTCTTTCAGTCTCTCTTCATAGGGCTTTGTTTCCAGTCCCCTGATCATCTTTGTTGCCCTCCTCTGAACCCTCTCCAGTTTGTCTGTATCCTTCTTAAAGTGTGGTGCCCAGAATGGGACACAGTACTCCAGATGAGGCCTAACAAGTGCTGAGTAGAGGGGAACTAGTACTTCCCGGGATTTGGAAGCTATGCTTCTATTAATGCAGCCCAAAAGAGCATTTGCCTTTTTTGCAGCCACATCACATTGTTGGCTCATATTCAGCTTGTGATCGACAACAATTCCAAGATCCTTCTCGCTTGTAGTGTGGTTGAGCCACGTATCCCCCATCTTGTAACTGTGCATTTGGTTTCTTTTTCCTAGGTGCAGAACTTGGCATTTATCCCTATTAAATGTCATTCTGTTGTTTTCTGTCCAGTGCTCCAGTCTATCCAGATCACTTTGAATTTTGTTTCTGTCGTCCAAAGTATTAGCTATCCCACCAAATTTTGTGTCATCTTCAAATCTGATCAGCATTCCCTGCACCTCCTCCTCCAAGTCATTAAAACAAATGTTGAAGAGCACTGGGCCCAGGACTGAGCCCTGCGGTACCCCACTCGTTACCTCTCCCCAGTTTGAGAAGGTCCCATTGAGAAGCACTCTTTGAGTCCGATTCTGTAGCCAACTGTGGATCCACCGGAGCGTTGTTTCATCTAGCCCACTTTGAGCTAGTTTGCTCATCAGGATATCATGGGGCACTTTGTCGAAAGCTTTGCTGAAGTCGAGGTATATGATGTCTACAGCATTCCCACAGTCTACAAGGGAGGTTACTTGATCAAAAAATGAGATCGGATTTGTATGGCAGGACTTGTTTTTGACAAATCCATGTTGGCTTCGAGTAATCACGGCATTGTTGTCAAGGTGCTTACAGATGGATTCCTTTATGATCTGCTCCAGATTTTTCCCAGGGATTGATTTCAGACTGACTGGTCTGTAGTTCCCAGGTTCCTGCTTTTTACCCTTTTTGAAGAAGGGACAATGTTAGCCCTCCTCCAGTCATCTGGCACTTCCCCCGTCCTCCATGATTTCTCAAAGAGAATAGACAGCGGTTCTGAGAGTTCTTCTGCCAGTTCCTTTATTACTCTAGGATGCAGTTCATCTGGCCCTGGAGATTTGAACTCATTCAAAGTAATTAGGTGTTCCTTGACCATAAGCCTATCTATCTCAAGCTGCAATCCTGCCCCTTCAGCCTGTACTTCACCTTTGCCAGGGGGGTCATAGACCCTCTTTTGGGAGAAGACTGAGCCAAAGTAGGAATTGAGCACCTCTGCCTTTTCTTTGTCATCTGTTATCATTTTGCCATTCTTATTTAATAGGTGAACCACCATTTCTTTCCTCTGCCTTTTACTATGCACGTAGCTGAAGAAAGCCTTTTTGTTGTTTTTAGCATCCCTCGCTAATCTCAGCTCGTTCTCAGCTTTAGCCTTCCTGACGCCATCCTGCAATTTTGTGCTACCTGCCTGTACTCTTCCTTTGTTACTTGGCCTTCTTTCCACTTCCTATATGTGTCCTTTTTTGTTTTCAGGTCATCCCTAAGCTTTTTGTGAAGCCACATTGGCTTCTTCTGTTGTCTTCCACCTTTTCTTCTTGTTGGAATTGTTTGTGATTGTGCCTTGAGAATTTCCTTTTTTAAAAGCTCCCACCCATCTTGGACTCCTTTTCTCGTTAGCGTCGCTTGCCATGGGACCTTACTGATCATTGTTCTGAATTTATTAAAATCAGCTTTCCTAAAATCCAGGGTACGCGTTTGACTACACTCAGCTTTTGCTTCTCTTAGAACCAAGAACTCAAGTACAACACGGTCGCTTTCCCCCAGAGTTCCTGTAACTGCTACTTTATCCACTAAGTCATCTCTGTTGGTTAGGATCAAGTCAAGGATAGCCAATCCTCTAGTTCCTTCCTCTACTTTCTGTAGGAGGAAGTTATCCGCCACACAAGTCAGGAATTTCCTGGAGGGGCCATGTTTTGCAGAATTTGTCTCCCAACAAATATCAACCAAACAGGGTTTGGTGCTGCAAATGGAGTTTCCAACATTTTTGGACCATTGGGAACTTTTGGAATTTTTTTGAGAAAGTGTCATGGGCGCCATCAAAAAATGGCTGCCATAAGGATGCCCTTTAACAAAATGGCTGATGTGGTGGCCAGTCACAAAATATCCATTTCACATTAAGGCAAGCTAGTAATGCTAAAAGACAAGTGACTTTCCCAAGAACATGAATATATGTCAGAGGTGGGGTCTGAGCCCCAAAACACAAACACACTACGTTGAACTCACAGTTCTCTCTTTTTCAGGATCATCCCTTCCCCTGCTATCTCTCTCCCTGCCCCCTCTTACCCCACACTCCCAGCATACATGATCCTCTCACCCCAGACTCAGCTTTTTTTCCCAAACAGTTTTTGCAGCTGGCTGGGAATCAGCAGAGTTCTGGCCTCCAGCTGCCCTGCCCTCTTCCCTTACTTCTGAAGGGAGCTTTGGGCCTACTTGTGGCCCAGAAGCACGCTGGGGAAAGGGGAGGACGGGGTGACTGAAGGTTGGAGCTCCTTTCCAGCCACCCTTTTAACTTTTAAAAGGAAAAAAAATTGGGAGGAGCAGGGGGCCACAGTGGATGTCAAAGGAGGTTCTAGGGACACATTAATGCTCGAGGGCATCACACTGCTGGCTCCAGAGTTAACCTATTGTGACAAAATGGAGGGTTAGTTTTGGAGGAGCAAACAACTTGTGCTTCTTCTCTCCTCTTTGAACTGGCCATCCCCCTCTGGAGTAGGTGATCACAAAACTGGAAACCAAACAAGCAGTGCGCATGTTCAGGTTGACTCACTGTAGCGGGACAGATTCAAAGATTAATGGCCCGATTCTATTTCCTTCCACACAACCATAAATTCACCTCTTTCACTTTACCTCAGTTTCAAGTAAGACATCCATTATTTAAGCACCCATGAAAACATGGTGCCAACATGTAATTATAGTTGCATCAATTTTATGTACTTTGGTTGTCCTTTAAAAAAAAAAAAACATTGTCCAAATGTGTACATCTGTTGCCAGGGGTACATCTATCTCATATATCTCATATATATATCACAACAGTGAGCATGTAGGATTTCCTAGCACCTCACAGAGACAAAATAATCCCGACAGTCCTGACTTTCAGTTCTGAAAAAACAACAACCTACATTGCTACTCTTGATGACCGAAATTAAAAACTTCATGCCACATTAATTTATGTAGAGATGTAGCTAGGGATGCTGAAAAAATCCACTGTGGACTAAATGAGGCCAGATTCCAAAGAATCCGACCTCTGTAGTCCGCAGTGGACTGGCCACCCCCATCTTCACATCTGCAAGAGTTTCTGCGTGGCGGCTCTCCAGCTTTCTAAAGATGCGATAGGCTAATGGTAGCTATATTAAACAGCTGAAATTTATATAAAACTAAGTGCTTTACAGCTGCAAATAAAAAATACGGCTGTAATTTTCCTGTGATAGCCTAATGGCAACTGCCATTAGCCTATTGCGTCTTTTAGAAAGCTGGAGAGCTGCTCCGCAAACTCTAGTGGATGCAGCAGGGCTCTGGAGAAATCTGCAGAGTCCCAATCAGCCCAGATTTCCCCGTGGCAGACCCCCCACTGGACCAGACACCAGGGGGTTCACCCATCCCTAGAAGTGAAGGGAATCTTGCATTGCAGAATGAAGTATTTATTTATTTACAATATTTGTATACCGCTCCATATCTCAAAGCGGTGAGTAGTAGAATTCTGAGACATACCACTTCAGACTGCAGGTGGTGAGAGTATTAACGTTCCTCCATACAAAAAGCTCACTGGATGTAGAAAAGTAGCACTCCAGGAAGAAAATTTTTCTTCCTGTTTTTCTAAACCTTATTTCTGGTATGCTAATCTTCTACATGCAGGGAGCTTATTATGTGGGGGAACATTCAAAAGTATATTCCCCAAAAGTATATTTCTGAGGCGGTAGAGCCAATACTCTGCCACCTCAATCTACCACAAGATTTTAAATGTATGTTTATTCTTCTTACTGTAAGCCACTTTTTTCTAAAAGAAAAGTGGGATGCAGATAATATACTAACCACCATCACCTCATTCTGCACAATATGTAGAAGTTCAGCTTGCTTCTCGCAACACAGGTTTTCTTGATTGGGTTGCAAACTCCTGAAGATGTAATTACTAACTAATAGATGGAATGTTTCCCAGTTCAAGTAAGGACCAAACTATATGTGAAAGAGACATGACAGTTCACCTTTTTGCCCCATCTACATATAAAGTGGGTGGCAGGTGATCTAATTTTTATAACAAAAGGTGCCCCGAGTTGAGGGGAACTGAACCCTCCCCTGCCTTACTTCTCCATTGTCTGTCACCAGACAGGAGCTAAGCCAGGAGAAAAGTGCTCGAAGTCACAGAGCACAGAGAGGCAAAGCAGGAAAGGGGAGGGTTCACCTTTTGTTGTAAAAAGTAGACCCCCACTGCGCACTCCCAGCGTTGCACATGAATGAGGCAGGCACATGAACAAACGAGCATAGCTGCTCCCTGTTGGGCCCTAAGAAACCAACAGTGTTATTATAATCCTCTGAGGATCCCAGTTCTGCTCTATATGAACCAGAAGGGTTTTCAGCCCCTCCTCTGCAAATATGATGAGACCAAAGAGACTATTCACACGATACTAGCCCAACAATATTCATTATGTGTGAGCCTCTGCTGAGCTGTTGCAGTTATCGAAACAGCTGGTTCATCTTGGATGGCTGCAACCTTTAGGGCTACCTTGCCTGTGTTCTGAATGCCAGTTCCATTACATTGTATTTGTTCCTGTGTCATCAACCTCCAGCACCTTGTCAGATGACGCAACTTTATTGTCGCTTCTTCCATCTCCCTACCCCACCCTGCAATTTAGCAACCGTTACTTGCAGTGGAAAATTTGATTGGAAGTCATGACAAAGCTTTGGCTGGTAGTAGATATCAAACTTGGCACTTGGCTTATGTTTAGGCCACCCTCTCCCACACCCTCCCTCTCCAAAATCAACTTCCACCAAGAACAATGCCTTCAGTTTAGTGTCGACAGCAGTTGGGGTTTTACAGCTCATGCTACATGTACCTCGCAAAAGGGCAGTAGCTACTTTTAAAACTGTGATGGATTGTATGAATAGAAGGCTGCATTCCATAATCAGGGTATTGTTCTCTCTAAATGGACCCAGACTCCGCAAACATGCTTCTCAGCACAGTGCCAGGGAAGGGTGTGTGTCTTGTTTTTAAAACAGTAAATTATGTTAATTCATTTCCTCTGGCCAAACAGCAGTAATAAACTTGGGGACGGGAGGAGGGAAAAGTAAACAGGAGTCAATTACAAGAAGGTGAGGGGGTAACTGAATAACATGGCTAAATGCCTTTTTAGAAATGGGTCTTGATTTCATAGCTCAGAAGTATTCCTTGTAGTCTACTACCACAATCTCGCTGAAAGCATAAAAGTAACCATTTTTCTAGTTTCTAACTTGATGGAAAGCTTGTAAGTTCCTGGGATCCAGGAAATCAGGCTGTATTACCCACAAGCCTTGTCCTTCATCCCAGGAGCTTTCTTCCACATGCTATTTGAGGCACAAGGGCAACTGCAGCCAACATGTACACTTGGAGCCAGCTTGTTGTTTTCTGTCAGGAAAATCATTTCCTTAGTGAGCTACCTAGGTTGGACTCCAACACCCTGATTTGCACAGTTTGGGAAAGGGGCAATACACAGCCCTGGGAATTAGTCGCCCAATCCCTGACTTTATACAACGGAATGCTGAAAAACTCTTGGAAGACTGCACTAGAAGAATTTAGTGGCTTTAGGAGGGTAAAAGAAAAGTAAGCCTCAGATTCCACTTTGTGAGTCTGCATTCTTCAAAGCAACAAAAGTCCCTCTGGCTTTATCTAGGGTAAGGAGACAGTACTGGCTGGGTCTCCATCTAGGTTCCCGCCTCCAAATGAATTTAATTATCAGTTAACATTACAAAAATATACAGGCCAGGGTAGTCCATCAAATATACAGGCCAGTACTGTTATCAGTCTTCACTGTAATGAGATTAAATGCAGCCGCCCCTATTGTTCCTTCACACAAGTTTCTCATTTTTACAGCTAGAACTATTTTGGGGAGTGACTGCACTTCTGCAACGATCACTCTTCTTCAGGGGATAAGCAAACATGTGAAATCCTACTCAGTGACTACAGAAGTCATACCAAGCATCCAAACATTACAAAGGGCCAGTGCAGATAGCCGAGCTGTCAGAGTTATCCAAGTTTCAGGGCTTTCTTTTCTTTCCCCCTGATGTAAAAATGGTTCGCTTGAAGGCAGAACACATTTTTCAAACACTGTCCTCTATACTCACTTGCTGTGACAAAACAAATTGCCACCACAGTGTACAACCATGGAAAAGGTGCAAGTGTGATGTATTAATATTGGCGTGATTATAACACTGGCTGAACCAGAAGCAAAATAGTTACCCGTGCAGATGTTACCATGAACACTGAATCAGAAAAATTGTCCTTGAGAAACCAGTGTTTGCATATGTATGCTTAGTTGGTGTTACCTATGCCATTAATTGATTGCTAAAGTTTTGTATTCTCACCCACTTGGGGGGAAACATTGTTACAGTGTAACTTAACAGAATAAACAGTGAAAGGATGTCTTCTTAAGGCACATCTGCACACTCGATTCTTGCTCTCTTGGTCTCCAGCTTCAACTGTCAAGTAAAAGTGACAGTGAAAAGTGAGCACACTGCACCGACACTGTGCACAGGGTTGCGCACACTGCTTGACCCACGCCAGAACTAGCATCATGCTTGTCTGCGGTGCACACAACCCAAGGAACCAGCACAGAGAGAAGGCACAAAGCATGTGGACTGCAGAAAAGAGATGTATACTCCCATGTAAATGCACCATTCAGGGCTCTTTCCCTGTAAGTGTTCTGCATGCATTTTCATACAGCATCCAATTTTCAAGTTACATTTAATTATTTATTTATTTCATTTTGATACTGCCCAGTATCCGAGGCTCTCTCAATATCTGAAGATCCATGCTTGTGTAAGGGGACATATGCATTTTGAAATATAAAATAGTCATACAGATATGATTTTTCTGCCCATCTAAAAACAAAGTAAGAAATGGCTTTCAGGTTCACGCATCAAGCTGAAAATGAAGGTGATCTGCCTGCTCATTGAGCTTTTCTACACAAGGCTGGTAATCTGCTGCATCTACTTTTGGTTTCATTGCAGAACTGAAATCCAAGCACTACACGAACAGCATTTCCTTTCCTGCTTTTCCACTATATAACCTCTAGGTGGCACTGTGATATAGCAGAATAGCACAATTACACAAGTGGAAAAAGCATTTTCTTTCACTTTCACATATAATACCGCATTTTCCTTGGTCTAAAAAAATGCTTCTGTTTAAAAACAGAATCAAAAGTAGAGGGTCTCATGACATCTTCTAAAAAACCCATAAACAACCAAGAATAGGGAATTACAAGTGCACAATATATGCTTTGTGCAGAAAAGCTCATTGTCACATTACAAAATATTTGTGGCTTTGTGCACAAGTGTGTATCTCCATGCTTAACCCTACAATGCAAGAAGAAGAAGCCCTTAGACCAGTGGATTGTAAACTATGATCTGAGGGACCCTGGGACTCCTTGAAAGTTTATTAGGGGTCTACAATTATAGCTAAAAAGTTTGCAAATCACTGTTTAAATCAACACTCTAGGCCTAAGCACGGTAACTTCCAAGTGTGTGAGCTTTATGATTTCAGCCTAAGATCCAGAACAGGCATGCTTCTTTGCTTCCTTCAGAAGCAAGGACAGCATAAATGGTGAAAGTCTAACAGACACTAGCACAGGAAGAGCCAGAGTGAAACACTCCCTGATGAGACATACAAGGATCTGATTAAATTCTCCTAAGCCAATTTATACACATTAGAGAAAAAAACAAACTGTTTTCTGTAGCTCACTAAGCAGGAAGCCCCAATCTCATTAATCCTTGACAAAATTAGTGTGGACAATGCAGTGTTTCCGATTGACTCATTACTTCTATTGACATGCATATCCAACAAGCAGAGACCTGTTACTGCAGGCCTTTATTATTATTACCACAATGTCTATTTTCTTTTTCTGTAGCCATAGAACAGAAAGCTGAAAATAAAACATTCTTTGGAGGCCCTAAGTTTGTTCTCCAGCGCAATTCTGAAACCAAATGTTACTGAAAGCCACAACTCCCACCCAGATCTTCACCTCTGCATCCAACAATGATTTACGGGTATTAAAAGGCTTGTTTGGAAGGAAATATAGGCTAAATGTTATTTCATAAGCTGATTCACACATTGTTGGTGGTCTGAAGAGAGTTCCCTGATTCCATGTTGCTGAGGATCCACATTTTCAAGAATTACATTTTTTTGTAATTCTTTGGCACCTTCCTACTATTACTTCCCCACTTCAGCTTCAATTGCACAGGGAAGGAGAATATGTTATCATGACTTTAACAGGTGGTCCAAATAAATTAGTAAAAAAGAGCCCATGTAACCCCAGTAAGACACAATCTATTCTATTTGGAAAAGTCTGAGAAGCCCTGAATTACATTTGCCAATTTAAAAAACACCCATAGCTCAGTGACAGAGCACATGTCTTTCAAAGTAAAAGGTCCCAGGTACAATCGCTGGAATTTGAAGTCAAACAATGATAAGTAGAAGCGCTGGGAAATTATTTGTGAGACCTTGGGGAAGGGTTGCCAGTCAGATGAAGTACTGAGCTAGATGGGTCATATATCAAAGAGCCACCAGTGTAGCAGGTAAGAGTGAGAGACAAAGCATCAGAATCCATCTCGTAGCCTGATTGACCTCACAGGGTTATCATGAGGATGAAATTAAGAAAGCTCCATGTACACTGTCCAGTGGGAGAAAGAGTGTAATAAATGAAATATTTCATATGTGCCCCTTTAATTTCTCCCTCAAGAACAAGAGCTTCTTTACTCACACTCTAAGGGCACAATCCTATGCATGTTTAGACAGAAAGAAGTCCTACAACTCCCACCATTCCCCAGCTAACATAGCTGGCTGGGGAATGCTGGGAGTTGTAGGACCTTTTTTCTGTCTAAACATACATAGGATTGTGCCCTAATTAACTTAAGAATAGCCTCTGCAGGACATACTACCAAGCAAACATGCTTAGGATCAGGCCCAGTCCTGTGCTCTTTTTCACACCACTTGCCTCCTGGCAGTGGGATGAAGCTACCTTGCTAATTTTGCCTTGAAGAGGAATGTTGAGGGGAAATGGTTGACATTCCAGGTAAGTTGCTATCTGAGTAGACCCCAGACACAAGATCTGTACAAAAAAGTGGGTCAAATTGTGTGAGTGGGGTCTTTTGTACATATGTGCCTTGGTTGTATCCACTGGGAGTAGGGCATGAAAGCTCTTGCCCCCAGGTGGATATGTAATCTAAGGATGAGCATATCTGTATATTTCGGTTTCTCTCAGTTTCCTATTTTTCTAATCTTAAATTCGGTTTGTCCTGAACTTTGAGAATTTTGTTTAAAAAAAACATCCACATGAAAATTTGTATGCATTTTTATGCACATCTCTCCTAATATATGCATTTTTCCACACTTTTGCCTAATATACACATTTTGTAAGCCATTTTCCTAATATAATGAATGCTGAATGTGGTTTTCAGTAATATTCACACTATTGTTGAACGTTTCCCTAATATACACATTTTTGTACACATTTTTTATTGGAGAATATATATGCATATTTTCTCTCTCTCTCTCTCTCTCTCTCTCTCTATATATATATATATATATATATATATATATATATATATAAAAAAAAAAACATATATATGTATATTTTTAATCTACCCAATAACAGACATTCTCTGGACAGATTACAAAAAATATAAGGATAAAACACAATTCAAGAAGTGCACATTTTGAAGAATAACTGAGTTTTAGTTCACTTAGAGAGCAACCCTATGGCCCGCTAGACACTGTCTAGCGGTCCATCGGATATGCTCATTTCTGGGAACTGACCTTGGAGCCCGTGCTCCAAGGTCGGTTCCCGGAAAACTGACCACCCCTCTTGTCCGCGCTGCCTCATAGGCAGCACGGAGAAGCCCCATCCTCCGTGCTCGCAAGAGGAGTGTAGAGCAACTGAAAAGGGGTGGGGCTGGGGGGCACTCTGGGGAGGGGAGAGTGGCGCTGCGCATACAACACATCCAATGTGTTGTATGGCAGCTTCCTCTCCTGGTCAGGCCCCCCGCCACTACACAGCCTAAAACGGCTGTCTCACGAAAAACAGCAAGGCAGGAGAGGCACGGAGGGAATGATCCCCCCATGCCTCTCCTGCCTTGCTTTGGATAGGTGGTCACCTCTGAGTTCGGAAGTGGCCACCTATCTAGTTAGGATTGCACTTTTATTGGTTCAAAAGTGAAAAATTTGGCAAGTTCATATTAAAATGCAAACCAAACTAATTTCTCCCACATCCCTAGTAGAATTTCGACATGCACTCCAACCCTTACACAAGCAGAATAGCTGAAATGTCAGCACAGAAATTCTGTCGAAACACTCCTGTGTTTAGCCGTAACTTCAAAATAAGAGCAGCTCAGTGCTCACCCTGTCATGCCTCATTCCGAGGCACCTCTTTTTCAGGCTTGCGAACTGTCAGATCCTGCCCTGGCCCCCCGCAGTAAAGGCAGAATTCAATGCCACCCTTGTGTGGGAGGCCCAGGCATTCCAGCAGTGGTGCACAGGTGGCTAGGCTCAGCAGTGTAGCACTTTGGCGGGGAGCGCTGCTACAAGCACAACTGCTCAGTTCTGGTAGGGACTGCACCCGCGCCACTGCCAGCAACACCAGCCGCCAGCTGCCCATGCACCACCACCAGCACACCTGGGCTACTCACGCAAGGACAGCATTGGTTTCTACCCTAAGTATCCCTGACATACTCACCTGGTTACACTCCTGGGGATCACACCAATCTATCTCTGCTTATGGTGGCTCTTTAAGGCCTGGGTCACAGTTTGGCCTTATTTCATTCATGCATATTGTACAGGACCAGCTCACCAGTTACTCCTTTAGTCATCACAACCCAAGGTTTACTCAGCCACTTTTCAAAACAATTTAAAAAGCACTCTGTGTGAAAGAATAAGTAATGGGAGGAATGTGAGCCAGGAAATACAAAGGTACTGTTTTGCCAGTCTTCTCACAAGAGCCTTTTCACTGATTGCATGAAAGACCATTAAGCCTGGCAAGTAAAATGTTAGAACCAGTTTTCAAACTGCACTGATAGGCAAATTAATAAGACAGATGGGAGGGTTATTGGTGGGGTTCCCCCCTGCCCCAATTTAAACAAAAAAAAGTTTCCTGAAATTCTTTCTGGAGGGACCAGCTCTCCATCCTTTCATATACAAATACTGACAGTTCTAAAAATACCTATTAAAAAGCAAGTGAACCTCAGTGGCTTCTAGCTTGTAACACATCTTCCATTACTCCCTCCACAGTCACTTGACAGGATACCTAAGATTGTGTAAATCTTTCATGAAATAAATTTACCAGGCATGGAGAGAAATCATTTTGTTTCCTGCCAAGAGTGAAACTTTTCTTCAGCAATTATGAGAGAGAAGAAGGGAGAGAGAAAGTAGAAAAGGGCAGGAATCAAGACAAATCTAAGTTTTCTCCAAGAGGTCTCTGTTCCCAATTTACATTTTTCTTCCCTTACTGACGCTCAAAATTAAGTTTGAGCACTTAATGTAAGAAATAGCCTGGAGTTATTGGCTGGATTTCTTCCTGAAAATTGGATGGGTTTTGATGAAATAAAACTGTTAGGTTATTCAAAGCACTGCTGGATACCATGTTTACAAAAATACAATGGGGAGACTGTATAATAAGGGCAACGAACCAAATGCAAGGCAGCCGATGTTTATCTAACTTGGGGGGGGGACCAGTGAGGGGCTTTGATTGGGGGGTAGACCACTTACATTAATGTACAAAATACAAACTTTGGATACACAGACACATATATGCACACAAAACAACACTCACTTCAGAATGCAGAGATGTCACACAATTCAACGGCAATGCTTCATATGCAATCACAGGTTTGAATTTATAGACCCTCTGTCTCCTTGCCCTTTTGTCCCTGTTAAGCTGTGAGGCTATGGCCTCTTTGTACATTACTTTTTAAGGTGTTCACCTAATATTTCTTTAAGTGGATGACCAAAAATATGAAGTGTGAATGGCTGGGTTCGCACATAATGCTAACCCATGGTATGGGTTGTTGAATTCTGGGTTGTTGTTAACCATGAACAACCCCAAAAGAGAAGCCATGGTTTATGAACTCTGGGTTGTTTAAACCATGAGTTGTCATTATGGCAGGAATCAGATGATCAGGCAGGGGGGAGCCACTGTGGCTTCTTTTCCCCGACCCATGCATGCTGCTCACGTGACCACCATTTGCCTAATTACCTACAGCAGGGGCTATCGTGTCATCCGAACCTGGCAAGGTATGCAGCAGGGGTGGCTCCTAAGCCACCCCACAACCCCTACAACAAGCAGCATGCATGGGGCAGGGAAAAGAGGCCATGGTGGCTTCTTTTCCCCCTGTGATTGTCCAAACCCAGTCTACATGTGAATCCAGAACTGTGGGATTTTCATGGGTTGTTTTGCCAGGCTACAGAGGTGGTGGGCAAGAATGGTTTAAAACAAACAAACAAACAGCTTCTCTACATGTGAGTACTGCCATGCTGCAAAGGCATTTGAGATACAGGGAGGGAGGAAGCAAAAGAGGAAAAAAACAAACAACCCAGGGACTGAGAAAACAAACCACGGTTTGTTCAATCATCTGTCAGACAAGCCCTAGGTACTACTTCCTCTGACTCTTCTCACAAGTAAAGTCTATGATTGCAGTTCCTGAAAAGACAAATACAATATAATCACACACAAAAACACAAAATAAGAGGCATAAAAGCAATTCAACCAGCAAACAAACCAATCAATCTAAAATAAATTAAATATTAAAATGCCTGGCTATCAAGGACTATTTTGATTTGGCTCTGATTAGAAGGCAAGGTCAGAGCCAATCGCATCCTCCTTGGAAGGGCATTCCAAAGTTGGGGCACCACAACAGAGAGTTGTGGTACCTTCTCTGTTATAAATGCATAATGTATTTCTCCCACTGATGGTACTTGGAGAAAGGTCTCTTCAGGGGATCTTAATGCACAGGCAGGATGATATGGGAGGAGATGCTCCTCATCCAGAATAGTCCAACTGCTTCACCGTTTGACTACATCCTGCAGCCAGTTGAAGGCTGGCTGAGGGGGCTCTCAGGAATTGGCACAAGTGCTGTCCCACCAGCAGAGTCTTGCAGCAGAGTTCCACAGATGGGATGGTACCTACAATGCCAGAGATCTCCTTATATACCAACAGAAAGTTCCACTTGTATAATATTCTACGAGCAGTGGGGAGCAATTGGGGCATTCCAGGAGCCAGGGTGGCCATGGATCCAAAGCCTCCTCAATACCCCAACACACCCACAAAATTGGCTGGTGTAGTTATTTCACTCCCATTGTAGTCAAGGAGGGTAAAAATGAAAACATTTGCCTCTGCAGTAAGCCAACAGGGCTCTGGATGTGGCTGATGCCCTGCCATGGAATCTCCACCCCCAAGGAAAGGGCTGCTGTGTGAATGAGGAAATCCCTTCCTCCTTCATGCAAGAAAGTAGGACGGAAGGATTTGAATGAATGCCAAAATGCTGCAGAATGTTTTGAAGGAAAATCCAGTCCAAGGAAGAGGGGGGGGGGGAAGGATTTCAAGTTCTACTCAGATCCCTAGAAAATTCAGTATGTAAACTACTTGAATATCTGGTATATACAGGATTTGGGCTCTCTGGCTGAATATAATCATGTCAGTCTCATGGAATCAGTTAAAAGGGATTTTGATAATCGTGTGAAACTTATCATATGAATTGGCAGAATGTCACTTGTCAAAATGAATTTCTTGGCAATGTCTTCTCTTTCTACTAATAAATATCCTTCTGCAAAATGCCTATCATTATTTTGAGATCTTGAGGGGGAAAACTAATTTGAAACTTTATTTAGGGGAGAGAGAGCCAAGGATGATACCCATTACAGAGGAAGGAGACATTGGGTGTTCTGTATTTTCACATGTTATGAAACTGCTAGACTTACTGATATGAGTGGTTGGTTTAATCTTCCTAAGTACCATATATTAGATTAACAGGGAAGGAGAGGTCCTATTAAAAGGTGAAAAGTGGTATTCACATAGCCAAGGAATGTTTATTCTAGGGAATAACTTATATGTCCAAACTATTCATACAATTTGGTTCAAATACCAAAAACTCCTGCGCCTGCTCCTGTGTAAATGCCTACTCACCATTTTCTGCCTTCAACTATAACAATATTGTTGACTGTTCTCCATCATCACAGACTACTGCCTAACGGTACAATCCTAGGCATGTCTACTCAAAAGTAAGTATACTACGTTCAAGGGGACCTACTCCCAGGTAAGTGTTTATGGGATGGCAGCTTTAATTAAAGACAATGGAAGTATCTCTTTTGATGAACCAAGCACAGATGTTTCCCTCTCAACCCCCATGATATCTAACACCCACCCCAGATTAGATCCTGTATGAATAAGCTGAGAAGAAAGCAAAGACCCTTGAAATAAACTATAGTTTTGAAAGAGTTAATGACTGGTAAGAATCAGAAAAGCAGAACTAGTAAAATGATATTGAATCTGAATGCTGAAGTGAACAAATCTCAACAAAAACTAGAAATGGCTGGGCTTCTTCTTATTGAACCCTAGGTGTAAAATTAGACTCATGCACACAAAATGACTCTCATTGTAAATCTTAAGGAAAATCTCAACAAAAATCAAGGTAAGCATTATATAAATAGGCAGACACCCAACATACCTTTTGGGCTTTCCTTCATGTCAAGCTCTACTGAGCAGAACTATTAAACACTGTTTGTTTATTTACTGATTGATTTTATTTCAACAATTTTACCCTGCTCTTTAGCCAAAAAGATTCCCAGAGCAGCTTACAAAAATAATCTAGCATGTTATTATCCACGGACCCTGTAACAATCTTTCTTCAGTTGTTCCAAGCTATGGTATTGGCTAGCTTTTTTAAATACATGTTTTTTAAAACCTTCAAATATGTTACAAGGAAATCTAAAGACTACTGGTTAAAGAATAATCTACCCAGAGAAATGGAAGAGAAATATTAAAAATATTCCAGATGAAGCCAATGTATTTCAAAGCAAACTTCTTGATGTAAAGTGAAACAGAAGGAAAACATTCTGACGTGAAATAAAACTATTGTTTTTTAGTAAAACCAGGGGGGAGAGTTTCCACTAAGTACAGCAACACTGGGATTAATTTGAACGCAAACCCTTTGAAAAGCATGATTTTACAAGCCACTGCAGACTCAGGTCGGGTGTTACACATCTATGGATAAAGAAAAAGCTGCATTGATACCCCTCAAACTGAATAACTAAAAGGAAGACCTCAAAATAGTTTTATTTTTTCAAAGCAAACTAAAGAAGGCCTTTGTGTGACTGGTTCTAGGAGTTTACACAACATATGTCAAACACCAAAACAGCCAATATATCAGCTTCATTTACCTCATTCTATGGTGATTATTATACACAAGCTGATTTCGGCTGAAATCCCATGCACACTTAGGTAGGAGTAAGTCCCATTGAATTCAATGGGGCTTACTTCTGAATAAATATATATAGGATGAATGTTGACTTTCTCAGAAGCATTTTGTAAATGTCCAGAAACTAAGAGATACAGTGGTTAGTAATGACAGCTGCCAAAATGAGATTGTCTGACATACACTTATGAATGCTGACACAGTAGTGACAGTGGATTGCTGACTTTGGGGCATTCGCTGTAATTACACTACAGGTAAATCAGAAAAGCGTTACGGATCACGTCTGAGCATATACAAGCTGGAATAATGCACATTTCTGATTCTTGGTTTGTAAAACGCACAGCAACTTTTCTGGACATTCTGCAGAGGCTACCAAATGTCTATCCAACATTAATGACAGTGTTGGAAAATGTATTAATTCGAAAATATGAATAAAGTATTTTAAAGTACAAAATGTCAGCTTTCAAATTTAACCTCTTATCTGCCATCCTCAATGACCCATGTCACACATCACAGATTTACCTAGTTTTCAAATGAAAGTTAACAAAAAAAAAAAGATAAACAAGCCCACTGAAAATAGGTTTTAAACAGAAGCCAATCACATGACATCAACTCTCTCAACTCAGTCTGACACATAATGTTTAAATGAGGTACAATGCAAAATTATGGAGCACATTAGATTTTGATATCAGCTGGGTCATCGGCAAAAGCCAGTAATAAGTAGGAACCTTTTATCAGCTGCTGGAGAGTTCATAATTCCTGACCCAACGTCCATTCAAGTCAATAAAACTCTCAAAGGGGTCTGGAGCCAGGTCTTACAGATCCTTCATTCAAAAGAGAAAGGAGTTTTATGTCTCCTTTCATACCAGGTGAACTGAAATACAGATGGTTCTCATGGTCAACTGCTGCCTCACTTGTTTTGTTGCCAAACATATCAGTTCTATCTATGCCTATGTTCTTATTAATGATTTTATTCACAGAAATAGTAACTAAATTGTATTAAAAGCCAAGATAATAAAATTAAGAGAGACTGCATGTTTCCATCCAAGCCCCGTTTTCGTCAGCTGAAGGAACAAAGATATTCTATGTTGAATGATACTTATTTTGTTACCAAATAACAGTATTTTATGTTAACTTAATAACTATAGGGTTATGGGGGTTATTTGGTCACATAAAAATTACATGCGATAGAGAACAGTAAGATCTCACAAAAAATGAAAGTGACATCCAAACCCACTGATTTCAGGAAGAGTATCAGTTTACAGACCAACAGCAAAGCTGATGCTTCTTTTCCCAAAACTTCTAAACACACCATATGATATCTTGTACAAACTGCTGTAGCCAGCCAAGCACACCCTAGCCTTACCATATATGGCCACCAAAGTGAACAGGATGGCAACTTGACAGATTTGGAACAAATATCGGACTGCATGTCACCAAGATACCATGTGCAGAAAAACATCAGATTGTATTACCTGTATCTGACTGATGGAATACAGAAGCTAGGGAAACGTGGCTGAACACGATGACTGCTACGAGCTGGTAGTATCGTATGGTGTCAGCCATGGCTAGGTAGTGTGCATCACTTAAGCACAGGTAAGGGTTGGATGGGACAAATCATAGTACCGACCCTGCATCAGCCAATATAAAAAAAGAAAGCACAACCTCAGTCAAAGGAACTGTGGTAGTACATATCCACCAATCCCCTCATCCAGCCCTATAGGTAAAATGACATTGTGGCTGCTATTCTGTACTGTACTGCATACTTCTCCATGCATGACCTGTAACAGAGTGCATTAAACACTGGGTGAATTCATCATGGTTCCACCATGAAGTGCCTCAAAGCAGAAGAGCAAACAGATTCAGCTACTGCAGACTCCAGTCAAGTTCTTGAAAGAAAGTCTACTAAAAAATATTCAACTCTAGCTCTTTTCAAGCAGTTTAGTCAAGTCTGAATGCTCTAGAACAAAAACTTTCTGCAAAAGCGTTAACAATTCACCAGCATGTTTACTAGATGCTATTTGTTTAATTTCCACATACTACCATGTAATGCAACAAATATGGTTAGATCCTGCAGTCTTTAGTGCACATTTCCTTTAACAGAGGAATTGGCTCAGAGGTAATAGGGACTAGTAAATGTTAAAGGCTGATCATAACATGCCAACACTTCATATAAGAGATTTCCCCTCCAGTTATTACTGTTAAGCTCACTTCATATGTTACCACAGTGGTAGATGACAAAGTACCGAAATCTGGCTCATATTGCCCCCAAACAAATGGAAGATCAGATCTCATGGAATCACCCTAATCATGCTGCTGCTTCAGAAATCATGGCCACCCGATACTGATGTTGGAAGCAATGATGTGATCAAGCGATCCCACATGATCCAAGCTTTCATGCTCTACTGAAGTCCTTTGGGGAACAATTTCTTAGCTGCTACCATGTCACATAGAAATTACAACCATAATTAAAACAATATTTCACTAGGTAGAAGCATAAAGCCATGCTTTAACAATTGAAATGTAAACACCTGAAGCCCTATCCAGACTAAGAGTCTGATTGTGGAGCTGGACAACTGCTATCCCCATTAAAGACAACCAGCAATAAACTAAATTTGACTCCCTTAAACACTGTCCAAAGGCATCTCTTCCCCTAGTGCAAGCGTGAGCAAATTGTGGCCTTCCAGATGTTTTGGCCCACAACTCCAATCATCCTTCATCACTGGCTACGCTGACTAGAGCTGATGGGAGTTGTAGGCCAAAACATCTGGAAGGCAACCCCAGCTCTAATGGTAAGACACAGTAGCTACCTAATGTGGCAGATGTTCGATGCCATTATGACTTGGGCCAGTTCTGCTATGTTCTATATGAGATCAGCAAAAACTGGCAATTTCTCCAGATCCATAGCTACTTCTGAATGCTGGTCATACAGGCAGGTGCCCAGTTTCATCCGAGGACATGCCCAACTGTTCTCCTGGTCATGAGTTGTTATCTCAGGATGATCGGGTTCACACAATCAACAGCCCATGGGTTATTTGAGGGTTGTTTTCCCTTCCAACAAGCCATGCCACCCAGGTTCAGATGACACGACAAGCTGCACCCAGGTGGGTGATTAGGCAAATGGCACCCAGCAAGTGCCACAGCTTAAACAAGCCACCGTGGTTTATTTAACCCATGGTGATCGTGCGAACCAGGTCACTTACTCCTTGTGATGTCAACTCTCCAGGGCATTTGAATGGTAATGGATGAAACAAATTCTTGGAGTCTCTTGCATCGCTTGCCCTGCTATACTTCCAAATTTTCCAGTCCAAGGCATTTTGGTGTGTCATCCAGTAGCCCAAAATTGATGCAAAACCCTGTGTATGAAATCTAGGATGTTCATATAATCCTTTCAGATTGAAGAAAAACAACACAATTGATGTGAGATGAATCCTTGCACATAATAAATACAGGATCCAGGAACTATCCGCTAAAATATATATATCGCATCCTACTTATGCTACAACTTGTTAATTCAGATTAACAAAATCAATTCGGCTTAAAGCTATCCTTCTGAGTTTAATTTAATCATGTTTCAAACCAGGAATCCCATTTTATTTGAATCTGTAATCTCTAGTTCAGTGTAAACATATGCTGTAGTTTAATATGGAACCAGTTAATTCAATTTGCCAGATAAATGACCCCATGTTTGGAAAATGTCAGCTGGCCCAGAAAGCCTAAGAGGACTGTCAAGTGCTGAATGAGTCCAGTTCTACATCCCAATATCTCGCATCTCTCCCACAGCTCACACCTTTCTGACCCCTAACAAATAATTCTTGTTTCCTATTTGTTGTTCAGTCATTAAGTCGTGTCCGACTCTTCGTGACCCCATGGACCATAGCATGCCAGGCCTTCCTGTCCTCTGCTCTCTCCCGGAGTGTGCTCAAGTTCATATTCATTGCATCGGTGATGCTATCTAGCCATCTCATCCTCTGCCGTCCCCTTCTCCTTTTGCCTTTAATCTTCCCAGCATCAGGGTCTTTTCCAGTGAGTTTTCTCTTCGCATTAGGTGGCCAAAATATTTGAGCTTCAGCTTCAGGATCTGTCCTTCCAATGAGCAGTCAGGGTTGATTTCCTTTAGGATTGACTGATTTGACTTCCTTGCAGTCCAGGGGACTCGTAAGAGTCTTCTCCAGCACCAGAGTTCGAAAGCATCGATTCTTCGATGCTCAGCCTTCCTTATAGTCCAGCTCTCACAGCCAGGCATTATTAACCTGGAGGCCACTTTTTTCTCCAGACAGTGATCCAGTGATAGGGGACGTGGTTTGTCACTCAAACTGACCTATTAACAGATGGTCAAGTTCCATAATAAAGTTGGAGGGCTTTGTAATTATAAAGTATACTTGGGACATTACATATAAAAGAGATATGTATGGTAAGTGTAGCCCACCTCGATGTCTTATCATTTGAAAAAACAACTTTCTCTTCCCCTGCCCCTTACATCTGAAATTGGGGCAAATGTTTTCCCACACCTTTGACTAACATTTAAAGACAGCCGCCAGCGTGATCACATCACTCCAGTGCTGAAGGAGTTGCACTGGTTACCAGTTGTTTTCCGGGCCAAATTCAAGGTGTTGGTTTTGACCTTTAAAACCCTATATGGTTCTGGCCCAGCCTATCTCAAGGAGCGCCTCCAGCAACACCAGACAGGCCGCTCAACAACGTCAGCCTCAGATGGCCTTCTCTCTGTTCCATCAGCCAGGACAGCTAAGCTGGTGAGGCTGAGGAAGACAGCCTTCTCTGTTGTGGCCCCCTCTCTGTGGAACTCCCTCCCTAGGGAACTCCACCATGACCCCTCTTTGATGAGCTTCTGCCACATATTAAAAACGTGGTTGTTCAGGCAGGCATTTGGGGTGGGTTAGGGTATTTTTAGAAATATGATGTTTTAATATAACATTTCATTGTTTTAAGCTGTTGTATTGTTGTACATCGCCCAGAGTGGCTGGGTGACTGGCCAGATGGGCGATTAAGAAATTTAATTAATTAATTAATAAAACAACATCTGGTAGGTCCACCAGCAGCTGGATAAAATTGCTTGAGGGGCCACATCTAGGCTGCCAGTTGCACATCCCTGCTCTAACCTATCAAGCCATTTCTCCTTTAGACGAGTTGCTGATTGACCCTGGAATTTCACCACTGAACTATACACAAAGCCTGAATGACCGGAATAGGAAATTCTACTAATAATCTAATAATCTACAGGCACACTTTAGAAACACACACTTAAAAGTTAACTTGTTGCATTTAAAACAAATGACACTTTATAGCACACAAGATGATTCTATTGTTCATTTTAAAATATAGTAAAGTACCTTTTTCAGACAACATCAACATCTCCATCTCCATCGCTTTTGGAGAAAGATCTCTAACTGTGTCTCCTTATTACATCTACTTTTCACACACAAACTAGATTCTACTATTTTCCTCTGACTAGCATCCTGAGTTCAACACTGTTTTATGCAACTGAAACTATTTTAAAAAAAACCCACTCATAATGCTATGTCTATTACAGGTCTATTTTGAGCAATCAAAACTTCACAATTTTTTTCTGTAGAAGCTATGAAGTCCAAAAGAATAACCATCACCTTTTTAGTCTGATCAAAGCCATAACCCAAGGCACCAGAACATCACATTACATTTTACACATTCAATAAAACAACCTAAGACAAGGTAGTATAAATGTAGCAATTAAAATCATTTTCCTGTTCAGAATTTACACAAACCCTTCTTGTCTCTAAGTCATTCTGGATTCTTTGCTGAGCTCCAAATGGTATATTAATCCATAATCTATTAAATTAATATAAATGTATGACATCATCTTAATTCATTCAGTACTGTCTTCTGCCTTCATCTTGAGACTGACTTCATTCAGACTTTTAGTTCTTTAAAAAGTATATATGATTTGCCTTTCATCCACCATGTAGCAAGATCAGCTTACACTGCTACAGCTTCTATAGAATATTTGCTAGGGAGTGAGTGCAATGAAGGAAATATGCATTGACCAAGTGTCCATTGTTCTTGCAAGGCTCTGACTCCCTCCCCCACTCCCCATCCCTTATATTGACCCACACATGTGCTGAAGCTAACAAATAGCAAATTAAAACTGTAAACTAATTAGGAAGCGGCCTACTGCAGAGTCAGATTTGGTCCATCAAGCTCAGTATTGTCTCCGCTGACAGGCGCCGGCTCTCCAAGGCCATATACAGGAATCTTTCCCATCCCAACCTGGAGGTGCCAGGGATTAAACCTGGGACCTTTATTGCCTGCAAAGCACATGCTCTTCCATTAAGTTAAGTCTGTTCCTTACTCTGGCAATAATGCAGTGGTACAATCCAGAACTATAACATCCATCAGAGTTCTGGCACAGATTTTTAATGGGATGGACTGCACCCATTATTACTTGCAGCAACCATCAAACATAAGCTCAAGACAAATGCATACGTTAAGGCAATTCTACTTGAACAGTCCTGTCAACAGGGCTTTTTTTGTGAGAAGATCAATTTCTCATTAGGAATGTTCTTAATATTAACATGATAAACTCTGAGAAAGTGCTGCTCCAGACCTCTAATAAGGTTCTGCAGCAGCCCACACAACTGTTGCTCTTTAATCCTCAGTTAAATTATATTCTTTATGAAAAAAAATCCTACATTCTGCTTCCTTAGTTCTTATTTTTCTCCAGTCTCTCCCTGGTAATGCAACCTGTTTAGGGGAATCTGATCACATGGCGGAGCCCAGTGTTAAAATATGTGCTAGCTGTTGAGAACTGTCATTTGTCTGTCACTTGGGGGAAGTTAATGGATTTGTTTGTTTAGTTAGTGCTATTGGGAATACACAGAGCCAGGCTGGGAGAGATTACAGAAGGGGAGAGGCTCTCCTGATCCACCAAGGAATGCAATTGTTTTCCTTTTACTCCAGACTGAACATTGGAAGCCAACTGCCTATTTTCACACCTAAGAAACAACAGCGATGGAAAGCCCCCAGAGCACACCTGCATGGGAGGAAAGAAGGACCCAAAGGGAACATAATTGCTTTTTGAGATGCAACACTCCAGTTGCAATGAGCAAGTGAGGCTTTTGTGCAACAAGCACATTGGAGGGTCTCTGGAAGGAATTCGATGGCATGCACAAAGCATGTGTTCAACTGGAGTAAAAAATACAGAGCGTAAAGCATTTCCAGGCAGCTTGGGGCTCCTTCTACTTACCTCTTGCTGAGTCAGCAAGCAGAATCACCCCCACAAAAAACAGCACAAATTGGATTTCCATTTTGAACACCGGATTGTCTCTAGAGTTTGTTCTTCTTTCCAACCTGATAATAGGAGAAGAAGACAGGGGGGAAGAAAATGGTAAAAACTAAATACCAAACACAACACCTTATCAAAATAAAATATAACACACACCCCAAAAAGCAGTAAAGTAGATAAAATTACATACTGTAACTTTAGATATAGCCAATCAAATCAGTTAAGTTTTAAAAAATAATTCAGTACTTTAAACTTCTCTGCTCTTTTGCTCTTGAATAATATAAAGCCTATATATGCTCTAGAGCACTTCTAAATTTAACACTTAAAGGCTTATATCACCTATCTGCCCCTTGCACCGAATGATAATGAAAGAAAAAGAAAAAAAGTTATAAAGTAAGATTCCAATGTTAAACAAAACCTTCATACTTCTAGAGAAAGTGTGTGTTGGGGGAGGGAGGATTTTCCCACCTATGGAAAGGAAGATACTGTTCTGCCTAAATGTCCTCAGTTGCAACACATGGCTTCATTCTTAAGTTCAAAATTTGGTTTACATGGAAAGTGTGCCCTCAAAGCACATGGATTTAAATCGTTCAGATTCTTAAGTGCTTCTCCAACAGTATAATATTTGTCACACACACATCTAGGTAAGACTGTATTAACATGAATTCCATTCTGTTTGCCTGTTAAAACTCCCACTCTCTAAACACTGTCTGAATTCCTCCCTCTTGTAAATTCCCTGGTTTAAACGTTCCCTGCCCTCAGGATACACAACAATCCGTGTCAAGCAACCAGCAAAGCAAATAATTACACATTGCCATTAGCTTACAAATTTGCGCCATCGCTCCCGGGCGTTGGAGTGGGAGAGGAAGGATACTTGGGGAAAGAAAGTTACATAGACAAAGCCCAAGGAGTCAATTCACACGATTCCGCGTGAGGGGTGCATGGCATTCCCATCATATGGGGTGGGGAGGGAAAGCTACCCAAAAACCGTGTATTTTGCAAAGGCCAAGAGACATTTCCTCAGGGAAAAAAAGCTGCTTTGTTTACAAGGAAGTTGAACCCTGCTCAACCTGAGCATCCCAACGTCTCATCGGACGCGATCCTCCTATCACTTCCGAGCGCCCCAGCTGGAGTCAGGATGGAAAGCAGTCTCGGCACGGCCTGACCTGACAAGCGCAACATCACACCCGCGCGCATCCAGCCCCGTGAACCCGGTGTGAACGCCACCCTTCGTTTCGTACTCCCTGACGTGACCGCGGATTCGTTGGCCCACTCGCGTGCAATGACAGCTTAAGCCTCCGACGAGGTGGTGGAAAGTTCTTACGGGGCGGCTAGTCCGCAAGGAAAGGCCGCCGTCCAGCCGTCCTCCCGGCACCCCGTTTCCCCTCGGGCCGGCCAGCCAGGCTTCGGCGGCATCCCGCGTGAAAGTGACAGGCGGCCGGGGCGGGTCCTTCTCCGCCCGCCCCACCGGCCCGAGGGATTCGCGAGAGCAGCGCTGCAGCGGGTCGTTTACTCAGCGCGAGCGCGAAAGGCCCCTGCCGCCAGCGTCCCCCGCCCGGACGCGAGGCTGCAAGGCTGCCGGGAACCGGGCAGCCTCGCATTAACCGGCAGCCGCGCCGCCCCACGTGGGAGCCGCTGGTCCAGGAGCCCGGGCGGGCGAGGGCTTCTCCGGCTTCAGCCATCCGTTCACTCTTCCTCCTCGGGTGGCCCTCTCCTTACAATTGGGGGGGGGGGGAGAAGCCGCAGGAAGCCCCGACCGCCGGCGCGTACCTGGACCGTCCTCGGCGCCCGCGCTGTCCCGGGCTCCGCGCCTCAAGCCGCGTCCCGCATCTCCTCCCGCGCCCGCGAAGTCCCGAGGGCCGCGCCGCCGCCGCCCGCTCGTCCCATGCGCTCGCTCGCGCGCCGCTCGCGCTCTGACAGGCGCCCCGAGTCCGCGGCGCGGCGCCAGGAGGGCCGCCGAGGGGGCGCCCCCGCCGCTCCGCCGCCGGAGGATTTCGCCCGGGGGATGCACGCGAGCGAAGTCTACGTTGCCGCGGCCAGCGGGACCTGCGGCGGCTCCAGCGCGCTTCCCGGTCACCGACGGACTTCGCGCGCACTTGCTAGCGGCGCCGCAGCTCCCGCCACCATCTTTCCGCACAAAGGAGCCGGCTGGCCGGCGGCGGCGGCGGCCCCGACGGGTGTCTCTGTCCGCGCGCTTCGCGGAGGGCAGCCGCAGCGCTCGCCTGGGCGCCTTTCGCGCTCGCTTCGCGGTCTGCAGCTGCCTGACACGGGGCTGCGGGAGCGCTCGAGTTCCGGAGCCGCAGCAGGATGCCGCGGATGCGGCGGGGGCGGGCAGGCGGCGGGACGCCGTCCTCGGGGGCTGTATCTGAGCCGGGATCTCGGAGTCGGGGAGGGAGGGAGCGGGGCGGGGCGGGCGCCTGCAGCTGCTTTCGCGGGGGAGCGAGCGGCGAGGAGCGACCCCCCCCTTGCGATCGTGGGGAGCGCAGAACTCGGCGAGGCGGCCCGGCCCCGCCCACTCCCAAACTTCGAACCAATCCAGTCCGTCCGTCCGCCCCGATCGCTCCCCTGCCTTTAACCCTTTGTTTCGCCCTCGCTGGCTGTGGGAAGCCGCGAGGCACCCAAGAGAGCGTCCCTCGCCTCCGGCATTGTTCGCTCCTGTGGACGTGTGTCCAGTTCCGGAGTAGCCTGCTCCATGCTGGCTGACATTTACGTCGTGGTGTTGTTTTGACAGAGCTCAGTGCATCCCACATCTAGGTAGTTAGAGCCTTGCGGGGCTTTACTTCCTGATGGGAACAAGCTGCAGTATCCCCACTATATCATGGTTTGGAGAAAAGGCACTAAATGACGTTGGGTTGTATCCAGCCCCAGTGCAAGTTCTCCCACGGCCTGAGGCAGGAGATCACACTCGCCGCTGGCCCCATGTCCCCCACCCCTCCACCCACCGCATTGCACCCCCTTCTCACTGCCTGCTGCTTCCCACTGCGGTGTCATGCCCCCCACCCCACCCTTCCCATCACACCCACACCCACCCTTACTGTTGTCATGTGGCTTGAGCCAGAGGGCAGGCAGACTCCTGGGCCATCTCCTAGGACACCCCTCCCAAAATGTCTGGCTCTGAGGAAGGCTCCCCTCAGAGCCAGGCATTTCCACCTGGCTGGCTCTCTGAAGAGCTTCCTTGGCTGACGCGGCTCTCCAGAGAGGCCCCGCCGCCACTTCTCCCGCTCATACTGAGAGGATTCTCAGCACACGCCAGAGGATGGTGGCTGAGAGCAGCCACCTGTCCTCTGTTTCACTCAGAGCGAAACAGAGGATGGGCGGCTGCTCTGGAGAGCCCTGCCAGCTGCTCTCTCATTACAGCATTACAGCAGGAGAGTGGGCCCAGCAAGGCCCTCCAGAGCACCTGCTATCGTAGCTGAGCAGGCGGTTGCTCCGCAGAGCCCCGCTGGCCCTACTCTCCCGCTGCAGCAAAGGCCATGGTGGAAGAGCTGCTGGCAAGGTTCTCCGGAGCACCCGCTGCAGGTGGTGGCAGCAGGCCCCCCTTTGGGGGAAGCAGTGGAATTTGCCACTCCTGTCACTCCACTGCCAACCCTGGTTGTATGTAATATTAGTCCTACTTAGCATAGACTCATTGAAATGAATGGGACTAACATTGGATACAATCCACACAAAAAACAGCAACACCCCCCCCCTTACCTAACTATAAAGCTTCTCATTCCAGCATTCCTAGAAAGAATGCATTTATCTTGTGGCTGCCCAAATGTGCACTATGCACCATCTAAAAGGGATGCATAAGGTATTGGACATCCTTATTAAGGAAAGCTGACACATCAAATCAGAGTCTCAGTGGGTTATAGCAAATCAGCTGCTTTCCTAACCATTTGGGCTCCGTTCATTACTTTTGTGAGTCATGGAGTCCACAATCCACAGTCCTGAAACCTGTTTTCACAGCCAGGTAATATGTGAAACAATAGTATTGTGAGCACGACTTTCACTCTTACTACCTAGCCCCATTCCCCACTCTGCCTCCCTCTACTGTCCCAGACCTCTAATGACAAACCCAACTGTCCCCCACCAGCTGCAATGTGCTAGTGGCGGGTTCTCTTTTCCATTCCAGTCATGATATAGGGGGAGTGATGAAAGGAAAGGGAAGGTGGTGGTGCATAGGAAGCAGTCTGGAGGAGATCTGCTTTGGACTTCTGTTGAAATGGGACTGGAAACCATGCATGCACCATAGCTTCTTATAAGCCTCCAAGTGTTAATAAATTGGGGGGGGGGCACTTGCTCCCACTGGAGTATATTTTATAATCAAAACATCTTCAGATCTTGGAGGAAAGAGAATTGCCTCATGACCTGCCTGATCTGTGTTCATGGCATGCAGAGAAGGACCCCAACAACTCTCTTGCACAGAAACTGGCAAGTTCCTATTATAGTATATGATACCCATTCCCCAAAAAGATCCACTTGGCTTTGGTCTGATTCTTTGAATCTGTAGATTTAATCCTATAATTTGTGTGTTTGTTTTTTTAAATAAGTTTATACCATACCCTTCGATAGACATTCCCAGGGTAGTTTACATAAAAATAAAATACTAAAACAAATATAGGTAAAACAAATCAGAACAGTAATAAAACACAAAGACTAATAGAGCAGCCCAGTCTTAAGAGCATGATTTTTTTTTTTAATCAGCAGGGCTTAAATTTAGTCTTAAAACAGTGTGAAAATAATGATTCTGTGCCTTTCTGATTTAAGCAAATAACACATTTCCATGCCCACTTCAAAACATTTGAGAGGTTCTGCGGAGTAATCTGACCTGGAAGCTATCAGAGCACGGGGCTATCTCTGCCCAGGTAGTTTGCAGCTGGCACACCAGCATAAGCTGATAAAAGTTACTGCATGCTTTGGAAGTGAACTCCATCTAGTACAAGATGGACACCACTCCCCTGGGGCGATGAAGCCCCCAATCATGTTACCTCTATCATATCTGCATTGATCTTCGGTTTGTTGGCCCACATCCTGTCCATTACTGTGGCCAAACACTGATTTAGCTCTTTCACTGCTTCACCTGACTTTAATGAAACAGAGAAATAGAGCAGGGTTTCATCTGCATATTGATGACACCACACCCCACACTTCCAGATGACCTCAACAGTGTCACATAGATGTTGATAGCAAGGATAGAACCCTATACCCTTCCATTCCAGGTACAGAAACCAGCTGGACTATCACTAGAACCTTATTTCAACACTGGCAACAGGATAGAGTCCTCCATCACACCCGAGGGAAGCAGGCTAGTTTAGGGGATGTAGGACAGGCTGTGAGGCACACACAGCTTTGTCCTCCTAAGAGAGTAGAATGGCTGGGGGACTCCCACTGCTGCCTCTTAGCTTCTGCTGCCTGAGGCAGTTGCCCCACTCTGCCCAATGACAGAGCTGGCCCTGTCTGCAGGCCTCAGAGTGTAAATGTCAGGGAGTCAAGTAGTAGTCCCCCGCACCACTTTTTGGAATTGGCCCTTGAGGTAGAAACAGAACTACTGAAACACATTCCCACCATTTCCCATCAAAAGCCAGTGTGAGGTCCAGGAGAATCACTAGTCGCACACCCTCTTTCTCCTAGCATAAATAATCCATCAGGGCAACCAACCACTTGAGCACCATAACCAGGGAAGGAATATATTAGCAGCCAGCTAACAGCTACAAAAGCCCTACTGTTTGCAGGAACGGAGGCACAACAGCCTCTCCCAAGGCTTAACAAGAACATTTGGTGTAAGGCGGTGTTGTTTAGGGGCTTGACTCAGGGCTGAGCTCTGGAATGCCTGGTTCTCATGACACCACAGTGGCCTAACCTAATGAGAAGCGTAGGTTCCACCGGGAGTGTGACAGAGGCAAGTTTCTCCCCACCAAGTTGTTTGCCCCCAGTTCCCATGTTTATTTACTTTATTTCAGAAATCTAACATGCAAAAAAGCTTGCCCCTCCCAATATTTTTTGGCCGCTGCTCTGCCCTCCCCGCAATATATTTTTCTGATTCTGCCACTATTGAGAAAGATCAACAATATCTGCCAGTTTGGGCAGCCTGGCCACATTTGATAATAAAGAGCAGTTTGGATCACTGGCAGAGAAGTGTCATCATCATTTCAATTTATGAGTTGCCTTATAGCCAAACTCTCAGGGGGACATACATAATAAAAACAAATACAATGGATGCAATGACAAAACCAGAGAATATGATGGACCAGCTGTATGGTAAAAGGGGGCGGGGATGTATCTGAAGGGAAAGGAAAACATTCTCATTATATTGTAATAAAGTATCATCATGAAATATCATAAAATATTTCATTTTAATTTAGTGTTACATACCACCGTGCTGAAATGTTCCATTTGATCAAAAATAATGTAAACCCAATCTGAAGACACTCACAAAATAGACTAAATACAAGCAAAAGGGGGATTTTTTTTAAGATGCAAAGATAAAAGCAAATGTTTTTGTTGTTGCTATTATCAGATATGAAGTATCTGATGGAAAATGTCCCCAGCTAGGCATCTGCTCCTGATAACAAATACTTTCTGTTTTTCTTACTGGTACAATACACACACGCACATGCACACAACTGATTTAAACCTCCAGAAATCATAATTTGGTTTCAAATTGCTATGAATAAGAAATCTCACGCACACGTTCTTTATTCATCTCAGCTCATCAGTTTTTCACAGCTCAAAATTTCTATATACAAAATTCATTTGAAAAGCATCCAGGAAATAGACTAAACAAGAAACAGGAAGCCAAAAAAGTTGTACTGTCTTCTTTATACATCTGACATAGTGTCACTGTGATGATTTCAATGGCATATTACAGTGAAGTTAACTCATATTATGGTAAGGTTAATTCGACTACCTAGGGAGGTTTAGCCTTGCAGTAACTACCTCCCTCTGCAGGGGTAGAGGGCCTACTAGAACAATCTCTCTTCCCCACCCCCAAGGCTGATGGATCCAGATGGGGCATTTTCAATTGGCACAGATGACGCTCCTGTTGACCTTGTCACTGAGTGACAAGGTCACTGAGTGACCTTGTCACTCTGTCAGGTCAGGAAGTTGACGTGATCATTGCTAATCATCTTCTCCCACTGAATAGAGCCCAGCCCAGCCCTGGTACAGAAATCTTCCTTTACCAGGAAACTAGTTGGAGCAATGAAGCAGAAGGGATTACACAGTTTGAATGCAAGTGGCAGAAAACTCAGAGCAAGTATGTCTGAACACACCACCTTCAGGCCTACTCTTTGGTGGTGTCATGCCTCCCCTTTCACATTGCATCTGCGCAGCTCTGTCCTTCAGAGCATTTTCAAGTGGTTTACAGCCTTCTCCAGTTTGGTTTCAGAAGTCCACTGTGGCTTGTTTGCTAAGCACTTCAGGTATAAAATCACTCACATTCACCTTGACCTGGATGCAGTTCAGCCACTGGATGTGGCCAGATCACTGCCTAGCCCTATTTTGTTGGATGAATTTCAAATAGGCTCAAGGATGTGAACAAGATGCTTGGAGGGCTTCTTCCAACCACCGGTCTGCTTGACCCTTCCCTCTCCTGTTATCAGATTCCCAACTAGCAGAAGAGGGAAGACAGCTAGGTCTAGGATGTGATTGATTCCTCCTTGCCAGAGGGAGTAGTTTTCACCATCTGAAAAGAGCTGGTCATGAGACCACTCCTAAAGAAGCTCTCTCTAAATTCAAAAGATAGTTCAAACTATTAGCCAGTTGAGAAAAAAAAAGTTCAGATTGTTTAAACAGGGCAAGCTGCTCAAACAGGTAGAGACTGTGCAGCTCCAGGTACTCATACAGGGCACTGATTATCAGGACCCATTTCCGTCTGGTTCTGACTTTGTCTTCACACTGGAACCATTGTGGTCATCCTGATGGATAACCTGTGCCAGGAGGAGTGCCACCCTATTAATTATCTTGGACCTCTCAGTAGCTTTCAGTACAATTCACCATAGTATCCTTCTGGACTGGTTATCTGGGTTGGGATTTACAGGGACTACATTCCAGTGGTTCAGTCCCTGTCTGGAGGTCAGTTCCAGAAGGTGCTACTGCTTTGCCCCATGATCCTTATTGTATGGAGTTCTGCAGAGCTCAGTTTTGTCTCACATGCTGTTTAGTATCTACATGAAAGTGCTGAGTGGGGTCATCCAGGGCTTTGGTGTGAAGGGCCACCAGTATGCGGATGACATCCAGTTCTATTTCTCCTTTCCATCTGATTCAGAGGAGACTTGTGGCTTGAGAGAGAGAGAATTTTTGTGGTCTCCTATGTGACATGCTCCCCCAAGAATTACTAGTACCAGAGTTTCCCGCTGCATAGGCAGGAGGGAGAGATAGCTTATAGGAGCAGTGGTGCAGTTAGGGGATGGACCAAAGTCCAGGGCCCCACAGCACAGCCCCCCCCCCCGAATGAGGACCCAGAGAGCAGCAAGTGATGAGGGCATTGGGGCAGCAGAAGCAAACTCCATTTTATTCCTGCAGTCATGATGGTGCTATGATTTAAGTGAGTTTAAAATGCAAAACTGCATGTGCTCAGAGTATATATTTTTTAAAAATCAAGATTGGCAAACAGTTTTGTTGTTCTAACAAATCAGTTGTGAAGTGTGAAATGGTAGTTGGTTAAGAAGAGAAATAGATGTTGGTTGTGGGCTTCACAACAGAAGTAAAACACATGGCCATCTAAGTGGGGGGGATGCATTAGACTGTTAAATTACCTCGCTGCACCACTGGGTAGGAGGGAGAAAGCATTAGGATCAGTGGTAATCGGGGTCAGTGGTGCTGGTAGGATTTACAGGCCCAAAATATATGTGAGTAAGTTCACAGCTCTTTGGGGGAATTTCCCTTGTGAAATGTTGCATCGTGGGGGGAAATACTTGGCGAAAAATATTTTCCATAAGGGAATCTTGTGGAAAAAAATCTTCAAGTCTACTTTTGGAAAAGAGCATAAACTACTGCCAGCTATCTTATTAAATTAGATTTACCAAAAAAAATTGCAACTACTTTTTAGTGCATAGCTGTATGGATTTTTTGCACACTGCCAGTGACTGTGGCAGAAGCTGAAAGAAGTTTCTTCTAGCTAGCAATCACTAAAAACTATAGGCATTCTATTATGGGGCAAGAATGGTTATGCTACCTATCTATTCGGCTATCAAATGTGACCTCTGGGGAGATAATTCATTATTTTGCAATGAAAAAGACCAGAAACATAAAGGTTAAAGCGAATGAGTCTGGTTATAAAATGTTTGCAGCTGCGTTGGTTCATTGGGATAAAAAAAAAAATCTCAGCATAGGGTTGGATCAGAGTGGCCATTCTGTTCATGGAAGGCACCTGGATCCAGCAGAGGAAGGGAGTGGGGAAGCATCTCCCCCATCCCACAGTGTCACCTCTCGTGCTGCTCTGGAGAGTGTCCTGGAGGCACAGGACGCTGCTGGGAAAGGAGATATCACAGAGATCACCTTGCCACTCCCTTCCTCCACTGTAAGTGGAAGTCCACTAACCGCCACTCTGGATCCAAGACATTGCCAGGGTAGTGCCTCAAGGCAATTGTCCGAAGGGAAACTGTGTGAACTTTAGCCAAGAAGGTAGCTATTTATTTCTGGCTTAAGACAATTTTTCAACAGGCCTCTCCTCTCATTTTACTGGCACTTGTAGACATAGGGGCAGAATCATGGGCCACCAGAATGCATGAAACTATTTCTAAACTGTTTTTTCACTGGCCTATTTGATTACAATGTATTATGACACTGCCCATCTGGAAGCCTCAAGTTGTCTGATCAGTGCTGGCTACCAGACTACTACTGCACTAATGGCTATTATTCCAAAATGCTGTATAAAGATTTTACAGTCCTTCTTGGGAAATTGCCCCATATTTGTCTTTTATCTGCCCATATGGTTTCAGATGGTTCTTAACTAAATGCAGATTAAACACCCTGCAGTTAATGGCAGTTAAAGGACACTATACTATAGTGACCAACATAGAGCAAATAAATATTGTCCAGTTGGATTCCAGCAGGGATAGGGTCTGGTATGCTTCTTTCTGGAATGCCCATTGTAACCACTCGGTCCTTTGATCTCCTTACTGCTGGTATTAGACATAACTCCTCTTTAAATAAAATCATAATTTTATTGGCTGGGACAGATTATTTTGTGACATACTGCACTCCTAAATTGTTACGTTGGGTCTAGGGAAGAGGAATTTTTTTTATCTTGACAAGACAATAATATAGGTTATTGAGCTATTTTAATTAATTTAATATTTTTGTATACAAATCCGTTGTTGGTGATTTGTTCAATTATTACTTATTTTCCTGTTATCATATCTAGCTTGATTTTCTTGTATTGACACTGTGAATTTTTCTTGCTCTGTTGTTAGTCTGATATATATGCAAAAGCCTGGTTGGCTGTCGAGGACTGAACTGAACTGAACTGATCCTTTATTAAGACCAACCAAAAAGTTACAAAATAGACAGCAAGCTTTGTTAGACTCACCTTCAGGCTAGATGTTACTTTAAACAAGAATAGCAAAGGGGGGGTGTTTGGGGGGCACTGTAGAAAAGTCCCAGTGTGAGCCATGGTGTAATTTCAGAAGCATGGGAAATGCAATTTCAAAATTAAAAGAGAAACTCTGGCGATTGTATGTATGGGAGGGGATTGTGGTGGGTGTGTGAGAGGGAGCCTGTGTTACAAGTTTGTACAAGGCTGCCCCAAAATTATGCTTGCGCCCTGCATCCAGGCTTTTTACAAAGTTATGTAGCTCTGATTTAGTAGCTGCACCATCTGCACAGCTTTAAGTAGGATGTCAGTGTAGACTTCTCCCAGGGAAAAATTTCGTTTGCATGTGGTTTCCTTCTTACACCTGCTTGTGAAGTCACCATAGGCTGCACATCGGCTTTATTGCATATTTTCAGTTCAAAGAATTCCTTTTTCCCAAGGTAAGCATTCCATCGTTTCAGGCACGCCAATTATTTTCTCCCTTAAACAAATGCCTTAAACACCTAACCCAGCTATTTCTTCCTATGAGTTTTCTCTCACACTGCTGCTTGCTTCTGTCAATTTGGGCTAATTATTCTTTATTATAATCATGGAAGGAATTATTTTATTGAAATGGTGCAGGAGTTATTTTCTGTGGGGGTGTTTCCACCAGCGATTTAGTCTGAGCCGGCCGCATGTTGAAGTCGTTAGTGATACATGACGTCGTGGCCATCCAGCAGCCCCCCTGGAGCTTATCAGGGAAAACCTGGATTTCCTGAGACTGCTTAAAGTCCAATTCTTTTCCTCAAGTCGGGTTCTCCCTGGTATAGTTGCGGTGTGCCCCAACCCCTGCATTGACCTCGGGTATGCTAGCCCTGCCCAGGGGTGTACCTTTCACCATGACCCCAGTCAAGGGGTGTTTCCTGCCATTGTGCTGAAGGAGGCTTGCCCTCTCAGTGACCACAGAAATAACAGAGAAGCCCCTCAGTTGACACACATCAAAGCCCAATTCCTTAAATGCGATTAAGCATGATCTCCCGAGGCTCCGATCCATTGCCTTAGGACGTAACTCCTTCACAACTTCCTTATAGAGATCTTGTGGGTTAAAATGGGGCTGGTTTCCATCTCTTTCCCACAATAAACCCATTAGTGTCTCCTCAGAAGTAACTCTCATTGCAGTGAATGAGGCGTGCCTTTGAATGTCCACAACAGAACTTACAGAGATTTCCCCTCGATTGAAATAGCACACTTTAAAGCCCAATTCTTTGATAAAGTGTGAGATCTGGAGGCTCCTCCAGTTCATTGCCTTGGGAAGTAAGTACTTCACAGCTTCCTTATAGATATCCTGCAGATTACAATGGGGGCTGGTTTCTGTCTTTGTGTTTACTTCTCTCTTTCCCACAACAAACCCATTACTGTCTCCTCAGAAGTAACTCCTATTGTGGTCAATGAGGTCCTGTGGGTTAAAATGGGGGCTGGTTTCCGTCTTTGTGTTCCCCCCCCTTTCCTAGCATGAGCATATGTATGTCTACTTAGAAGTAACTCCCATTGCGCTCAATGAGGCTTGCTCCTGAAATGCAGGTGCATCTGGACTTTCAGGGGAAAGGAGAAAGGGGGGAGGGGGGAAGCCTCTTGCCTTATTGGTTGAGCAGCCCCTGCCAGTCAGATGACATTCACTCCAACCCCCACCCCCACCAGGAAGTATGTTCTGTGAAGTGATTTTTACTGTTGCAGAGAATCTGCTCGTGGAACCCTGCTCGCAGCAGAGCCGATTCCTTTTAAAAAATCCAGCACTCCTCCATTAGCTTCTCCTTCCATTGTCATGGAAACACAGCCTGTGACACTTAATGTCTTATTAGCTTACGCATGTTCCTTAGCCAAAGCTACCTGCATTCCATAGCACTTAACATCAGTATCTAAGATGAATATTGTGGCCTGAGACAAGAGCCTTCACAAGATTTTTTTGTTGGGGGCAGGGGTTGCTCTTGGAAGGTCAAGTTGCACTCTGGTGACCACTGGAATGGCTTCCTACCATGTCAGTCCTATGGAATATTAATACGGTAAATTCTTGTTGTCTATCCAGTTGTTACTGTCCAGATTTGAGAGTTTTGCATAGGAATCAGGATTCATTTTCCAAGTTGTTACTAATACGTTTAACCATATTAAACCATTAATATGGTTAAACGTATTAGTAACAACTTGGAAAATGAATCCTGATTCCTATGCAAAACTCTCAAATCTGGACAGTAACAACTGGATAGACAACAAGAATTTCATAGAAGGGAGAGGTCCTTGGGGGGATCTTCATGACAACGGAATGAGAAGCGCGTTGGAGTATTACCCGGATTTTCATGGAATCGGCGTTGGTCTGTCAGGGACTCATGAAGCAAGATAAACCCAGTGTAGCCTAACTTTAAAATCTGGTTTTCAGCGCTTGAAAGGAACATACTTCTGGGTGGGATGGGGGGAGTAGAACTGAATGTCATCAACCTAGCAGGGGCTGCTCAACCAATGAGAGAGGCTTGTTTCCCGCCCCTGTCCAGGCTCCCCCCTGCTACTACATTATGAACGGAGAGCAACTAATTTCCCCATGTGTGTAGATTTCTCTAAAGAAACCAAAATCCCCAGTTCTTCAGTGCAGCATCTGAAGGCTCCTGAGTGCTCCATCCCACCCCAATTTTGCCACATCCCAGCAATCTGCTGCGGAGTTATTGCTCCCACCACATTTTCCCCCATGTGTACACTTTTGCCTGTTGCTTCCAACCCTCCCTCCCCTTTCAATGCCCCTTTTCTCCTTCTCCCTGCTTGCAGTGAGAAGCTCCCATAAACCCAGAAGATCATTACTGCGATAAAGTGATAAAGGAGAGAGGGGACTTTACAGAGAAACTACACAACATCAAAGAAGCACAACATTGCAATAACGATTTAAGAGAGCATTGAAGAAGCGAAAGAGCACTTCAGGAAAAGTTACTAAAGTTAGTCTTTAACCATTTCACTGCGGGAGAGCGAGATTTATTTCTTACTTCTGAGTAAACATGCACAGAAGGGGAGATATGTTAAAGATCAAAAGCAGGCTACCTAAGGTGACTGAGTGTCCCCACTACTACAGTAATGTGAGGGGTCTCTGCTACGCTCCTGTGGATTTTCTAAATGGGAAAACTCCTTCCATTGGGGAAACAAGAGGGAATGAGGCATGCCCAGGATTTAGTGCTGGGGGGTGGGCGGGCGGGCATGGCACACCATGGTAAAACTGAGAGCCACTTTCAGTTAAAAAAAAAAAAAGTCGGAGTAAAAGGAGTTTCAGAAAATGCAGCTTTTCAAGTGGGAAGCTGCTGGTTGGGAGTGGATTGGTGATGACGTCATCTGTCGTGAAGGAACTCAAAACTGCCCTAACTTTGCACAACAACGCTCCTGAAGACAGCCCCCTTCTCTGTGGCCATGCCTAAGCTTTGGAGGTCCTTCTTACCCTGCTCTCTGATGGGTTTTCACCATCTTATGTAGGCCTTCCTTTTCAAGCAGGCATTTGAACTGCTGAGCTGATGATTGTTTTACTGACTCTTTGGAGAATAAACTTTTATGGTTACTTTTATCCAATGGAGGCTGGTGGCTCCAATTTTGGTGTGTCTGTGAATCCATTCTGGGTTTCAGTCAAGCTCCTTGGATAGCTCCTTCAGAATTCTGGCTGATTCTGACTGAAACACATTCACAGACCCACCAAAATTGGTGCCACCAGCCTCCACTACTTTTATCTAACGCTAAGCCAGAAATGCTGCCCCACTTCTGCAGGCCCATTTCCAGCCCACAAAACTGGGGGAGCATTTCAGTGATTTCTTCAGGGGACAGGAGAAATTCTTTAAAAATTTCAAGGTAGTGGGCTTACTGAGACAAGTAGCAGTAATAGTGTTGTTTCCCCCTCCATGTTCTTTTTTTAAAACCTTAATTGCTCTGCTCCAAGCATCCACAGAGCTGCAACAGGCATCCCAGAAAGCTACCCTATTCATCCAGAATGCCTCACTTTGAATGGTGCTATGTCATGATGTACAGTCATTCTAAGGAATTCCAAGCAGTTGTAGGAGGAAATGGCCATACCATGGGTTGCTTCTTGTATGTCCATTGCTGCTTGAGGTAGTGGGGAAACTTTTGTTTTAAAAACAAAGTCACCACTGAAAATGTTTAGATGCACTTCTCAGCTGCCCTCTCAAAAATTTATTTTCCGTGGGTAATATCCAATTTTAATCCTACATAGAGTAGACCCATTGAAATGAATGGGACTTAAGTTAGTTGTGACTAACTGAAGTCTCATTCATTTCAATGGGTCTACTCTAAGTAGGACCAACATTGGACACTGTTTTTGCCCTGCCCCTTTCTTGGAAGAAAAAGCTGTTGCCAAAAATTTCAGCTCAGCTCTGCTTTTATCTGCTGCCCTCTTGTCTTTTTAAAATTCATAATTGATTATTATTTTGTTACATTTTATTGTCTTCATATTTGTGGTAAGCAGTTTAAATAGAAAAGCAGGGTATAAATATTTTAATGAAATATTAAAATCAATAAAATTAAGTATATGAATAAGAGTTTGATAGTAGAAGCATGCATAATAAAATAGAATGGGTTGCTAAACCTTAAATTGACAGACGTGGGACTTGTTACTGTGCGAATATGGTACCAAATTGCTTGACTTTATCATGTAGTTGTATTTTGCATAAAATTCTGAAAATTCCATGTTTGTTGCCACCTAGTGGCTAAAAGGAGGCAAGCTGTTAAACACCCTAATCAAATTTGGGGCTTTTTCCACATGGAAACTAACAAGAAACACTGAATTGTTGCTTGGGATTTCTGGCTTGTCTTCCATATAATGTATCTCCAGGAGTAATTCAGAATTGCTTGGTAGACTGGCCTCCTGTGCCCTGTGCCAGGGTTTATAGAACATATTTAGAGACCACTGGTCTGTTTAATCATAAGTGATTTCTGTTTGTGTGTTCAGAAAGTATTTGTATTGTCTTTGGATAATTAAGCTATTCTTATATTCTGTGGAATATGTCAAACCCTAAAGAATCTAATTTTTTCCCCCAGGTAGAGGAGGACTGCTTGGGACATTCTGTCACTGCACTGGCAGCAAATCCACTCCCCTACACAGGTGCACATTTTGATAACAACTTCACAACCCACTGTTTTGATCAGGCAGTAAGCCGTGTGTGCGTGCGTGTGTTTCTGTTTAACTCCTCTCTCACTTTTGCCCCTCACATCCAGTCTGCTGCCAGATGTTGTTGCTTCTTCCTTTCCAACATCAGAAAAATTCAAGCCTTCCTCTCGGGCCCCTCAGCAAAATCTCTGGTCCACACCCTGATCAACTCTTCTCTTGCCTGGACTACTCCAACCTCCTCCTCTCTGGTCTTGGTTTGCTCAAGTCTGTCCAGCACTCAGCTGTCAAAATTATTCCCCTCTCTCATTACTCTGACCACATGATTTTATTTATTTATTATTACATTTATATCCTGCCTTTCTTCCTCTTGCAAGGAACCCAAGGTGGCTTACGTAGTCCTCCGCTCCATTTAATCCTCACAACAAACCTATGAGGTAGGTTAGGCTGAGAGGCAGTGACTGGCCCAGTGAGCTTTATGGCCAAGTGGGGACTAGAACCCTGGTCTCACGAGTCCCAGTCCAATACTTTAACCAGTATGCCACACTGGCCCTCCTACGTTCCCTACACTGGCTTCCATCTGCTCTCAGATTCTGCACATGCTCCTCTTTCTTTCCTTCAGAACCTTCCATGACCATGACCCCATTATTTCTCTATAATGATATTCCATCACATCCCTACCTTGACATTCTCTTGTCCAGTCACTTGCTCCCTGAAACAGGACTGCCCTTTCTCCCTTGCTGCCCCTTAAGCCTGGAACAGCCTGCCAGAACATTTCCCTCAACCCCCCTCTCTTACTTCAATCCAAAGACAGGGGAGGGGCTGCAGCACAGATGCTGGCAGGGCATAAGCAGGCAAGGAGATACAACAGGAACCAACCAGCAGAGACACCAGGACCCAGCTGTCCACACTGGGCACTCAGCTGGTGCTGGGCTAGCAGTGTCCATACCACCACTACTAGCTCATGAAGGTAATGGGGACAGGTTTTATTATTTATTTATTTCTATACCACCCAATAGCTGAACCTCTTCCCATCTACCACTGCTCAGTGGCAAAAGCCTATTACCTTCATGAGCCACCACTGACATGGACAGAACTAGAAAACCACAGAGATCTGGTCTAGTCCCGTTGTTGCCCAGACTAAGACTCAAGTTCGACATGGAACCTATTGGTTCCCAGGTCAGGAAGAACCAATGGGCCACCTGGGACAGGGCCTGGCCAGACAATTCTGCCTTTCTTTCTCTACTCTGTAAAATTGGGTGGCTCCCCAAAACACAGACCTTGAGACTGCTGATCCACTTAGTGTCCGTAACTCTGTTTGGTTATGTCCTAAAGTAGACTGAAGCTGTCTGATAAAGCGAGATCTATCTATGTTCTTCATTTAGGACAGATTAGACATCCAGCAGACTTGTCTCTCTATAAGAATATGCAAAGGAATAAATGTTGCAACTGGTGGCTGTTAGGTTATACTACATTTGGCAGTATTTTGATCCAATATATACAGCTGCATCATATTCTCTGTAAAGTGGAACTAATTCCCAATTTCAGCAGGAATGTTAATCATGGGAGAGAGGGGAGGAGATTCAAGAAGATTGATCAGAGTGAAAGATGCCAGGAATGCCTTCGGATAAAGCACAATAGAAAAAGATGGTGCCCTCGTTTAAAAACCAGCCTTGGTTCAGATTTCAGTCTCGCTTTCCTCAGCCTAAGTCCAGTGTCTCCAAGGGGTCTGCTTAGGATTTAGTCGGATGCATCTGAGATCATAAATTTGACCAAAGTTTAGTGTTTATACAATTGCATACTCTCTTGAGGGATAATAGAATTGTTTTCCCCGGCAACAAAAATGATGCTGAGCCAAATGAAACTTCTGCTAAATATACATTCAATGTATTACAAGTTACAGGTTACTTCGGTTTGGAATATCTCTGAAAAATAAATCCACAAACATGTTGTATTTTTTTTTAATCCAGTCAACACAAAACATTTTAAAAATAAGCGTAGGTGTTGACATTTCCATGCTATCAGTAAGACGGACCAAGGCACACAAATGAAATAAGCTACATTGTTATTTTTACTTTTAAAGACACACAGGCAACAGACATTTTAAAGGGGATTGTTTAGGATGTTGTCATTTTTCTAGCATAAATCTCCAAACACTTTATTGCCAGAATTCTTGGCTCCTATGCAGCATCTGATATTTTGTCCTTGTTGTCTGTCAGTTCATCATTGCAGATTTTAAAAAGGGAATGGTCAGTGTTTATTTCTTTCCTCCTTTTGGATTAAAAAGACATGATTCTGACATTTAGCTTGTAGGACTTAAAACTCCTTGTTTTTAAGCTAATTCCACCTGCTGTACCTGTCTCTGTTTTACTCCCCCCCCCCATTTTATTGTATTTAATTGTTAACTTTTATTATTTATTTTGTAGTTCTAAGCCACTGAGCACTATGGCTAGAATGGAAGGATGGGCTATAAATTTCCTTAAATAAACAAAACTTTGAAGTATCTACACACTATTCCCCCCCCCCATCTACTGACAAAATTAAAACCTGTTGTGATACAGATTGTTGGGAAAGGGACAGGTGTTGGATCCAGATTTAGTCATACTTAGGTATGACCCATTGAAATCAATGAAACTTAGGTTAGTCATTAGTCACTGGGTCTACTCTAAGTATGATGGGAGCCAGCCGATAATCTTCAAGTGTAGGTTCTAGTCCTCCTGGTCACTGTGGGTGCCCTTCTGTTCTCATGTTGCCCATGCCTGACATTCTTTCTCTCCTCCTCTACAGTCCTCCTTTTGGTTTCTTAAAATTTAAAAATACAAGAGATATATTTACATTCTGCTCTTCCATGGGCCTCCTGTCGAAGGATCTCAGCAGGTCCTTGGTATATGGTTAGCTTCAGCAATGCTGGTATCTCACAAGGACCAAAAAGATGCCTGGCCAATGTGAGAGGGAGCAAAATCTTCTTCAGCAGAAGATACAGTGGCAAAGTATATTATTGAAAAGGGATTTTTATGAGAAATTAACTAAGAGTCCAGTTCTATGCATGCATGCATGCCTGGAGTAAGGCCCATTAAATACAATGGGACTGACTTCACTGTAAACTTGCATAGGATTGCACTGCACAACAAACAGGACCTTGGCATTTGTGTATGAGCCGCTTTTTAAACAAAACAATGGTTGCCTCATCAGAAGTGGGAGCTGCTGCAGCAGAAATAGCCAAAGAAACTTCAGTTGTGCATATCCTTTTCTCCCAAGCATGCACATATTTTCTTTGGGGCATGCCTTTTATGACTCTTCCCTACTGGTCAGAACAGAACTATAGGTTCTTTTTCCACCTTAAATACAACAGTTATCCCTCAGTATTGATGAGACTCCACCACCACCCCTGGGCTGGGTTGGCCTTGAGACTGAATGATTGTGTGGGTGTAATTTGGTGGAAGAAATAATGGATCAGTCCACAGCTGATGACCTAAATAAAAGGACTGCCTTTTAAAGAGTAAATAGACATGTTTGGACATAATGGAATAACTCTGGGTGTGCTTAAGCAGAAATTTTAAATAATACCCTTTCTTAAAACAGAAGGTAGATTTTTATCTCGCTTTTAAAAGCACCAGTCGCAGATGAAGAGTGGCGTTCCTCTTCATGAAGGCAAGGGGGCCTCCAAAGGCAAATGTTACCCTGCACATAAAAACAAGAAAAGCTTTTAAAAGACACTGAAAATATTTCCAGAACGAGCCCCTTATTCAACAAGTTTAAAGAGAGAACCTTGGAGACTACTCTGGCTTGATTTAAAAATAAAAATAACTGATACTGGTCCAGCAGTGGAGAACAGGGGGAAATTCACACTCCTGGCCACTCTAAGCTTTTCTAACAAAGCAAATATCCCTTAAGCATTTGATGAGCCCTCAAAGTTCATCCATTTGTCAGCATTTTTCTAGTTTCTATATTTAACCCAGTGTAAGGCCACTGGTAAAAGTGAGCAGTTACTTCACACTCTTTGCCACAGAGGCCACTCAAGCCTCCAAAATCAGTGACCTAGAAACACCCCGAAGCTATGCACTTGGTTTTTCAGGGGGCATGCAACCTTCTCATACAGTCTGAGGAGCCACTCGCCAGCCTCCTCCTTGTCTGAATTACGCTTCATTTTACTAGCCCTCATCCAGTCCATTCCTGCAACCAGGCTATTGTCAAGCAGCCCCACAGCCTTACCTGGCTCTGAAGAGAAGGAGAAACAGAGACAACACACTCCAAACCCCCGAATGACCCCACTTTGTGGTTTCATATAGAAGTTAAGCAGCATGGGGATCAGATGGAACCTTGTGGCACCCCAAAGTGAAGATACCACAGAGTCATGCAGAAATCCACCAGCACAACTTTCTGAAAACATCTGCCCAGGTTAGAGTGGAACCACTGCTAAGCAGTTTCATCCATGCTTCAAATCTGACAACAGTTCCCAAAGGATAATATTGTCAATGGTACTGAAAGCTGCCAAGAGGTCAAGAAGAATCAACAGGGTTGAACTCCTCCATCTCTCTCTCCTGACAGAGGTCATTCACAGGGCGACCAAGGCTGTTTCAGGGCTATTACCAGGCTTGAACCCCCATTGACATAGACTTAGAAAATAGTTCTCATCCAAGAGAGTCTGAACCTTACCCAAGAAGGGAACATTTGCTATTGGCCAATAATTGTTAAGCAGTGGTTTCTTCAGGAGTGGTAACACAGCTTCTTCCTTTAAGGAGGCTGGGACCACTCCCTCTCTTAAACAGCTATTTCCTACCTCCTGGGCCCAGCTAGCTATCCCCTCCTTGCCAGACATCAGCAGCCATGAGAGGCAAGGATTGCACAGATGTGTGGCTAGCTGAACGCTACCAAGCACCTTGTCCACAACCTTGGGCCTCAACCTGACAGTTATCCAACAATATAGGACCAGACAGTGCTCTGGACACCCCAAAGGATTGACCTGTAGTAACTGCAGTGTCCAAGCTGGCATGCATAGAAGTGATTTTGCCCTCAAAATGTCTAGCAAATATGTCACAGAGGGCTCCACCACATCACTATCAGGGTGAGAGGCATTTAAACATCACCACTTCCATGTAGGGTTACATGGGGGAAGAGCTTTCAGTGCCATTCACATGAAGATAATAACTGGCCTTGTGTCTGATTCTATACAGTACAAATCAAGCATATGATCTAATCAGCTTCACGTAGCCCGATCTTATACAAATTTTCTTGGAAGTAAGTGGGACTTATTTCAGTGGAACCTATGTCCTAGTAAGTCTGCTTAGATCTCCAAGGGATCAAGACATTTTCTCTTGACCTTACTAATTCTATAAAAAAAAACAACTGCTCTTATTATCTTGCCTGAGAATCAATGTGTGCCACTGCTTTTTAAAAAACACACACACTGGAGAATAATTTGGAACATAGAAGGTGCCAGGATTTGAGAAAAATCTGGCTGTTATTTATGTAACGAAGTGTAATTCCAAAGTTATGTATGTGCTTCCTGAATTGTATTTCAGTGGCCAGTTCTTCAGCATATCTTGGCGTGCTGAGAAAATGTGAACAGAGACCTTTTAAATGTACAACCTGCAGTGTCAGCATTGAAGTAGCTGTTCTTTATAAACAACAGCCCATGTTCCCCTCCTCCTCTTTCTTGTTTCTTTCATGTTTCACACAGACAGACCCCTACATCTTCTAACACAAGGTCACACAGATTACTAGGGCTCATACCTATGCAGCAAACCTTAATTGAGAATTGATTTTAATTTTAATCAATTAATTTTAATTGGTAATTGATTTTAATTATGTGATCTAACAGTTTATAAGACCTAAGACTTAAAAATAGCCTTAGATGTTGAGTCCCTGAGGACTAATACTATTCAAAGAAATGTGAAGTTACACAAGCAAATTCATATATGTTAAAAAGAAAGGATTCATACACTCCATTTCTAATTATCTGTTGATCTTACATGTCTCTGCAGAAATAATTTTAGTGGTAAAATCATGCAGCAATTAGCTTATCATTTTGCACCAAAACTGGAGTCTCATCACCAACATTTAAGTTTCGATCTTTTAAAAAGGAATATTGGATCCACTTATTTCAGTGGGAGAAAGTAGTGGAATTTGATTACAGGATTTTTTTTTTTCCAGGACCAGCATTGCCATCAGTATTGCCAATTAGTATAGAGACGTCTGATCCAGCCATGATTACACATGCCTCGGTTAAATCCCATTTGGACTACTGTAATGCACTCTATGCAGCGCTGTCTTTCAAAACTGTTGAGAAACTTCAGCTGGTCCAGAATGCTGCAGCCAGACTGTTGACCAGGTCCAGTTACAGGGAGCATGTGACTCCTATGTTACAGCAGCTTCACTGGCTATCAATCTACTTCTAGGCACAATTCACAGCATGTTATTACATATACAGCCGTATCCGACTTGGGACCAGGCTCCCTGAAAGACTGCCTTCTCCTGTATGAACCTGCCTGGGTCTTATGATCTTTGGGGGAGGCCCTTCTTTTGACCCTACCACCGTCAGAGGCGCATTTGGTGGCCTTCTTTGTGGCTGCTCCCAGGCTGTGGAACTCCCTGCTGAGGGAGGCCAGATTTGTTCCCTCTCTGTTGTCCTTCCATCCGCAGGCAAAGGCATTTTTACTGAAGCAGGCCTTTGGCGTGCAAGTGGGACTCTTGGGTTGGCTGCTGTTTTTCTTTTGTTGTTGTGTTTTTAATTTTGCTTTTAATGTATTTGTTTTATTACTGTTTTAATCACATTTTTATTTATCTATGGTTGTAAGCTGCCTTAAGTACCATTTTCTAGGTAGAAAGGCAGGGTACAAATAAAATAAAATAAAATAAATATTGTCTAATGGAATTGTTACCTAGGGAACTTATCTTTCTCCTGGGATTGTTATCCTTACACTCAAATCCAGCTATCAGTTGGAACAACGGGGAACCTGTCTCTCCATAAGAAAATTAAAAGGCCCATCTAGTGGTCATTAATTAGCAGGTTGAAAAAGTGTGAACACCTAAAGTGGGACAATTTCTTCTTAAGTGGAAAAGCCAGTTCTAGTCCTGGTTGATGCTCAGTTGTGTTTTGCTAACAAAAATAAATAAAAATAGTCTAAGATGAAAACAAAACAGCTGCCCCCATTCAGTTTGAAGCCACCTTTGAAGAGCAGGGAAGCATTTTGAGCTAATAGATCTGGATGGTATTAGAAAAGAGTTTTCCTACGAAGGACATAGCAAAGCCCCAGCACACATACACAGAAAATAACAATATTGCTACCTGGGCTAAATGTCAGTCATTCTTCTCTCTCAGTTCAAATGTCAGTCCCAAGCAGGATACTTATTTATAGCTTGCAATTCCAGAGATGAAAGTAGAAATGTGGGATGGCCAGGATCAAAACACAGGACACACATGGTGTGAAGTACTTCTTAACAATGCAAAGGAATGATGATGCCAGCCATAACACTGGCAGATTTTGCCCCAGGGATGCGTAACGCTTGCAAGGTTCAGCTAAGCCCCATCAGTTTCACATCCACAGTGGCCACCATCCCAGAGCTTGGCTCTAGATCTGAACTCTTCCAAAGCTACGAGATCAAGGGAGGCTGTAGTGATCTTCAGATGCACATGCCAAGCCAACATTTCTTGGTGCTCAAATTCCTTGTCTTGATTCAGAGGATCCATCTTTACTCTAGATGCTTATCAGAATCTTTTGAAGTCTATCCCATGCATGATCTCTATTAACATATCCTGGGCTACCCTCCTAGGTGCATTGCCCATGTTCCAATTCCTTGCCTGCAGGCTTGCTGTTGAATAGTTAATGCTAACATTTTGTGAACAGGCCTGCATGAAAACTGTGTTGTACAGAGCAGTCCTGGACACATCCACTTAGAAGTACACCCTGTCAGAAGTGCATCAGCCTCACTCCCAGGAAAGTGGGCATAGGACTGGAGCCTTAAATCATTTGTGTTTAAAATATGTTCTTAAAGCAGTCAGTAGAACTACAATGTTAAGTAAATACACAGTTAATTGTTACATATGATTATGTTTTAAGCTGATTTCATAATTAAAGTTTTATGTGAACATATCTATACATGAAAATAAATGAAATACATGAGAGGTGCTCAAAGCTGTTTCTGGTACTTTATTTCTCCAGTTGTTAAAGGAACAGTTTTTCAATAGATACTTGTTCTCCTCTCTTGTCCATACACAAGCTTTGTGTTTTGTCTGTGTAGCTGCAGCCTCGTTTATAACGGAGATTTAGCTGTTTGGCCAGTTCGCCTGATCACATGTTTTGTGTGATGTGGCCATTTCTCCTGTACCAGCAGAAATTGGTATGATAAAGGACACCGGTGAAGCTATTTTATATTTTGTACAGTATGATTGTAAGCATGTTTATTCTGATTTAGAGCTGCCATCTCCAAATGTTACTTTCTGCTCAGTTAAAACCCACTGCAAGCTTGATCTCTGGAACCAACCCAGTAACCAGGAGTATAACTGTGACTAGCATATAATCCATTAGCAAAGAGGACAACCTGGTCTTGTCTTGCCCACTGGCTACAGAAATGACAGCTGTTGGGAGTTTGTGCTGCCTCTACTTCTCTCCAGGAAGAGTTCCACCATAATGTCCAGCTGTTCTTTGGTTTCTTTATTCTTCTTCCTTTAAAAAAATGTAAAATTGTAAAGATTGATGCAATGCAAGCAGTCCAGAACTTTAAGGACAAGATAGGCTAGAATTGCAAATAAGTAAATAAAATTAATTAATCTGTGTTTTTCAGAGCATGCTAATACTATTTAAAGAGCACCCAAGAATTAAAGTTCTAATTTGGAAAATAAATACCATCAACCTCTCCCCCCCCCCATTAAAAAAATTAAAAATATCAGCACCAGGTGAAGAGCTTCTTATTTTCCCAGGCATTGAAGAATTTTAGCTAGTCTTTTAGCTCTGTTGTTTTAAATATGTATTTTAAATCTCGATATTGCAGCTAGGTTTTTATTCTGGTTATACTGTTATATTGTGGTTTTAAGCTTTCATATTTTATATTGTTTTATGTTGTACCTTGTGGTTTTAATTTTGTGAACCACCCAGAGAGCTTTGGCTATTGAGCAGTACTGAAATGAAATAAATTCACACATACATACATTTGGATTAAGAACCTGAATTAATACTGAGTAAGAAGACAGAAATATGTGTTTACCAGCATGGCTTTATATTAGCATGCAATTAGGATTCTACAATATGGTACCAGCTATGTAATTATATAGGAAATGGCTATCGTATAATCGCAGATTTCTAGGATGCTATTTTGTCTTTGAAACTGGAGTTTATCAGTAATTCTTAATCCCACAAAAGAGCAACGAAAAAGGAACGTGATTTTGCCATGGAGAGCTTTGCACCCCACTGTATTCCAAAGAGGACTACAGTTTTTAAGACAGTCAGTGAATTTCCTCTTGTTCATTCTCCACACATTATCCATTGATCTCCCAAGATGTCACCCCACCATGTCATTTCTTGTAGCCAAATGCAGTTAAGGCCAGTCCTACTTGACATATTCTGTTCCTGCCCCCCCTTTGTAAAGGACGTAAAATTCAACCCTGCCAGCATAAGGCTTTTTGCTATTTCTTCCTAAGCTCAATATCCCAATGTGGTATGAGGTACTTTAAAAACATCCTGTGGCATTATTCACTAATATGAAAAGAGTCATGTGGTACTCCAGGCTGATTTCAGCTTTCACTGGCTTTTTCTAGTCTCTGTCTTCTTAAATTCATATAATGGAACTGAGGAACCTTTCCCTACTTTGATTAAACCAATTTTTAACTTAATTGATGCAAGCAATTCCCCTCATAGCATCAATATGTGTGTGTGTGTACAGTATATACTGCAAAATTGCTTTCTGATTTCTATGAACAAGTCTATTACTATGATTTGACTTAATGTGACACCTGGTAGAAATTCACGGCCTTTGACAAAAGAATTCTGAATGTTAATAACTGTAGCTGTTTCAGGATTCTTAGCAATTCTTAGTTGTTTAGTGTGGAAAAAATAGTAACTGACAGTTTGAGGGAGGGAGGGAGGGAAGGCCTTGTGAATTGACTAAAAGAGCCTTTCTACATAAGGAAAGAAATTGCGTTCGTGCTTGCCCACTCATGGTAGTTTGCAGGTCCTTTATACAACGTCATCCTCCTCCAGGGCCTCTCCTATGCTTTGCGACCATTATCATTTTTTTTTCTTAATGGGGAAAATATTTTTTTCTGGATGGCTTCCATTATGCCATATGCAACTCTTGCACAATTCTGCTACACCACAGCACCACCAAGTGGTTGTATAATGGAACATATAGAGAGAAGCAGAAGCCTCAGGAAAGTTGTGGGTTAAAACCTTCATGTAGAAAAGCCCTAAGTGAAGCATGATCTGTGTGTGTGTGTGTGTGTGTGTGTTGTGTATCTGCTGTTGGGATAGCCAGAGTTTGCCTTAACATAATGATGCCAGGAAGAAAAGTTATGCTCTCTGTGTATATTTGTCAGTAAAGAAAGAGTGTGGCTTGCCTAAAGCCATCCAGTTAGTCCATGGTAGAAGCAAGCCATCTAATTAGTCCATGGTAGAAACAAGGACTTCAATTTCCCCGATATTTGTTGGGATACTAATGGCCCCTCCAGGAAATTCCTGACTTGTGTGGCGGATAACTTCCTCCTACAGAAAGTAGAGGAAGGAACTAGAGGATCGGCTATCCTTGACTTGATCCTAACCAACAGAGATGACTTAGTGGATAAAGTAGCAGTTACAGGAACTCTGGGGGAAAGCGACCATGTTGTACTTGAGTTCTTGGTTCTAAGGGAAGCAAAAGCCAAGTGTAGTCAAACGTGTACCCTGGATTTTAGGAAAGCTGATTTTAATAAACTCAGAACAATGATCAGGAAGGTCCCATGGCAAGCAACGCTAACGAGAAAAGGGGTCCAAGATGGGTGTGAGCTTTTAAAAAAGGAAATTCTCAAGGCACAATTACAAACAATTCCAACAACAAGAAAAGGTGGAAGACAACAGAAAAGCCCATGTGGCTTCACAAAAAGCTTAGAGATAACCTGAAAACAAAAAAGGACACATATAGGAAGTGGAAAGAAGGCCAAGTAACAAAGGAAGAGTACAGGCAGATAGCACAGAATTGCAGGGATGGCGTCAGGAAGGCTAAAGCTGAGAACGAGCTGAGGTTAGCGAGGGATGCTAAAAACAATAAAAAGGCTTTCTTCAGCTACGTGCATAGTAAAAGACAGAGGAAAGAAATGGTTGCTAAGCTATTAAATAAGGATGGCAAAACGATAACAGATAGGGAAAGTCCCTTACCTGGTTCTGCAGCTTGCTTCGTGGTGGGGGGGAGGCGCTCCGTCCCTCCCCCTGAAATTCTGGGTGGGGTGGGAGGCACCCCATCCCTCCCCGCCGAAATTCTGGCCGGGGGCGAGGCGCCCTGTCCCTCTGGCTGCGAATCTTGTCTCCTGCTGGGACAAGTTCTGCACCTAGGAAAAAGAAACCAAATGCACTGTTACAAGATGGGGGATACGTGGTTCAACAACACTACAAGCAAGAAAGATCTTGGAATTGTTGTCGATCACATGCTGAATATGAGCCAACAATGTGATGTGGCTGCAAAAAAGGCAAATGCTCTTTTGGGCTGCATTAATAGAAGCATAGCTTCCAAATCCCGAGAAGTACTAGTTCCCCTCTATTCAGCACTGCTTAGGCCTCATCTGGAGTACTGTGTCCAGTTCTGGGCACCACACTTTAAGAAGGATACAGACAAACTGGAGAGGGTTTCCCCATCCCCATTCATCCACCCTTAGAAGTAGCCTAAAACTAATTTAAAATAAATACATTAGAACTGATGGGAGCCACACAGACTTTATTCCTCTGTGTCCCCAGATGTGGCAGGCAGCTCTCAGGCTGTGCTGCTTTGATGCCACACGTAGCAGCAGACAGCTTTGGAATGGACGGTTCTTTGGGGAAACAGTTTCCATCATGCCTCATCCTACTTGGTGATGGATGATGATGACCGCTCAGAAATGGATAAGGTGTTTCCCCGGAAATTGAACTTTGTGGGTGTGAAAGTGATACAGATGCTGGTGCAACCTGATCAGTGGCCATTCTTGTCCTCTGTAATTATTCACGCTAGTGCTGAAATGACAGCAAAGGACAAGTCTTTAAGTCTTGAACTGAGTAGCCCAGCAAATGGCATTCAGTGGCATACTGCTTCTTAACATGGAGGCCAGATCTACAACGCATGTCATATAGATACGATTCCATTGTGGTAACCATATATCCTTCTTGCAGATTTATACCTTGTAGGACACACAATGACATTTGTTGCAGTATATTGGATAATGTGGAATAAAAAACAGGAAATAACACTACAAAAGTGGTATATTGAATGTGTAATGTGTCCCAACGGTTATCAATGCATTTCAAGACCGCTATAAGACAGTAGTGTAGATCTAGCCACAGGCTCCATATAACCATAATCATATATACTTATAACAAACTCAATTTCCAGAGGGCCTTACATAGCCAAATGGTACCATCCCACAAGAGGAAGGCATCGGCAGGCTTGGGGAAAAGGCAAATTTGCAGAAATACCCCCTCAAAAAAAAGACTTTAGGAAAAAAACTAGGGCAGGGGGGTGGCCACCCAAAAAGCAGCCTACGGAGGACAGGGAAGGCTCAGTGGGCCTGGAATGTTGACTGACTATTGTGGGTGTGGGGAGAGGCGGAGAAAATTAGGGGAGGGGAGTAGAATAGAGTATTGAGAACAAGAGCAGTCCACATTGCAACATGTTGTAGCACATTCCACTTGTTCCTTCTACTGGTCAAGTTCTGGGGTGATCCAGATCCATATGTAGCCAAAGTGGCACCCCCTCTACACATATACATGGGAGACATCTGCTTGGGGAAATCCTAAGGTTTGAAGTAGTCCAAAACAAACTTTAGAGGTCAAAAGTGCCACATAAACAGGAGGACTGTACAAGCCCAATAGCCACAGAAGGTTGAATCAGGTGGAAAAGGAAAAGTTGAGGGGGAATGAAATCTGCTGGTGAGGAGGTGAGCATGGCTGGCAGCCCAGGGGCCTTCAGAACGCATGGCAGAAGGGACTAGCTGAGAGAGAAAGCAATGAGAATAGCAGGTGGGCAGCCACCCTGTGTCTCTTCCTCTGCTGTCCTTTGCTCCATTTCTCTCTTTCTCTTCCCTCCTCAGAGAGAAATGAGCAAAAGAATATAGAGGGAAAGACATAGATGTTAAGAAAAAAAAAGGTTACAGAGAAGCATGCCATTGTTTGGATAGGTCATTTCCTACTTCATACTGAGAAACTATGTTTAAATGTCCCGATGGAGGGAAATTATATCTGCCCAGATAAATCAATGGAGAATGCCAAGATTTTAATGTAGCTGGGGCTGAGCACTAGTGTGTCTACCCCACCTGCGAAAATGTATTAGCAAAGGGAAGCGTTCCAGCTCTTTCTAACTTGGTTTCACATTTAGCATGAAACGTTTTTAAAAATAGCCTTGCAAATGCACATTAAAAAGCAAATGCCGTTCATTGTCCCCACACGGCAGGTCGGGAGGGGCTGTGTTTGGAAGAGAGTGGCTTATGACAGCTCTGCACTGTGGCTCACACTGAATACTGGCAGGTCAGGTACTGCCAGGCTGTCCAGAGGTATTATACCCAAATGCAGATAGGCTGGCATGCACCTGGGAGGCTGGCATGCTGCAAAGTGAAGGGCTGCCCTCCAGCACCATCTTTAGCTGGGTTTAAAAGAGTGGCTTTGTGTGTTGCAGCTCAGACCCCGCCTTGTACTTAGGTTCTTCTGCAAGTAACTTTTCTTTTAGTCTCACCAGTTTGTCTTCTGGGAAATGAGTGTTTTGTGACCAGCCATGCCTACCATGGCGGGAGTTGGGCTGAAGGTGAGGGAGTAACTTGTGACAACCCTACAGTGTTATCCATTTCAATGTTGCAGGTTGGGCTGAAAGACTAGTATACAACAACCCTGCAGTGTAGTTCACTATTACAGATTAGGGGACTATGCTGAGAGAGGATCGCTTCCTGTTAATAATGCAGGTCAGATGTGGGGCTGAGGCTGATATGGATTTCCAGTAAAAAAAAATCCCCTATGCCTCTCAATTTTCAGCAAAGATAAATCTTCTTAATTTGCCACCTCAGAGCTCCTCCCAGGCCAAATCCATGCTCCATCGACTTGCGTGTAGACTAGTTACACTTTTAAATGCTCAAAAAGTAATCAAACAAAAATAAATTTTGCACATGAAGTTTGATACTAGGTTCTATTTTGAACCTCTCAGCCACAGCCTCAGATAATATACACACACATGCCAAGGATACACCGCAGCAATTTGTTGCAGGGGCCCCTCTAACTCATAGCCTCCGTGAACTTGTCCTATCAACTTTTAAAGCCATCTAAGCTAGTGGCCATCAAACTATGGAATATGTGTCCAAAAAACCTCTAGATCTTCTATGTGCAAAGTGCATTTTCATCACCACCCAGTTCTATAGCTTTCTCCCACAGCTCTGGATTAAGGAGCAAGGCTTCCAGCAGGTTTAAGGCTTGGCCCCATCTACCAAGTAAAGCGCTGCTTGCGAGTCTCAAACCTTTTAATGGGAAATGGTGTAGTGGTGTAAAATCACTACACAAAAGATAGTTCCACAGCTGACCCACCAAACTCATCACCCTTCAGACAAATGAACCATTTGGACTTTGATTCAGTAAACTAATTTTAAAAGCGCCCACACGCAGCACAGGTATGCCAATCAGCCTGAATGTTACCCTCTTGGCCACCTGTCAGAACTGTAGATGCAAAACTACCCAACATTCCAGATGGCTGGCTCTTGTTTGTTTGTTGTTGTTTTTAACCAATTTTTTATTGTGGATTTCAACAAAACCAAACAAACAAGCAAAAACCTAACAAAACAAAAAAATTGAAAATATAACAACATACTCTAAAGTCCTCAGTTTCAAATAATACAACATTCTAGGGAGAAAAAAAAAGGAAAAAATAATAGGATAGATGAGACATAAACTTCAGTAAAAGCAGACCAGATATCCAAATAGATGCCCATTTGCAAGTGACGCCTGTATACCACTCTTTCAGATGTTGCTAGTATTGCTGAGTCTTCAATCCACTGCACTATAGGTGGTAAGCTTTTATCCTTCCAGTATTGTAGTATCAGTCAAGCAGCTAAGAGGGCACGAAAAATCAATTTACGCTGACCATGTGTTACGTTCCAAAAAGCAGGTAAATAGTTTAAGAGAACGTGTACGTCAGTAAATTTTAAAGAGCTTTCCAATACAAAGTGTATTCGTATGATAACTTCCTCCCAAAAGGAGGCAACTATTGGGCATTTCCAAAACATATGAATAAAAGGAGCATTAACTGCGTTACACCTCCAACAATGGCTGGCTCTTGCTTAATGGTCTTATGGCAGGCTGGGGGTCGGGGGGAGCTCTTTAGGTGGCCACTTACTTCACAATGTGGCCAGCCAGGCCTGATGCATTTGGGAACCCTCCTCTCATCCTGTTGAGTAGGGCCATGGACATCAACCCAAAATACTGCCATGACGGCACCACTTTTTGGAAATGTTGTGATTTGGGAGATAAGACGTGACATTGCAGTTTTTTAAAGACTGTTTATAACACCTTCTGTTTACAGAAATACCGGCACTTAGGGCTAAGTGCCTCTTGGCATGTGCGGAGTTCCTCCCCTCACCTCAGAAAGAAGTATTTCAGAAGGATTTGAGGGGAAATGTCCCTGAGCATCTGTGCAGTTTTTCCACCATGCGAATGGAATACTTCCTCACTTGCCTGGGTGTGCTGTGGAATCTAGAGTGCTGTGCTTCTGCCAACCTTCCTAAAATGACAGTAGCCTGACAGAAACTGCACTGCCTAAGAGATGGCCTGGATTTACATGTACAAACAAGAAGCTCCCAGCATGGTAAGTGAGAGAAGAATCGATACTGTTCTTCAGCTGCTACAGGGTTTCCTGTATTGAGGTTACCTGACTGACGCATCCTCATAAGAACAGGACTAGCCCTACCATGAGGGAGACAGATGCCTCAGGCAGCTAACTTTTGGTGTCACGAAAGGGCAGCAAATTGTTTATTTATTTATTTTTATATATAATTCTACTGTTCTCCTTCTGGCAGCAAAGTGCCAAGGCAGCAAAGAGAAGGAGTGTGTGAAATATTCCTGCTCCCCGAACTCTTACTCCAGTATTAAATTCTGTCTCTGACACAGATTTGATAGATTTACCAGGTCCACTGTTACAAAACAAGCTGCGATTGTGAAGATGGCGAGTGGGCAGGTTCTCGGATTAGGACAGGCACATTCTGATGTTATCACCCTGCACAAAAAGCTTTCCCATCCAAACACACTGAGAATTTGGCCTGAACTGAGGCTACAAGTCTGAACTCCAGTATTCTCAAATCCCTTGAGTTCACTTCGTCTAGTCAGGGAGTCTGCTTGCTTTGGCCTAAAAGAGAAACACTTCCAAAGAGTAAGAAAAAGAAACTGCAGACAAAACAGTCACACCTTTATTGTGGGGGGAGGAGGGGAGAAGCTTATTTGAAACAGTTTTTAAAGGTTCACGGATATATAGGAACAGCCAAAATAAATGCCCCGCTGTCAAAAATGTGGTTTGCTACTGCCAAGCTGCTTCTGATCAGTAGGAACAGCAGAAGGAAGTGAAAGATCATGGATCACTTTAGCATTCATAATATTGCTACACGATGTAGTGAAAAGTAAATGGCAGCTTTCAAACTGGTATGGCCTAATGTCATTCTCAATTATGATTCCCCCCATGAGCCCTCCTGGTTAAAAGCCAATGGCCCCTTTGCATGCATGCTTTACAGTGGGGGAGTAGCTTCAGCACGAACCCGAGCTACAGGGACACACTTGTGAATAGTGGGATCACGTGGACAGATACTACTGTAGGGGCTGTTGCCTTTCCCACAGAATCAACCCCTGAGGCCTGTATGTTGTATCTTTATGAAGAGCAGGGTTTGTCTCCGAGTAGGGTGGCCACTGACACCTTGTCAAAAAAAGAAGACATGGATTACTAAAAAACAAGGACATAGATTTGCTTAAGATTTACATATGCTGATTTATATGTATAGATGCAAATACAGAAATATACCTGTCATCACCTGTGTGCCAACTGCTCAATCTGCTGTCCAGGTACTGACGATGAGCAACTTCAAGGCCCCTGTTCCCCTCTCCTATGGTTCTTTAACTTTAAATTGGACTTGGACAGTCCTTCAAATAAAAAAAAACACTTTCAAATAGAGGACTGTTCTCTGTAAAATAGGACACATGGCCATCCTATCTCCAAGTGCAGTGCTTTACTTTTCCTCAAAGGAATTAATGCATAGTTCAACCATTCCATTGTACAGGAGCAGAGGGAAGAAAGGACATTCCTTTGAGTTACCAATGGGATGGAGGCTGCCACTCTTCCATGTTTCTGGTGGCTTCCACCATTAAGAACTGAGCTTGCTCTAGTCTACATGGCCCCACTTTGGATCTTGTTTCTTGGCTATGCTACACTGTGACAGAATGCTGGGAGCTGGCTTTGTGTTTGTTGACTGACTGTTCTTTGGGCCCCCTGACACAGGCTAGATCTACACTACTGCTTCAAAGTGGTATTGAAGTGCACTGCTAACTGTTGGGGCAAATTACACATTTGATATATCACTTTTGTAGTATTATTTCCTGCTCTTTATTCCACATTATCCAATATACTGCAACAAATGTCGGTGCGTGTCCTACACGGTATAAATGTGCAAGAGAGATATAGTGTTACCGTGATGGGATGCAGTGATATGACACAAGGTGTAGATCTGGCCATAGTGCATGGGAAATACTGTACCTGCATTCAATTCCAGCTCCAGTCAGCCACCAGCACACACTGAGTTCTGCACAGACTGGCTTTCAGCACACCACCGTAAGTGTTCAGTTAAGGGCACAATCCTATGCATGTTTAGACACATCCAGAGAATGCTGGGAGTTGCAGGTCTAAACATGCATAGGATTGCGCCCTAAGTCTGGTTGCACTACTGTGCCAATGGCCAATCTGTGCCATATTTTATGTTCATGGGTAGCATTCATAGTACTCCCTCATGTGGGTCGAATGCTTTAGTAATGTACTGAGGGAGTCCTGTGACTGGGGTCTTATATAAAATAAAGCCTGTATTCCTAATCCAGTTGGCTGGCTGGAGCATGCTGGGAGTTGTAGGCCTTTTCTCTGTCTAAACATGCATAGGATTGCACCCTAAATAAACACACTAGACCAGTACCTCAACCATTGTAAAACTGACACTACTTCTCTGGCAATCTGTACTAGAGATCTACTGTATTATTAAATGGACACATGCAGATAAGGTTGCCATCTTGTGGCTGCGAAATTGTACCGATATAAAGTGTATTCCCAGTAATGCCCTTAATCTATGTCCAGACCAGCATTCTTGTCACATTTGTTTCAGTACTAATCTTGGTGCATTTATCATAGATACACATTTCCTCTTCCTGGAATTATAGACTTGGATACTTTCATTTTTTCCTGAATTTGTGCAGTTGCACCTGTCCCAATTATAACCCTCCCTTTCTTCAAGGAGCTTGAGGTAGTGTATATGGTACCTCCACCCTCCCCATTTTCTTCTTACAACAACTATGCTAGGTTAAACCAAGATACAGTGATTGGCCCAAAATAGTCTAGATTTCATGGTGAGGAGGAATTTGAGACCAGGTACCCTCAAGCCAAGTCTGCTGGTACTCCATCGAAAATCCTTAACAATTTTGCAAAGACCAGCTTGGGTTGCAACGTTGGCATGAAAAAGAAATTCTCCAGGATGAGGTACTAAGAGTGCAATCCCGTCCACAGTACGTTTAGTGCTGGCAGACAAAGAGATCTCTATAGGACAAAACAGAATTATATTACTCCCCCCGCCCCCCACTGCACATTGTAGCATACTTGCTTCGTATGGGGGATGAGAGAGCTGCTTCTTGCTCTCTCCAGTCTGCTCTGTCAAGGCATGTGAGCTTGGAAAGATTTGTTTATCAGAATTAATATTCAGATATTTCACACACAAAGATACAGAGATATTAAAAACAGTGTTAAGGAAGAATCTGAATGCAAAATAGTTTTTAGCATAACAAAAAGAAACAGCAGATGTTCCTTCCAAACGTAACAATCTCTTTACTGTAACTGCAAGTTAGTTCTTTACCATCATCAACAACATCATTGGCTGTGCTGGATTGTCTATTTTCAGAATGAAAGTAAAAAAAAAATGTTCTCTGCCCCTCAAATGCACTTTGTGGGCAAATATTAATCTTTTTTTCAATTATTTTCAGTGCCATTGTTTTCACTGTTTGGGATTGCTTCAGTACCATTTGTTTCCCTGGTTGCTGCTGCTTTCATCTTCCTGGATTAGTCACAATAATGATTCCAGGCATCACATAGTGAATGCAATTACATTATAATGCTACATAGCCAATCACATTTGGTTTATTATGTGATGACATTAAGAGGGCAAATGAAGACAACTGAGAGTGGTGCAAGCTTCTTGGGCTCATTCAGTGCACTGGGCAATATCACAATATTATGTATCGACAGCAGTGATGGTAAGTAAAGTCAAGCTAAGAGTGAGAGCAAGAGTGGCAATGAACACAGAAATATTTTCACAAGAAGTTCTGAAAAATCATCAGAATTGTTAAAATCCTGGGCATGGACCCCCTGGATGCTAGATATTATCCCTTGGCACATGTGAAACCCAGTCTAGAGAGTGATCCGTACACAGAAGTCTCTTTCTTTGCATGAATTGCCCTGACTGCATTGGGACAACCAGGGTGGGTCGGGGAGTAAGCTACATTGAAATTACTTCCAAGCAATGGACTGATCAAGCCAAAGCTGTGCACTTTTAAGTCTGATTTCAATGGGAGAGCAGTGCAATCTTATCAGTGGTGCAGTTAGGTAATCATAGGCTCTGGACTGAATGGTTGTGGTGGTGGGGGCTCTTTAGATATAGGTGTGCATAACTTCACTTACTCAACACACATTAAGTGACCTCAGCTGCATTGGGGGGGGCCTCCTCCTCATTCTGTTGAGTGGGGGCCTGCCCTGATGGCACCCCTGAATTCTATGCATGCCTAGTCTGAAATAATGTTCAATGGGATTTGCATCAAAGTAAGTGTGTATAGGATTGAAGTCTTAAACACTTGCTTACCTCTCCCACTGAAATCAATAGGAAATGCTTAATTTTGGCAGGATCATATTCAAGTGTTTAGCACCAGAGTGTTAGAGATAAATTCTTCAAGATTGACCTTCACCATCACATTTTTCCAGTAATCACTCAGCACACAACTAGATGAGGGATTGTATGAACTGTTAAAATATATTTAGAAAGCTGGACAAATGTTGGAAAGAACTTATGTCAACACGCAGTTTTGCCCTGAAATAAATTTAGACTACATACCTGTTATGTTATGTTTGACACTGCCAACAGGAGTGTGGCATGGTTTCAAAATAACAGCCTAAACCTCAAATAGTTCCTCTGATTGCCAGGAATGTGTTATGTCCAGTTTCTAAAATAATAAAGCCATTTTAGTTCATTAGGGGTGGGTAGGCTATCCTTTCCATTTGAATACCATGGCTACTTTTGGTTTGTAGCAGGAAAAGAATAATTGCACCATATTATATTTCTTCTACCAAATAAAACTACTGCAGAAGTGAATTATCTAGACCTGGAAGTCTGAAAGCAGGATTTGGTTTACTGAACCATTGCTTTAGGCACTCACAGACTGGATTAAGGTCTCTACTTTTATTTATTTAAAATGATTGTTAGGCTGTCTTTAAGTATGGAACTCTACATATCAAATGAGGTTGAAGTGCAATTCCAGTATATGAAAATGCTTTTTATTTACCTTTATTTAAAACATTTCTATACTGCCCTTCAATTCAACATTTCCAGGGTGGTTACAGTAACTAATAAAAGTTACTTTTAGACCAAATCCCTTTCCCCACCTCTGCAAGACCTCACTCTATGTCCCCCAGTTCCTTTTCTATATACCAGGGTCATCCAATTTCTGTATTCTCAGCAGCCACTCTGTTACTCAGACATAACTGCTGCTAACTTTTTAGAAGCTTTGTATTTCCGTTATGAGTGAAACTGTGGGCTTAATAAACATACCTTGGCTGGATCTACACTTACTGCCTTTTTTCGCTTCCAATGAGGTTTCACTGCCCGCCTTTCACACTACGCAGTACCCGCCTCGAATTGGAACCGGAATGTCCCACTTCCATGCTCCCGCTTTCAATACCCTGCTATCCCGGTATTTCCCCTTAATGTGCTCTGATTTTCCGCCTTTGCTACCGTATCCGGTCGTAGTCCCCTCCTGCGCCTGTCCATATATGGCGGTGTTTGTATTTTCCTCCTGTCCAATCACAGCTCTCGACGGCCCCATGTCTTCTTCTGGCTACTGATTGCATAGCTTCCTCAGCAGCCCCTATTTCTTCAGCAACAAGCAAAGGGCTGGATGTGCACGTGCTGGTCTGATCTCGGAAGCTAAGCAGGGTTGGCCTCCGTCAGCAGTTGGATGGGTGACTGGCTAGGAATCAGGCTTCCTCCACTGAGCAGGGGGTTGTTCTATCCCTTCAAATGAGACTAAGTTTTACCCCCTCCTATCCCCCGCTCTGGATGTTTTTTTTTTTAATTAAGGCGTTATCCTCGCAGAATCGGGGCTTCTCCGCGATGATTTTTTTTCTACTTCAGGCATGATCTTCGAAGATTGGAAGTTGTGAAGCTTCTGACCCCGCTTAGCATCCGAGATAAGACAAGCTTGCGCAGGAAAACAGCAGGAAAACAACACAGTGCTCGAGTGTGAACCGAGCTCGCACATTCGATGAAGCACTGCAACGGGGAAAATGGGTGAGTGTGAATAATCACGTTTTAATGCGAGAGCTTTTAACCCGATGGGACACCGAATTCATTGCGATGGCCGGTGCAACGTAGATCGGCCCCTTGCTTCAATCTGGTAGGGCTGTTTCAGGCCAGGCAAGACTATCTCAGGGACTGGGATAGGCCCAGAAGGCTCTCTCTCTCTCTCACAGTGCACAGTTTGGGAATTATGGCATTAAAGTCTCTGCTAGCCACTGTGAGGTCATCTACCTCTAATGTAAATTTGCCTTCTTAGAAGGTCTCCCTGAAATCTTCAGCGATTACTGCATTCAGAGACAGGCTACAAGAGCTAAATGCACCAGTTCTGTGAACTGAGAACTACATTTCAAAATCATTCCTGCTTTTCAGACGGAACAAAAACCAAATGCTGCCAGATCTCAGTGCTTCAAAACTCCCAGTGACATGCCTGAAAGCAGCGTAAATGATTAAATGCATTATTTGTCATCTTGCAGGAAACCTTTGCAAGACAAGTGGTTATTTCAAAGTCCTCTAAATGCCTATGAACAGCTTTGCTATTTTTTTTTCTACAGCAAAATCAAAATCTTTCATAGAGGGCATTGAAACAAATTATACATGGAAGGTTAAGAACTTTTTTTTTCAGTAGCCTATTCCTTACACAATAAAGGAAGCAAGAAGGCAGCAGAAATTCACTGTGTATTTTTCTCATATGCCTTACTGAAATGAATGGGAGAGTCACAAGGGGCGCTGCTCTTCTTCAGTTCCCCCATCAATTCAACAGTCTCATGCGGGAAAATTTCCCTGAGGATTGTGTCCCAAGCCATGAGACTGTCTGGAAATTATAACCTCACGCAGGATCGTGTAACACTTTATATGTAACACTAAAGTATGGTTTAGCATTACATAAATGAGCCTCAGGCTTGTGATCTCCCATGGGCTCCTTTCCTCCTCCAGCATGGCTGCATGGAAGAAGGTTTTGCTACTATCTTCAACTAACCATGGTTACTTGTTATGTCTGAACCTGGACAGATTGTGGTTAGTCTTAGCTATGGTTTAGAAAAACAAGCCAGAGCAAACTATAGTTTAGAATCCTGACTTGTTTCCCTAAACCATTGTTACAATTAGCTGCAGTTTCAGGTTCAGACATAATGATAAACTGCACTTGATTAAAATCAGAAGTTTCCCATTGTCTCCTTGCAGCCTAAACCAGGGGTGCTTCCAAACTAGGGATGCTGGAGGAATCCATTTGGGGGGTGGAGCTCGGTGAGCTTTTGCCAGCTTGCCCTCCCCCCCGACTCCAGTCCAATATTCTCCAGCTGAACTTCGTCTCATTTGCGGGGATACAACAACCCCCTGCTCAATGCAGGAAGCCTGATTCCCAGGCAGTTGCCCATCCAACTACTTACTCACTGGGGCCGACCCCACTTAGCATCCGAGATCAGACAAGCGCGCGCAGGAAAACAGCAAGAAAACAGCACAGCGCTCGAGTGTGAACTGAGCTTGCGCATTCAATGAAGCACTGCAACGGGGAAAATGGGTGAGTGTGAATAATCACGTTTTAATGCGAGAGCGTTTAACCCGACAGGACACCGAATTTATTGCGACGGCGGAGGCAGTGTAGATCGGCCCATCATTTCCATGTAGATTGGGCCATGGTTCCAGGTAGTTTGCCATACGCCAACTGTGTACAAAGATAAACCGGGGACTGGGCAGTGTGAATGTGACCCTGTTGGTTCCACTGGCCCTCTCAGCAGCCTTCAATCATGGTATCCTTCTGGGTCATCTGGCCAGATTGGGACTGGGAGGCACAGTGTTATGGCAGCTCTGGTCCTTTCTGGCAAGGTGAACTCAGTTGGTGGTGCCATAGGATGTCTATTCCACCTCATGGGTTCCATTTTGTCCCCCAAGCTTTTTAACATCTTCATGAAGCCATGAGGATAAGTCATCCAGAATTTGGGCTAAAATGTCATCAGTATGTGGATGATACACAGCAATACCTCTTGTTCCCACCTACTAATCCCAGGGAGGCTGTGGAAGTTCTGAATAAGTGCTTGGAGGCAGTTTTGGGATGGATGAGGGCAAACAAGCTGAAACTTAAGTCAAACAAGACAGATGCACTGTGGATAGGGAAGCGAACAAACCTGGATGGAAGCGTCCAACGGTTTCTGGATGGAGCTGCACTCTCTCTTAAGGACAAGCGTCATGGTTTGGGGGTGTTCCTGCACTTGATGCTATCTGTGGAAGCACAGGTGGCAATGGGGACTCAGGGTGCCTTTTATCCATTTAAGCCAGGGGCAGGAGGCAACCTTTGTGGGCACATCTGGATTTTGAGGAAGTGTCAGAGGTGCAACCACAAACTGGCTGCCGTCGGAGTGCTCAGCAACACAGTGCAGAAAAACAAAGGGCACCAAAGCCATTAAAGATAAGTATTTATTCAAAATATATTTAATTTCTTTAAGAATATAAAAACACACTGAGGTAAAAGTTAAGATATAACATATAAAATGTATAAAAGCACAAAACCTGGGACCTTTTGCACTGCATGCAAAGCATCTGCTCAGTCATTTTATGAGTGAACTCACACTGACACAGACAGGGAGACATACATACACACACAATTGCTGGGTTCACACAACACACTGTGGTTGAGTATGGGTTGTTGTTGAACCATGGGTTGTTTGGTGAACCATGGGTTAGCATGTTGTCAGAACGCAGGCCATTTCCCACAGGGTGGCTTCTTCGCCATGCAGTGTGGCTTGTTAACCACCTTGAACAACCCAACAACAAACCATGCACTCTCAAGGTAACTTGTTCAAGAAAAATAAGCCAAGCTGCATGGTTAACAAGCCACCATGTGGAAAATGTCCTAGGTTCAGACAACATGCTAACTCATGGTTCAACAACACCCACACTCAACCACTGAGTGTGGCTTAACATGTTGTGTGAATATAGCCAGTACCTCACTCACTCACTTACCTACTCTCTTGTGGCAGAGAGGAAACAAATGTTTGTTGGAGCTGGAGGTTGTTGAAACTTGTGACCTTCTGAATGCAGAGCATATGCTCAGTACTTACTCTTCTTCTCTTATTCTTATTTGCACTTACACAGGCAGGCACTGGATTTTCTGGGGGCAAGAAGTCCAGTCACCCCTCCACTCACTCACTCACTCACACAGTCAGGCAGACACACACAAGCATTCACACACAGCAAGAGCTCATGTACTCACTCAGGCAGGAGTGCTCACTGCAACTGCAAGGTGTGGGGTTGATTTAATTATTGCTGTTATTCAGTTTTTAAAATATTTATCAGTAGAGATTAAGCTGATGTCATCATGTCTTTTATGCTGCTATGTTAGGGTTGTAGCCAATGTTAGTCCTACTTAGAGCAGACCCATTGAAATGAATGGGACTTAAGTTAGACTAACATTGGATACAACCCTTAGTGTTTAATTTTTTAGGACAAATTTTAAACACTTTATGGTTTTAGAAATTGGATATCATTTTATTGTATTACTTGCTTAAAAATTTCTGAGAGTGAGCCACTTTAAGATGGCTTTTTAGTTTTGCAAAGAGCACACAAATCTCTTAAACAAATAAAGAAAAAATGAATGAGCATGTTCCACCCACTTCTCTGCATGCCTGTTAAGCATGAGCAGCAGAAATAACACAAGAAGAGCCCTGCTGGATCAGACCAAGTGTCCATCTAGTCCAGCATTCTGTTCACACAGTGGCCAACCATCCACAGAAATCCCACAAGCAGGACATGAATACAACAGCACCCTCCCACCCATGTTTCCCAGCAACTGGTGTACATAGAATAGATAAGCTTACTGCTTCTGATCCTGGAGGTAGCATAGAGGCATCAGGACTAGTAGCTATTGATAGACTTCTCCTTCAGAAATGTGTCTAACCCCTTTTTAAAGCTATCCAAATTGGTGGCCATCAATACATCTTGTGAGAAGCAGCCCTCTGTCTCCCAGATTACAAACTGATAAATTAAAATGGAACTTCTCTAAGCTACAAAATAAATAAAGTGATATCAGAGGCTTTTCCAAAAGGAGTGCAAGGAATTTCAGAAGGAAAGGAGTAACTGACCCCAGTAAGCAATTTGCATCAATTTTGCTCTCCATATGTTGTATAAATTATGAATAAATTGTGTGCATAATTTAGAGTTTTCCCCAGGCACCAATAATTTGCACAACCTCCATTTTGTACAGGGAATAACCTCATGCTTAACTAGGCTTGGCAGCATTGCACAGGTCATGTTTTTGCATAGATTAACTGTTCCTTGGCATTACCCCAGAGTATTAAAAGTACAAATAGAATTTCCTCCTCTATAAGGACCCCCATTTTCCCAGCAATTCCCTATTGGTATACATATTTCACATCGTCATTTACAAAGAATAAAATAAATATTACTCTCCCCACACACCCCAGTTCCTGTGAGACTCTGTTTCACAGGCAGCAACAATTACACAGTTTCTTGTTCCATGTTTCTTAACTTCTGTTGTTTTTAGGAACTTTCTTCTATAAGTGTGTACATACTTTTTCCCTCTTGCAGATGTCATTGTATGAAATCTATTTACCTGCCATACTAGAGATGCAGTCAGACAAGCACCTACCATTTTCAGAATGTGTAGAATGACATCAGGTTATTGCCCCCTGAAAACAGAGGAATAGCGGAGATTTTACTATGGAGACATGTTGCCGAGTAAGACATGCCCTGACAGCACTGGTACTCTTCCCGTTGGACTTGTTTTGGAAATGGGTCATAAAAAAAGGATGCTGGGTCATTTTAGTGCCTGTCTGAGCTGATTTCATTCATGCCATGCAGTGATCACTTGGTACCTGAGAACCTTAAATGGTTGTCATTGGTTATCAGGTTACAATAGATTCAGGGCAAAAGGAATGACTTTTACAGTCGCAATGCATAAATGGATTCACTCCTACAAGATCTGATGGTGGCCATTACAGCTCAGGTGGTTTGAAAAAACAAACTGATGTCCAGAGAATAGGTAATTAGCCAGGGGAGGCTGGTGGCTCTGATGTCAGTGGGGTGGTAAATCCACTCTGGGTTTCAGTCAGAACCAGTCAGAAGAAATCTAAAGGAGCTATCCAAGGTGTGAAGCAGTTAAATAAAACCTCACTGTACAGAGGCAGTATACCTCAGTATCAGATGCTTGGAACAAACAACAGGAGGTGGCCATTGTCTTCATGCCCTGCTTGTGAGTTTCCAAAGGTTTCCAACTGGCCACTTATTGGAAAGGGAATGCTAATCAATATGAAACTTTGGTCTGATACAGTAGGGCAGTTCTCATGTTAGTATTTCCCAACAATACCGTGGTTGCTGAGTGTGGGTGTGGGGGCTGTCGCTTGTTAGGCACTGATTATTGCTTAAGTTCAGCTTCTACGTCTCGAAAAGCATGAAAGAAAACCACAAGTATCAAAGGAGTTTCTGGATTTTGAATGGAAGTTTTTTAACGTGCTGCATTGTATCAAGCAGATTTTACTCTGATTCATCCCTTCTGGAACTACACTTGAATGAAAATGTATGACAAAGCAAAGTAAGCTGGGCAATGTGATTTTCCTTCAATGGAAAGTATTTTGAACAAAGCTGCAGTTTAAATTGATGGTGTGTTACAAGTGTTACCTGGAAGTGTTTGAAGATGAATCATCCAGCAATAATTTTAGTGTGTTCACTAAAGAGACAGCTGTCCCTGTCTCTATAGTGATTACTGTCTGATAAACATCAGTTACTACCTAGCTTAATGATTTCAGATCAGTAAACTGTAGCTCCATATTAAGATAAGAACTCAATTGGCTGTTCTACTGGATTTGCAAACTTTTGTGCTAGCGATACACTCTTTATTTTTCCTGTGCTATATAAATGAAGGTTCATTCAGGTTAACTTTATGACAAAGCGACCTTTAACCTTCAGGATTTCAGAAGACTTCAACAGGTGTTCAGCGTGGAATGTGAAAACTGAAATGTTGAACAAGCTTCCATCTGTTGTGCACTGAAGTTTGGGGAAATTGATTCCAAATGTGCTTTGGCGGTCTGAAGGTTTCTTATCCATCAGTCTCACATTTAACTTCTCGGCACCGTGCATCTTTGTCTCATTTAGCTGCCATTTGCTGGCTCCACAAAGTTGGCACCTGGTGAGAAAGGCCAACCTAAGTCAATGATAGTATTTCAATACAGAAAACTGAGCTACAAAACAGAAAGATATAAACAGTAGTACACTAGATCAAAATAAAGCTTTTAAGTAATTGCAAGCATATTTCATACATATGGTTTAATTTAATGTGTAATCAAGGGTTACGTTTTTGCTGAAACTGAAACGTTGCTGCACAAGCCTCAGAAGGAACAAAAAGATTAAACTACCATGATAATTAACAGAAACATGAAGGAATACTTGCTTTTTAAAGTAAACTATTTGAAATACATTGTTTATTGCAATTTTATGTGTAATCAAACCAGAGGAAAGGATAACTGTCCCGCACACACACAAATAACAAAAGTAAGCTTTAAAAAAGAGTTCAGTGAGAAAACGAGAATACAGTTAGAATTTACATAAAAGCCATATTTGCCTGTATTGAGAGCCAGAATTCCCGAGAATCCTGGTTTTCATTCAAGAGGTGCATGCTGGCACAGACAACCTTTTGCTCTTGATTTGCTCCTCCCACCAGCAGGAGCGGTTAAACTAACCAGAATCAAGAAGTTTACCATGCCATCTGAACTGGGAGCCCTGTTGTGCCTCCTCCAAGCCGGAATTGCAAACCAACATTTGTTCTTAGCTTATGATTCCTGACTTGTTTGGGAAAAGCATCCAAGCTGGATTCAACCTCATTGTTCATGAGGAGAACAATCCTATACTCTCAGTAGAGCGCTCCAAGTAGTAGTAGAGCGCTCCAAGATCAGAGCACTGCATTCCTTCCCATGCCTTGTCGGCTCTTGCCAACGGGATGGAAGTCAAGAGGGAGGGAGGGCTTACAGTATTTTTCTTCCATCCACGGACCAAAGAAAAACCATTCTCCCCCACTGCCGGCAACAAAAGGGAAACATTTAGATGAGCTAAATGTTTCCTGGCTATGGGGGTGTGGTTGGGGTTCTGACTTTGTAAAGGGAGCCACCAGAGAACCCCCCGCGATGGCTGGGCAGAGCCAAAATTAGGGCAACTCTTCCAGTGAAGGAGCTCTGTCTACTATGGCCTTACAAAGGTTTTCCCACACAAACCTATGGGCCCTGGGAGGCTGAGACCACTGGACACCTGGACTTTAAGATGTACACCTGTTCCCAGCTTCCAGCCAACGAATAAACAGGCACTGGGATGACTGATAAACACTTGGGCAATTGGCACCTTTAAAACTTTTATCTATTTTTTATTTTATAAACATTATAAATTAAATAACTTCATTTTAAATGTATTAGATTACCAGTATTCTAAAGTTGGACTATTTTGTTCCAAAACTAGTGTAGCTCCTGCCATCAGAATAAGAGGGGCTTGCGTAACTCAGTGAAGCCATAAGCTATGCCATGCAGGGCCACCCAAGATGGACAGGTCATGGCGGAGAGTTCTGACAAAATGTGGTCCACTGGAGAAGGAAATGGCAACCCACTCCAGTATTCCTGCCAAGAAAACCCCATGGAACGTATCACAAGGCTAAAAGATATGATGCCGGAAGATGAGCCCCTCAGGTCGGAAGGTGTCCAATATACTACTGGGGAAGAGCAGAGGGGATTTCCAAGTAGCGCCAGAAAGAGTGAAGCGACTGGGCCAAAGCCGAAAGGACACTCAGCTGTGGATGTGTCTGGTGGTGAAAAGAAAATCCAATACTGTAAAGAACAATATTGGTTAGGAACCTGGAATGTAAGATCAATGAATCAAGGTAAGCTGGAGGTGGTCAAACATGAGATGGCAAGATTGAACATCGACATCTTGGGAATCAGCGAACTAAAATGGCCAAGCATGGGCAAATTTAATTCAGGTAACCATTATATCTACTACTGTGGGCAAGAATCCCTTAGAAGAAATGGAGTAGCACTCGTAATCAATAAAAGGGTGGGAAAAGCAGTACTGGGGTACAATCTCAAAAACGATAGAATGATCTCAGTACGAATCCAAGGCAAACCATTCAACATCACAGTAATTCAAGTCTATGCCCCAACCACTGAGGCCGAAGAAGCTGAGGTTGATCGGTTCTATGAAGACCTACAACACCTTCTAGAACTAACACCAAAAAAAGATGTCCTTTTCATCATAGGGGATTGGAATGCTAAAGGAGGAAGTCAAGAAATCACCGGGATAACAGGCAAGCATTGCCTTGGTGTACAAAATGAAGCAGGACAAAGGCTAATAGAGTTTTGCCAAGAGAACACGAGGGTCATAGCAAACACTCTTTTCCAACAGCACAAGAGGTGACTGTACACATGGCCATCACCAGATGGTCAATATCGAAATCAGATTGATTATGTACTTTGCAGCCAAAGATGGAGAAGCTCTATACAGTCAGTAAAAACAAGACCTGGAGCTGACTGTGGCTCAGATCATGAGCTGCTTCTTGCAAAATTTCGGCTTACATTGAAGAACGTAGGGAAAACCACTAAACCATTCAGGTATGACCTAAATCATATCCCTTGTGAATATACAGTAGAGGTGAGGAATAGATTTAAGGGATTAGACCTGATAGACAGAGTGCCTGAGGAACTATGGATGGAGGTCCATAACACTGTTCAGGAGGCAGCAACTCAATCCATCCCAAAGAAAAAGAAATGCAAGAAAGCAAAGTGGCTGTCTGATGAGGCTTTACAAGTAGCTGAGGAAAGAAGGGAAGCGAAAAGCAAGGGAGAAAGGGGAAGATATATCCAACTGAATGCAGAGTTCCAGTGAATAGCAAGGAGAGACAAGAAGGCCTTCTTAAATGAACAATGCAAAGAAATCGAGGAAAACAACAGAATGGGAAAGACTAGAGATCTCTTCAAGAAAATCGGAGATCTCAAGGGAACGTTTTGTGCAAAGACGGGCATGATAAAGGACAAAGAAGGCAGGGACCTAACAGAAGCAGATGAGATTAAGAAGAGGTGGAAAGAATACACAGAAGAACTATACAGGAAATATCTTAATGTCCCTGATAGCCATGAGAGCGCGGTCACTGAACTTGAGCCAGACATCCTAGAGAGTGAAGTCAAGTGGGCCTTAGGAAGCATTAGTAACAACAAAGCTAGCAGAGATGACAGTATTCCAGGTGAGCTATTTAAAATCCTAAAAGATGATGCTGTTAAAGTGCTGCACTCAATATGCCAACGAATTTGGAACACTCAACAGTGGCCACAAGACTGGAAAAGGTCAGTTTACATTCCAGTTCCAAAGAAGGGCAATGCCAAAGAGTGTTCAAACTACCGTACAATTGCGCTCATTTCACATGCCAGCAAGGTGATGCTCAAAATCCTACAAGCTAGGCTTCAGCAGTAGGTGAACCAAGAACTACCGGAAGTACAAGCTGGGTTTCGAAGAGGCAGAGGAACTAGAGATCAAATCGCCAACATTTGCTGGATCATGGAGAAAGCAAGAGAATTCCAGAAAAACGTCTATTTCTGCTTCATTGACCACGCTAAAGCCTTTGATTGTGTGGATCACAACAAACTGTGGCAAATTCTTAAAGAGATGGGAGTACCAGACCACCTTACCAGTCTCCTGAGAAATCTGTACGAAGGTCAAGAAGCAACAGTAAGAACCAGACATGGAACAACCGATTGGTTCAAAATTGGGAAAGCAGTACGACAAGGCTGCATATTGTCACCCTGCTTATTTAACTTATATACAGAGTACATCATGAGAAATGCCGGGTTGGATGAATCACAGGTCAGAATTAAGACTGCTGGGAGAATTATCAACAACCTCAGATACGCAGACGATACCACCCTAACGGCAGAAAGCGAAGAGGATCTAAAGAGCCTCTTGTTGAGGGTGAAAGAGGAGAGTGCAAAAGCTGGTTTGAAACTCAATATTAAAAAAACCAAGATCATGGCATCTGGCCCCATCACTTCCTGGCATATGGAAGGGGAAGAAATGGAAGCAGTGACAGATTTTACTTTCTTGGGCTCCAAGATCACCACAGACGGTGACTGTAGCCATGAAATTAAAAGACGCTTGCTCCTTGGGAGGAAAGCTATGGCAAACATAGACAGCAGAGTGAGAAGCTGCTCAGTGGTAATGTATGGCTGTGAGAGCTGGACTATAAGGAAGGCTGAGTGCCGAAGAATTGATGCTTTCGAACTGTGGTGTGGAGAAGACTCTTACAAGTCTCTTGGACTGCAAGGAGGTCAAATCAGTCAATCCTAAAGGAAATCAACCCTGAGTGCTCATTGGAAGGACAGATACTGAAGCTGAAGCTCAAATATTTTGGCCACCTAATGCGAAGAGAAAACTCACTGGAAAAGACCCTGATGCTGGGAAAGATTGAAGGCAAAAGGAGAAGGGGACGGCAGAGGATGAGATGGCTAGATAGCATCACCGATGCAATGAATATGAACTTGAGCACTCTCCGGGAAAGAGCAGAGGACAGGAAGGCCTGGTGTGCTATGTTCCATGGGGTCACGAAGAGTCGGACACGACTGAACAACAACAACAAGATTACATTTCCCTTGAAAAAGGTTCTATGCCACAATACGTTTTCATTTCAGACTGCCCATCTGAGGCTCCGAGCCAATGTACATTACAACTTTAAACTGGTTTCAAACCAGTTTATCTAAAGGGATCCTGCAGTTTCATGAGGATACTGAGAATTATTTGCTAGAGACCCCTGTCCCCTGCCCAAGCGGCCCCTCTTCCTAGAGCTACAGTTCCCAGAATTCCTGTATTTAGTAGCTGTAATCACTAAAAACAGGTCTGAAACCAGTTTAAAGTTGTACTGTAGATTGCCCCTCCATCTCTCCTTTTGGGGGTTTTGTGGCTACACATGGTGGACCGAAAGATGCCTTCTGCAACATTACACCGTTTATTTATTTTTAAAGATTTCTTTCTGAGGCAGATCTTCAAGGCAGCTAATAACATGATGAAAAATCAAACCATTAAAACAATTAAAGGAATTATACAAATAGAATAAAAACTAATCAGCAATATACACAGAAAACAAACAGAGAAGCCAGCCAATCAAAACAAGTGGTATGAAAATCCTAAGCAAACAGGTTTTTAATCAGCACCTAAGTGCATCGATGAATGAATAAGGTGTTCCAAACTCTGGAGGCCACCCCAGAAAGGGCCCCATCCTCCTCCCGGCCTTTACCTCTGGTTGAAGGTGGGGGCATACAGAGCACAGCCTCAGCAGAAGACCTAAATATGTATAGGGTGTTGCTTATTGGGAAGGGGCAAAATGCAGGGGAGAAGGATTAACCTCCGACTCCAAGCACTGCAGTCCCAAAACTGAATCAGCCCCCACCCAATACTGCACAGCTGCCAGCAGAGGCCAGTGGCTCCAATTTTGGTGGGGCTGAGAATCCATTCTGGGATTCAGTCAGAACCAGCCAGAACTCTAAAGGAGCTATCCAAGGTGCTGGATCCTATCATCAAAACAGATTCAGCACCTGGGATAATTCCTTTAGAGTTCTGGCTGGTTCTGACTGAAACCGAGAATGGATTCACAGCCCCACTGAAATCCGAGCCACCAGCCTCCACTGACAGCTGCTATTATCACTTTAAAAAGCAAACAAGACAAAACCTATGGGAGATCCTAGAAATGGAATGATCTTTTCTAGAAAAAACCCAAAGGGGAAGACAAGCGTTTATCTTCATGGGCAGCAAACGTGTACAACACAGAGCTTTTGAGTTTCTTGCAGCTCCTTTTAATGCTTATTCACTCAGGAATCAGTCACACGGAGGGCTAAACCAGATGAGTCATGGGAGATGACTCATCTGGTTTAGCCCTCCGTGTGACTGATTCCTGAGTGAATAAGCATTAAAAGGAGCTGCAAGAAACTCAAAAGCTCTGTGTTGTACACGTTTGCTGCCCATGAAGATAAACGCTTGTCTTCCCCTTTGGGTTTTTTCTAGAAAAGATCATTCCCATCATGTTCCTGCTCACGAAAATTTAAAGCTTCATCCATTCCAGCATGGTCCTTAGAATGAAAAGCAAATTGTGCACACAGGGTAAAAACATTTGGGACAAATAGACAGGAGGAAAAAGGAGGAAATAAAAACAGAGATCACGGGAGATGCAAATGAGGCTGATAAATGCCTCAGAAAGGCCTAATTTGTGACCTGAAGAGATGAAGAGGGACTCTAACAAAGCGCTGCTTGTCGGTGTACTTCAGACACTCTTGGGCCCACTCCACTCACTTTATAATAAGGCTGTGCAGTGTTTCTGCCCAAAGCCCAAGTTCCAAGCCGACGCGGGCACCAAGGGGGCACGAAGTGGCACGAAGAAGGTCGGGTTGCTCCCAAGTGCCCAGGAACTGGTGGCGGCAGCGGCAGTGACGACAACGACTGCTTCGCCCTGGAACAGGACAACAGCTGCTGGCACGCGTTCTGGGGGCCCAGGCAAGGAGCTGGGGTCTTGCATGGGGCGGCAGGGGAGGCAGCAGGGGCAAAGTGGAATTTGGTCATCCAAATCCCACTTCGCCTCCAGAGGCCGAAACAGGTCGGGGGACCCCTGAATCAGCCCGAAGCGAATCAGGCCCGCCTCGGAAGCCCTGAAGCGGCCTCTGAGGCGGATCGGGGGGTGGGGGGGCTGCATAGTCCTACTTTATAACAAACACAGTGACAACAATCACTTCGGGGTGGGATGGGGGGTCAACTTGATGCCAAAACTTCATTTGATTGCAACACACTTGAGGGCCAGAATAAATAACAAAGGGCGACATGGTGCAAAATGAAAAGTAGAGGAGCTTCTTAAAGGCGGCAGCAGAGGAGGAGGAGCTGCAAGGAATGTACTTCAAATTATCAGGGGGGTGCACAGTTTATTGACAGCGCACGTGCTGTGCATGCGGAAGGCCCCAGTCCTGTCCCAGGCACCTCCAGTGAAAGATCCCTAGGTCAGAGCGAAAGGCCCTGACGGAGACCTCAGAGAACTGCTACTGGGATAAAATGGACCAATCCTCTCTCTTAATGGAAGGTGGTTTCCTATATTCAAATACATTCATTTGCAGAGGGGTCTATCACTGAATTAAGAGCAGTGAAATAAGCAGGGAGTAGTAGTAGCTGCTTCTGGGCTGTTGTTGTTCAGTCGTGTCCGACTCTTCGTGACCCCATGGACCATAGCACGCCAGGCCTTCCTGTCCTCCGCTCTCTCCCGGAGTGTGCTCAAGTTCATATTCATTGCATTGGTGATGCTATCTAGCCATCTTATCCTCTGCCATCCCCTTCTCCTTTTGCCTTTAGTCTTTCCCAGCATCAGGGTCTTTTTTTTTCAGAGCTTGTAATCAGGTAGTCATATTAATGGATTAAAAAAAGAGGGCCAAGGTCCTGAATTTTCCATGTGTGTGCAGAAGCGGAAATGGTGGCATTTCCGCTTCTTGCTGTGCAGGGCTGAGTAAAGCAGCACCTGCTGAAATCCCCTCTTCTGTACAGTGATTTTAAAAAATCTTAAAAACTACAGGAGTCCTGCCTTCCCTGGCATTTGGTCCCCTTAGTTCCTGCAGCCTTCAAAGAGTGACAATTGCTAATATTGGTCACATTCCAGAAAATCATATCTGGCAACTGTGGGCTAAGTACTTGAAGGGAAAGGTTAGTGAGGCTCACGGCCTGATCCTATAATATGTATGCAGAGCTAAAACCCACTGTGTACTGTGGGAGTTACTACCAGGAAAGTGTGCATGGCATCGCAGCTTTAATTATCTCCAGATGGAACTAAGAGCTTTTCTGTACAATGCATTGGTTGTGCACTTGCCATACCCTACTCAGGGTTGTTTATGCATTCTTTAGACAACATCTTGATCCTTCAGTTTCCCTTCTTTGTTTAAACAGCACTTTTGGTGAGGTTTTTTTTAGAGCAGGAAAAATGTGGTCCTATTTGTGAAAGCGACGGAAAGATGTCTTTTTCCACTTGTGTAATTGGACTATTCTGCTATACCACTGTGCCACCCAGAGGTTATATAGCAGAAAAGCAGAAAAGGAAACACTCTTCGTGTAGTAGGGATGTCAGAGAATTCCGCCACAGATCTCGGGGAGGCCGAATGCCAGCGCATTCAGCCCCCCGAAATCTGTGGCGAAACGGCCTGCCCCCCCCGCCCCCCCGCAGATCCCCCTGGGACGAGACTTACCTGGGGCGGATCTTCTGGGTGGCGGTGGCTCCGGTGGCGGCTCCAGCGGTGGTTTGGCGGCAGCGGCGGCGGCCGCCATTTCCTGTGTAAAAAAAAAAAAGACGTGATAGGTTACGTAAAGATTTATGTAGCCTATCACGGCTAGGTTAAAAAAAAAAAGTGATAGGCTACGTAAATCTTTACGTAGCCTATCACATCTGACTTTAAAAAAAAAACACGCGCGTACGCAAATGGTGGCGGCTATGGCCGCCGCCATTTGCGTTCTTTATTTTGGCCCGTCTTAGTCTACGTAAATATTTATGTAGACTAAGACGGCGAAAATAAGGGGAACGCAAATAGCGTCCGCTACGCTATTTGCGTTCCCCTTATTTTTGCCGTCTTCGTCTACGTAAATATTTACGTAGACTAAGACGGGCCAAAATAAAGAACGCAAATGGCGGCAGCCGTAGCTGCCGCCATTTGCGTACGCGCATGTTTTTTTTTTTTAAGTCAGATGTGATAGGCTACGTAAAGATTTATGTAGCCTATCAAGGCTGACTACAGGGACGCAAACGGCGGCGGCTACAGGGACACAAACGGCGCAGAGCGCCTCCCCCCCTGGCCAGGATTCCGGGGGGAGGGACGGAGCACCTCCCACCCATCATCAACATAATCCGCGAAAGGTAAGTCACTTTCGTACATCCCTATCATGTAGTTCTTGGATCTCAATTCTGCAACGAAACCAAAAGTAGATACAATGGATGAACATCTTCGTGTAGAAAAGTTAATAATGTAGAAAAACAGCATTCCCTCCTGGAGCTGTTCTACACAAGGCTGTTAATCAGCTGTATCTACTTTCGGTTTCATTGCAGAATTGAGATCCGAGCTCTCAGTTGTTGCATTTCCTTCTTTTCTCCTACATAACCTTTAGGTGTACTGTGCTTTAGTGAAATAACACAATTTTGGACTGCTTTGGAGGCTGCCCAATTTGACTTGAATCTGAATCTGAGTCTGAATCTGAATCTGAATCTCTCTTCAGAAAATCTGATTTTTTTTGTGACACGCCATCGAGTCACAAAACTTGGGAAATCATCAAATGGCTGATGAAAAATTGAATCACCAAAATCATCATTTTTGCTTTTGGATAGAATTCTATGAAATTTGCAGGCGTCCCCTTCTGAGGGAGTGAATGGTGCAACATTTGGGCAAACAGGTGTGGGTATTTGTATGCAAGTAGCCTTTCTTTAAGAAAGGGAACGGCTGATTACTTTTTTTATTTCAAGCAGAATTGGATGAAATGTGCAGGCATAGTTGACCCTTCTGAGGGGATGAAGCCTGCCAAATTTTAGACAGACAGATGCAGGATTTTTTGTGCAAAAACAGCCTTTACAGTTTGGAGTTTTAGAAAATGGAATTTGCTTACCCTGCTGTTTGGGGGAGGGGGGATTTGTATGAAAATCACATATCATAGAAGTGCCACTATGGATGTAAAAAAAAAAGAAAAGGTAAAGGTGTCCCCAACCAGTCGTGTCCGACTCTAGAGTGTGGTGCTCATCTCCATTTCTAAGCCGAAGAGCCAGCGCTGTCCGAAGACGCTTCCGTGGTCATGTGGCCGGCATGACTGAACACCGAGGTACACGGAACGCCGTTACCTTTCCCGCCAAAGCGGTACCTATTTATCTACTTGCAATTTCTTGCTTTCGAACTGCTAGTTTGGCAGAAGCTGGGACTGAAGACGGGAGCTCACTCAGTCACGCAGCACTCGGGTCTCTAACTGCTGTCTTGCCGACCTTCCGGTCTGCAATTCAGCGTCTTAACCACTAAGCCACTGCGGCAAAATTTCATTAGGACAAGTGCAGCACCTAGGAAGTTACAATGACTGAAAAACAGTTTGGGGCCTTTGTTCTTAGCACTGTGCCAAACGTTTCAATCTATTCATTTTCAGCAATTTGTTGGGGAGAGGGGCAAAAGAAATTGCACCTGAAAATTTTGAGAAGGGGTCAGAATTTTGGAGACTTTTTTCAGGGTGCAGGGCTTCCATGCTTACCTTACTGTAAGGAGGTGGCTGAGGGTTCATGTGTGCTCTTTATTTTACAAATGTTATCCCATTCTGTCCTTGCAGCTTCTCCAGCTGCTTGCGCTTTCTGAAAAGCCCCTTAACGAGAACTGCCTCCCATGGGGCTTTCCAGTGCTGCTGCCTGCTGAGTGCCTGAAAGCTGAGCGAGGCACTTTTGGTTTAGTTTTGTAGTTGTTAAATGTCCTTTAAACAGCAACAATGACTCCTCACCCAAGGCTCCTTCACAGGGAGCTTTTATCCTGCGATGGAGATGGCTCCTACTTGACACCGTGAACCTCCAAGGCGTCTCGTGCACTAAATGCCCTTTGTTCCGTTTTCAAGTAGATCGCAGACAATGAGCTATCAGATTACACCGTTGGTTTCCGCTTGAGTTCCCTCCGCGTAAAGAGGGAAAGCGGCAAGGAGAGGAGCGAGATCAATGCAAGAGAATGGAAGACTCAGATATGGGGAGAAGGAAGGGGAAGAGGAGGGGGGAAAGGAAGCGGGTGAAAAAGGGAGTCGTGATCCTGCATTTAAAATGGACGCAGGAAGCTCCATTGTAAATGCAGGATTTTAGGCTGGTGTAGAGATGCCCTCAGTTTTCAGGCACTCAGCAGACAGCAGCACTGGAAAGGCCCAAGGGAGGAAGTCCTGGGTAAGTCCTCTAGGGGGCTTTACATGAAGCTCAAGCAGCAGGAGAGGCTGTGCAGACTGATCAGGATAAAAATGGTAAAATAAAGAGTGTGCATACCACCCACCTCCTTATAGTAAGGTAAGCAATGGAGAAAATCCTGAGAGGTTTTTCCGAAATTCTCCAACATCTCTGCGAAAGAGGCAAAAAAATGACTGCCTCTTGTGCAGGGAAATAAAAAGGTTGCGAAAGGGCAGGTCGGGTTTTGGCAAAGCACTATCCATTTTGTTTTCTGCTCAGTTGCACCACCAAAGTCACAGAAGCTTTAAATGCTTCATCGTTGGCGGAATAGATGGATGACACCTTACTGAGAAAATATATGGAAGTGTACACTGTAGAGCTTATGCACTCTGTATAGCCTTTAACATAAGAACATAAGAAGAGCCTTGCTGGATCTGACCAAGAGTCCATCTAATCCAGCATTCTGTTCACACAGTGGCCAACCAGCTGTCGACCAGGAACCCACAAGCAGGACATGAGCACAACAGCACCCTCCCACCCATGTTCCTCAGCAACTGGTGTATATAGGCTCACTGCCTCTGGTATTGGAGGTAGCACATAGCCATCAAGACTAGTAGCCACTGATAGCCTTTGCCTCCAGGAATTTGTCTAACCCCCTTTAGACAACCTCCCAGTGATGGCCTCCAAACTGGTGGCCATCACTACTTCCTGTGGTAGCAAATTCCATAGTTTAACTATGCGCTGTGTGAAGAAGTACTTCCTTTTCTCGGTCCTGAATCTCCCACCAATCAGCTCCATGGGATGATCCCGGGTTTCTAGAGAGGGAGAAAAATGTCTCCCTATCCATATTCTCCGCACCATTCATAATTTTGTACACCTCTATCATGTCTCACCTTTTTTTTCCCCAAGCTAAACAATCCCAGCTGTTGTAACCTTTCCTCACAGTGGAGATGCTCCAGCCCCTTGATCATTTTAGTCGCCCTTTTCTGCACTTTTTCCAGCTCTACGATAACTTTTTTAGGTATGGTGACCAGAACTGTACATAGTATTCTAAGTGTGGTCACACCATAGATTTGTATAAAGGCAATATGATATTGGCAGTTTTATTCTCAAATCCCTTCCTAATTATGCCTAACATGGAGCTTGCCTTTTTTACAGTGGCTGCACACTGGGCCGATATTTTTATTGAGCTGTCTGCCACAACCCCAAGATCTCTTTCCTGGTCAGTCACTGCTAGCTCAGATCCCTTCCCTGGTTTTGTGGGCAACTTGTTGTGTAACACACACAGAGTGTTAGAGTAGTGATTACAACCATAAAAGCCTACTTGCTTGTAAAGCCTTCAGACCCCCCCCCCATTCTTTCAGACAGTGAGGGGGTGTCCTTCTTGTTCTTTGTTTCAAAGAGAGAATCTTAGCTCATCACTGGGCTTTACATTAAGCAGTGGGAGAGGAGGTGGCAGAGGTCGCAAGGGCATCTCCTCTCCCATGCTTCTCTGCCCACCCTCTCGCTGGCTGCCTGGAGCTCATGTGTAGCCCCTATAATAAGTTTCAGGCAGGCACCATCTTTAGCAAGAAGTTGGTACCCTGCTTTCTGTTACTGTAACCAGAGGGAAAGTGCTGGAGAAACTTGACTGCGGTTGTGGGGGCTTGACAGGACTCTCCACACCTGGCTGGGAGTTGGTGTCAGCAACAGCTACCACCCACTGAACAAGCAGCAATGGTTATGGCATCTCCCAGTTAGTGCTGGCTCTCAAGACATTCCTGGAAGCCCTGAGTGCTGCTGCCGCCTTTTCTGCCACAGACGCACCATCACAAAATGCAATGAAAACACAGGAGTAGCTTCTACATAGTGCTTCCCAAAAGCACTGTGATTGGAAGTTAAAAGCAAATGGTTGGAAGGCAGAGCCGTTGGTCACAAAATTATACCCCCTTCTCTCCTTTCCTCCCTCTCTCCCCAACCTAAAATTTTCCTTACATGTATAGCTGAGGGGTGGGGGAATGTATCTATGTTTGCAGACACACTGTCTGTGTCTCTGAGTCTCTCCGAATCTCTGAATCGCTCATGAAGTGGGGGGGGGGGGATTCCCTTCAGAGTAAGTCAGACAACCCTTGATTCACTTCACATGAATACTGACTCTGTCAGAATCTGCCCAGTTTGGCTTGCAATTCATCCAATGCACACTGCTATTTATATCCATATGTTGGCCTTAATTAATTTCAAAACATATGTGTTAGATTTACATGTTCAGCCCTCCTGTGCCAACCACTGATGCCTCACAACCCTTACCAGACTTGATTTCCATTTGATCTGCCACTGGCAATTGAAAACAGTGAGTTTACAGATCGTAACAAAGCTGAAGAACACAATAATTATATAGCCTTTTATACCTGTCTTAGAAAATATATTTAACATGTCAAACACAGAGATCTGTCCATTTATTTATGAAATGTATAGCCAGTCCCATCCAGAAAGCTTGGGATAGGTGTTCCAAAACATAAAGACATCTATCTGTTAAAATAAAACAGATAAAATGGTACAGATATTATAAACTCCAGCCCCATACTATCCTATCCATAGCTATTAAAAAACCAGCTAAAAGTTCATACACCACTTCTGGAAGGTGGTCATGCCCAGTTTTTGGTAAACTTCCAGAAAAGGAATGATTCCACAGTTGAAGGGCAGCTACCAAACAATCTCTCTTAAAAGGATTCTGTGGGTCAGCCTTAGAGACTGCGATGGGACATAGGAGTGAAGACTGTTTTTCAGATAGACTGGGCCATTCAGAGTGTTGTAAGTCATAATCAGCATTTTGAATTGATCCCAAAAGGTGATAGATAGGCAGCCACTGCAAGCAATGCGATGCTAGCGGAACAACCTCCCAGCCACCCACTCATTTCCATCAGGAGGTGGAGCGCTTCATACTGCTATACCAGCAGTAGCTTCCAAGCTACCATCCAGTCTTAATATCCAGCTCATCTATCCTTCTAAACATGGCATCCATTTCAGCTGAAAATGTCCATTAATTATTTGCTGCTTTTTCTTGATACACTTCTCTGTGCTGAATGTAAATGCAAGTCCCCAAAGTTTTAATGGTAAACCAGGCCATGAGTTCCACTTACACAGGCTTCCTTGGGGAGGATCTACACTGGAGCCCCTTTCTGTGAAGTAGCACTGTGCTGGTATTTTTTTCCAAATGCCATTACTGCTTGGTGGGCACATTTTAATGAACACAGCTCAGTATCTACTGTTATTAACTTCATCAAGTGCCATACACCACTGCATAATGCTGTAACCGCAGGAGAAGTAGGAGGAGTTTGAAATGTGTCCCTTTGTAATGCAAATTTGCACCACATATTACTCTGTAGTGCCTGTAGTGGAAGGAATGGTTGTAAAATCCACCTTTATGCTCCCCTCTCCCTATCCACCAAAAAACATTCCCCAATCCCGTCTGTAAACCAACACAGAAGCCAATGTGCCCCTCTCCCATGCAACCCCTATTGTTATGGCTCACCTGAGTTTCCTCTTGCCCTGCTTGGAACACTCCTTGCCCAAGAGTAAACCTCAGTCAACTCAATGTAACTTACTTCTGAGTACACAGACATTGTCAGCTAGTACATTTTTTAAGAAAGGCGATGAAAAGAAGAAGAGGGAGAACTAAGAAGTCTTGAAAAGACATTCCAAACTTTTTTTTTCAAATGAGGCAGGGTGGTGGAAGGGAGAATCATTCATTTCACTCTCTGTTTCACTGGGCAAGGCACAAAGAGAGAGAGAAGGTAAGCGGGTGGCAGGAGGGAAGCCCATTAGAGGGAGTGAGGTGAGAAAGCTGTCAAAAACAGGTGATGGCTGCCCTTCTCCTCTGCTGCTTTGCTTGTGGGGCTGCAGAGGCGCATGATCAACCACTGAATTTTTTAAACAATAAGCACTTACGCAGGAACAGTTTAATCAGGAACATGTTTTAGTCACAGATACAGAGCTCTGTAGGTGCAAATTGGCAAATACTGTTTTTAAAACATGGCTGTTGATGATGTTCCCCAGCTATGAGGGTCAGCAAATGGAGTATAAACCCCAACTTCCTCCCCATAGAGCCACTCCCCTCCACTGAAGGTGAAAGGCCAAGTGGGAATAAAAGTTGCTGAATCATTTCTGTAGGCTGAAGCCACTCCCAGCAGGACAGGTTACAGTACCGCAAGGTTAGCATACACCGGAATTTATACCACACAGAAACCACAAGATAGAGGGGAAAAAAAGAACTGTGATAAAAGTAATCTGAAGAAATCTGGGATATACTGCATTGTGTACCGCATCAGTGAGATAGACGTTACAAGGATGGGAATAAACCTTCATGTAGATTGGCCCTTTGTCTATGGGTGGAGATGGAAAACAGTGCACTGAAAGTGGTTTGAAGCAAAAAGCCTGCTTGCCAGAGGTAATGGGGAGGAGTGTACACACCCTTAGAAGCGACCCTTCTTTTAAACCACTTTCGGCTCTCTGAAAAACCTATACTCTGTCTTCAGCCTGTGGACTTCAGGAAGAGAAAACCAAGCTCATTTGTCTATGCCATGCCTTTAAAAACAAAAAAAACACAGACCGGCTTGCCTTGACTAACTCTTTGGAATTTCTTCATCGCCCTGTAGACAAGGCTTCCTGAGGAATGAAAAATAATACTTACATTGTTTGGTATGTTGTCCATTTACAGTTAGGTCTGTTGTTATTTTTTTAGACAGAAGGACATTAAAATTCAGTGCTGCTCCAATTAAACCAATTATAACTGGAAATATTTACTAAGGACACAATCCTAAGCATGTTTAGATAGGAAAAAAGTCCTACAACTCCCAGCATGCCTCAGCCTGGGGCATGCTGGGAGTTATAAGACTTTTTCCTGTCTAAACATGCATAGGATTGTGCACTTAGAAGTGCTTCCCTTCTATACAGGGTAAGTTTTAAAAAATAATTCAATGTCAGTTTCCCTCAGTTTTCTTCTAGTTCTTTGAGGATGGAGAAAGATTAAGTAGGATTACTACAGTCAGAATATTAATCCAATATGGGCATTCATTAAATATGAACCTTTAATACCTTTATGACATTCAGAAATTCAGCAAGTGAACATTTTTCCCATCGCTGTATCTATATGTTACATTTGTTTGGGACAAAGTTAAATCAACTGCTGAATTTCTGGCCATCCTGTGTTTCTAAAAGGCACAGCTACCATGCTAGGAAAAGACCTACATATTGTATAACTCAGTATACTTATAAGCTTACTATTACTCACAAACAGAGCAAAGTTCCAAGAAAGCAAAATGTCTGGGCCATTTCCACATCCAGAGAGAGTGGCATATCAGTCAAGGCACTGACAGAGCTGCCATGCATAGCAACAGGGAACTCTCCAGAGACTTTAGGAAACCATGAAACCGCCTCTGAAGGTGGACCATTTTAATTGGTCACCCACCCTTGCAGAGGCTAAGGGTCATGGAAAATCTAAATCCTACTAAGCAGTGATCTCTCCGGGACAAAATTCACCCCACCCCATAGCATCTTTCGTGGCATAAAATGCATACAGTATAACTTTGCCATATGAGTGGGACAAGATATTGAGACAGACTCGTGTCTCATAGCTGTCATGGAGGCCATGAAACCCAGATCTGCAGCTGACAGACATGCCTTAGCATGAATATTGAAATCCCTCAGAACAACCAGCCTGGGGGACACCAACACCACACCTGAGTCCTTTCTGACCAGCTTGGGTGAGATGACTGTTCAGGAAGGCAGAAGGTACCCCAACAGAATCCCATTCTGTATCAAACTCTCACCTTAAACTGAAGGACTGCTAAATAGGGCCCCTGTATAGGGAGACAGCATCATGATAGATCCATGACCCCGCTTCCCCAACCATCAAACCTTATCTTTTGCTTAACAGAGAAACCTAGTGGAGAAAACTGGGAAAGGTTAACTCCTGCTTTCTCCAATCAGGACTGGAACCACTACTTGGTCAATTAGACTAAATAGCAATTTAATGAAGTAGTTGGAAAATGACTTGTATTAATATGTTCTTTTGAGATGTTGGATTTTAGATATTAAATTATTAGTGTTTTAGGCAGCTGTTTTACCCATTTACATGGATTATGATGCAGAATGGCTTGTTTTTATTGGATGTAAACTGCCTTGAGCTCTTGAAAAATATGGAATAAAAGGGGTATTTATGAACAATTTAAAAAAGGTCTCCATAAATAGTCCTTTGGAACGCTCATCTCCCTGTCCATGACATAAAGCTTTCTCAGGTTGTATAGACACAGGGCTTTCCCTTGCAAAGGATCTAGTACACATCTTTCCCCCAGTGATCTCAATTCTTGCAGGCAAATTGATTTTTTCTAGCCATTTACACAACATGGACACCCCAAGACTGCGTGAAGCAGCCAGGTATGCTTAGGGACGGCACTCAATCAGCTTGCTGACACGTACTGTACATCCAGACACTATAGGACCTTTCAGCCAGCATGCATGCCTGCATACATGAAGCCAGCATGCATAAAGGCAGATGGCCAGCATAGACCCAGACAGAGCGCATGCATAGATAAACTACCTTGCATGCAGGAAGACCACTGGCATGCAGCCACAAAGGCCTACATTATGTCATCTATTTACTTCGTGTGTGTTCAGGTGCTGGGTCAATAGTTCACTATGGTTCCTAATAAATGTAGATGCCGCTTCAGACATAGCTGTCACTTTGGTGTAGGAACACTCTTGCATACCACATATGCGTATTGTCATCTGTGATGGGCACACTCATCCATTTCACATGGGCATATTGTGGGAATGGACTACAGCTTTCCACTGTATGAACAGGCAGAACAGGCATGTATGTGCCCATCATATGTGACAGCGTTCATGTAGTGTACATGTAGTTTTCTTACCAAAAAAGGGATATTTTATAGAAATTTGTTATGTCAATTCAGGAGGGAGAGGATGGCCTGTCAGATCACTGGTGGCCATTCCTACCATATGATAGAGTTTTCCCCTCTGTAATTCTAACATGGCCCAACTATTCAGTGAAACCTATGAATTGAGCCTGTGATCACAGAGCTGAAGAGCATTCATGCAGTGCCAATAACACCATCACATAAACTTTGCATCCAAAATAAAATACTGATAAATGTCCTGTTACCTCGTTTCTTTTTGCTAGCCTAGATGACATCTCTCTCTTTCTCTTTAGGAGTTTGCCAGTTTAAATCCCATGGCAACTGTTTAGGGGGAAATAAGCCTCATTCACTCATCCATCATTTGAAGAAGTCAGATCATCCTTGAGACTTTGCAACTAAAGCCCTTTGGGTTTTGCAGGCAGGTTTAGCAAATACGTAACTCTGTTTAAAATAATGACATCATAATTTTGGACTCCTCAAATATGTATTTTATGTAAGCTTCCATGTTTCCCCCTGCAATTTGCTCAAAACAGGTTATGCCTTACTAAAATTAATTAACAGCAAATAAAGATTTGTACAAGTGGTCAGTGGACAAAGGTCCCCACAGCTCCATGCCAGCTGGGAAAGGCAAGTATTGTACTCATGTACTCCATCGTAGAAAATAAAGCTTGTTTCTTCTTGATATGGGATTAATGTTCCTCTTCCCAATTGCTTTGAAATATGGGGTTTATAGCATTTCTGACAAAAGGAGCCTGAGTGCATCCATGATCCAGAAATCCTGTGCAATCCCATCATCCTTCAGACATTTGCATACCACAGTACGGCCTTCTCCAATCTGGTGCCCTCCAGATGCTTTGGACTGTAGCTTCCAGAATTTCTGACCATTGGCCCTGCTGGCTGAGGCTACTGGGAGTTGAAGTCCAAAGCACCAGGTTGAGGAAGACTGCCATGGTTGATGGCGACAGTTTTTTCTGTGTGATGACACCTGCCATCTCTCAAATTCCTAATCTGTTTGGATGAATAGCATGAGGAAATCCACAAGGACACCCCATCTGATTGCTTGGTTAATCTTTTCAACCATTGGCAGTAGATTCATAGCTTGACAACAGCTGGAACCGATCATCCAAACTGCAATTCAAAATTTCAGCTGATTTCATGCATCACAAACTTTAAAAATAAACCATGAAATACATTTCTGCACCATATAATTCACCCAGATGTACAGGTATTTTGTAGTAAAATTAATATAAAATCTTATATTAACAGCCAGAGCCAAAGTCTAAGAGTTTGGAAGTGAATCTAAAAGGCCAAGCTCAAGTCCTAGCTGAACCTGTACCAACAACTTCCTGTGTCCAGGATGTACCCTAGACACAGGAAGTCTGTGGCACAGGTTCAGCTAGGACTTGAGCTGATGGCACCATTGATAGCACCATATCAACAATAAGAATAATAAAGGTGGCATGGTGGGAGCGAGACTGATTCCACCCTCCGTCCAGTATGTGATCAATATATGTCAACATTGACAGCACTACCCTGTGTAAGGATTAACAGCAGTCTAAGATTTTCAATCTTTGTTTTTATTTTAAATATATCAACAGCACAGGATATACACTGTATTTTTAAATGTTCACACACAAGTCATCCCAAATGCTATCCTTTGCCAACTCGAATATATGTTATGCTTGACATAGTATTTATTTATTTAAAACTAGTGAACCCTGGTTTCACATGGGTTGGAATATATGTCCCATCTGAGCAAAGCCATGGCTACTTGCAATCCTAAACACAGCCCCTGCATGGTACACACCTGTTGCCCCCTGACGAAGGGGTCTGTCCACTCCATTCCCCTCTGGTGGAGGGGGCAGCTGTATAACTCTGTCCCTGGGACTACTTCCTCCTGGCTTCAAACTGTACTGACTACAAAGCTATGCACTGGTTAGGGAAATCTGCCATCTAGAGAATGAAGATGGTACTACATGCTTCAAACAGAGCCACATTTCAATTAATTTAAATTAATTCATGCCTTTCAAAACAAAATAAGCCTGAAGTTGGCGTCCCTATGATATTCTTAGTTTGCATGCCAAGTTTCAGGTGTCTAGGTTTCAAGGTCTTGGAGCTACGGCACTGAAGGATAGATGGACAGACACACATCCTTTATTATTAGAGATATGTATATAATGCCCTTCAGCAGAGTTTCCTGGGCAATTTACCAAAAAAGTAGTGATATCCTATATTTATGAGAGGGCTGAGGCAGGGAAAAGAGGGTAGACTTTTTCCTGTTCCACAGCCCTCTTTTTGGCAGCAAAAAGGGTTATAACCATTTCCATACCAGTACCTTCAGCTAATCGATGCAAGTAGTTCAGCAATGCACAACAGCCATATTCACACATTAGTCATGTGTGGGGCAATCATGCCTAGGAGAGGGCACAGGCAGCATAGCTTTTCCTCTTCAGGCATCCACACTCAACGCATGGATGTTGCCGGTGCGGGGCTAGACTAGCTAATATGTGTGATGTCAGGGTAAGACAGGCAGCACAGCCCCACTCCCTCTTCTACTTATGATTGTGCTACACACGTAACATGTGAATAGGGCTAATGGGGATCGACAGAAATATTGTATTTTTTAATTTGCTCCATGTAGAATGGTATATCCCAAATCTTTTAACATTTGCACAGTTCCCAAAAATTGTCAGATATTTGCATGGGTTCCCTTCAGCACCAATAGTTATTGAGGATTGGATTAAAGATTTGTTTGTGCCAAATGGTGTACTTCTAACCCCCCCCCCACCAAAATTCATTTCTCCATATCCATTACCATAATCTGATAGCATCATGAGCCCCTCAGATCTTTCCCCCAACTTCTTCTGGAAGGGAATAGACATTCTGAGAGATTAGCATTTGATATATCTGACCTATGAGTTCCCTGCTATACCATTGGTAGGACATGTCATTTGTTCTTGTACACTTCTGCATCTCAGAGGAGCATAGCCAGTAAAGAAAAAAGTGGCAACTCTAAGTGGCAGTCTGGTTCTCTGTATAAGACTCTTTGGACTGGAGCCAATAATTTTATATATGTGTATGTCCATCTATAGTATAGTATATAGTATAGTATAGTATAGTATAGTATAGTATAGTATAGTACTATAACTACACATTACTAACAGTATATGGATTTAAAAAAAAAAAACATTCAGTTTAAGAGAACCTTTAATGGGCTTACAAATTCACTCATCCCAGAAGCATGGGAATTATATTAAGATGCCAGCTATAGTTGCTGTGACATGTATGCAGTAAGCATGTTTTGCAGTCTTCCATAGTGTGCTCACTTACAGTTTAGTGCCATGCACCCACACCTTCCCTTGGTCATTCAGCCAGCAGCCCCCGTCCCCATGTTTGTCATCAGGTTTCTCTGAAAACTGGAAGTATCGCACCCCCTCACCAAGTTGATTTTCTATGCCAAATTGCATTCTGATAGGACAAATCACCCTGGTTTTATGATGAGTAGAATCATTAGGCTGCAGAATGCTGAAAAACCAGGGCTCCTTAACTATGAAGATATTTCTGCAGCTCCATAATTGGGGAATGATACTATAAAATATTAATAACTATGTCCATCACTGCTTCTGCTATAGAAAACCATCAACTTTTGGTGGCAGGGGTAGGGCAAAGCCCAGCTCTCCATTTTTCATCACTGCTGCTGTCATTAAAAAGCTTTTAACTCACTGTAGCCAAGGGAGGGGCCAAATTCAGCTCTCCAAGCTTCCACCAAGAATAATTTTCCATCGAATTAATCTTATTTTTTTTGTACTGATGATTTTGTACTGAAGTACAGCAACTGTTTTGTACAATGGTCACTTTCTCACCTGCCTTGAGCATGCCAACGGAAAAGTGGAATATAAATCGAATAAATGAATATATAAGCAAACAAGATATAAAGGAATTGTTGCACCTTCATTATATTTAGTATAACTGTAATTATTAAAGATATTCTATTGTTATATTGTGCTTCATGATTCTTTTTAAAAGATGCATAATTAAAGGAACATAAATTCCTTGCATGTCTTTGATGCCAACTCTACAAAGGTCTGTAATTTTGCCATTAATGTGAGCCTCTTTTGCCTTAATATCACGCAACCAGTACTCGAAATAGAAGAAAAAATGAAGTGGGATGGTTTAGGACAAGTGGCACACACATACAAACAAACCATGGACATGTGCACCCAATCCGGGCACTCCAAACTCTCTGTCACAAGGGAAGTGTGTGTGTTTGGGCAGGTGAGGGGGTGTATGTGTGGAGTGGAGGGTTGAGGAATAGCCAAGGATGTTCTGCACAAGTGTTGTGGGCAAGATCTCACACTAATGTGCAATGAGGACATGTTCACTGCCACTCTCACCACCACCTCCTCCTCATTCCATTAAATGAAGAAGTGTCCACCAATCTGAGGTATGAGAGGAGGGGCAGGAACCCAGTTGTTGGAAGGGGGTTACAGTGTTCACACTCAAACAAATGTGGCCACAGGCCAGATGAATCAAGCAGTGGAGTAGCTCTGGGCCGTGGGCTGATACGAAGTGGGATAGCCTCCCCCCCAACTCCCGCCACCCTCCAGCCCTCTTCAAGCACTGCTTGGAACTAACCCTTTAAATAAGAGTTGGCTGTAGCTACACTTGCCACTTCTTTACCGGCTCACCCCTGCGCTGGTGCCTTCAGCAGCCCCTGAGTACATGGGCATTTAGCTGGTTTTCTGAGCATGGCGATGAAGCAATGAGGAAAGCTGCTTTGTGCCCAGCTCCAGCAAAGAGCAATCATGAAGGGAAAGCTTTAAAAAGATAGAAGCTCCACTGTAGCTGTTTATCCTCTACTTCTTTTTGTCTCAGTTAAACAAAATAAGTGGGAAACTTCTGGATTTTTCATCTAACTGTGCTTCAACAGCTCCGGTATCTAGCTGGACAGCTGTTTCTATTTAAGAAAATGGAAAAGCAGCAGCAAGGCTGGACAACATATATTCAAGGAAATTACGGAATTGGCTTCTGGCTGCAATGCAACAGCCAGCAGAGGCAGGCGGCAGCAGACACCATATCTAGCTAAATATCTCCACCTGGTGGAGGAGTAGAGGTTCAAGCTATATGCAATGTGTCTGTAGGGTGGGGGAAGACATTTTCACATCTGTGGCTTATATTGAAAGGGCTTGAATTAAGTAGTGTTTGAATACCAGTCACTTGTTAAATGTACAAAATGTGCCTTCCGGGGGCAGGGAGGCTAGCAATCTTATCTATAACATAAAATGTAAAACCTTTATGGCCAAAGGAATTCAGCTATATTTAAGCACTTATGTAAAAGTGAGAATTCATATTCTATCCCACATAGACAAAGTCCACGTGTGGCACAACTAGAAAGGCAGTTAGAACGACCATATATTCCAATCACACTGGGGAAAGAGAGATGCTGCCGCAACATTGGCACAAACTTCACCGTATCCTATATTCACCCAGCCCCAAACAGGAGGGTGGAAACACACTCTAGAGAAAAGGAAGGGGGGCAAACTGAAAAAGTGAAAATAGGAAGGAGATGCTTAGAAGATGAGGAATAGTTATGAATAAGAGAAGAAAAATAGCACTGCTTAGCTTGGAACAGCGTGAATAAGAGAAAAGAAAGCAAAAGTGTCCTAGCACTAACAAGCAGAAGACATTGTGAAGCAATTCGATCTTATCTTCCTTGACAGATTTTCTGCAGTCAGAAAAAACATGTAAGAAGTGGTGGGAAAACACAGGAGGGTAACAAGTGGAAGACAACTCCATCTGCCTCTCCACCCACCCCATAAAATTCCCCACCCCTGAATGAGGCAGGGAGATGGCACAATAAAAGCCTCGCCTGGAAGCACCTCGTGAACTTGTAATGGAGAAGGAGTCTTCTGCCAGAGACGTTCTGCAGAATGAGTACAGGGCAGGCACAGTGATAATGAACACAGGAGGAGAGAGGATAGTAAGAGATGAAGTTGCAGCATCTGCAGAGAAAGCAGGAGAAAAGAGAGGGCAGTATCCAATGCTGCCATAGTGCTAATGTAAAGCAGCGCTAGAGCAAGGACTCGAGTGCTTGCGAGGCAGAAGGAAAAGGTACTGATTTGCCACTGCATTTTGGCAGGGAGGTACGCCACCACATTTTGGTGGCAAACTGCACCACTGAAATTTGGCAGCAAATGGCCACTTTTTCCCTTTGCCTAGCAAGCACCAATGACATTGCACTAGCGTTCCTTTATACTAGCACAACATCATTAGCGCTAGCACTGCGACAGCACTGGATACTGCCCAGTATATAGAAGAAGATAAAAGAATTAAGGAGAGGCTCTCAGAATGATGTAACTGAAGACTATGAAAAGGATGGTGGCCAGAGGAAGAATAGAAGGAGAACAGAGGGGAAAAAATGTAATTAAGTGGTGATCTGAGACTGGACAAAGAGACTAGAAAAGAAGAAGGCAAAAGGACAAGATGAAGAAATTAAAAGATCCAAGGTATTACCAGCTGTTGGGGGTGGGGGTGGTATATCAATTCATTAAGAGAGGTTATTTTATTTTTATTATTTATTTCATATAGGAACTCAGGAGAGCCAAAAATCGTTGTGCAGAAATGTCAGAAGAAGGAACAAGATGAAAATTAAAGTCACTCAAAACAACAGTAAGTAAAGAACAAAATAGCAAGAAAGAAAGGCAGGAATCAAAAGCTGAAAGGAAAATACTGCAAGAACCAGGAGATCCATAAACAACAGCAAGATGAATATTATAGGGAGTAAACCTTTGTACAGTGTGAGAGTCAAAACAGGTTTAATACCCAGGTAACAAGAAGCAGAGGAAAAAAGAAAGCCAACCGCAGCACCTTGACTAGAACAGAGAGGAGAATGAGGAAGAAGAACCAGCAAAGGAGAGTGCCTCAGAAGTAACAAAATCAGAAGGGGAAATCCAAGTTCCAGTGATAGGAAGAAGAGTAAATCTATGAGAAAGAGACTGTGAAGTCCAGAATATTAGTTGATTGCAGAGAAGCAATTTAAAAGACCACATGAGAAGAAAGAAGTTGTACAAAGAACAGGAATACAGTTTGGATGGTATGAACAAGAAGATAGTTAATAAAATAAAGTGTGTAGAAAATATAGTAGTAATGATATTCTGTGGACCTGTGGATCTTAAATGATCTAGGCACTTCAATATGTACAGGCAGAGCACCAGGTAAATGATGGGTGCGGAGCAGAAATAGGAAGGCTGTGTGTCCCACTTTACAGAGGACATTCCTCTGTTTGAAGGGCTATCAGAGGGCAACCCTCTGTTTGAATGCATCTTGCATATCCCATGGGTACAGAATCTCTTTAAGTCCAAGGGCCAAATGTCATTTTGGAGAAGTTCTTAGGGGCTGCAGTCCAATGGGGGGGCAGGAGAGGGCGCCATTTGGAGAACCCCAGAGGGCTGGACCTGGACCCCAGGCCTGAGGTGATGCACCCCTGCTCTGTTTGAAAGGTTGTCCAGTCCACATCTGGATTGAACGTAAATAACATAAAGAGCAGCAGGAGCCTCGAAGTTGCCCATTGACAGTTAACACTTGGCCACGGTCTTCCCACAATGGTGAGATGCACTGTATTCCTATTTAAACTATTGCAATTACTTCTCAATTTGCTTCTATATATTCACATATGCACATCATATGCAAATCGGTGTCCTCTCTTGTCTTCTTTTTTGGCAATGTACAAGTGGCCACCCTATGCAGAAACTACCAGCTGAAGTCCACTGAGGTCAGCGGGACAGGCCCTTCTGCATGTCTGAGGTTTGGTTGGTGGAAATGCAGGAAACAGACTTTCTCTTTTGAGACACCCAGAGTGTGGAATGCCCTGCCCTGGAAAATCTATCCAGCCCCTCTTCATTGGTTTTCCACTGGCTGTTGAAAACATTTTTGTTCTGGCAGACCTTGGGCCTGTCTTCTGTTGAAACATTTTTTGCTCATTCCAGAATGTGGTTGCTTTTATTTGGTGCTGTCTTTTATTTTTTCTTGTTTTACATTGATTGTATTGATTTGTTTTAAATTTACTATTTTATCTGCCTTGAGTACTGTGCTTTTGACGTAGGAAAGGGCCATAGCTCAGTGGTAGAGCACATGCTTTGCATAGAGAAGGTCACAGGTGCAATCCCCCACATTTCCAGGTAGGGCTGGTAAAGATTCCTCTCTAAAATTCTGCAGAGCCACTTCTGGTCAGTGTAGATGATATGAGCTAGATAGACGAATAGTCTGACTCAGTATAAGACACCTTCATGTGTTCTTAAGTCGAAAAGTGGGATAGAGACCTTGTAATAAATAGAGTCTTTGCAAAGATAAGTTCAATAGCAAGAGGCAAAGGAGATGACATTTGACGATGCATGAGAGACATGACTAGAAATATTCAGCATGGCATCCACAGACTCTTTAGCTATATACATTTCTTGCAGTACCACGTCTAGCTCACTTGCAGTGCTTAATTAAAGGTCTTCCTCAAATCAACAGTCAAAACAGAGGCTTGCGTAGAGTTCATTACATTTAATTTAACCAAATTATACAGCTCCATCCTGCTGTTTAATCAACTAACTACGCAAATCAAAGTAGAACTCAAGCTAACGTTCTACTGGAAACAAAAATGCAGGAGTTATTCATACTGAAAGTCTGTTTAAAATGATCAAGACTGTATTTATTTATGCTCATGAATTTTCCTACTGGGGCACAGCATGTAATGTCTTCAGAAAGTCTGTCTCCATACCTCTCAGAAGAAAGAAAACTAAAGCTCTCACTCAGAAGATGTGGTGCTAGATATAAAGGACTTAAAATGAAAACACACCGCAAACTTTGTGGAAACTTATTAAACATAAAGTTCAAATTTAAATGGACACAAAGTCATTACTGCTTGTGATTTTAACCCTCAGTCGATAGAAAAATTAACAGTACCACCCCAATATCAGGATCAAATGTACCCTAAGCAAGTAGGGGTGTGCAATAACCACTACATTCAGTTTGGACCCTGATTTAGCAATTCTGAGAACAGCCCAATTCAGCTCAGACATATTTGGAGGCTGCCCTCTTCAACTCAGGATCCAAATTTTGAATCGGAAATCCAAATTTTCATGCCCCCAGTTAACTATAACTGGAAATCTACAAATGGCTATAGCTTTTTTCAGTTCGTTAGACTTAGATGACATTTGCAGGCATAGTAATCCCTTATGAGGGGACTAAGCCTGCCAAATTTCAGATAAATAAGTTTAAGGTTTGTTTGCTACATGCCTTTAAATTTTGATTTTCTTTAAAAATGGAAATTGCTGTTTTGTAGTAGAACTAAATGAACTTTGCAGTGATAGTTGCTCCTTCTGAGAGGAGCTAGCCTGCCAGGTTTCAGATAAATATATGCAGAGAGCTCTGTGCAAGAGCAGCATTTGCAGCATATACAAAGGATACACTCATCCCCACCCCTCCGCCACACACACACACACACACACACACACATACACTTTAGTCAGTTGCTATGAAAATGAAATACATCATAGAGGCGGACCTAGTTAAGAAACCTGCAACATTTCAGAAGGAAGGTGCAGCGTTTCTTGTGGAAGGGGAATGTTCACATTTGGGGTGGGGTGTAAGTCATTCCCTTCCCTTCCCCTCTCCCCACCCCCCTCCTTGGATGTTTTGGCAATTTGTATGAAAATGGTATGTGCCATAGATGTGTCCCTAGGAAAGAAACCTGCAAAATTTCAGAAGGAAGGTTCAGGGGCTAGGGAGTTACGATAAATGAAAAACAGTTTAAGGCTTTTGTTGGCTTTCTGCTCAGTTGGCATCAGTGTCACAGAAAGTGCAATAGGACAAGAATGTATTTTCCAAGCCAGCACCCAATGCTACACCCACCCAGCTCTTACAGACTCCACCAAACCTCTTCTAATGGTCTTGCACCTGGGAGAGAGAACTAACTAAGCATACTGAACACTGGATCAGTCCTGCAAAATATATAACTTCAACACAGGGCTGGTGTAACACAGGGCCTCTGCCACATCTCCCTGCCCACCGCCCTGCCACATGCTGCATCTCACTCCCCTTCCCATGAACCACTTCTCCCATCTCTCCACATCCCCACTGACCCGCCACATCTCCCCCACTCCCACACCGCATGCCGCATCTTCCCTGTCACATCTTCTGTCTTCCTCCACTCCCCACTAGGTCAGGGGGCAGCTCTGGAGAGGCCCATCAGCTCCACTCTCCCACGGTGCCAAATGCCGCAGTAGGAGAGTGGCTGGCTGGGCTCCACTCCTCCCACTCCAACACCTGAGGTGGGGATTCACCCTGCCTCATGGGAGGGCTCGCTGTGCTTCAGTATGCCTACCCCAAAGCACTGGGATTGGGGTGCACTGGGAAAACCATTCACTGTGATTAGAAACTAGAGCTGCCATTCACAAAACTATACATCTCCTGTCCCTCCCCTCCTATCCCCACCCTGGACACTTTTTGGAGACACACTGTCTGTGTCTCTGTGTTCCTCCAAACCCAAATCTTCAGGAAAGTTCAGTTTTGGATTCTGTCCACTTTGGAGGAGCTCTGCTTTGATTCAGACATCTCCCAAATCTGTCCATATCAGCCTGATTCGGTTTGGGATTCAGTGGAATCTGAAGCACACCCCTACAAGACAGCCATGCAAATAAATAAGTTATTAAGCATGGCACCATTTGCAATTTTAAAAACGACGACTTTATTGAGATCTTCCCCTTCCCAGTAAAACAATAGAGTTGTCATCAGGGTCAATAACACCACACAAAGTAAAGTATAAAACATACACAAAGGGTATGTGGGGTCTAAATGACACCATTGTTTTTTAAACATAAGAAACATTGTACTATTAGCATACATATAATTATAATGGTTGCACAAGTGCAATAATCATGCATCATGAATGACTGGCAACAACTACAACAAATTTCATAGACCTTGCAAACAGAGGACATGCTACCAAAGCAGCCTATGTTCAATCACATTTCAAAACTGCACGAGTTAAGAAAGACCGGGAGTCTCAAATGTCCACCTTTATTCAAGAAATCTCAACTTTAGAACAAACTTACAAACAAGTAAGTGCCCCCACAAGCTACCAGAAACTGCAAGCTGTGTGGAAACAATTAGAGGCTTCAAAACTAATAAAATAGAGGTATCTGTGCTTTTTACATAAAAAATGTTTTTTGAAATATCGCAACCAAGTATCTAAGAAACTGGGTTGGTACCTTACAATCAGAAAACAATACCATCATGTGTACACATCCAGAAACATGCATATAACCCCAGTGTCACATTTCAAATAAATAACCACAACATTTTCAATATTCTGAGATGTTATACCTCACAGACTGTCCAAAAGAAGTTTTATAATACGCTTATTATAAAAATATTGAATACACAAATTAGCAACAGCACATAAGCAAGTCCTCTGAACTGTGGAAGAAGTTCAAACTGTGATCAAACAGCTTAAAAATTGGAACTGATGGGTTTCCCACAGAGTTTTATATGTATTTCAGTGTTCTTAGTACCTACACTGCATATCTTTAATGATGCCAGATTTCTGGAAAACTACATAAATTGTTACCATCCCAAAGCCAGAAAAATACCTGAGCTTACCACAGTCTAATATCCACAGTCAAGATGCACACCCACCCGTCCACCCATCCCAACAAATGGACTCAACTTCTTCATAGGTGATTACACCAAAACTGAACAGACTAAGTTTAATTGTTGGATGCCACATTTCAGATAATCTAAGATGATTACTGGATGTGGTGAATTATGTCCAAGATATACAAATTCTGTCACAATTCTTGTCTATTGATGCAGACAAGGCCTTTGACAGGATGGAATGGCCTTTTCTTAATGTATTGAAATGTCCAAACTTGGGTCCCAATTTTCGTAAAGGCATAAATGCCTTGTATTCTACAACACAAGCATTGGCAATACATCAGCCCTTTCCCCACCAGTCTAGGGTACCAGGCAGGGCTGGCTCCTTGCCTTTGTACATTTTTCCTGTTTGTGGAACCCATGACAAATATGATCAGAAATAATTATACTATTAATTACCAACATATTATTTGGATGATATCTTCCCCTTGGCAGTGGATCCACTAAACATACTTCCAGTTATCTTATAAAATGTTCAGTCCTTTGGTGCCACTTTAGGATTTACAATAAACTTTTGACAAAAATTTTGTCCAAAACATTTGTCAAAATAAATTTGACAAAAATGGGAAGTTCTTAAAATGCATCTGTCTCAAAAAATCAACTTCTACAATTTTCCTTTAAATCTTTATACATCACCCACAGAGCTTTGGCTACTGGGCAGCACAGAAATTTAAAAAATGAACAAAAATGGATCAGTGACTCATTAAGATAACTGGGCATGCATTTATCTACCTGGCTATCACAGCTGCTTCAAGCTAAATTTACACCACTAATTAACAGCATATTGAGAGACCTGGAGCAATAGCCACAATGGAATATTTCTTGATTTGGAAGAATGGCTATCTATAAAATGATGATTGTACAATATTTCCTTTACCTATGCCAAATATTTCCAATATATACCTCTGAAAGACAGTTCAGCCTGTTGCAGAAATATCTCCTGTAACTTGTCTGGATGAAAAATGAAAAGATATCAGATCCAAGCACAAATTATATAGATATATGACCACAAAATGGAAGTGATAATGTCAGGTCTTATATATTACTATGCAAATTCTCCACTAGTGCAAATGACAGCATGGGTAAAGATTTCCTCTATCTCAAGATGGGCTCAAACTGAACAACACCATGTATCTCTTCAGCCATTGGAGCTGCCATGTGGTCAAGAAAACAGGGCAGATCTCTGAATCTCCAAATCATGTGTTTACTGGCAAGGTAGGGGATGCATGACATAAGCATCTTTCTCCTGGCATTTCACCACTGGCATGGCTCCACAGTGCGTCCAATTTTCCAACATAAGCTTTTCTGCAGTCAGTCTTCACCCTGGATTAAGGCAGAGCTGGTGGGCCTCTTAAGTGCTTTGTGAACTCACCTCATAATTACAACCTGCTATCCCTGGATGAATTACAAGAAACGGAAATATATTATTTACAGACACAAGGTCTCATGTCTTGCTATGTTTACAAGTGATTAAATCTTTAACGCCCTTCAGATATTTACTGGCAGGGGTCTGACCAAAGAACTGGTGTCACAGATTCTTTATTGCGTAAAGAAAAGTGCAATACTAAAACAAGCTTTATGAATAATGAGGGAAAGTATTAGCCTTGGAAGTTGTGGAAGAAGATTGGAGGGCAATATGGTCAGGCACTCCAACCAGGTGACTGGTTGATATCAAAGAAATTCTTAGAAACAAAGGTGCTGAATTGAAAAAAGCCCAATATGTACAATAAGTACAAAACTGTCTGTTTATACTAACCATTTTGAGAAAAGCTGTTTTTCACATGAGTTTTTTATGAGTTAGCACCTGGATGGGGATGGGGGGGAATACATTGATACATGTTCTCTGTTATGTGAAATGATTCTTTGTTTGTTTTGTATTAGAAAAAACTTTATAGACTCTACAGATGTTCTATCAAATGCACAAAAGTTGTAGGTAGATCCTGCCAGCCTGGTTCCACTCTTCTCCCCACCCTGACACCCATTCATGGGAATGTTGAAAAGGGTTACTGAGTAAAAAGAAAAGCAACACACCTTTTAAAGAAAGTAATACGCGGAACTTCCTGTGTCAGTGCAAATCTTGTGTACAGATACTTGTTTTTGTAAATTGCTTGAAGAATGGAACTTGTTGAAATGAGCCATAGCCTGAGAAACTGAAGTCCCAATTTGGATCTGAACTGGATTTGGAAGTAATACCGCAATCCCGCCACTGCATTTTGGTGCTGTGACTTACCCTTTCTTTAGGAATTAATTAAGTGGAGGCTGGTGGCTCCAGTTTCGGAGGGGTGGCGAATGCATTCTGGGTTTTAGTTAGCACCAGCCAGAATGCTAAAGGTGCTATCCAAGGTGCTGCACCGTATACCCAAAATGGGTTCAGCATCTTGGTTAGCACCTTTAAAGCTCTCGCTGGTTCTAACTAAAACCCAGAATGGAATCACCACCCTTCTGAAACCGGAGCCACCAGCCTCCAGTGAGTTCAACTTGGATCAGAACTTATCCATCAAGGCCCAGTTCTGGAAATCCACTACAGTTCATAAACCTAAAAGTGTTTTCAGATGCTACACACATTCACACCCACACATTTATTTACTTTAAAGTTTAAAGGCACACACCATCACTAGACACATAGGAAATGAAGACAAACACACCCTTGACTATGGCGGCCTCTTGGGTATGCTAATCTCATTTTCCAAAGCTCATTGGCATAAAAGCATTGGTTTGCCAAATGTTTTGAGCTGTGGGGAATTTTTACAAGGAAAAGGCTATTCCTGATCATTGCACAATTCTAGCATGATTACACCAGTGGGACAAAGTGACTTGGGGAGTCAGAGGTTGTTTGTTTTGCCTCCTGCTGTCACATTTTACAAATAAATCAGTAGGAATTACTAGTGGAAATATCTTTCCAGCCAACACCTCCTCACACTTATGAATGGGACTTTGTCGTTCGTCCTGATTCTCTGGGATACAGGCAAAGGAGAGAGAATATGACTCTTATTCAAAGTGTCACTTCAGAATAAGACAATTCTGTTCACAAATTAAATGCTATTACTTTATAAGCCAAGCCCATGACTTACTTGTGTCTAACCTTGCTTATAAATTTTTGACATTTTTGGACCAATGACATAGCTCAATATCCACTTATGGAGTATTGGCAGCTAATGGTGAGCTGCCAGCAATCTTGGAGATTTATTGCCTGTTCCACTAACCTAACTACCCAACATAAAATGTTGTAAACAATTGGCTACATATTTCATTTTGATTTTATATGCACCATTTAAACGAAGACATTTTTCCTTGTCTTTACAAAAAAGAAAGTATTTCACAAATAGAGGGAGCTAACTGAGGCAAGGATAAAATATAGATGATGAGAAATAGTATGTGATGGGGTTTTATTTTTATTATTTCGGCAATAAATGGCTGAGGTTGTCTAACATGAAACTCTATGAGGAGGTCGGAAAACACTGCATAGAAGATGCCACTCGTGGTTCTGTGTTCTCTTTAGGAAAGGGCTAGAGAGAGGAATCCGATCTGTCCCAAGAGAAGGTGTAGGAAACTGAGGGCTGATTTGCATTTGACATACCTCCTTGGTTGCTGCCCAAGAGCCTTTCTTTATGCTGATGAAGCACATGACAGGTTGTAAAATTTAATTGCATCTATCGCATGCATTGATCCAAACACATGCAACTTTTCCAGACTGAAGAATGCATTGCCCCCCAGGACTACTTGGTGGATCCATTTCTCCACTTGTACAGAACACTGTTTTGTCGCACATTAAGTATACATAGGGAAGAAGCAGCTATTATTATATGAACATTTTCCTTTGCTTATTTTTTATGGGTTTTGACTTCAGAAGTGACCGGAATTGTAGAAAACTAGATATTCCCCTTGTTTTCAAAGAAATGAATAAAACAATCTAGTAAATAAAGGGGGGAAATAATTCACTTTTTATTCATGTTTTGCTGACTGCTTCAAATGACTTTTATCTGTTTATTCTTATCAACTGATAGAAAGTAACGATGCGAGATGAATTTGTTATCTCAATGCAACAAACTTCAGGAATCATTTATATAATTAGGAATTCTGAGATATGAGAACATAACATACGATCATTTAAAAAAAAAAAAAACAACACTTCAGGTTTAAGACCAGAATTAAGGCTAGCTAGCTCATACTGGCTCAAACTCCACAAAGCCAGGAAACTGGAGATTGAAAGCTGATGCCTTAACTGACTTGCTCTGTGGTCAGTGTTGATACTGTGCTATGTCCGAAACTGTGCTTGCTTTCAGCTTGCCCTCCATGCACCCACACTTTTCTTTGGTCCTTCAGGCAAAGATGGGGAGGATGGAGTGCCTGGACCAGCAAAAATGCCCCCACGTCGTCCTGGTCCTGCATTGGCTTGTGAAGCATCTGAGCCTTACTGTCTTGCTAGAGGAATCCTCCTGTGAGTTGATCCGTGCCAGTCTGTTGCTTACATCAGTAGCTGGCAGGATGGCAACAGTGAGAGGGAGCCCCCTTCCAGCAGTAAGGCTGGATGCCTCATCAGGAGATACAGGACCAGGACAATGTGGGGCATCTTTGCTGAGCAAGGAAGAGTGCGGGCGCATGCAGGGTACGTTGTAAGCTAGCGCAATTTGTGGCATTGCACAACATCTTCACTGACGACTGGGCATCTGCCTTAGCTTCCAGTTTCCTGGCTTTGTGGAGCTCGAGCCAACAAGAGTTAGCCTTAATGCTGGTCTGAAACCAACAATATTTTTATCACTGAATTTCCCCGTTTTTTAAAAGGAAATGTATAGTTACAGTGTCGGCAATCCTACCCTCTCCCCAACATATCTGAATCTGCTTTCTTGCAAGTTTACCTATAAACGGTATTATAAATACTTAACTAATGGAAATCATTATGTCCTTTCAAGAGTCAGGATTCTAACATCTCGGGGAGAATTTCCACGGACGGAAGAGACGCTCTGCAGACCATCGCCCTCCACACATAGAAAGCGATGAGAAGGGCGAGGGAGGGGTGGAGCCAGCGAGCTCATCCCCGCTCCCTTTCCCATGGGTAGAGCTTACGCACAATGTGAATGACTTACTAGGGATAGATTCTCACAACTATCTTAATGCGCGTACACAGAGTGTGAACGCATGTTCAGTGTAACGTGTGAATGTACCCCTAGTATGAGACACGATCCTTTTTCTACCGCACGGAAAGTAAGAGCAAGGATCAGGGCCACTGCGCTGCATCTCTGCTTTCAGAGAGGTGCTGTGAGGCCCTGATCCTACTGCACCCTCACCCCCCACCCCGGAGATTCCATGCCCGGCCCTCCCAAGTTCATGGAGGGACAAATTGCACGTTACTTTAAAGATGTAGCTATGGGGTTTCCCTCCTCTCTTTTTTTTACTCAAATGTAAGCTCATGGGACTTCATATGGATCAGGACTCTTGAGTGGTGGGCAGGGAGGTTTAACCTGTTGCAGTGCAATTTACCATAAAACAGGGTGCCATGCTGGCAATGTAAACTGGAGGCATGGAGGGCCTGATCCAGATAGGGACCACAGCAGGGGTGGGGGTGGATCAAAGGCTTAAAGTCACCCTACCCCACTCCGACGCTAGGGTCTCAACTTGTGCAGTAATGTGTATTTTTACCTTGAGAGGTTACATTTCACAACTAAAGGAACAGGCATGGCACTTAGAACCCCTCTGTGATAGAATTGCAATAGAAAACATTGAAGTACTGGCAGCATTCTCACTTCAGAGTGAAACTGAGCATGCCTGACATAACTCTGCCATAGGTTTTCATGGGGCAGAGAACCCTTAATAACTTTTGAACTGCTGTTCAGAATTTCACCAAAACAATGAAAGGCACACTCCCTCGACAATCCAGAACACCGTACATCAGTAGTTTTCACCAAAATTTGAAAGAAATATGTGATATGCCAAGATGCAGTTTGGAGAAAAAAATACAAATGTGTCAATTTTCATTGGATTGGTTTGACATTTTTGCACAATTAAAGACCTCATCAGGTAGATCATGGATGCCAAGTTTCAAGTTATTAGCTCAAGTCTCAAGTTCTTTGGTGCCACGTTTATAAGTAGTAGATTTTGAGGCTTATATTGGTGAAACTTTTTTTTTGCAATTCACCTTAACCAAAGGCACTACTGTGCCATTTAATAAGAGCAGCCCTGATGCATCAAACCAAAGGCCTCAGTAATCAAGCATACTGTTTGTACAGTTACTAACCAGATGCCAATAGGAAGCCCACAGGCAGGATATGAGCACAGTTATTCATGTGGTTGGTTCCAATCTTAGTCATACTTAGAGTAGACGCATTGAAACCAATGGTACTTATATTAGTCATGGTGAAGAGCTTCTCCACATTAAAGACAAATCCTGCAGACTTACCAGGGCTTTGTCTTCTGGCATCTTTGCGGGTTTACAAGGGGCACAATTCACACACACACCCCGTCCCTTTGTGGGCACGTTCCATATATTTCATTTATTCAGCCAGTAGATGGCGCTGCAAGATTTCTAAAATATTGTGCGATGGAAGGATGATGATTCTTGAATTACACCACCTCTTTGATGGTGTGGGGGGGGGGCGCGTTGTTACTGTGTTTTTGGTGGTTTTTTAAAATGGCAGAACAAACCTAAAAAACAACAAGAGAGGCACCAGAGGCTGACAACATCATGAAAAGGACCCGCAAACTTCTGTGAGTGAACAATCATGAGTGCACAATAAATGCCTCGTGCAAAAACACCCTAACTTAAGGCCTATTGATTTCTATTGGTTTACTCTAACTGTGACTAAGACTGGATATGGCTAAGACAAATTCCCATGAATTTGTCTAATCCCCTTTTAAAGCGATCCAGTTTGGTGGCCATCACTACATCTTGTGATGACACTTGAGACACTTTTCTGAGTGAAGGAGGATTAATGGCTAGGAGAGGGAATGTGGCTTGGCAGGATGTTTGGTGTAATACTGAGAAAATGCTGACGCATCATAATCCTCTGATCCAGCAAGAGAGATGCATGTTTCCATTTACAAATAATTCTTCTAAAGCTGTCCTAATGCTCCAAGCAGGAGGGCTGCTGTGATGGGGGGAACACTTGAGCATCCAGGCCAGACAGGGGACTCACCGCTAAGTAGATTGTTCTCACTGTAGGGGCAATCTACATTACAACTTTAAGCTGGTTTCAAACTGGTTTATCTAAAGGGATCCTGCAGTTTCATGAGGATACTGGGAATTCTTTGCTAGAGACCCCTGTCCCTTGCCCAAGCGGCCCCTCTTCCTAGAGCTACAATTCTCAGAATTCCTGTATTTGGTAGCCGTAATCGCTAAAAACAGGTTTGAAACCAGTTTAAAGTTATAATGTAGATTGCCCCAGTCTGCTCTTAAAATTCTAATCGCCTCTTTGTGTGGTATGGACTGAATCTATGGATCCTCATTGTTGTTAGAGCGGAAAGGGGCAGTCTTCTGTTCAGCAGAGGGGGAGATCATCATCTGGAAAAAGGCTACACAAGAATTCTGGATTGGGACCTATATTTGAGACTTCTATGCATTTATTTATGACTTTAAGGAGCAAGGACTCTTTCTTTAAAAAGAGAAAAGAATGATGGTCTGCATCTCTTTAGTTGCCTCTGAAGAGGAATGAGTTTATTTATCGTTTATTAGACTGTTCAAAGCACTCTGCATATATGAACTTGATAATCTGAAGGCAAAAGGAGAAGGGGACGGCAGAGGATGAGATGGCTAGATTGCATCACTGATGCAATGAATATGAACTTGAGCACACTCCGGGAGAGTGCACAGGACAGGAAGGCCTGGCGTGCTATGGTCCATGGGGTCACGAGGAGTCGGACACGACTGAACGACTGAACAACAACAACATTATTATCTGCATACTGTGGGCAGAGAGAACAGAGACTTAAAGCCACCTAGTAAGTTCATGGCAGAGGCAAAATTCAAACAAGGAGCATCCCAATTTGCAACTCTGTCTCTTTATGCACTACACAAGCTTTCAAATGCACTCTTGAAGCATATTGCATCTCTGAACCATTTTCTCTTGCATTCACCCTGCAGGTTAGCTTGGATATTTTGCTTCAAGTGTAAGTTTCTGCAGAGTTATCACCAGAAAAGAAATATCTAAGATAAAAGGTAAAGATTTTGGACTTAGATTGAATATCTCCCCACACACCCTCCTGACACACACAGAAACCATGAAAAGGCTAGTCTAACGTTCCTGAGGCAGATTTGTAAAGTAGTTTGGTAAATGGTAAAAGCTCTGATCATTTTATGATCCTGAAACACTAGATGGCACTAGGAAATGCTTTTAACACAAACCTGGTGGTCATGAAATCTTCTATTTTGCCTTGACAGTGTAATATTGAGTTTTTAATTTTGGCAGTTGTCTGAAAGAATTTCCCTAATTATAATCCCTTACTAATGAAAGATAATGCAGTAAAAGTAGGGCTGTTGGAGAAAGGAAACTTAGCTGGTTAGTTTTAAGTGTTTTACAATGCAATTCTATACATGTCTACACAGAAGTAAGTCCAGTTGTTTTCAAAAGGGCTTACTCCCAGGTAAGCGGGTATAGGACTGCAACCTTAGTCAACCAATCAGTTACTTAAGTAATTAAATTTGCATGTGAGAAAAGCCAATAGTTCTGAAGCTATAAGCATGCTTCATTTGTGCTGGATCAAGAACAGGTCCGTCACACTTTAATATGAAGCATAATTTATGTGCTTTGCTTCCTTGAATCAGGTAGTCCCTGGTTCAACAATCACCTTTGCCATGGACTCAGTGGGTGGTCTTAGGTAAGATGTTATCAGCCAAGATGGGCAAGGATCAAGTACAGAGGCAGCAGGCTGAACATCTCAAAGCCTCTTGTCATTATCTTCAGACTGCAATAACTGAAATACATCTAAGCAATTGCAACTGGATGGGACTGCACTCTATTCAAAAAGGAGTTCAGGTTGGAGCAGATATGAGCAGTTTTTATCTCCAAATTCACAGGAGCCTACAAAGACTGTATTTCTATATGGCGAAGATTCCTTACTACTCAGAAAACCTCTACTATTACCACCACCAAGTAGGCCTTCAAATGCACTCTGCTACCCAGTTTTCAGTTAAACTTATTGTGAGTGTTTCTCCATCTGCATTCATGTCATCATCCGAGCTGTGTCATCACCTCTAACCTTTCTGGAAAACCTGCTGATTTTGCTCTTGTTAGTGGGGAAGGAAGACTATAGGGGGTGTGCGACCCTGTTGATTCTCCTGGACCTCTCAGTGGCTTTCGATACCATCGACCATGGTATCCTTCTGGATAGGTTGTCTGGGTTGGGAGTAGGAGGCACTGCACTACAGTGGTTCCACTCCTACTTGGATGGCCGATTCCAGAAGGTGGTGCTGGGGGATTACTGCTCTGTGCCATGGCAATTGTGCTATGGGGTTCCACAGGGCTCTATTTTATCCCCCATGCTGTTTAACATCTACATGAAACCTCTGGGGGAGGTTATCCGGAGGTGTGGGCTGAAGTGCCATCAATATGCAGATGACACCCAGCTCTACCTCTCTTTTACATCAAAACCAGGCGAGGCAGTGACTGTTCTGAATCAGTGCCTGGGCACAGTAATGGACTGGATGAGGGCCAATAAACTGAAACTCAATCCAGACAAGACGGAGGTACTGTTAGTGGGTGGTTCGTCTGCCTGGCTAGGTGATATTCAACCTGTTCTGGAGGGGGTTGCACTCCCCCTAAAGGATCAGGTTCGTAGTTTGGGGGTGCTCTTGGATCCAGAACTGTCACTTGAGGCACAGGTGAACTCAGTGGCACGGAGCACTTTTTATCAGCTTAGGCTGGTATACCAACTATGCCCTTATCTGGACAGAGATAGCCTTGCTACAGTTATCCATGCTCTGATAACTTCTCGTCTGGATTACTGCAATGCGTTATACGTGGGGCTCCCTTTGAAAACGGTCCGGAAACTTCAGCTGGTCCAAAATAGGGCAGCAAGATTGTTAACAGGGACTGGCCTGCGAGCTCATATTACGCCAGTACTTTTCCAGCTGCACTGGCTGCCAGTCCATTTCCGGGCCCGATTCAAAGTGCTGGTGTTAACATTCAAAGCCCTTAACGGCTTGGGGCCAGGTTACCTGAAGGATCGCCTCCTCCCATATGTGCCTGCCCGGACCTTAAGATCATCATCAGCGGCCCTTCTCCGTGAGCCCCTGCCAAAGGAAGTGAGGCGGGTGGCTACTAGGAGAAGGGCTTTTTCTGCTGTGGCACCCAGGCTCTGGAATGAGCTCCCTAGTGAGGTTCGCCTGGCGCCTACATTGTATTCCTTTCGGCGCCAGGTGAAGACCTTTTTATTTTCCCAGGCATTTTAGCATTTTAGCTTTCTAAATTTTTATCTTTGCTGTTTTAAATCTGTATTTTAAACTCCTGCAGTACTGCTAGGTTTTATTGTGGTTGTATTGTTGTGTTGTGGTTTTAATGTTCTGTATATTTTAAATTGTTTTATTGTGTGTTGCTTGGATTTAATTTTTGTGAACCGCCCAGAGAGCTTCGGCTATTGGGCGGTATAGAAATAAATAAATAAATAAAAGCAAGTGATTGACCCCTTGAGGGATATTCCAGAGATTGACCACAACTAAGTCAGAATGAAAACCCCCAGAATTGTCTGAAATCCTTTTGGATCTGCCAGAAACCAGAAACCAAACTGATTCTCCACCCCTGCAGAGGTTAGGATTTAGGAGCTAGTAATAGACTAAGGCTGCCTTTACACTAAAGAAAATCTTCCCATTCTGGAGCCTTTCTGTTTACTGAGGGATCCCAGACAGCAACCACATGATTGCTGAGAGGGAAAGCTCAACGTTCCACAGTACCCAATGAATCAGCACCATCTAGTGGTTGTTTTAATCGTGTAACATTCTGAGTTTAAAAGATGGTTCATTCGTTCCAGATCTTTTTGAAATGGAATAACCAGGAAATACCTCTGGATGTGCCCTGGAGGTTGATGACGTCATGAAAAGGACCCACAAACTTCTGTAAGTGAGCATTCTCAATAGCAGGATAAAAGCTCCATGTAAAGGAGCCCTAAAACTCACCAAGTAATTATCAGTCCCTCACAAGGTTTCTGTTGACGCCTCCAGTCTCACATCAACATTATCATCATCGTCATCTTGTCTAGACCATTAAATTGCATCAAACATATGTCCTGCCATGTGTGTAAAGCTCAAAATACTTTGGCATAGCCCTATGGTTGTCATAGCAGCTGTGAAGTCCCAGCCACTCCTGTTGGAATGGTCTCAATGTAGAATCTATGTCATAGATGTTGAGGTCCCCAAGGACTAAAGGTTGGGGGAGGTTTTCTAAACACCGCTTGAGCCCATCTCTGCCTACTGAAATACTGAGCCTGTTGGACAGCAGTGTTGATGGTGAAGCAACACAATCTGCAATCTATCCTGAGAGCCCAACACCAAGAATAGAAACAGGCATTTTGCCAAACCAGGAAACTTGTAAGGAGATGGTATTCCAAGAGACATCACCTCTCCGACCATAAAGTTTAAGATGTTGTTGCACTGAGAACTCAGGCTGAAATAACTGGGAAATCTAACACCTCCCCTTTCGTCCAAATACATCCCACTGGTGTAAGTCAAGTCAGGACCCTCATTCGGTATTATATCACAGAGGATAATTGTTTTCAAATGCACCACCTGGCATTTCTCCACAGCAGCAGCACCAGACCAGATGGCCGACAAGGCAGCTACTCTGCATGGGGAGAAGACATGGAGGCAGCTCACACTTGTTTGACCACTTTTCTCCTCACCTGGCTGCCGTAACTCCCACTGCCCACAATGCTGACAGCTAGGTAACCCCTTCCCTTCCACAAAGACCGTCCTGCATCCTCCACAGTGCAAAGTTAAGGTAACATTCATAGATCCCACACACCCGTGAACAGAAGCCCCTTGGCAGAGGAATAAAGGAGAACAAGACTCAGTTAGAGAAAATGTCGATTGCACAATCCATTCTACACATTACTTGACGTCCTGAAGAATGGAAGGAACCCTCTTTAATCTACCATTCTTTGTGGCCAAGCGGCTCTCACCCATAACTAGCCCTAGTACAGCTCTCACCCAAACCAATCTCCAACCCTGCTTTGTTCACCAAGAGCATCAAACAGCTCCCATCAAAAAATGCCATTCCCCGGCCAGAGGTGGGAGCCCTTGCTCTCATTACACTTCAGAAGGGATGACCTCAAAAGGGATGAGCCGGGTGAGTCACCAGCAGTAGCAGTGGTGACTTTATAACCCAGGCCAGACAGGGTTCACAAGGGGGCGGCAATAACACACTTCCAGGCCGAAATGTGGGCACAACCAAGCTGGATGTTTCAGGCAAGTTACCTCAGGCGTTCTGCTGGTCTTTTCAGGAGTACCAATAAAAATAAAAGATAAGGTTTGGGGAGGCAAAGTCCCCCATCCTGCTCCTCCGCTGTTGCTTACTGAATTCTTGCTAAAAAGATCACCCATAATTCGAAATAACAACAACAACAACAAGACTAGTATTCATAATGTTAAAGATATTGTTGTTGTTGTTGTTCAGTCGTTCAGTCGTGTCCGACTTTTCGTGACCCCATGGACCATAGCACGCCAGGCCTTCCTGTCCTGCGCTCTCTCCCGGAGCGTGCTCAAGTTCATATTCATTGCATCGGTGCTGCTGTCTAGCCATCTCATCCTCTGCCATCCCCTTCTCCTTTTGCCTTCAGTCCTTCCCAGCATCAGGGTCTTTTCCAGGGAGTTTTCTCTTCGCAGTTAAAGATATTATGATGTATTAATAAATATATTAATATTTATATAATATTACATTACATCTTGTGGTGCCCAGGTGTACCCCATCCCTGACAACGAAGATATTAACATTCTTATTTGTAAGGATAATGTAAGTGAAAAGACATTGCATAAATGCTACATAACCTTAATGATGTATGTTTTCAGCAGGGCTCAGTGCATCCAAGCATAGCTAATGGAGATGTGCTTCTGAATGCATGTGCACATGTTCATGCACATACAAAGACTCATGTTAACTGCTGTAAAAAGGGGGGGAATGTCCAAAGCCAATTAAGGATTCAAGGTGGTTGTTGTCGAATCTTGATTCACTCAGTAAAACATATCAGGGAGAAATTAAAATGAATGAATCCAGGCTCTTTTCCCAACAGAAGCTATCCAGTACTCATAGCTTTTGGTCCCTTTGATACTTGACCCTATTCTCTTTCTTGATGGAGGCATTGAATCCAGATGGAAAGTGTTGAAGGGTTCAGACATGACATTCTGGAATCATGATATTATCTTTAAAACAGCCAATCGTCTCAGCAGCTAGCTAACTACCTGTCATGGGAATTGTCATTTATCCTCATTAAATGAGTAATCAAGATGTTAGAGAAAATAGGATCGGGTCAACTGAAGACCAATCTTTAAAAAAAAAAAAAAGCCGGTTTCCCAGATGTCTTTAACTGAAATGAAAGCAATTTTTAAAAATCTGAACACGTTATTGTCACAGGAAATGAAACCAACTGTAGGCAAAAGTATTTGCACACAACCGAAGATTAATAGAGAGTACAACTTTGTATTACCTAATATTACATTTTTGGTTAAAAAAAAAAGAAATGACAAGTTTATTAACTAAAATTCATAGTCCTACTGGTTTTTATAGCGGGGCTGGCCTACGTTTTTTTAATGGTGAGGCAGAAAATCCAAATGTCATGACCATAAATTTCTTCTGTAAAAGATGTGCTGTACTCATCCTTTCTGAGGTTTGGATTGGATATTTAAAAGTTCTGGGTATTGCTGATTATGAAACTCCAAATTCTTACTGTTCAAGTAAGAATGAATGAATGAATTTCATTCATTGAAATTTACTTTTCAATGAATGCAGAAGCTCTTGTATAAAAACAAAAATAACTGTCCAATCAGGTGCAGCTGGCCAGATACACACGTCTCTCATTTTCTTCTTTCTCAGAAACAATAGCCTGAGACAGAATGTGCTTTCCTGTGTTAGGCTGCAAATACACTGCCAATGAGATGCTACAGTGGCATCTGTCTGCAAGCTAAGCCTCTCAGCACACTGATATCTGACATTTCATCTACTACCTTGAAAACACGCCCATTTATTCCAAATTGAATAGAAAAGATTACAAAATGTAACATTTATTTTAACCGCTTTCACAATATTACTTTACCATTGATGTCTATTTTGTATATCTTGCCAGGGCCGGTTGTACATGAGGCAGGCATCCTCATAGGCCCATTATAGCGACAATATTGTCATTCCTAGAAATACCCTCTCTTGTCACGCATCATCTTGGCTGGCTTTGGTAAGCAGCACTTGGCTCTCTTCCCAACCTGGTTCTGTTCATCAGACCACGCCAGCATGGAGCCAGCGCTGTCCCTGTACTCCCTCCCGTTGGGCAGGCAGGAACGCTGTGTTCTCAGCAGTCATTCTTTCCATGGTGTGAAAAAATAAAGCAACATGTATACTCACCACAAACAAAACAGAGCCCTACAGGACTTAAAATCCAAACCTCTCTCTCTTTCTGTGTGTGTGCGTGTGTTTAAGTGTTATCTCTAAATGGGAGAGATCAGTGTGCCCAGAAGAGAAGCTGAAAAAACTCCATTGCCACAGAATTCACTGGGTTTCATGCATCCAGACCAATATTGCTTTAAACCTGTTTTCTATATACAGATCATTTTAGATGATCATATTTGGGGCGTATGGGGAGGGGAACAGTTGTTCCCTTTGGGGAACAATTATCTCTGAATTAGAAACAGAGCCATTCTTTTAGCAGGATAGATTCAAAGTATTACTTGAAATGGATTTATAAAACTCATAGAAAGAAAGAAAAAAAAGGTCATCCGTGACAGCAGCTCCCTGTGGTTCCTGCTCACTCCCCACCCCACCCCTAACTAATAGAGTCAAACTTTTTAAGGAACCGTGAATGGGTTCCTCAGAAAAACAAGGCAATGGTGCCAACTGGAAATGTTTGCTTTGGGGGTGAGCTGGGAGGCTGGCGTCAGTCAGGGCAACAGACATGCCAGCGGAATGCAATATTGAGAGGAAGCAGCAGGTCACTCAATCACTGGCAAAACGCCTGGAAGCAACTGGATGCCTTCAGTCTTTTTCTTTTTTAATTGGTGGGTTGTTGTCAACTTTTTTTCTTCTTAAACAGATCTTTAGCAGTCTGGGAGAGACAGAAAAAAAGAGATATGTCTCCGAAAGGTATGAGCGTATACGAAAACCTTGCAATATTCCGCTTTTTGATTTTCATTCTTGGAGGGATAGTCCTATCCTGCGGCCATATCTACACCACATACTTAAACTGGTATAACAGTAATTCTCTCTCCTTGGCCAGTTTCTCCTGGGAACTGTAGTTCTGCAAGGGAGGGTGGAGGTCTCTTGACAGAATGCTAAGCACCCTCATCAGACTGTAATTCCCAGGATTCTTGGGCTTGTGGGGGAGAGAACCGTGTTAAATGGATATAAAACAGATCAATGTCTCTGGGGTAGATCTGATGTAGCTGCCATGGGCAATGCTGGATTTTTATTTTGGACAAAAGTGATGTATTGAATATACTTGGGAGTTCACTACTTTTATAAAGACTGCCATGATAATGTTCCTTGTGAGTTAGGAAGATTTCCCCCTCATGATTCATAAAACAAATGCAATGAGGATATTAATTGATCTATGTTGCAGGCAATTTTTGCTTGTTTCCCCGACAGAAAAAATATATATTGTGCAGGTGAAGAAGCTGTGTATCTGCATGTAAAAAAATATATATTGTGCAGAAAAAATATATATTGTGCAGGTGAAGAAGCTGTGTATCTGCATGTATGAGCACAACATGATAATGGCTCAAGATAAAAGGTGGCTTTGACACTGTAGAATTTATACCCGCTTCTTATATTTATCCAATGTCTTCAGTAGCTATATTGTTTGAGAAAAGTCAAAGGAGGGACAATAACAACCTGTTATTAGCAGAATGACTGGAGGACTGTGTGTGCTTTGCTGGGTTCTCTCCATCTTCCCCTTTGAACTGGCATTACCTTCTAGAGGTGAAAGATCAGATGTGCCCTAAGGCCCATTCTTACTGGTTCTATCAAATGGAAATTATTATGAAATGGAAATTATGCATGTTGATGGCTAAACTCTTGGGCAGCCCATCTACTAAGAATATATAGGATGTCTATCAGCCTTCCCCAACCTGGTTCCCTCCAGATGTACTGGACTGCAAGTCTAATAATTCCCTGGGAATTCTAGGAGATGCAACATATATGGAGAGCACCAGGTTGGGGAAGGCTGATGTTCTGATGTTTGGCCTAACCAGGCCTCAGTGACACCTGTTCCCTCTCCTTCTGGCCCTTTGAACGGCCTATAGGATTTGGTGTGGTTTGATTTATTCGTTTTACCCTGCTTTTCTGTCTGTACCCACACAGCACAGTTTACAAGATTAAAAACAATAAAACATTGTTAAACATTAACAGTGAAACATTAAAAACAATAAGACATTAAAAACATCATCATAAAAACAAGCAGTTTAAGACAACAGCAGATAAAAACCAAACCTGGAACAGCAGCTTAAAGAGCCATGTACAGCAAGTGGTAAAAACATTTTTTTAAAGGCTTGCTGAAATAAAACACTTTTTATTAAATGCCTAAATACTAAAAGAAAAGGTGCCTGATGGATTTCCAATTAGAATAAATTGTATAAGCTTGGTGCCACCACTGAAAATGTCCTGTCATGATTACCTGCCCATCTGATCTCATGTAAGAGTGGGACCATGAATAGAAGTTGCCAATTTTAACTGGCGGGCAGACTCCTACAGGAGTGGATGATCCCAGAGGTAACCAAGCTGCAAGCCACTCAGGACTCAAAAGGTTAGAACCAGTTCTGTACATTGCGCCTAGAAACAAATAGGCAAATGCTATAAGACCAAAATAATATCTGGATCTCTTGAGTTCCATATGGTAATCTGGCCACTTCATTCTGATCCAGTTTCCCAAGAGTGCCACATAGACAGAATTGCAGTTATCCAGTCTGGAAGTGACATGGGCCTTTTCTACATGAGGCTTTTAACCCACCACTTTATCGAAGCTTCTGCTTCCAGATTCTTTGTGGGATTAAGATCGTCTCCTTTAAACATGTTTTTTTTTCCTCTGTGGGTTTCTTTCTCTGTCTTTCTATATATTCCATTACACAACCACTAGGTGGCACTGTGGTATAGCAGAATTGCATGAATACACCAGGGTTCCATGCCACCATTCACAGAAATACTAGACTTCCCTTGTTAGGAAACCCCCCCCCCCCCGCTGTAATGGTTGCAAAGCACAGGAGAGCCCCCCTGGCCTTTGTCTGCTGCTTCTGCTTCCCCAGCAAGCCTCGACCCCCAATGGAAGAGGATATTATGTTAGTAGATGCCATTTCTACTTAAATGGATTCTTGCAGACAGATTCGCCTGTTGCATATGCTTCTAGAGCACTGACATCTACCCAACTGACTTATGTTCATCTGTTTGATAGTGTTTGATTCTGTCTTCTTCTATGGAAAAACAATGGATTGTGGGAAAAGACCACAAACTATCGGGGGCAATTTTCAGAAAATCTCTGCCTGATGTACATCTAAAAAAATCTAAGATTGCTACTAGTACTACTATGTATAGTACATACACCAGACAAAGGCTTAACTGGGTATATGTGCCACAAGCAGGAAGAGCAATTTTTGAGGAATCTGATTTTGCTATATACCTACACACACTTCATGGTGTATGATTTGCCAAATATCAGAACCAAAACTGAAGTCATTTCAAACAGCTACGGCAAAAGACAGAGTTTTGCCAATTCTCAAAAATATTATTTGGGAGGAATGCCTTCACAGAATAAGTGACTTTCAAAGAGATAGCCATGCTTACTGGAACTATAGGGTAGGTTCCAACGGATCCCTTGTGCCAGCGGCCCCAGTAGCGGCGCCCATGATGTACTGCTTCCAGTGGGAAGCGCCAAAACGAGCAGAAATGCTCCTTTCTGGAAGAGGTGCAACCTGTCCCTTCCAGAAACTTCGGTTCCTGGATGTTTGGAGGCTTGCCCCTGGAAGCACAACATCGCGTCGCTGGCAGTAGGGGCTGCATGTGCACTGCCGCCGGCAGGGCCAGTCATGCGCACATCGAGAACAGGGGGTACTGGCCAACATCGTTGGATCCTACTCTGTGAGAGTACTTAAGTATACACCACAGGCTAATTATTCGTTAGAAGCCAGAAGCCAGAAAACATGCAATGCAACCCTATGCATTTCTACTCCAAAGTAAGTCCTATTAAGTTCCGTGGGTATGAAGATAACAGGGATAAAGATGATGACCATGGTCTTTGTGCTGATGGGTGTAGGTGTAGGCAAGCCTGTAGAATTTATCACCTACCAAGCTGAACACAGCCTGACAGCCACGTATTATAGTCCGCCGGATTCTTGCAGACCCCTCCCCTCCCCACCACACGCACACACACGCACGTTTTTGCAGTCCCAAGCAGGCAGCACTACCTGGAGGCCTATGGGACCCTTGGGTCACTCTACTGGCTGTGTTCAGCTGGGTGGGTGGGTCACAAGTTCCATAAGTACCTTAAACCTATGACAACCGGCATATACCGTAATGTTACGTGGAAGCTTCCCTTCCGCCACCTGTCTGGTGCTGACTTTGTGTTCCTGTTCCTGTAGGTTCTATTCAAAGGGTAGTCTCTCTTCTTCTTTTTAAACCTTTTTTCTGCAGGCACTCTTCTTTTGGATGGCCTTATTTGGTTCTGGCCAAGTGTGAAGATCCGATGTGTGTGTGGAGATCCAGCACACCTGCGAAATCATGCAGTAAAGGCACACCAGGCACTGCAGTGGATGAGGAGAGGTGACAGCCAACGTCAGCTGCATTTTGTCAGCTGTGTCTGCTGCCTGGAAGCCAACGGTGCGCAATGTGCACCTGTGCTTGTCCCAGGGCCTCTCTGGTATTAGCAGCCAGCAACAGAACCTGATGTCACCCTACTAACTGCTGTGATGGAGCAAGTAATAAATTAAACACTTTGCTGACAGTATGGAGCACTTCTTCTGCCCAAAGTGTTCTAAGGGCAAATGCTCCTGCAGGTCAAATTCAGGAACGCTGACTCTAGAATGAGAAATGGGCATGGCAGTGTGGGTTTGGTGGAAGAGAATTCCCTCTTCTTCCCTCTCTTCCACGGCACTCCTGCAGTCCGGGGATGGGACTGGCACCACCCAGAGCAGGCGTACACTCTGCTGGTTGCAGGCACTTGGACAGCGCAGATGAAGGACTGAAATAACCACACCTAGAGCTTCTCTGCATTAAGCAAAAAACCCACATCGTTACCGGGGGCTTCTGCCTTCAGTTTCTTTGCGGGATTACAGTGGGCTACTTCACATAGCAGACACATGGTTTGAATCGAGGAAAGTTCTTCCTTGGCAAGTTCTGTATGTTTCTTTGTGTTTCAATTTACAACCACGAGATGGTGCTGTCATCATAGCACTATGCCAGCATTTCATACAGCCAATACATCGGAATAACATCCCTTTTTACATTATCTCCAATCTTTTTGAAAGTGGAATAAACAGGGGAAAGTGTAGGAGACATCCTGGATGTTGATGATGTACGTAAAGGACCCACGTACTTCTGTGGGTGACCACTCACAAGCGTGCAATAAATTGCTCATGTAGCAAAGCTCCTACTCTAGGAGAGTCATTTTAGATTTCAGTTGGGGGTGGGAGGAGATTTGACAGCAACACTCTTGGGACTATTCAAGATGGAATTGCTGAAAAACTACGTGTTATTTTAAAAGTACTTGCTTTGGTTACTTCTTATACTGTAGAATTACTATGACAGCATTATCAACATCACCTTTTTCTAAGGAAAATAGGTTTGCAACTTTGGCACGCACAACTAGTTCTTAGATCCATGTAAATATATATAAATAATTGGCATTCCATGTGTTGCACGAGTAAGCTGGTCAGAGATACAGGAGTTCCTTCAGAGTAATCTTATGTAGTCTGAAACATGAATGAGTAACATAGCAGTAAAGCAGCGATTCAGGCTGATCTGGGGGAGGGGGGAGGTTGCAGTCTCTTCCCCACCCCAAAGATCCTGACCCGATTGCTGCCTCACCACTGCCATTAGCAGCACTAAAGCAGCAATCTAGTCTGATTGCTGCGGTACCACCATAGATCACACTGCAACACTGTGGGTTTTTGGCAGTGTCTGGGGGTCTTAGTGGATTGCCAAAAAGGGCTTGGGGGGCCGCCTGCAGTCCATGGGTCACAGATTGTGCACCCCTGCCTAAAAGTATAAAATCAACTCTGATAAAAAAAGAATCCCATGGTGCTCAAGAACCAAGTGCACAAGAAGCTGCTGTTAAATTGTGTCTATTATCTTTTTCAATTCTAGAATTACACATCAATTGCTAGTTTAAAAGCACAGAAAGGTATCTGGCCTATTACAGGATCTAACCCACCCCCACCCCCAGCAGAATTCATCTTTGATACTCAATAGCCTTTGTATGTGTACAAACATTAAACCATCGGCTTCCCAATCTAATGTAGGAAATCCTTTCATTTAAACGTAAAGGTCAAGCCTGATGCAGCCACCTCACTCTCACTGCAGATTGAATGTACATTGTAAGTAACGTAGCTTTTTTTTCCAGATGGGAGGTTTTGGTAGTGGCAGTGTGTATGTGTGTGTGTGTGAGAGAGGGAGAGAGAGAGAGAGAGCATGCAAGAGAGTGCGCTAACTCACCAAGCCCCAGAGTTTTCAGTATTGCTCTTCAGCCCTGGGATGTGGCGGGAGGGTAAGAGAAATCACACGTCTGAACACGTAGTACTGAGCAGAGTGGTTCTGTCACACCATTTCAGCAACAGGATCTCCAGCAGTCAACAATCCATTCCTCTACCAGATTTGTTTGGCCACTTGTGTATGCACACACACGCGCACTTTCTCCAGTGAAAAACTTACTGTGGTTCAAGGGTGTCCTCCCAAATCAACCAACACTACCAGCTCCAAGGAAGCTGCCTGAGCTCCGGAGCCAGCACCCTGGAGACCAGCAAGAGGCAATTCTGCCTCCTCAGCCCCTTGGCCAGCTGGAAGGGGTGAGCAGCTCCCCATCCTGCCTCAGTCCAAGCCAGTGGGGGCTCACTTACCCTCCAAGGTAGGCCAGCAGCCTACCTGGCTCTCCAATCACTTCCTCTCTCCAGGATCTGCAACTAAACACCTCCCTTGCTAGGAGGAGGTTGTGGCGACAGCAACCTTGCAACTGCCATCAGCCAGGATGGAGAGAGAATCCCACAGGGAGGGAGCAAAGGAGGGAGGTGAGAACCCAACCTGGCTATGGGCAGCTGGCTCTGAGGCTGCCTGTGAGTGTTGGGAGTGTAACAGCAAAGATAAAGACAATATCACTGATCTGGCAAAGCTTGTTGAACAATTAAGTTTTCAATAGGCACCAAAAATGTAGACGGGTGGTGCTTTTCTAATTTCCAGGTTCCAGAAAGTGGTTTCTATTATACTAAAGGCCTTATTCCGAGTCATCATGGACTGGACCTCTAATATCTTAGATGCCACCAGGAGGGGACTTCCATATGAGCGCCACAACCAAACAGGCAGCATCCTGGTCCTGAGTTGTTTAGGCCTTTGTAAACAAGTACCAAAACCTTAAACCTGGCCCAGGAGCATATAGTGATGAATTTGTTATTTCCTTGGAAAGCAACAAGTTCACCTGTTTAACCTCAGACAAGAGTTCTCCGTTAAGTCGAGATCCTGGTCTGTGTATATGAGGTTTTGCACATGCGCAATATCAAACTGCATCCTGGGAACTGTAGTCAGGAATTGCATAACGCATTATGACATAATGCATCACTGCATTATGTACCCCTTCCTGGTTGGTTGTTTCCACATGGCCTTTCTATGTAATGTTTTCTTGCCATCACCAATTGGTATATGGAGGTGTATATGGAAGTGTATACAACTTACATGACTGCTTCTTTGAACATGATGGGTTTATGGGAAGACTTCAGATGCCAACCTTTCCCTAGAGACTTAAACATGACATCATCAGATTTCCTCCTGAAAGAAAAGGATTAAACCAGCCAACTCAGCACATGCTCAGAAATCTGTAGGTTAGATGCAGACTGCACATGCTCTGAAGCTTGCAATCTGTTCCAAAATTAATAATGAATTTGTCAGACAGTGATCCAAGCTCGCGACAAAGGTGAGCATTATGAATGCACAAGTTTCATCCAACGAGCTGACTAATTACAAAGTCTGGCAGCATCACTAGTAGCATATAGGTGTAATACGCTGGTGGTAACTCAACATGGCTGTTGCATTCTGCACTAACTGCAGCTTCCAAACCAATCTTAAGGGCAGCCCCACATAAAGCACATTACAGTAATCTAATTTTGAGGTTGCCAATACATGGACCAGAGTGGTTAAGCCGATCCCTGTCCAGAAATGGCTGTAGCTGCCTTACCAGCCAAAGCTGGTCAAAGGTCCCCCTGTGCCTCCAATGATACTGCTGGATCAAGCAGCACCCCCATAGTACGCAACTGCTTCTCCAGGAGGAGTGCAACCCCAGCCCGAACAGGCAACTGAATCCATTCCCAGTCATCAGCACCACTCACCCACAGAGCCTCCATATTGCCAGTTTATTGAGCCTCATCCACCCCACCGCTGCATCCAGACCCCAGTCCAAGATTTGCACAGCCACCACTGATTCAGACGTTACAGACAAACAGAGCTGGGTGTCATCAGCGTACTGATGGCAACTCACTCTAAATCCCCTAATGACCACTCCAGTCATTTCATGTAGGTGTCAAATAGCACTGGAGGCAACAACAACAACAACAAAGTACCTGCAGCAACCCACAGCCTAAGCTGCTCTCTGAAACCAGCCCTGCAGATAATAACTACTTGCATGGTTTAGGGCTGGCAGTGAAGGAGGGCGGGCCTTTTGTGCCTTTAATAACTGTGTGGGAGGCAGAAATTCAGCAGGTTAAGCCTTGTCTAGTATGGAAACACCATTATGGGAAAAGCTTCACCTACTGATGTTCTGTTTGTCAGACTTCCTATTACTTGTGCGTGGCCCCTGATTGATTCCCCCCCCCCCCGTGAGTCAATGGCATAAAAAAGCATTTCCCACCTGTGCCTTATTCTTACCAAAGCAAAGAGATCCAAACAGGTATAAGGCATACTGCATTTCTGTTTAAATTATTGCAGTTTGCAATACATACATACATTGTTGTTGTTGTTGTTCAGTCGTTCAGTCGTGTCCGACTCTTCGTGACCCCATGGACCATAGCACGTCAGGCCTTCCTGTCCTGCGCTCTCTCCCGGAGTGTGCTCAAGTTCATATTCATTGCATCAGTGATGCAATCTAGCCATCTCATCCTCTGCCGTCCCCTTCTCCTTTTGCCTTCAGTCTTTCCCAGCATCAGGGTCTTTTCCAGAGAGTTTTCTCTTCGCATTAGGTGGCCAAAATATTGGAGCTTCAGCTTCAGTATCTGTCCTTCCAATGAGCACTCAGGGTTGATTTCCTTTAGGATGGACTGATTTGACCTCCTTGCAGTCCAGGGGACTCGTAAGAGTCTTCTCCAGCACCACAGTTCGAAAGCATCAATTCTTCAGTGCTCAGCCTTCCTTATAGTCCAGCTCTCACAGCCATACATTACTACTGGGAAAACCATAGCTTTGATTAGACGGACCTTTGTCGGCAAGGTGATGTCTCTGCTTCTTACTATGCTGTCTAGGTTGGCCATAACTTTCCTCCCAAGGAGCAAGCGTCTTTTAATTTCATGGCTGCAGTCACCGTGTGTGGTGATCTTGGAGCCCAAGAAAGTAAAATCTGTCACTGCTTCCATTTCTTCCCCTTCTATATGCCAGGAAGTGATGGGGCCAGATGCCATGATCTTCGTTTTTTTAATGTTGAGTTTCAAACCAGCTTTTGCACTCTCCTCTTTCACCCTCAACAAGAGGCTCTTGAGATCCTCTTCGCTTTCTGCCATTAGGGTGATATCATCTGCATATCGGAGGTTGTTGATAATTCTCCCAGCAATCTTAATTCCGACCTGTGATTCATCCAACCCGGCATTTCTCATGATGTACTCTGCATATAAGTTAAATAAGCAGGGTGACAATATGCAGCCTTGTCGTACTCCTTTCCCAATTTTGAACCACTCGGTTGTTCCATGTCTGGTTCTGACTGTTGCTTCTTGACCCTCGTACAGGTTTCTCAGGAGACAGGTAAGGTGGTCTGGTACTCCCATCACTTTAAGAATTTGCCAGAGTTTGTTGTGATCCACACAATCAAAGGCTTTAGCGTAGTCAATGAAGCAGAAATAGACGTTTTTCTGGAGTTCTCTTGCTTTCTCCATGATGCAGCGAATGTTGGCGATTTGATCTCTAGTTCCTCTGCCTCTTTGAAACCCAGCTTGTACTTCCGGTAGTTCTCGGTTCACATACTGCTGAAGCCTAGCTTGTAGGATTTTGAGCATCACCTTGCTGGCATGTGAAATGAGCGCAATTGTGCGGTAGTTTGAACACTCTTTGGCGTTGCCCTTCTTTGGAATTGGAATGTAAACTGACCTTTTCCAGTCTTGCGGCCATTGTTGAGTATTCCAAATTTGTTGGCATATTGAATGCAGCACTTTAACAGCATCATCTTTTAGGATTTTAAATAGCTCAGCTGGAATACTGTCATCTCCGCTAGCTTTGTTGTTACTAATGCTTCCTAAGGCCCACTTGACTTCACTGTCTAGGATGTCCGGCTCAAGTTCAGTGACGGCACTATCATGGCTATCAGAGACATAAAGATCTTTCCTGTATAGTTCTTCTGTGTATTCTTTCCACCTCTTCTTAATCTCATCTGCTTCTGTTAGGTCCCTGCCTTCTTTGTCCTTTATCATGCCCGTCTTTGCACAAAACGTTCCCTTGAGATCTCCGATTTTCTTGAAGAGATCTCTAGTCTTTCCCATTCTGTTGTTTTCCTCGATTTCTTTGCATTGTTCATTTAAGAAGGCCTTCTTGTCTCTCCTTGCTATTCTCTGGAGCTCTGCATTCAGTTGGATATATCTTCCCCTTTCTCCCTTGCTTTTCGCTTCCCTTCTTTCCTCAGCTACTTGTAAAGCCTCATCAGACAGCCACTTGGCTTTCTTGCATTTCTTTTTCTTTGGGATGGATTTCGTTGCTGCCTCCTGAACAATGTTACGGACCTCCGTCCATAGTTCCTCAGGCACTCTGTCTATCAGGTCTAATCCCTGAAATCTATTCCTCACCTCCACTGTGTATTCATAAGGGATATACATTAGCATATACAAATGTTATGCAAATCTGGGTTCTCTTTTGTGGATGGGGCAGTGGCCCCCTCCACATACAGCAAATCGTGTTGGCACCGCTGGGTCCAGGAGTGCATGCAACCTACGCAGCAGCATTGCTGAAGCTGTGGACTTGATCTGTAGTCTAGATCGGTAACCCCTGGGAGCCCCATGTAAGAGTTGATTAGAAGTATAGACGTTTAAATTGGTTTATGAAGCCAGGTGGTGTAGCTGCCTTTTTTTATTTATCTTCTGTCCTTTTTCATGTCATCTCTTACAGTTTTATTAGGGGAGATATATAACATTTTATAAACCACCCCGGTATCCTAAGACAAAGGGCAGTGTATAAATATTTTAAATAATGAAATACAATTTAAAAATACATACATATCCACGTATCCCTTATTTGAAATGCACATCCAGAGCTTCGCTTGTTGCTTGCTGCAGCAACGGCTACTGCCAACGGGGCGAGCCTCTTGACCCCCCGCATGTGTCTTCGGCAGCAAAAACGGGCACTGAAGTTCTCACTGGTGCGGAGACGAGCAGGAAAAGTACCTCCTGCCTCTTTCTAATAATTCCACTATTCACAGTATTTGCTTACTGTGCAATGTTTGCTTTCTAGTACTAGTTTGCTTGCTATGCAATGGCAGCTCTCGGATGATGCATATACAGTTTGTCATCAGATATGAGTCCCTCAGGTTCTTCTCCCGACTGCTACATGCCAAGCACGCACTCCCCAGCTTTCTTTGCATCCTGCTTGAAATTAACCTGCCTAATCTATGGCAATGTGCTGCTTTAAATGACAACTTCTGGATACTGATCTGTGGACTATGTCTCAGAGCTTTTCACCAGAAAGGAGCAGGCAACACTTGCTGCTTACAAGGTTGGCGAGATGTTGGCTCCTCTGTGATATATCTTTGGTGGGAAAAGGCTCATTTGTGACCTTATTTCACCAGCCATGCCCTGTTCCAAGTGAATTATTTTATAATCCTGCCTATACCTGCTTTCCAAGCCTCCAAATACCTTTAAAAACCACCAGTGAGAGACCACCAGCTTTCCATTATCCAGCAACTCTCGCTGTGCATTTTTATGGATATTAAGCGATGGCTAAAGGGCTTTTCCCAATGCAGGAAAATGCTTTTCATTCATAGTAGATGTGATCTTCTCTGATCCTTTCTATTTTAAATCTACTTTTTTTATATAGAAACAATACACATCTTATACATGCAAGCTGACAAATTATACATATACAAATATATATATATATATATATATATATATATATATATACACTTCATAATAGAACTGTCCCTGCAGAAATAAAATGTTGCTTCTCCCATGTGTATGATTTTCACTGCATGCATTTATACATACCTGCAAATTGGAAACAAGCACTTTGATATGCTTATGCTGGCACACGGTTAACACCTGTGTTGCACTATGTGGTGCCATAATTAAAAATGAATGGCTGAAATACAGGATAGACTCTCAGTCTCGTTTTCATGACCAAGCTACATGTTGATATACCCAGTGGGCCTGTTCAGTTGAATTTCTGTCTTTGCTCTCTAACACCAGCATTTAGGGTTTTGCTTTGTTTTTAAAAAACTTCCTAAAAAAGTTGATTGCAGATGGAAATGGCGGATTGAAGAGTGTAAGAGAAATATAAGCCAAGCGTTTTTCTTGTACCAAATAGAGTGGCGTTTCCCAAACTTCTGATAGCTGGGGCACACTTTTTTCTGACTTAACGTTGGAGACATGCTTCACACCTGCATCTGCTTCACACCTACATCTGAAAAGACTCACTTTGGGGATGAGTCTAAGCAACCACTGCCACTACTCTCACAGGAACCCACCCCCAAGGTCTCTGTGTAAGTCACCGTTCTCAGTCCAGGGCAGTGATGCTGCAGCAGGGGTGGAGAACCTGTGGCCCTCCAGAAGTTGTTGGACTCCCATCAGCTCCAGCCAGTATGGCCAATCATCAAGGATGATGGAAGTTGTAGTCTAATAACCTCTGGAGAGCCATGGGTTCCCCACCCCTACTCTGTAGGCAGCCTCCTCAAGGACAGGTAATCCTGCTGCATCTCTTCCTCAGGAATAAGTGAAGGGAGATGGTTGCAAGGAGGCCTATCGCCATTAGCCTCACAGGAGCATCTCATTCTTGGAGTGACTGGCTTCTTGCAACACACTGGCAGCTCCCTTGGGACACATTAGTTTGGCGACTGTCAAAGTGGAGAGTTCCAAATCCAAAGGGAGATTTGGAAAAGTGAATTGACAGCACAAGCATATATAAGCAAGATTACTTCCTGCCCCCATCCCCACCTAGGGTGGCCATATGTTGTATTTTACAGAGGACAGTCCTCTGTTTGAAAGTGTCCTCTATTTGAAGGGTTGTCCAGTCCAAGTCCAGTTTAAAGATAAAGAAGGGAGGGGAGCAGGGGCCTTGATGTTTATTATTTATTTATTTATTTATTTACAGTATCTGTATACCGCTCCACATCCAAAGACCTCAGAGGGTGAAAAGAAAACAAGATAAAGAGTAAAAACACCATGTTAAAATAACTTAATTTTTCTAAAAAAAAAAAGAAACAAGGTTCTGATAAAATCAAGCTTGATAAACTGTGGCCAGTCACTTGAGGAAGGCTTCCTGAAATAGTAATGTGTTTCAGGAGGTGCCAAAAGCAACACAGCATTGGCACCTGTCTGATCTCCAAAGGCAGGGAATTCCACATGAAGGGGGCCACCACACTGAAGGCTCTTTTCCTGGTGGACTCCAATCAGGCCATAGGTCCATGTGGAACCACCAGGGACATGCCCTATGATAACCTTTGTGACCGGGCAGGTTGGTAAAGAAGAAAGCGCTGTCTCAGTTCTTTGGGACTTCATACACTAGTACTAATAACTTAAACTTGGCCCAGTAGCAAATAGGCAGCTAGTGCAGTTCCCTCAGCAAAGGAGTTGCACACCGAAAAGGGGCAGCTTCTGACAACAGCTGAGCTGCTGCGTTCTGCACTAGCTCCAGCTTCTGGAGCAGCCTTAAGGGCAGCCCATATAGACCGCATTGCAATAATCCAGTCTTGAGGTTACTAGTGCCTGTACCGCCATGGCCAAGCCATCCCTGTCTAGGAAAGGCCGTAGCTGGCGAGCAAGCCGAATCTGGTAAAAGGCACTCCGAGCCACTGTGGCCACTTGTTTTCCATCAATAGATAGCACTTGGACAGCAGAATTAGCAGATACACAGGTCACCCAGTCTTGGTGACATGTACTGTATTTCTATTTAAGTTATGCTAATAATAAACATTTCTAAATTTTCATCGATGCACATAAATTAACACTTGCAAATCACTGTCCTCTTTTGTCCTCTTTTTTGGCACTGCATAAGTGGCCATCCTACCCCCAGCCCCATACATCTTATTATGCACCGGATGTTCTGCTTGTGAGGGCATAGCTATATGAGAACTTCATCTGCTCCATCATTAATTTTCATTAAAACCCCTCCTTTCCACATTTTTTTAGAAAATGTCCAAGGTGGTTGACAATACAATAAAGCAATTAAAAGAACAATTTAAAAACCAATAAAGCAAGTACAAAGTCTAAAACCAGCAGATAAAACAGATTCAAGATTTAAAATGCCAGGATAATAAGTCTAATACTACAGCAGATCGGATGCTTGCTGGGAAGGAAAGTCTCCACACTGAGATGGGAGGCCATCAAGGAAATCATCCTAGGAAAGGAGATCCACAGCCGAAGAGAAGCCCTCTCTCTCGGCCCAGATGAACAAAGCTTAGAGGTTGGTTGCAAAGGAAAGCGTCACCAGAAGATTTCAGTGAAAGTGCAGGCTTATATGGGAGAAGGTTTTCCTTTAAACATTCCAGTTCCAAGCCATTTATGGCTTTAAAGATCATCATAACTAGCACTTTGAATTGGGCCTAGAAATTAATAGGAAGCTTGTGTTGCCGTTGCAACATGCTCTCAATAGCTGGCTCTGGTCTGCAGTCTGGCCAGAGCATTCTGGACCAGTTAAAGTTTCTAGGCACTTTTCAAAGGCAGCCCCACATAGACACTGGGTTTGCACAACACATTAAACCACAATGGTTAATTTTTCTGAGTTAACCATGATGCCCTAGCATGTTGTCTGCATGCTGTTTTTCCCAACCACTGTGGTTTATTTAGCCAGAATAAGCCACTCTGGGAAGCCATGTTATGGCGTGAGGTTCCTTTTAACCATCATGGCTTAGCATGTCGTCTGGAGCTCCAGCGTGGTGTAAGCACATCGCCTACAGAGTCGCCTAGCAAAAGCAGTCAAAACCTCCGCTGCCACTCTGCTCCTCTTGGGCAATCTGTTTCCAAGATCTGCCTAGCAACAGATTGCACTGTAGTCTCTGCCCTCCCTCACCCCTCCCTCAGCATTGCACTCTGCAAATTTCCAAAGTGTCTCTCGGCCACAGTACAATCCTCACGTTTCCTATGGAGAGGCATAGCTGCGCAGGGTTTTAGTTGTGCATTGGGTGCCTCCCTATGTGGAGAACCTGTGTATGAAATTTTGTCCCAGTCATGCCAACTTTTAAGGGCTTAGAGCCACCAACCCCTGTTTGGTGCACATGGCCGGAGAGAAGGGAAGGGCTTGGAAATCCGGCTTGGGAAGCAGAGAGGCAGTGGGAGGGTGGGCAAGAGCTGGGCAGAAGGCCTTGAAAATCAGCATGACATGGGTTGGGTGGGATGGTGGAAACTGGAGGCAAGTGGCTAAGGATCAATGCCACGTAGAGAACAGCATGGAGCCAGCAGAGACAGGGGACAGCAGAAGATGCCCCTCGCACAAAGCTGGCCAGTCGGAGGGAGGCAGGCGATGTAGCAGTGGTGTAAGGGATGGTGGGATATGGTTTCCACTGTGAAGGAAGCTGGGCTACTTGCCCGGCCAGGTGGGAGGAGGGGCGGGGGGGGGGGAATAAGCTACACACAGTAGCCTAGTTATACAATCGTGTGACCAGCACAGTGGGCTATTTTTAAAATAAGCTCCTGTGAGTAGCTTATAAACCACCATGGCTTAAAGCGACATGTGACCCTGCCCATAGTGTATTGCAGTCATCCAGCTGTAAGGTAACTAAAGCGTGTGTCACCATGGCCAGATCCATCTTTTCTAGAAACGAACAATCTGGTGCATCAACCTAAATTAGATAAGGGCACTCCTGGCCACAGTTGCTATTTGGGCTTCCAGGATCAAGGGCCTCCCCAGTTTGTGAACCTGATGGGGAGTGCTACTTCATGGGCAGGGGTACACCATCTAGGACAGGCTGAATTCCTCTTCCCAGATCGGCGTTTTTACTAACTAAGAGCACCTCTTGTCTTTTCTGGATTTAGCTTCAATTTGTTCATCCCCATCCAGTCCACTGAGTCATAACCTTGACAGCCTCCCAAGAATGCAATGAAAAAGTGAGATTGAGCTGGATGTCAGCCTCGTACTAGTGACACCACACTCCAAATCCCCAGATGACCTCTCCCAACAGTTTCACATAGATGTTAAACAGCATGCAGACAGAATGAAACCCAATGAGACACCATAGGTCAGTGGCCAAGGTACCAAACAGGAGTCTTCCAGCACCACCTTCTGGAACTGCTCCTCCACGAAAGACTGGGCCCAGCACAAAACCATGCCCCCAAGTCCCAGCCTAGCCAGTCGTTCCGGAAGGATACCATGGCATTTAAAGCTGCTGAGAGTTCCAGCAGAACTAAGAGGGATGTACTCTCCCTGCCCAATTCCTGGTGTATATAGTCCACCAGAGTGAAGTCCTACACGAACAGTGAACTCACATGCTCAAGGTTAGAACATACCATATAAGCGCATGTGCACACAAACACACACATTCACGCACACTATGAAACAAGCATTGACCATTTGGCAGCACTACAGGGTATTTTTAAATACCCACCTGCCTATGCTAATTAGCTTTCCCTTCTTATATATCTGAATCATAAGCAGCACAGTGGTCTCTTGTGATAGGATAGGAAACTGCAGTTACTCCTAATAAAATGTATAAAACGAAATATAAACCAAAAATCTCTGAGCAGTCTGAACGAAATGCTCACATAAAAATTATCAGGAAAAATAACACAAACACATAAAATAATAGCACAGGAAATTAGGGGAGGTGGGGAATTGGGAGGGGTCCAAGACACACAGAGGCAATAATTACTGAGCCACACGAGCAGGTCTGTAGTTAAAATGAGTTTCATTTTAATGAGAAGGCACAAAAATTCTGTGGTTTATAACAGCTTTCTCCAACCTGCTGCCCTCCAAATCTGTTGGACTACAAATTCCATCCTTCCCAGAGGGGAAGGATGGAAGTTGTGGTCCAATATATTTCAAGGGCACCCAGTTGGGGAAGGCTGCTTTATAAAGTCGAGAAGATTTGCCCTGTTGCTGTGGAATTTGGTATAGAAGATACAAGCTGGGTTGCAAGATATCCACATTTTAGGGGGAAATGGATGAGTTGCAACAGTTTATAAAAACTAGAGGCAGACAGGGGTTCTGGGTGTTTCCCATCATTTTTCATTGACTGGGAGAACATAGTTTCAAATCATCTGTCTGACGGTGTAAATGTTTTTTAAAACATTTTTTTAAAAATTCAGCCGTGCCACAGAAATCTAAATTTTTGTTTACTTTTTGGAAATATTGTGTGTGTGGTTTTTAATGTTATGTTTTTCAGTTCCTGTGTTATTCAATAGAAAGAGTTTGAAATGGTATTTATATGCCACATAGGCACAGTGGAAGTTGCCACTAGGGTGTACAGTGGGTGGCACCCTATCTTTGCACATCCCTCTCTACATGTTCTGCAGCCAACACCCAATCTTCCTACCTGTGTGTGTAGTAACTTGTATGAATAAAGACAGTCAGGGGCTCTCTGCCTCCGCCGTGGTGGCCATTGCCAGTAGCACTTCCAGGCTGCGCGGGCCAACTTCCCCCTTTGTTTCACCAAACAGCCAGGGCTTAGGGACATCTTGCTTTGAGCAGAGGTGGCTCTGTAGTTAGGATGAATAGGGTGGCGACCCTCTGCCTCTCCCCCACCTACTTGTGGCAGAGAAATACTCCCACAATCAGGCATGTTTGTTCCAGTGCACGGCATGCAGCTGCCGAATGCCACACATGGCCTTCTCCTGCCCTCCTTCGACAATCTCAGTAGAATATGGAGTGCCTGCCCTGCCCCACCAGCCACAATGAGCACCAACCGCCACTAGCTTTGAGTACACTCAGTGTAGCACTGAACGGCAGTGGAGAGACCAGAGCACTGCCAATGGGTGGTGCAGGAGTGGTTGGCTCTCCCAGGCTCCCTTCTCCTATCTCCAGCAGTGGCTACTGGGCATGGCCAGGCAGGCAGGTCTAGTCTGGGCAGTCAGGCCTAGTCTGGGCAGCCTGTGTGAAGGAGGGGGCTTTCGATGAGGAGCAGGGAAAAAGCAGACTTTGCTTCTCTGCTCAATTCTCCTTCCCCACTGCTTCTTTGTATTCTTCAGATAGACGTTTACTACAGCTGCAGAAAACTGGGATTTTAAAGAAAAGCTTTTCCCCCCTGAGATTTCATATCTGACTGCCATACCTGGGAGTCCAAGAAGAATTTGTCTCAACTGAGCATTCTTTTTGTCCAACTTTCATTAGAGGGTTAGTACTATCGGTTCTGTTGTTATTTTGTTTTGTTTGCCTTCTGCTAAAGGACAATTTTTTGAAGACTTATAAAACGGTTAAATTTAGTTGGTAAGTTAATGTTATGTTTCATGTGTTGTCTCTCATTTTCCAGATTTCTCATTTTTGTGGCATGCATGATCAGTTAGAATGGGTTTTCAGGAAGGGTACGTTATGTTCAGATCCATAAATGATTAATCAACACAGTTAATAGGGGGAATAGATAATGCGATGCCTCTTGAGAGTGGCGGGGGCATGTGTTGGTACGTTGAATTTTAAAGATGTGAGAGAGTTGGGGCACATTCCACAGGATGTGTTCACATAGTTAATTAAGTTGTGCAAGAGGTACAACTCACGATCTGTGGTACTAATTAAAAAGACTGGGTCTCTAAAAAGGACCTTCAAAAAGGACAGATGTTGTCACAATCAATGTTCATTTCAGGATTTGCCAGATTTGTTGCTAGTTGTCACACAGCGACCCTGTAAAAATACACACAAAAACAAAGCTAGCCATGCTGGTTCGGGAGAAAAAACAACAACCCCAAAATCCATGGTTGGGCAATACTCTTATTAGGACCATCCAAAATGCTACAAAAAGTGTGCAAGATTTTGAGTTCTCCGGAAGTCTTCATCAGGCTAGATCAACGGTGCAAAAAGTGTGCCCCCCCCAGCTCTGTCTGGTAACCCCACCACCCCCAGAAAAAAAACAGAAAAAAGGAAAAACACTCTTGGAACGGAGTCTATGGTTCCTGGCATAGAAGCCTCATTCCTAGGGCAACCCTGGAGCATCCTAGGAAGCAGGGCTCAAAGGCTCCTGCCTGCTTCCGAGGATGCTTCAGGAACAGGGCATCTATGCCAGGAAACTTAGAGCCTGTTCCTAGAGCATTTTCAATCCCCCTACCCTATTTTTTCTGGAAAAGTTCAAGGTCACAGAGTGTGGAATGTCAGGATCCTTCAGTAAGCGAGTGGCTTAGAGGAGGGAAAAGGGCTGGGAGCCAGGATTCCTGGATGGCTGGGAGGTTTGAGAATGGAGGCTTCTGGGAGGAGTGTTGGTTTTGAGTGAGTGAGTGGCATACTGTATGTGACCTGTACGTGAATGTGATGTGTGGTCATGTGTGTGCATTTATACGCCCCTTGTCATCCCAGGAGACTCCCAATGCAGCCCACAGGGCCAAAAAAGTTATGTACTCCTAAGCTAGATGGTATAAAAAGGGAGGGGAAGAAGTACAAAGATTAGGTCAGATGTGGCCATGGGATCTACAGCTTAGAGCATTTCTACATGAGGCTTTTATTGCACACTTGTGATCGGTCACTCATGGAGGTTTGTGGGTCCTTTACACGATGTTGTCAACCTCCAGAGCATCTCCCGCAAATTCTGACCTTTATCCCAGTTTTTAAAAGAACAGGGATAATGTAATAATAAACATAAATCCACTTTAATGGCCATGTGAAATTGCACAGTTCCGCTATAGTACAGTGCTATCTAATGGTTGTATAATGAAACATGTAGAACTGGCAGACAAAGGAAGTTCTGGGGAAAAAGCCCATGTCAGCCCATGTAAGGAGCTGATTTAAAGAATCTGGAAGCAGAAGCCCCAGTAAATTGCAGGACAGAAAGCCTGGTGTGGAGAAGCCCTTAGACTCGGTCAAGATGGAGATTGCAGACTAAATGAATTAGTCACTGGTAGATGTTACAGGTGTCAGATTACACTTAGCATTCTTTGCACACTCTTTTGTAGCATGTTAGTTGGTCCTAATAAATTGTGGTCCTAATAAATTACAGAATCCAACTGTGGATTCTGTAAAAACAACAACATCAGTATGGATATTCAGTGGAAGCAAGGATAGATTTACAAAGAAAACTGTGTATCATTGTGTTGACTGCAAAACCTACTGCGAATTGGACACTTTTCTTCCTGCTATGTAGTTTGAAGCTCAGAGGTGAATCGTTTGGTGAGAAAGGTTGGTGAGAATAGGTGGGCTTCTAAATACTATGTTAACCTACTACATATTTAATTTCCTATAGTAAAGAGATTCGTATTCAGGTGTTAAAAGAAAACCATGGGAATGATAAAGTATAGCATAAAAATGCATGGCTGTATGGGAATTATATGAAGGTTGGTACTGCTACATGGGGTGTAAATCCACACAAAAATCCACCAGCCAACCAACATGAAAACTGTAGAATGAAAAAAAGGTATTGAGATGCTACAGCGGTATGTTTAATTGTAACAGAATGAGTCAGGTGATGCACACTCAGACTAGGTTTGCGAGAGATACAAGAACAGACTGACAGCAAACTTTGAGCATCTTCACATGGAGCTTTTGTTCTGCCATTGAGATTGCTCACTCTCCAGAGGTTTGCGGGTCCTTTAGATGATGTCATCAACTTCCAGGGCATCTCCTGCACTAAATGACCTTTCTTCCATTTTTAAATAGATCGGCGATAATGAGCTATCAAATTACAGCGCTTGAGTTTTGCTTGAGTTCCCTCATGAAAAGAGGAAAATGGGCATTAAGAGGAGCTAGACCAATGAAACATATGGAAGACTCAGATAAGGGGGGAAGGAAATGTGTGTAAAGGGAGTCCGTCGTGATCCTGCATTTAAAACGGAAGCAGAAATCCCCATTTTAAATGAGGTATTTTAGGGTGGTGTAGAGGTGCTCTCAGTGTAAGATGCTAATGTAAATGCTTTCTGCTGGGTTGGGGAAACTGGGGCATTCAAGAGCTGGGAGGGTATTTACAAAGGAAATAAGTTTAGTGAATATGGGTTATGTAATGACAGACCAGTCTTGGGGGGAACAAGGAGTGGGGAATAGTGTGTATATTTGGATAAAGGGCAACCAGATGCAAAGACAGTATGCATGTGGACAAGGCTCAGGAATCAGCTGGTGGGAGTAGTATGCTTATGGGGGAGGGGGCTACCTATGTAGTCATGGGTTATATATGGGGAAAGGGTTAGAGATGATGAGGGATTTAGGTTCACAAGATTTAGCTGTTCCCAGCTGAGAAAACAGATACAATAGAGGAGGCAGAATAGCAGATAGGGAAGAAATACAGAGTGGAACACAGTGGGATGCTGGGGAGGTAGGTTTGGGGACCATGTAAAAGGATAGGCCTGCTTCCTGTGATCTTCTCCCGCTCCTCCCCATAACATAATTCACACAAAGGCTAATCATTTTAGCTGTTTCTCAGGACATAAGCTTTGGTGAGCTGAAGACCAGGCAGTTCACCAGATGCGAAACTCAAAGCCAATCCCCAATGCTACCTTATTTTGCTCTGTACTGCATTGCTGGTCAGTTTAATCTTTTGAATGAGAGATTTTTTTAAAAAAAGGTTTTAAAACTGTCTAGCAATTAGGGCGTGTTGGATTGCATGTACACCAACATTTCACCTGCCTGCTGTGGATGTACCTTTGCCATTTTGATACCCCTGCCAGCAAGAGAGTGGGTCAATGAATAATGAGGCCCAAGCATCTTTTCCTGTGTGTAGCAGGACAGAATTGAAGATGAAAGAGATGCAGGAACAGATCAAGAAAAAGAAAAGATTGTTCACTTACTAAATCTTAATTCATCCATTGCCTTCCACCCCACCCTCTAATAAAATCATTCTTCTTGGCTTCGTTAAGGAGAATGCATTTCATTTAAGCCTTTCCTTAGAGAGAGTTCTCAGTTATCCCACTTGCACATGATAGTGGTAGAAAAGCAAAAAAATGTGCCCTCCAATGCAAGCCAATAAGTGGTGGGGTGAAAAGAGGGCATGAGAGGTAAATCAATCCTGGAAGTGCTCTTGTTCCACAGCAGCTGGTACTGAGAAGCATCCTGCCTCTGACACTGCAGGTAGCATATAGCTATCAGAACTAGTAGCCATAGATAGCGTTCTCCTCCACGAATTTGTCCAGTCCCCCTTTAAAGCCATCCAAAGTGATGCCCATCACTACATTGTGTGGTAGTGAACTCCATAGTTTAACTAGTTCTTCCTTTTATCTGTCCTGACTTTCCCTGGATTCGCCTCCATTGGATGACCCCCAGTTCTAGTATTGAGGTTGGGGGGACCACTTGTTCCACATCATGCATAATTCTATACACCTCTAACATGTCCTTTCTTATTCACCTTTATTCTAAGCTAAACAGCCCAAACATTATCAATTTCCCAGATAGGAGAGTTGCTCCAGCCCCTTGATCAATTTGATTGCTCTTTTCTGTACATTTTGCAAGCTCTACAGTATCCTTTTTGAGGCAGAGTGTACAGAAGTGTATACAGTATTCCAAGTATGGCCGCACCATAGATTTGTATAAGGACAGTATGATATTGGCACTTTTATTTTCAGTTCCTTTCCTAAGGACCTCCAAAATGGAATTTGTCTGCTGTATACACAGCAGCTGTATACTGGGTTAACGTTTTCATCACTTTACACTTCTGTAACCACATTTGCCATTTAAATACTCACCCACCCACCCACCCCAGTTTGAAGAGATCCTTTTGGAGTTCTTTGCTGTCTCCTTTTTTTTTTAACCACCCTAAATAATGTGGTGTCATCAGCAAAGTTGGCCACCTCACTGACCACCAGATGATTTTGAATTATGATGTTGTTCAGTTGTTAAGTTGTGTCCGACTCTTCGTGACCCCATGGACCATAGCACGCCAGGCCTTCCTGTCCTGCGCTCTCTCCCGGAGCGTGGTCAAGTTCATATTCATTGCATCGGTGATGCTATCTAGCCATCTCATCCTCTGCCGTCCCCTTCTCCTTTTGCCTTCAATCTTTCCCAGCATCGGGGTCTTTTCCAGTGACTTTTCTCTTCACATTAGGTGGCCAAAATATTTGAGCTTTGAATTATGATGACCGTTGTTCAGTTAGAAAAATCTTAGGTCAATTAATCGTATGAGCTTTGATCAATCTATTATATCATTATCAATTTGCATAGAAATAGAATAGATCTTTTAAAGAAGAAGATCCCATACTTGTTTTTAGATTCTCCACATGTGTGTGGTGGCAGAAAAAAGCTCGGAAGAGGCATTTCCTCTGTGCGTGTGAAAAGGCAGAATGCCTCTTCTAAGTAGCTGCCTGCCATACGCATTTTTTTATTATTATTTTTAAAAAGCAGTACTTATATCAGTGCTGTTTTAGAATGATTGCCCGATTAATCGGAACGAGTTTTTAGTCGGGGCGCCTGTGTGCGCGCGCGATTATAGATACGGATATATGAATGAAAGCCGAGGCTGCATACAAAGCGGGGGGGGGGGGGATTGGCGGCACAGCTGTTTCGGAAAACGCTTCCTGTTCCTTTAAAGACGCTCCAGCGCGCGGTTCGCACAAGCTGGAAAGTCTCCGGGCGGTGCGAGGCGGGCCGGCTCCTCGTAACAGGCAGGCGGCACTCCGACTGATCTCGCTAACAGGGGCTTCTGTGTAAACTGAGGCTAAGCAAACACAGATGGGTCTCTCCGCGTGCGTTCTCCAAAAATGCTGGCAATGCGGCAGGGCCCTCAGATGACATTCTGATCGGACTGCTCCCACACTGCCGCTCACCAGTCTGGGCTGGGAAGGGCAGCAGCTGCCGCTCCGCAGAGCCCGCCGCCAAGCAGCAGCAGCAGCGCCGCCGCCGCCGCCAGCGTGCGGGGAGGCTGGCGGAGGCGGCCGCGGCGGGTGGCGGTCCCGTGCGGCGGGCGAGCCTCGCCCGGCGCCTCCAGAGCGCGAGCGAGGGGGAGCGGCGCCCTTCGCGACGGGCGCGCACCATGAAGAGCATGCCGCTGGCGGGAGAGGAGGAGCGCTGGAAGCGCCTGTGCCTCAAGGAGCTGCGCGGCATCGCCAAGCTCCAGCGGGAGAGCGGGGAGCCCGCCAAGCCCCCGCTCGGCGGCTGCGGGAGTTTCCAAGCGGACCTGAAAGCGCGCGCGCGCGTGCGCGGCGGGATGCTGGGGGGCGAGGGGGGCTCGCGGCCAGAAGGCGAGGCGGCCGCCTCCAATGGGGCCGCGGCGGCGGCGGCGGCCCCCGAGCTCGTGGAAAGCAGGGGCGGCGGCGGCGAGGTCCTCGACATGAGGAGGCAGGCTTTCCCGGTGGGGCTCCTCGCAGCCCCCCAGCAGCCCCTGAGGAAAGACACGTGTCTCGTGTCGGTCGGTCTGAGCCGGGCAGAAGGCCAGGCTTTCCCGGCTCCGAGCCTGCAGTCCAGGATTATGGTGTGTCCGCAGCAGCAGCAGCAGCAGCAGCAGCGACAGCTGGAAAGTTCCTACTCTCCAGTTTCCCATGTAATTTACAACAGCAATCCTGATTCCTCTCTATCGCCTAGGAAACGGCCGGGGGAGCCTGCAGGAGCCTCCTCGGAGATCAAAGCCATTCAGCAGACGAGGCGGCTGCTTGCGAATGCCCGCGAGCGGACCAGGGTGCACACCATCAGCGCAGCCTTTGAGGCCCTGAGGAAGCAGGTAAGCCCGCCCACGAGGGAGGCACGCCCGAGCTGCGCCCATCGGTGGCAGTGGCTCTTTCCTGGAGATGCTGCACAGGAAAGGAGCCCCCCCCCCCGCTTCTTCCCATCCCAGGTGTCAGATTTCGGGATGGGAGAGGGGCCGTTTCTGGAATGGGGTGCCGGGGCTCCAGCCTGCCTGGAAATGGTCCACTCTGCTCTGGAAGCTCATCTGTCTCAGGCCCAGATGTGGGTGGTGGGCTCTTGTTATCCATGATGAGAAAATGCATATTCACAGAGGAACTGCCTTCTATAGTCTGCTTTTGCAAATTCCAAGGCTGAGCCTTCCCGTTCCTTAAAACAAGGGTCCAGGGAGGCCTGAAAGGAAAAATTAGAATGACATCCTGTCCCACTAATTCACATGGGACACTATGGGCTGGGCAGTCTTCCTGAGCTAGTCCCACTGAAATGAGCGTCATTGCTCGCTCATTTCAGTGGTTCCCAAGCAGAAGAACTTCCCGATAGACTGTGCCCAATGGATCAGAACTGTCCTCTCCAACTCTGCTGCCTTTATGGCACCCAGAACCTGCCACCTCTGTCAGGATCCATGGTTGAGTCCTGATAAACCCTGACTCAAATTATATCCTGCAGTGAGCACCAAGCTGTTCTCAAGTCAAGCCCCACTCCTAAACTTTTTTCTTTTTTTAAGAGAGAGAGTGAGAATGAAATGCTGATACTCAGCAGCATCAGTTGTCTGAGAAGTCAGCCATCAGTGACCTTTATGCCACGTAACTTCATTGAAAGGCCACTCAGTGTTTTGTGCACAAGATTTTGTTCTTAATTCCCAATCTGATTATCAGGTTACAGGGAAGGGGCTGCTTTGGTTGGGTAGAAAGGCTGAAGGAACATCGGGTTCCCTATAAGGATCATTAAACAATGAATGGTATGTGGCTAATTGCTTGACCCTATATGATTTTGGATGACCTATAATTGCCTTTCCTCACCCTACTGCCAAAAAACTAAACTTGGATGAAACACTGCTTATCAAAAGTTCACACGGGTCTCATGCCAGGTGTAAATTATATCTTCCTGTTAATCAGATACACCTTCCTGTCAGTTACTCAGCTCTTGCTCATAACATTTTTTTCCAAAAGTCATTTTCGTGTGTGTGTGAAGAAAGTTCTGAAATCCAAGTGTATTTGTTTAAAAGCCCCCACCCGCCCCACATGGCACACTGGATTCATGGGCTGTTAAATTCAGGACAAGAAGAGATTGTTTGAGAAGGCCGATTGGCAGACCAATTAATGATGATTGTACATTTTAGTAACCGTGTTTCTGCCTTGTGTAAAATATCATAGTTATTTAAGCTAGCAAAACATTTTTTTTTTCTTCCATCTTTGGCCAAAGCTGCAAGGTATGCCAGATTCAGGATTCAACAGTCTGGTGTTATTTTGAAAGGCTGGTACCACAATAATTTAACCTTTTCTCACAGAACTAAGGCTGCAATCCTAGGGACACTTCTTTAAAGCACATCCTACTGAAAGTAAAGTAAATAGATCTAATAAATAAACAAAACACTATTTCACAAAGTATAGTGGGGGGGCTGTAGCATACTGTTCTCAACAGGTATGTGGGTTAGAATAACTGGTGGAAATTAGGAACATCTCTGTTTTGACCATGTCCCATCAAAATATCTAAATATTTGGCAAACACTGAGCCCATGAGTGAGAATTCATGTCCCTTTCAAGAACAGAGCCTTTGATATTACACTATGGCAGCCTTTCCCAACCTGGTGTTCTCCAGATGAATTAGATGATAACTCTGATCATTGACCAGAGTGGCTGGAGATGATAGGGGTTGTAGTCCAGTACATATGTAGGGCACCAGGATGGGGAAGGCTTTAGTTGTTGTTGTTCAGTCGTTCAGTCGTGTCCGACTCTTCGTGACCCCATGGACCATAGCACGCCAGGTCTTCCTGTCCTGTGCTCTCTCCCGGAGCGTGCTCAAGTTCATATTCATTGCATTGGTGATGCTATCTAGCCATCTCATCCTCTGCCGTCCCCTTCTCCTTTTGCCTTCAATCTTTCCCAGCATCAGGGTCTTTTCCAGTGACTTTTCTCTTCACATTAGGTGGCCAAAATATTTGAGCTTCAGCTTCAGTATCTGTCCTTCCAATGAGCAGTCAGGGTTGATTTCCTTTATGATGGACTGATTTGACCTCCTTGCAGTCCAGGGGACTCATAAGAGTCTTCTCCAGCACCACAGTTTGAAAGCATCAATGCTTCGGCGCTCAGCCTTCCTTATAGTCCAGCTCTCACAGCCATGCATTAGTAAGGCATGCCTATTTATGAGCACCAGTGCTTTATTGTACACATAATTTATTTCTCGGCTCCCATAGGAAGAAGTAGCAGGAAAGTGGCTTGATTGTGTTCAACACTGGGACTTTGCTTAGGTTTTGGAGCACCTGATTCTGAACCACTGTTGAAGCTAAGTGGGCATGGTCCTGCTCTGTGCCTGGATGGGAGATGTCTGGAATGGAAGCTTCATGTAAGCCCTACTTGAGGTTCCACAGAAAGAGAAGGATATGAATAGAAACAATAAATACCTTACTTAAGACTAAACAAGAATTAATAGAACAATTTTACTCACATATAGAGTAAGTTTTTCTGAGGGGAGGAGCATGCCTGCCTGAGAGAGAAGCATGAACCAAAACTAGCATAGGAGGCCATAATGGCTACCAAGGTGTTTTCAAGTTTAACCTGCTCCCAGAACCATGCTTTACAAAAGGCACCCCACTTCCTGTGAGCCTCAAAGCAGAGCAAAGACTTGGGTTCTCGTTGTGTGTGTGTGTGTGTGTGTGTGTGTGAGTGATTCAACAGCATTTGTCTAAAGGCTTCTCCACACAGGGCTTTTATCCTGCGATTGAGATTGGTTACTCATGGAAATTTATGGGTCTTTTACACAATGTCGCCAACGACCAGGGCTTTTCCAGCGCTAAATGACCTTTATCCCATTTTTTAAAAGATCGGAGATAATGAGCTATCACATTACAGCATGTTGAGTTCCTTCATGAAAAGAGGAAATCCTGCAATAAGAGGCGCTAGACCACAGCAACATCTAGTGGCTGTATAATGAAACATATAGAACAATGTAGATAAGGGGGGGAAGTGGGGGGTGGGAGGGAAGTGTATATAAAGGGAGTCTGTCGTGATCCTGCATTTAAAATGGAAGCAGAAAGCCCCAGTAAACTTGCGGGATTTTAGCCTGGTGTAGAAATGCTCTGAAACCAGTGAGCCTTCGCAAAAGTACCTTCGGTTTGGTCATACATTATGCCTATCTCTTTGGCAAATGTGATGCTATATTGGAATGAAAAGAAAGAACTGCCAAGAAGAGTAAATAGTGGTTCATTCTGTCTGCATTCAGTATCTCCTAGAGCATATTGGCTTGACACAGCGGGTTCTTCTTTGGCAGCAACAACCCAGCTTCAGCCTGTTTGCAGTTTGTCTTATATATATTATGTACTTGCAGTTGAATATACAGACACCAACCTTGCCCCTGCCCCCATGTTTTATCTGCTTTTTCTTTATTCTTTCAGAGTTGGGGTCTAAATGTGCCCTCAGACACCTCTCTTGGGACCCACCAGGTTCTCTGCTCCTCCTGATTTTAATTTTATTTCTTCAGATGTTTTTATTTTATTATTTTTAGCTGGGAGGCTGCCATGCTGCAAAGCAAAATGCGCTTCTCCCATTACCATTTTTATGTCAGTTCAAAAAAGTACTTTTGTGTTTTGGAGCTCAGATCCCACCTCTGCCTTACTTTTGGGCAGCTTTCTTTTATTTTAGTCTCACCAGTTTGTCTTCTGGGAAATGAGTGTTTTTGTGACCAGCCATGCACACCATGGCAGCCATTTTATGAATGAGAGCACCCCCAACACTTTCTCAAAATTCCGAATGTGCCCACAAGCCCAAAAAGGTGGGAGGCCCCCTAGACTGATGTATATGCATTTAATTTTTATCTTCTTTAAAAAGTTAATATTTTAAACACATTTCGAATCCTGCTCCAGAATTTTGGTCATATCACTGGGACTAGGCCTTCAGTGCCAACCAGAGCTGGTTTTCCGCCAGTAAGACATTTAGAACTTTTTTCCTCCAGAGTTCACCCCCAGATTGAAAAAGGTACACTGGACTGAGTGCCCTTCCACTCTACAAATACTTCAGTCATCCTCCCCAGTACTGCTTGAAGCCTAACATTTTTTCTTAGGAACAATTGTTTTTTCCAGCAGAAAAATTGTATGTTGTAGATTTCCCATCCATCTTCCTCACCTTTTCAGGCAGTGTGTCAGCACTGGCTCATTAGGTCATCAACTGAGGACATCTCAAAAGTTTTTAAAATAGCAATATGAACCTTCTCTACTTGAGAAATTTTGCTAGTCTTATCAGAATTATTTAACGTCCCTAGAAATGTGTAGAAATGTTTTGCCTAAGCAAAAGCCTCCACCTCAAATGTTGCTTTAGGCAAATTTCAGCAAGAGACAATTACTTGCTCAGTTTTTTTATATGCCCTAAGTGGTTAGTTACTGGCAACCCAAAAATCCCTCTCACCATCTTGCTGCATCTATATTACTGGCTTTCAAAGCACGCTAATATTCATCAAAAGTTGTTGGAGAAATGATGGGGGTCTTTACAAAGCCATGAAGGGCCTCTGGGAGAGGTCTAGCCCACATATTTGTTTCTTTAAAGCCATGCATGGGCCTGTGGCTTTGTTGACGCACTCATGGACTGGGATGAACCATTCCATCTTAGAAAGTACCTGTTTAAACAGTTGCTTATTCGGTCAGTCGCTTCCGACTGTTCGTGACTGAATGGATCAGCCAACGCCAGAGCTTCCTGTCGGCTGTCGCCACCCCCAGCTCCCCCAAGGTCGAGTCTGTCACCTCCAGAATATCATCCATCCATCTTGCCCTTGGTCGGCCCCTCTTCCTTTTGCCTTCCACTTTCCCTAGCATCAGCATCTTCTCCAGGGTATCCTGTCTTCTCATTATGTGGCCAAAGTACTTCAGTTTTGCCTTTAATATCATTCCCTCAAGTGAGCAGTCTGGCTTTATTTCCTGGAGTGTGGACTGGTTTGATCTTCTTGCAGTCCAAGGCACTCTCAGAATTTTCCTCCAGCATCACAGTTCAAAAGCATCTATCTTCCTTCGCTCAGCCTTCCTTATGGTCCAGCTCTCACAGCCATAGGTTACTACAGGGAATACCATTGCTTTAACTATGCGGACCTTTGTTGTCAGTGTGATGTCTCTGCTCTTCACTATTTTATCAAGATTTGTCATTGCTGTCCTCCCAAGAAGTAAACGTGTTCTGATTTCCTGGCTGCAGTCAGCATCTGCAGTAATCTTTGCACCTAGAAAGACAAAGTCTGTCACTGCCTCCACGTTTTCTCCCTCTGTTTGCCAGTTATCAATCAAGCTGGTTGCCATAATCGTGGTTTTTTTGAGGTTTAACTGCAACCCAGCTTTTGCACTTTCTTCTTTCACCTTCGTTGTGAGGTTCCTCAGCTCCTCCTCGCTTTCAGCCATCAAAGTGGTATCATCTGCATATCTGAGATTGTTAATGTTTCTTCCAGCCATTTTAACTCCAGCCTTGGTTTCATCAAGCCCAGCATGTCGCATGATGTGTTCTGCGTACAGGTTGAATAGGTAGGGTGAGAGTATACAACCCTGCCGTACTCCTTTCCCAATCTTAAACCAGTCCGTTGTTCTTCCTTACTGTCTGTTCTTACCATTGCTACTTGGTTGTTATACAGATTCCTCAGGAGGCAGACAAGATGACTTGGTATCCCCATCCCACAGTCAAAGGCTTTAGAATAGTCAATAAAACAGAAATAGATGTTTTTCTGAAACTCCCTGGCTTTCTCCATTATCCAGCGGATATTGGCAATTTGGTCTCTAGTTCTTCTGCCTTTTCTAAACCCAGCTTGTACATCTGGCAATTCTCGTTCCATGAATTGCTGGAGTCTACCTTGCAAGATTTTGAGCATTACCTTACTGTTTCAACAGTAGCTATTAGCATTTCTATACATTTAAACTTGTTCTCCCTAGGTTAAGGGTGTTTCCAGGTGAGGCTTTTATTGTGCAATCACTCTGACTACGAGTTTTATGAGCGGTCCAGATGACATCTTCCATTTGTATCCCTCCAGTGTTTCCCTTCCACATCTTCCATCTTTTTCTCTTACCATAAAATATCCGTTAAATCTGTTAAATACAGGTGGATTAGCAGCACAATGCCTTTTGCTTGGTAGCGCTATAACTGTGCTGGCTTCCCCATGGGAACTGTAGTTTGGTGAGGATGTTGAGAATGCCATAAGAAATCCTAGCCTCCCCCATTCACAGAATTAAACTTCCCAGGACCCCCTGAAGAGAGAATGTTATTATTAAATTGCACTATAAGTCCATAGTGTATTTATGCCCAATACAGCAGAAAAACAAGCAAGCACCAAGAAATTAACACTGTGGTTGCACACATTCTCAGCACTGCTTGTCTGGACTGACTGTTCAACTAACACCTATCGAACTGACATGCAGATCTTCTCTAGAGCAGGAACCCCTCCTCATTCAAAGGACCAGATATTTAGTGAATTCAGTATTGCTTCCCTCTTCTCAGCTTGCATCATCTGAAGTCTTCGTCTACACTGAATTTTTGACTGTATATGTCAAAGGGAGTCTCATGTGTTCTGTCTTCAACAGCATTATTTGCATGGTACAGAAGCCGTCCAGCATACTGTCATGCAGCCATATCACAATGAAGTACCACAGCATCTCCTTGGTTTTTATTTTTTCAGTAAGTTTTTTGAGTAATTTATTTTAGAAAATTGATTAAATCATAATTGCAAGTCATGTGGGAAAGGCTTAAATAAGAGTGAAATCAATCCAATCACTTTGAGAGAGTCAGTTAGGTGAAATACTTTCAATTTGTCTCAATTTAGTAGGAGTCTTTTAAGGTCTCCAATGGGGTCAAAAGGGACTGGCACATCTTACCGCAGTTAATCCTTGTTATCTGCTAGAACTTATATACAGCCTCCAGTTTACTTGTTGGTCTTCTACCATTCCCTCTTTGTCATCATATAACAAGTCTCTTGAACAGCTGGGAGTCTTTCCCTGAAGCACTGAAACCAATAGCCTCCTTACAAGCCAGCTGGTCAGGAAGTAAAGGAGCATCACACTTGCAGTGCAGTCCTATGCATGTCTACTTAGAAGTTAGGCCTACTGAGCTCAGTGGCATTTACTCACAGGTAAGTGTGTATAGGGATTGCAGGCTTAGACACTGTACTCAAACATCCTCCTCCTCCTCAGGAAAGCAGCAGGAGAAACAGAATCAAAGATGAGACAGAGTTACCTAGAGTTGCTGCCTTTTGACCTGGGAAAATATGGGTGGTATGGCTGTTCATTGGAACAAAGCAACTACAGTATCCACAGCCCAATAATGCATATCTGACAAAATTATTTTATTTAATGCCAAGTTGGAAAATGGGTCATGGATGCCTTCCCTGACAGGGCTGACAAACAAAACAACAACACTATACATTATAATTCTGCGTAATGTAATGTTTGTCCTTGCTGCTGCTCTTTGCTGCCTGCTCAAGCCCTTCCTTGATATTAAAAAAAAAAAAAAAAAGCTGGAGTAGTCATGATTGAAATGTCTTCAGGCATATTATTTTGCTTTGCCATGAAATAAGGAAAAACATTGTGATAGATTTTCTACAGAGCTCCCAAATTATGAACAGAAATTCTAGTCATGAAGATTTGGGCTGCAATGAGATATAGAGCTAGCCACACTTTAAGACAATCCATTAATTTCAGTTAATTAGTTAGGCCTAATTGTTACATGATGTGTTGTTACATTAACACAATGTACTTGAGCCCTGGAGGTAGCCTAGGTCCTGGATATATACATATAAATAGTACGCAGTTTGCACATACTTTGTCCAAATAGCATATTTCTTACTGATATGACAGGTTACCCCTATAAACCAGAGAATGACATAATTCGCTTAGAATTTGTAGTTCCTTCCTTTTCTCCACCAGGTGAGCCTGATGGCCACCACTTTATTTTTTCATCTCCTGTGAGCTCACACAGCTTGCATGAGAAGTAAATTACCTTCTTGTGGTGGGGGCAGGATCCCGCAGAGTAAGGGTGCCACAGGAACTTGTGTCAGATCATGCATTGAGCAAAGCACCAGTACTGAAGTGCCTTAAAAGGGAATTCACTGGAAAAATGTTCCTCTTTTACATCTTAAGATGAAGAAACAATTCAAGGAGGCAGGACAAAGATAAAAATGTGTGAGTTAAACTGCTCTTGGATTGACTGGGCAAACTGATATTCATGTTTCCACAAAAATACAACATTTCTGGGTATGATAAGTGATTGTTCCTTAGACCAATTAGCCACGGAAAGTGACCATTTACTTAACACTGAGCACAGTGCCCAAGATCTGGTTAGAGAACACTGGCAAACAGTGACCACAAAACTATCAAATTAAACATATACATGGCTGGAAAACAGGCTGTAAACGCCAACACAGTCATATCTCATTTCAGAGCTTCGGCTATTGGGCGGTATAGAAATGAAATAAATAAAATAAATAAATAAAAGAAGAATGAATTTTGAAAAAATGAGAGGATTAGCTAAAAAGAAACTGAAATCCCTTCAGGAAGCTTGGAGATTATTAAAACCACTATAAACGAGACTTGGATAAAATGAATACCACAGACTAGAAAAGGTATGAACAATTCCAAGAGGATGCCAACATGGTTAAATAGCAGAGCTGAGGAAAGGCTTGTTTAAAAGCATAAGCATTTTGCATAAATAGGGAAAGCTCTAAAAATAGCACAAACTCTGGCAAGACAGATGTAATTTGATGATAACGTAAGTGAAGAAGGAATTTGAGGAGGGTTGAGGCAGCAGTAAGACCTTTACTGGGGGAAAAAAATCTCCCTTAACCCCATATGTTGGATAATTTCTAGTCAGTCTCCCGTATTCCATTCTTGGGTAAGGTACTCAAGTGTGCAGTAGCTTCTCAAGTCCAGGTTTAACTAGAATGAAGTGGATCTTGATAATTCACCTAATCAAGCTTCAGCCCAGCTATAGAATGGTCACTGTTTCCAATTGGTTCAACAACATTTATGTTTAATACTAGGTCTTGGAACACAGGATTAAATACAGGGTCACCTCCCCTCTGGTTGGTTCCATGACCAGTTGTTCTAGGATACAGCCATTTAGGGCATTGAGAAATTTAACCTCTTTGCCATGGCTGGAACATGCATTTATCCAGTCAATATAGGCATAATTGAAGTCACCCATTATTACAACACTTCCTCTTTTTGAGGCTTTCCTGATTTCGTTTTCCATCTCAAGGTCACCCTGAGCATTCTGATCTGGGGACGATAGCACGTTTCTAGCACTAGATTAGTTTTGGAGCCTGGTATTGTCACCCATAGCACTTCTGTGGAAGAGCCTGCCCCTTTCAGGTGGTTCTAGTCTGCTCAACACTATGCCCTCTTTGATGTACAGAGCAAAACCTCTCCCAGTACACCCTTCCCTGCCCTCCATATAGAGTTCATATCCAGAGATGACTGTATCCCACTGGTTCTACCAGGTTTCCATAATTCCCACTATATCCAGGTTCTCCTTTAAAACCAGGCACTCCAACTCTCACATTTTGGCTTGGAGGCTTCTGGCATTTGCATAGAAACACTTAGATACAGTGTCCCTCCCCAGATGTCTTTGGCATGTGCATCTTTTGCTATGGCACTTAAGCTTCTTTGATTGGCTATCATGCTCCACCATATACTCATGGCTTATTTCTTCCCCTTCTACATTAGGGCAATTGAAAACATTTTCATTTTCATCTCCTAGGGATGATTTAACCCGAACCGGATGCTTCTCAGCTCCTGTGGCTTTCCCCCAGCATTAGTTTAAAAGCAACTTTGGCACCTTTTTTATGTTAAGCGCCAACAGTCTGGTTCCATTTTGGTTCAAGCAGAGCCGATATCTGCAATCTTCTCACCAGGCGGGCAGTTTCCATGTAGTCTATATGCCTATCACAAACCCAACTGTCTATGTGTCTAATGATTGAATCTCCCACTACTACAAGCCCCCCTCCCCCTGGAGGCACATCCTCAGTGTGAGAGGATATTTGCTCATCTTCCAAGGAATGGGTCCATTCTAAGGGATCATTTCCCTCTTCCTCAGAATGATGGACTCCTTCCCCAAGAGCCCCCATTCTCTGTGACCGCAGAGGAGCTGTCATCCAGGGAGTGGGACACCAGTATTAGGCCCCTGAAGATCTCATCCACCACCCTCTGCCTCTCTTAGTTTTTCCAGGTCAGCCGCCTTGACTTCAAGGGAACGAACTTGCTCCCTGAGAGGCAGGGGTTCATTACACTGAGCACGCATCCACAACTTCTGTCCAGCAGGGAGATAGTCATACATGTGGCATTCAGTGCAATACACTGGATAGCCCCTGCCCCCCTTGCTGGCTTTCTACCTTCATAACATTTTTCCTGTTGTTGTTGTTGCTGCTGTTGTTGTTATTGGGTTTGTTTACCTGGAAAACTTAGTTGTTACTTGGAGAAGGTGGGGAATTTATAGTTATTTATTTACAGTTACTTACTGTGAGTAGGGAGGGAAGAGTTGACTGTCCTGGTTTCCTGACCCTGTTGCTAAACTCACACAGGTGCTTAACTTGCTTGTGTGCTGATGCTTTGTCACTGGGTCTGAGGCACTTTGTCACTGGGGCTCCTTACATTCGGCGAGCTGGCTCCCTCGCAAGCCTGCCTCCTTATGTAGATAGGCCCAACTGCTGCTGCAGCCAATCTGATTGGAGGGACCCCTTTGAAAAGCAAGGGAGGCTGTATGTGAACTACTGGTCTGCATAGGGATGTCAGAGAATTCCGCCACGGATCTTGGGGAGGCCGAATGCCAGCGCATTCAGCCCCCCGAAATCGTTGGCGGAACGGTCTGCCCCCTCACCCCCACCCCGGGACGGGACTTAACTTGGGCGGATCTTCCTGGCGGCGGCGGCGGTGCAGTGGCAGTGCGCCGCCGCCATTTCAAGTTAAAAAACAAACAAAACAAAACAAAAAAATGTGATAGGCTACGTAAAGATTTACGTAGCCTATCATGGCTAAATTTTAAAAAAACACCATGATAGGCTACATAAATGTTTACGTAGCCTATCACGGCTGATTTAAAAAAACAACAACAACGCGCGTATGCAAATGGCGGCGCCCATGGGCGCCGCCATTTGCATTCCTTATTTTGGCACGTCTTAGTCTACGTAAATGTTTACGTAGACTAAGACATGCCAAAATAAGGAACGCAAATAGTGGCGCCCATGGGCGCCGCCATTTGCATACGCGCGTTTTTTTTTTCTTTTAAATCAGCCGTGATAGGCTACGTAAATGTTTACGTAGCCTATCACGGCTGACTGCAGGGACGCAAACAGCGGCAGCTACGGCTGCCGCTTTTTGCGTCCCTGTTAGCCAGCGGCCGGATGTCCGGCCGCTGGCAGAGCCGGCCGGCGGCTCCGCAGAATCCCTGCGGAGTGGAGCCGGCCGGCCAGGATTCGGGGGGGGAGGGACGGAGCGCCTCCCCCCCCAGCCAGAATTTCAGGGGGAAGGACGGAGCGCCTCCTCCCCGGCCAGAATTTCGGGGGGAGGGAGCGCCTTCCCCCCCCCACGAATGTCACCCTTCAAAAAGGTAAGTGACTTTCGTACATCCCTAGTCTGCACTAGCTTCTAGTAGGTGGGAATGTAGGTCAGTTTTGGACTTCAGCTCCCATTAGCCCTTGCCATCATCGTCCGTTGTCAGGAATGTTGGGAGTTGTGATCCCAAACATCTGGAGGGCACTAGGTTAGATAAGGCTGCCTTAGCTTGTATTTACTAGCTATCTAGTTGGCTATAAGGCTTTAATTCTAAATTAATTTAATTTAATTTATAATTCAATTATAAGGCAAGGGTGACTCATCACATTGAGTGGATGCACTGAAAAAGAGAGCAGCTCGATCATCTTGTTCATACTTAATACACACATTAACACACACACCATCGACACATTCTCTTTTTTAATAAAAACTATATTTTCTACAATCATGTTACACCATAAAGACAGAGCAGCCAGTAATTCTCTTGTTAATTCTCTGTATTGTTCACCCGTCTCACAAATTATGACACATTTGTTAAGAACATCAGATGACCCATGCTGGATCAGACCAAGGGTTCATCTAGTCCAGCATTCTGTTCACACAGTAGCCAACCAGCTGCCCACAGAAAGGACATGAGCACAGAGCACCCTGCTTATTATTCCAAGCTGGGTAGTTTAACACCTATACCCAGGATATACAGTCAGGGCCAGAAATATTGGAACAAGGATAACGTTTTGGCAGTTGGCCTCTGTACACCAGCACATTGAAGTTGAAAGGAAACACACCCAGATGGGAGCGAAGTCAGGACTTCCAGCTGTAGTTCAAGGGGCTTGACAAAAGTGGGGCACTAACCATTCAGGAAGTACAGCCAGTGGCATACACACACACCCTTCGTTGGTGGCGCATAAGTAATGGAACGAATGGCTGACAAGCAGCTGCATGGCCAGGTGTGGCCTGTTTCCTGGGTACCCCATGACCAGTCAAGCAGATAAAAGGCCTGGAAGTGGTTCTGAGTGTTACATTTGCATTTGGTAGCTGTTCAGTGGAACTCCCAACACGAGGTCCAAAGAGGTGTCCATGCGAGTGAAGGAGGCCAACATTAGGCTGAGGAAACAAAATTAGCCCATCAGAGAGATAGCAAAAACAGTGGGAGTGGCCAACACAACAGTTTGGAACTTCCTGAAAAAGAAGGAATTAACTGGCAAGCTCAGCAACAGCAAAAGGCCTGGAAGACCACGGAAGACAACTCAAGTGGATGACCGCAGAATTCTGCTCATGGTGAAGAGGAACCCTTTCACAACATCTAGCCAGGTCAAGAACGCTCTTGCGGAGGTAGGCATGTCATTGTCAACATCTACAGTCAAGATATGGCTTTCTGAATGTAAATACAGGGGCTTCACAACAAGGTGCAAACCACTGGTAACGCTCAAGAACAGACAGGCCAGATTAGCCTTTGCCAGCAAACACCTAAAAAAGCCTGCCCAGTTCTGGAATAAGATTCTTTGGACTGATGAGACCAAGATTAACTTGTACCAGAATGATGGGAAGAGAAAAGTATGGAGAAGGAAAGGAACAGCTCATGATGCAAAGCATACCACATCATCTGTCAAACATGGTGGAGACAGTGTTATGGCATGGGCATGTATGGCTGCCAATGGAACCGGGTCACTGGAGTTTATTGATGACCTGACTGCTGATAAAAGCAGCAGGATGAATTCCGAAGCGTATAGGGCTATACTTTCTGGTCAGATTCAGCTGAATGCTGCCAAACTGATAGGATGCCGCTTCATGTTGCAGATGGATAATGACCCCAAACATACAGCAAAAGCTACCCAAGAGTTTCTCAAGGCAAAGAAGTGCGATCTTCTTCACTGGCCAAGTCAGTCACCTGATCTCAACCCAATAGAGCATGCTTTTCACTTACTGAAGACAAGACTGAAGGCAGAAAGACAAGCAAGCAGCAGCTGAAGGCAGCTGCAGTAAAGGCCTGGCAAAGTATCTCGAGGGAGGAAACTCAGCATTTGGTCATGTCCATGGGTTCCAGACTTCAGGCAGTCATTGACTGCAAAGGATTTTCATCCAGGTATTAAAGGCGATCCTTAAGTTTGAAATGACGTTGGTTTGTTCCATTACATATGAGCCACCAACGATGGGGGGGGGGGTGTGCCACTGGCTGCACTTCCTGTCCATCATCTGTTTTCTGCCTTTCTATTACACCTAGTTGTTTTAGCTACACATATCTATTCATCCCACTGTCTGGCTTATACAGACTAATAGATTTTATAGGATGGGGTGGCAGGGAGCAAGAACAGAAGTAGTGAATTTCTTTCCCTGAACTTACAAGGGACATACACATATCACTCACATCATGCGCCAAATACATCTTAATGAAATGGCACCAAATGTTTCCATAATCACTGCATGACTGACGCAAACGCTGGTTCAGAGATAATGCTAAACCATGGCTTAGCATTACGAGAACTTGCCTAGGCACACCTTGGGCTCCCACACTCCTCTCTCCCCTACTGCAGCACCAAGAAGTTCAGAAGTTTTTGTTTCTATTTTAATTAACCACTGTTTGTCAGATTCGGATAGCATGGCAAGCTAGTTTACTATGGTTTGTTGAAACAATACATCTTGAAACCATAGTCTAAGAAGATTAACCAGAGTTTAGGATTCAGACGTAATACTGAAGTGTGACTAATGTAAAACAGAAGTTGAGGCTTTCGCTCTCCCTCTTCTGGCTCTGCACACACAGCTCATCCTACCAGTGCTAGACCATAGTTTACCATTACATATGAATCCTCTTAGTGACTTGGCCTGCATGTCATAGTACGCCACTGTGGGTTACTACACCTGTGGGGCTCTGAGACATAAGCCGCTCTGAGACATAACCATTTTTAATATGCAAGCCATGGCAGGGAGGAGTGGGTATGCCCCCACCACAGCTTGCATATTCAAAATGGCAGCCTGTGCATGTCTCAGAGCCCCGTGGGTAAATTAAGTCATGGGTTAATTCACCCACGGGGGCTTACTGTGACTTGCAAACTGGCTCAGTGTCTCTGAGCTCCAGATGAACTTAAATATAACAATAGTAATGGACAATACAAAGGACCTAACTAGGTGTACACGTGGATGCACAGCTGGCACCCATGTTTTCCCCAGGCTATGATTAATAAAAAGCAATATATGACATGTCAACATCTCATCCAGTGTTTCCCTCTACACCACTCACTGACTGCTGCTTGCAGGGGAAAGGGACATTTTTGTATACAATGGCATCATGTAATGTATTTCTCGTATTAAACATAAAGTATACATATGGGGGAGATATGGGTTGGCTGCAGTCACACAGCTTCCATAATGTCTACTTGGACCTAAAATTAATCCTATTTTGTAAAAATTGAAATACATTTTATTCATTGCTGTGTGATACAACAGATTTGTGCACTCAGTCATAGCAAATATTGAGGCTTTATTGCATAAGCTGAAGAAAAGTTCAGCACAGCTATGCTATTTATTATGTATTATTTCACTCAGGCAAAGTGATGCTGTCATATTTTTAATCCCACCAAGGACTTTTTAACAATCTATTAATAAATTTGTGATATAATCAAGAACAATGAGATAAAGAGAGATCTTGGCTCATTAGAAGAATATCCTACTGGCTAAAGTACAGCATTTGATGTGCTAAATAGTATGTGGTTTGGCTATCATTTTTGAAGTGTTTGCACGTATAAATAGTTCTGTTGTATCTGCAGTTAAGCACAAGTAACCTTTCCTTACAGACTGATGAAGTGGCTTCTGCAGCTTGAAAGCTTGCACATTCTTTTAGCTGCACAAGTTGGTGTGATTAAATATGCCTTTTACTTATTTGGATCCTGCAAAAGCAATTAGGGATTGTTTGGAGCTAGAGAAATACTGCCGAAAGAGAAGGAGTGTCTCATAGGATTCTGCTGCTGTGGTTGATTTGAAACTGCGACAGTTTAGTGCTTTCTGTTTATCTTCATCTCATGCTTCAAATTTACTTCAAGTAGCACAAGGCTAAAAGATATGACACTGGAAGATGAGCCCCTCAGGTCGGAAGGTGTCCAATATACTACTGGGGAACAGTAGAGGGTATTTCCAAGTAGCGCCAGAAAGAGTGAAGCGGCTGGGCCAAAGCCGAAAGGACACTCAGCTGTGGATGTGTCTGGTGGTGAAAAGAAAATCCGATGCTGTAAAGAACAATATTGTTTAGGAACCTGGAATGTAAGATCAATGAATCAAGGTAAGCTGGAGGTGGTCAAACATGAGATGGCAAGATTGAACATCGACATCTTGGGAATCAGCGAACTAAAATGGACAAGCATGGGCGAATTTAATTCAGGTGACCATCATATCTACTACTGTGGGCAAGAATCCCTTAGAAGAAATGGAGTAGCACTCGTAGTCAACAAAAGGGTGGGAAAAGCAGTACTGGGGTACAATCTCAAAAATGACAGAATGTTCTCAGTACGAATCCAAGGCAAACCATTCAACATCACAGTAATTCAAGTCTGTGCCCCAACCACTGGTGCCGAAGAAGCTGAAGTTGATCGGTTCTATGAAGACCTACAACACCTTCTAGAACTAACACCAAAAAAAGATGTCCTCTTCATCATAGGGGATTGGAATGCTAAAGTAGGAAGTCAAGAAATCACCAGGATAACAGGCAAGCATGGCCTTGGTGTACAGAATGAAGCAGGACAAGGGCTAATAGAGTTTTGCCAAGAGAACACGCTAATCATAGCAAACATGCTTTTCCAGCAGCACAAGAAATGTGGCTCAGATCATGAGCTTCTTGTTGCAAAATTTCGGCTTAAATTGAAGAAAGTAGGGAAAACCACTAAACCTTTCAGGTATGACCTAAATCATATCCCTTATGAATATACAGTGGAGGTGAGGAATAGATTTAAGGGATTAGACCTGATAGACAGAGTGCCTGAGGAACTATGGACAGAGGTCCGTAACATTGTTCAGGAGGCAGCAACGAAATCCATCCCAAAGAAAAAGAAATGCAAGAAAGCAAAGTGGCTGTCTGGTGAGGCTTTACAAGTAGCTGAGGAAAGAAGGGAAGCGAAAAGCAAGGGAGAAAGGGGAAGATATATCCAACTGAATGCAGAGTTCCAGAGAATAGCAAGGAGAGACAAGAAGGCCTTCTTAATGAACAATGCAAAGAAATCGAGGAAAACAACAGAATGGGAAAGACTAGAGATCTTTTCAAGAAAATCGGAGATCTCAAGGGAACGTTTTGTGCAAAGATGAGCATGATAAAGGATAAAGAAGGCAGGGACCTAACAGAAGCAGATGAGATTAAGAAGAGGTGGAAAGAATACACAGAAGAACTATACAGGAAAGATCTGAATGTCCCTGATAGCCATGATAGTGCCGTCACTGAACTTGAGAGAACATCCTCGAGAGTGAAGTCAAGTGGGCCTTAGGAAGCATTACTAACAACAAAGCTAGCAGAGATGACAGTATTCCAGCTGAGCTATTTAAAATCCTAAAACATGATGCTACTAAAGTGCTGCACTCAATATGCCAATGAATTTGGAACACTCAACAGTGGCCACAAGACTGGAAAAGGTCAGTTTACATTCCAGTTCCAAAGAAGGGCAATGCCAAAGAGTGTTCAAACTACCGTACAATCGCGCTCATTTCACATGCCAGCAAGGTGATGCTCAAAATCCTACAAGCTAGGCTTCAGCAGTATGTGAACCGAGAACTACTGGAAGTACAAGCTGGGTTTTGAAGAGGCAGAGGAACTACAGATCAAATCACCAGCATTCGCTGGATCATGGAGAAAGCAAGAGAATTCCAGAAAAACGTCTATTTCTGCTTCATTGACTACGCTAAAGCCTTTGATTGTGTGGATCACAACAAACTCTGGCAAATTCTTAAAGAGATGGGAGTTCCAGACCACCTTACTTGTCTCCTGAGAAACCTGTACGAGGGTCAAGAAGCAACAGTAAGAACCAGACATGGAACAACCAAGTGGTTCAAAATTGGGAAAGGAGTACGACAAGGCTGCATATTGTTGCCCTGCTTATTTAACTTATATGCAGAGTACATCATGAGAAACGCGGGCTTGGATGAATCACAGGTCGGAATTAAGATTGCTAGGAGAATTATCAATAACCTCAGATACGCAGACGATACCACCCTAATGGCAGAAAGCGAAGAGGATCTAAAGAGCTTGTTGTTGAGGGTGACAGTGGAGAGTGCAAAAGCTGGTTTGAAACTCAACATTAAAAAAAACTAAGATCATGGCATCTGGCCCCATCACTTCCTGGCATATGGAAGGGGAAGAAATGGAAGCAGTGACAGATTTTACTTTCTTGGGCTCCAGGATCACCACGGACAGTGACTGTAGCCATGAAATTAAAAGACGCTTGCTCCTTGGGAGGAAAGCTGTGGCAAACCTAGACAGCACAGTAAGAAGCAGAGACATCACCTTGCCGACAAAGGTCCGTCTAATCAAAGCTATGTTTTTCCCAGTAGTAATGTGAGAGTTGGACTATACTGTGAGAGTTGGACTATAAGGAAGGCTGAGCGCCGAAGAATTGATGCTTTCGAACTGTGGTGCTGGAGAAGACTCTTACGAGTCCCCTGGACTGCAAGGAGGTCAAATCAGTCCATCCTAAAGGAAATCAACCCTGAGTGCTCATTGGAAGGACAGATACTGAAGCTGAAGCTGAAATATTTTGGCCACCTAATGCGAAGAGAAAACTCTCTGGAAAAGACCCTGATGCTGGGAAAGACTGAAGGCAAAAGGAGAAGGGGACGGCAGAGGATGAGATGGCTAGATAGCATCACCGATGTAATGCATATGGACTTGAGCACACTCCGAGAGAGAGCGGAGGACAGGAAGGCCTGGCGTGCTATGGTCCATGGGGTCACGAAGAGTCGGACACGACTTAATGACTGAACAACAACAAGTAGTAGTAGTAGTAGCAGCAGCAGCAGCAGCAGTAGCAGTTATGTTCTGTGGACTACAGACATACAGAATAAAAAGTATAAAATACATACTGAAAAATAAAGTACATAAAAATTTAAGAGTAGAATCATGAAAAAATCATAGAGGGTCTGCTCTGGATAGCGACATTAAAAAATGTGCCAACTTGCTCTGTAATTGAGATGTTAGAACCCTCAGGTAACATAATCAATGAGGACTCTAAGGATCATCCAGGACAGGATTGCATAATAGGGTAAATAAAAGTTTCTCTAGGCCCTTGATAAAAACTACAGTTGAAGAAGACGTGCTGAACAGACGCCACCTCTCCATTCTTGCAAGGGCAATGTCTGTTGTTAACTGAAATGTTATATATACCATCTAGAAGTTTAGAGGGTAGAACATTGCACTGAGCCAGAAAAAAATGCTCTCCTATATTTGGGAATAGATAACCAGTTTAAATAAGACATCCCATTTTAAAAAATTTGGGCCAGGCAAATGCAAAGACCAAGGAGAGCATGGACCCGGTGCCACTCTGTAGGGGTCTTGAAAATCAATATCCATTAGCCTCTGTCTAACAATACATTTGGATCTCACAAATAAAACAGATTCTTGTAACATTGCCACAAGACTCTCACCCTGCCTCCTCAGTCATACCTGCTGAGTTCTCTCTACAACCCTTAGCAGGAGAAGGAAAATTCTGTATAGTTTGAAAAGATCTTGAAGCTCTAGGCTGGAAAGATGCTGTGTTAGATTGTTGTTCTGTAAAGTATGACTATTTGTTATGAGCATATGCTTCTCTCTTCAGTTATTTTCAGTATACCTACCTCCTTGGCACCTTACAATTGCTTTAAACATGATGAATTTCCTACATAGATAGCACATCCATGTAGGGAAAAGGGTGCAAACCATGTGTTTTACATGGAAAATCTGACAGAGTAAGCTTCAAAGATTTAAACTTCTCTCCAAGGGAGGAAATTCTGATAGCTGAACTAGATGATATACATGCAGATGTGTAACTCAACCTAAAAGCACCTTTTCCACCTGAAAAAAGCCATTTGGGGGTAGGGGCACAATATGAAGCAGAGAAGCTGTGCAGGGAGGAGAGAGTTGATCCTTCCCTTCCCGGCCACTTTCCTGCTGCAAACGATCTTACCCAAGCCACTTCTTCCCCCACAAAGTTGTGCAAAATCTTTTGCCAATGAGAAATATCATCCCTCTTGCATTTTCTGGGATCAGCACGAACACAATTCTCTACATCAGACTGGATACTCAAGGAAGCCAGTAACAGTAAATATGAAGCAAAAGGAGTTTGTTTAACACAAAAGGCAAGAAAATAAATAGAAAAGTAGCTATTCTGTCATGACTGATATCTCTGAGACAGAGAAATGCACAGTCATACAGAAACAAATCAAAATAGATTTTCCCTGCTGGGAATATTTTAGAACAACACGTTCCTTGCAGTAAAACTTTCTGAAAATTGTAATATTTGGAATAAGTTCTTAAACTTGTCAAGGGTGTGGTCAAGGCTTAATTCAAGGCAGGGCTCACCAGACCTCAATCCATAATTTGATTTTGCTACCATAGCTCATAGCTCCCATGTTATTTATTGTCTGTATTTATTTTTCTACATTCTCAGCCTGGCTGGAAAAGCTTTGCAGAGTCTTCTATACTTTCTGCAAAGCAATTTTTCCTCCTAACTGAATAACCATAGCCAATTCCTCACACGTAGGATTAAATGGGCCTTTTAGGTAAGGGCAAAACTGTACATCTCTTTTGCTCTATGTGTTATTTATAATTACAGTAATAATAAGAAACAGTGTACAAAAAATGTTCAAACACAGAGCCATGCTCAAAGGATTACAATCTAGGTTACGTTTTATATTTATCTTTCCCTCTTTCCTCATGGGGTCATGTGCAAAAAAAGATTGCTTGACAGTAAGAACTTCAGATTTCTTTTAGTTCTATTAAGAATAATTAGTATTTATGTATATTGGTTTTCCCAAGTGCTTCATATATTATGTCTGTGACCACTGTAGAGGCCTACCTACACTTTATGTGGGATGAATGACGGCTCCTGCCCTGCATCGCCCCAGTAACATTTATTAAAACAAGAGTCCAGAGGCATTCTGGGGAAGGGAAAGGAAAGGATGATGCCGTGCAGTGCAGCTGGAGGCCAGTGCTTCACCTTGAAGCTGAAGGGGTGAGGGAAAGGGCCCCCTGTGTGTGTGAGTGTGCATGAGAGAGAGAGAGAGAGAGAGAGAGAGAGAGAGAGAATTGAGGAGGAGGATCCTGAAATATTTGATTTACTGAAATGTATATGGTTGCCCATCAACAAGTATTTTCTGTGCAGGTTACAGACCAAAGCAAAATAAAATGTTAAAAATACAAAATCCAATAATTAAAAATAATAATCAATAAAAATGCAGCATTAAAAACATTCCTTCTAATTGAAACAGCATAAAATGATTAGCAGCTGAGATTTAAAAACATACTAAAACTGATAGCCCAATGAATGTTTAAAAGTCTTGGGTGAATAAAAACGTCTTCTCCGTGTCGTCGTCGTCCCCTCCCCCCCGCACACACAAAAGAGCACAAAGCAGATGCCTGCTGAGTTCTCTAGAGAGGCTATTCAACAGCTGGAGTGTCACTACCGAGAAGACCTTCACCAAAGTAGCCACCCGCCACAATTCATTTGGCAGGTGTACATGGAGCAGGGCCTCCAAAGAGGATTTTAAGGTTTAGGTAGTTATATGTGAGAAGGTGCCCCTTCATGGATCACTACCTTGTTGTGGCGAAGGGGCTTGCATAACTGAGTGAAGCCATAAGCTATGCCGTGCAGGGCCACCCAAGACGGACAGGTCATGGTGGATAGTTCTGACAAAATGTGGTCCACTGGAGAAGGAAATGGCAACCCACTCCAGTATTCTTGCCAAGAAAACCCCATGGAACGTATCACAAGGCTAAAAGATATGACGCCGGAAGATGAGCCCCTCAGGTCAGAAGGTATCCAATATACTACTGGGGAAGAGCAGAGGGTATTTCCAAGTAGCGCCAGAAAGAGTGAAGCGGCTGGGCCAAAGCCGAAAGGACACTCAGCTGTGGATGTGTCTGGTGGTGAAAAGAAAATCCGATGCTGTAAAGAACAATATTGTTTAGGAACCTGGAATGTAAGATCAATGAATCAAGGTAAGCTGGAGGTGGTCAAACATGAGATGGCAAGATTGAACATCGACATCTTGGGAATCAGCGAACTAAAATGGACAAGCATGGGCGAATTTAATTCAGGTGACCATCATATCTACTACTGTGGGCAAGAATCCCTTAGAAGAAATGGAGTAGCACTCGCAGTCAATAAAAGGGTGGGAAAAGCAGTACTGGGGTACAATCCCAAAAACGATAGAATGATCTCAGTACGAATCCAAGGAAAACCATTCAACATCACAGTAATTCAAGTCTATGCCCCCTTCACTGAGGCCGAAGAAGCTGAGGTTGATCGGTTCTATGAAGACCTACAACACCTTCTAGAACTAACACCAAAAAAATATTTCCTCTTCATCATAGGGGATTGGAATGCTAAAGGAGGAAGTCAAGAAATCACCGGGATAACAGGCAAGCATGGCCTTGGTGTACAAAATGAAGCAGGACAAAGGCTAATAGAGTTTTGCCAAGAGAACACACTGATCATAGCAAACACTCGTTTCCAACAGCACAAGAGGTGACTCTACACATGGACATCACCAGATGGTCAATATCGAAATCAGATTGATTATGTCCTTTGCAGCCAAAGATGGAGAAGCCCTATACAGTCAGTAAAAACAAGACCTGTAGCTGACTGTGGTTCAGATTATGAGCTGCTGCTTGCAAAATTTCGGCTTAAATTGAAGAACGCAGGGAAAATCACTAAACCATTCAGGTATGACCTAAATCATATTCCTTATGAATATACAGTGGAGGTGAGGAATAGATTTAAGGGATTAGATCTGATAGACAGAGTGCCTGAGGAACTATGGACGGAGGTCCGTAACATTGTTCAGGAGGCAGCAAAGAAAAAGCTAGGCTTCAGCAGTATGTGAACCGAGAACTACCGGAAGTACAAGCTGGGTTTCGAAGAGGCAGAGGAACTAGAGATCAAACTGCCAACATTTGCTGGATCTTACGAGTCCCCTGGACTGCAAGGAGGTCAAATCAGTCCATCCTAAAGGAAATCAACCCTGAGTGCTCATTGGAAGGACAGATACTGAAGCTGAAGCTGAAATATTTTGGCCACCTAATGCGAAGAGAAAACTCTCTGGAAAAGACCCGGATGCTGGGAAAGACTGAAGGCAAAAGGAGAAGGGGACGGCAGAGGATGAGATGGCTAGATAGCATCACCGATGCAATGAATATGGACTTGAGCACACTCCGGGAGAGAGCGCAGGACAGGAAGGCCTGGCGTGCTATGGTCCATGGGGTCACGAAGAGTCGGACACGACTTAACGACTGAACAACAACAACATGCGAGAAGGTAACCTTTTCAGTAACCTGGTCCTTATCTGTTTCAGACTTTATAGATTAAAACCAACACTTTACGTTGGTCTCAGAAACAAACTGAGAGCCAATGCAGCTGGTAAAGCACTGGCATAATATGATCAAAATGCCCAATCCCTTTCTCAGTTAATAATTTTGCTCTGTTTTGAACCAACTGCCTTTTCTAGATTGCTTTTAAAAGCAGCCCCACATACAACACATTGCAACAATGTGAACAAAGGTTACCAGAGCATGGGTAACTGTGGCCAAGTTAGTTCCATTCAGAAAGAGAAAGAGAGGAGGAGGAGGAGGCAGCGGCGGCAAGAGTTTAGTGATCTGGTGGGTGGGCATGTGTGTGTGTGTGTTTGTGTACGGAGGTGAGAGAGGAACCTGGGAGAGGAGGGCCGTGAGTTTGCTGGCAGAGGGAAGAATGGACTGAGGCATAATTGAGCAGTTTGAGGAAAATGGATTTGGGTGTCATCTCTCTATTAATCTGGGGAAATAAATTAAATTTAGATAAGTTTATTTAGAGGTAATTTGGCAAAATTAATTGGTTTCCCATTTGTGAAATGAGTGTTCTTTTGGAACTAAGATGTGGCTCAGAACATGGCCAGATTAACCATTGGCCTAGGTGGGCTACAGGCCCTGGCCCACCATCTCAGGGGGCCCATCAGCTAGCCCAGATTCCCAGCTTTAAAATAAAAAATGTGATGTCTCCATCATTTTGTGACAAATGAGCCTGCTTTCAGTATGTTTAGCCAATGAATGAAGTCACATGACACTATGATTGGCACGTGACACAGAGATACATGTAGAGTGTCAACTTGTATGCAGAAAGGACTTCCTGGTTCATTTTGAACCCTTTGTTGTTGTTGGCTAACCTTGTGGAGTAGTGATAGCAGCCCTAGAAAACAACTGTGGAATCTGGTACATGTGGTTGTACAGCAGCATATCCAGCCCAAAGCAATAGGTAGCGGGAAAAACAGAAGTTCATGCTCTTTCTAGCTCAGGTCTTATCTTATTTCATGCCAATTTTTTTTAAATTGCATTTGTAAACATTTTAAAAATCACCCTGCAAATGCAAATAACATCTGCTATTATACTCATAGTGTGCATCTGTGTGTGTGTGTGGTACTGTGACTAAGAATAGGTTACTGAAGCCCTTCAAAGGCATTCATTGTTGTTATGCCCACATTGCTGGAAGGGGCAGTAATGTATGACATCACTGAATTGTAGTCCAGTGTTGTTATCTAGTCTGCTGTGGGTTGCAGGTTTTTTTAAGGGAAGCGCTGACAGGGCAGGGGGCTCTGAAGTTAAGGGTTAGGAGAATGTTTGCATAAGGTTTATTAACAGTGTAATCCTCTACATATCTACTCAAATAATTAAATCCTATTGAGCTAAATGGGCATTAGTCCCAGGTAAAAAGGTGCATGACATATCCTCTTATGACTTCTCTGAGGACATGAAGAAACTGGTCTCTTTTTACTGCCTTTTTGTTCCCTGTGAGCTTACCTCCTCCCATTACTGACAATATTGCTCTATTGACTTTAACAGAGGTAAAGAAAAGGATCCCCTGCCAACAAATGGCTGGAGGGAGGGAAGAAACCCACTCACCACTAAGGACTCTGGGACCCTATGGGTCCTTGGTGGAGGGGAGGGGGCTTTCACCCCTCAATCTGTTTCTCAGTAGGGCACCCTTTTCTCCACCAATGAAGCAATACCATTCCATTGACTTTAATAGAGGTGGGGCAAAGGGCATATCACACTGGGGGCTTTTGGTGGGTGCCAGCACATTTTTATCCTCACAGCAGTCCTGTGAGGTAGGTTAGGCTGAGAAGTAGTGGTCATGGTCATCCAGTAAGGAATGGAAGGCATTTGCTGATCCTCCTCAGGCATCAAAATATCCTGGACCAACCCTCTCTCTCTCTCTCCCTCTCCAGTCATGTTGGCTGTCCTGTCTGAATGAGGCAGTGTATCAGTCTGTTTCTCATTCTTGAGTGTGCGTGCGTGCATGTGTGCATATTTGTGAGATAATTTCTATGTGTTTTTATGTTTCCTGTGTGCTGTATGCTGTGAAAGGGGAAGCTTGTGTTTGAGTTCAGTACCACAGACATGGTAGTAATTTTTTGCTTTCAGGAAAGCATGGAACATTGTTTTCCACTAAAATACGCTGTTTAAAAGGTTTTGCATTGCTGTACATAAAATAGCTGTCTTTGACTGTGTATGTGTTTGCATGGACAAATGGCATGCATGGGTTCAATATTGAGGGCAGAGTAGGGGCCCCGCTACAGTACAGACTGTACACCTGAGAGCCCATCATTGCCTTGATCCAGCCTTACCTCAGATGCAAGTTCTGGCTGTATGCGGGTTCTTGGGCAAGCTTGCCTTCTGTGAAATGGGTGTCTTGTAACAGCCATGTTGGAAATAGGCGTGCACTCCCCATGGCAACCATTTTGTGATGGCACCCATAACAATATGTTGTCAAAATTCCAAATATGCCCACCAGCCCCCAAAAGAGCACCTCCTCCCATATCATCCTGCCTGCATATTAAGACTTTCAGAGAAAGCCCTTCTCTGAGTACCATCAGTGAGAGAAATACATTTTGCGCTTACAAACGGTTTCCAGTGCCCTAACTTTGAAAAGCCTTCCTGAGGGTGATACAATTTGTACCAGCCTTGAGTGCCAAATCAAAACATTCCATTTTGCCCAGGCAGTTACAATGTTTTTAAATTCACTGATTTGTTAGTTGAATCATTTTTATGCCTCATATTTTTACATTTTAGTTTTATAAAATTATAAATATGGTATTTGTACTTTTATAACACTGTGTTCACCATGCTAGGATACCTTGTGGATGAAAGGCTGTTTATACATACATACATACATACATACATACATACGAAAGAAAGAAAGAAAGAAAGAGAGAGAGAGAGAGAGAGAGAGAGAGAGAGAAAGAAAGAAAGAAAGAAAGAAAGAAAGAAAGAAAGATTGATTGGGGACTCCTGTCCTAACATTTTTATCCCTTGTAAATTTCCAGAGGGGTAGCCAGACCATGATAAATTTGATGATCTTTAATGTGCCACAAGACACTTATTTTTATTCTTCCACCCAAAGAATTCACAGTAGACCAGTGACAGAGATGGGCAACCTTTTTTGCCCCTCAGGGGTGCAGGTAGCAGTGGATGGCAGGTTAGGGCTGCATGCTAGCAATGGGTGAGGCCTGGGCTCCCCCTCCTCATCTTCTGCAGCTAGAGAGAAAGAGAGAGACTCCCCCCCCCCCACTGCCAACTCAATGCCTCATATACAGACGCCTCCCCTGCCTGTCACTGTCACTCTCTCACTTTTTCTGTTTCACTCACACACAGAGACTCCGCCCACCCAAGTTCCTTCTCACCTCCCCCTGCCGGGGTGTGTGTGGACTTCATCAGGATCTTGGAGGATAAGGGTCCCACTCCTTCGCTTTCCTCTCCCTACTCAAAGAGTAGAGGTGGCTGCTCTAGCCCACCTTACTCCATGGTTTCTCTCTCAAGAAAGATTTTTGCCGGAGAAACCACAGAGTGGAGAGGGCTAGAGCATCTTTTGCCACTCTAGATGGTAGTATTCCATGGTTTCTCTCTCATGAATAACATGGAGTACAGCAGCTTAGAGCAGCAGAAGATGCTGTAGCCCTCCATGGTTTAACTCCCTACTCAGCCACGAAACTCACTAAGTGACATGTTCAAATTGCTGTCTCTCAACTTAACCCCATGTAGTTCCTCACAGAAAGGGTGGGATACAAATGTGGTACCCAAAATAAAGTTCCCAAATAACTGCCTTAAGTGCCATTTTTTGATGGAAAAGCAGGGATAGTATTTGTATGGTGGAGAACTATGCTCATTAGCAGTAATAGAGAAGTACTAATCAATAACTCCAGAAAATGAAGTAACGACAGGAGTAGGATGCACACACTTCCCATAAAATATTTGCATTAACCCTCAAATAGATACCTGAAAGTTGGGGTGGCAGGAGGGAAGAGTAAGACTTGTCTCATCAGTTCAGCTATTACAAAACCAAAAGCTTTAAACTCTGTATATTTACCCACATCTTCTGGAATTGTTTTGGCACACATTACAGTACAAAACAATGAGATATTTAAGTTTCAATGTTTGTTCTAAAAAGACTCATTGGCATGCCAGCCAACTAATTTCCCAGTGGGGCTTTAAAATACTTTAAACTTCCAGCACAAAAAATAAATCAGGTTCCTTAGAAGATAGGGAAATTGAGCAGTGTATTCAGGCCCATTGCAAAGGTGGTCTTGTTCTGCCTTTCAAATTCTACCAATAAGTTCTAATTTAATTCACATCAAATATTCAGGACAGGACATAAAACACTTAACACATGAAATGCTGATGGAGTGTTGTTGTCAGTGTCAAAAAGAGCATATTTTGGTAAGCTGCGGTTTATTACATATTCATACTGCTAAACTAGCAGTAAAGAGTCAGGCAAGAAGTTTAGCCAGGCATGGTAGAAGTCAGCAGATCAACATAGAGCCTATCTTTAAAATGTATGTTTCAAATTCTGGGATTCCTCAGAGCTGTCTTATACAAAAACAGACCATTGCTTATTTCCTCTCTTTAAATCATTTGTTATATTGAGGCATCATTCATATCACTACAACTATTATCTGTAATATTGTAAGTGTCTTATACACATCCACACATAACCTGTGTTCAGAAATAGGACACAAAGGTTTGGAAGTGGCCAACATGCCATCAAAGGCTCCTTCACACTGAGCTTTTATCCTGCAATTGAGATTGCTCCTTCACGGAAGTTTGTAGGCTGTTTACATGATGCAGTGATCATTCAGGGCATCTCCTGCACTAAATGCCCTTTGTTCCATTTTTAAATAGATCGCAGATAATGAGCTATCAAATTACCCCATTGTGTTCTGCTTCAGTTTCCTCCATGAAAAAAGTAAAAGCGGCAAGAAGAGGAGCGAGATCAATGAAAGATAATGGAAGACTCAGATATGGGAAGAAGGAGGGGGAGGGGTGGGGGGGATTGGAAGCACGTGAAAAAGGGAGGAGTCGTGATCCTGCATTTAAAACGGACGCAGAAAGCCCCATTTTAAATGCAGGATTTTAGGCTGGTGCCCCAAGTCAACTCCAGTCAGGAGAGTTCACATTATTTACCTTCTCTGACCACATGAAATACAGCACAACCTATTCAGAAGTAAGTTCCACTGCATTTACTTAACTCCCAACCAGTTAAGTGTACATAGAATTGCAGCGTTAGACCACAATTTACCACAAGCAGAAAACAAGCATATCACATGTGTGATCACGTTAATTCAAGACCAAACTCCAAGCCTCTAAAGGTGCGATACATATGCACTAGCTCATTTTTAGGTCTCTCTCTCTCTCTCTCTCTCTCTCTCTCTCTCTCTCATTGGCAAGGGTTAATTAACTTTTTGCCATTTTCATACTTCTTATTTAAATTGTTTAATCAATAGGCCAGTTTCAACGTTCCCAGCCTAAAAAAGCATGAATTCAAATTTGAACTAAGAGGCCTTGGATGCCTCTCTTAATAAACTGGAGAGTTTTCACTTTCAGTTTCCCATTTTTTATTAAAACGGAAGCAGTAAAATGGCAGGAACTCAGCCAAGATGGGAGGCATTCTTGGGAAACAGTAACTAGAACTATGAATTAAAGAACAACCACCAAACAACAACAACCTTACCTCATCATTATCCCATTACTGTTGTCCTTGAGAAACTGAAATTTACCTGTGTGAATTTCAAGAGTATCTTTTGTTCCCAGGATGTTGTTTCCTTTTGCATTAACAGAATTTGCACATAAACTACACCATGTGATGATTTGTTGGTTTTGAAGTTGCAGGTTTACTGGCCTGGATCCAAACAACTGTGAAAGTTGTTCCATGAGTCCAAGTGTGTTTTAGAGTTGTTTTTCCTCCAACAAACAACAGTTCCACCCACCATTCTGTGCTGTATGTAAAGAGTTTCAGAAACAGTTCAGAAGCAGTTTTAACACTAGATCCCCATGCCATATCAAAAAGAAAAAGAGGGGAAAAACAACAGTTGGTTAGTGTAATGTTTCTCAAGTTAGAAGCAACAACCTATTCAAGAGTACACAAGAACATAAGAAGAGCCATGCTGGATCAGACCAAGGGTCCATCTAGTCCAGCATTTTGTTCACACAGTGGCCGACCAGCTGTCAACTAGGAAACCACAAGCAGGACGTGACTGCAACAGCATCCTTCCTCCATGTTCCCCAGCAACTGATGTACATAGGCATACCACCTCTGGTACTGGAGGCAGCACATAGCCCTCAAGCCTAGTAACCATTGATAGACTTCTCCTCCAGGAATTTGGCCCCCTTTTAGAGCTATCCAAATTGGTGGCCATCACTACATCTTGTGGTAGTGAATTTCATACTTTAACTAGGTGCTGTGTGAAGAAGTACCTCCTTTTATCTGTCCTGAATCTCCCACCAATCAGCTTCATGGGATGACTCCAGGTTCTAGTATTTTGAGAGAGGGAGAAAAAATTCTGTGAGTGAGTGGCTCTGTCAGACTAAGCATCTTAAATATTTGTTTTTAAAACATTACTGAAACAATTACAAACAGGGAAGTAACAGCACAATCCTATACATGTCTTCTCAGATGTAAGTCTCATTGGGCTTTTCTATACTTTATCGAGGCTTCTGCTTCCGGATTCTTTGCAGGATTAAGATCTGCTCTTTTACACATGTTTTTTTTCAGGATGTTTTCTTTCTCTGCCTTTCTATATGTTCCATTACACAGCCACTAGGTGGTGCTGTGGTGTAGCAGAATTACACAAATACATGAGTGTCTCATGCCGCCATTCACATAAATACCAGATTTTCCTCATTAGGAAATCACACACACACACTCTGATGGTTGCAAAGTATGGGAGAGGCCCTGGAGGATGATAACGTTGTGTAAAGCACCCACAAACTACTGTGATTGAGGACTCATGAGTGTACAATAAATGCCTTGTGTAGAAAAGCTCTCTGAATTCAGTGGTGTTTACTCCCAGGTAAGTGTGTATAGGATTTCTGCCTAGGGGAAGAAAAAAGAGATCTTGTTCACTGCATTAAGAGCTCATCTAGAGATTTGATTTTCTGGCTTTATCATGGAGGTATCTCTTCTGTGAGCTGCTGATGTGCATGGAAAAGATTGTTCACAGTCTCATCTCTGAGCAAGATGCATGAGTAACATACTCCAATAAGAAATTTCACATAACATGCACCACTGGAATCAGTCCAAAGGCCACCCAGCAGATGCACCCACAATTCACATTTGAATTAGTTCATAGAATCATAGAATAGTAGGGTTGGAAGGGGCCTACAAGGCCGTCAACTCCTTTCAAGTACTTGAAGAGCACTATCATATCTCCCCTCAGTCTTCTCAAGGCTAAACATGCCCAGGTCTTTCAGTCTCTCTTCATAGGGCTTTGTTTCCAGTCCCCGATCATCTTTTTTGCCCTCCTCTGAACCCTCGCCAGTTTGTCTGCATCCTTCTTCAAGTGTGGTGCCCAGAACTGGACACAGTACTCCAGATGAGGCCTAACCAGTGCTGAGTAGAGGGGAACTAGTACTTCCTGGGATTTGGAAGCTATGCTTCTATTAATGCAGCCCAAAATAGCATTTGCCTTTTTTGCAGCCATATCACATTGTTGGCTCATCTTCAGCTTGTGATCGACAACAATTCCAAGATCCTTCTCACTTGTAGTGCTGTTGAGCCACGTATCCCCCATCTTGTAACTGTGCATTTGGTTTCTTTTTCCTAGGTGCAGAACTTGCCATTTATCCCTATTAAATGTCATTCTGTTGTTTTCTGCCCAGCGCTCTAGTCTATCAAGATCCTTTTGAATTTTGTTTCTGTCTTCCAAAGTATTAGCTATCCTGCCCAGTTTTGTGTCATCTGCAAATCTGATCAGCATTCCCTGATCAAATTTGCAGATGACACAAAAAAAAGTTATTTGTAGTGTAAAATAGTTTAATCGTTGAGAAATCCTTCATTCTACTTGTTGTAGACCCCCCCTCTTTGCACTGCTGTTGGGCAATCAGTACAACTATGTAGGTAAATCCATTACATTGCACTTAACAACATAAAAATCATACAACGACACATTTGCAGAAATATTTTAAAAACATACAGATGCAGGCTCCTTCCCCAAGTACAGAGTATTCAAACTTCCTACAAGTGTATCATATAGTTGCCACTAATGTAGCTGTTTAATGGCTTTTCTCAGCTGACAGTCTAAATGAACAGTGGGCAAAATTCAGGCTTGCGGGATGTATTTTGTTTTTTAACTGGAACCCTGAGATCCACCAACTGGAGCCTCGTGCCAAGACATACGCTTGGAATTAAAGATTTCTGAGCCCAGGAATTTGTTTTGAGGACCGGAAATGAACAGAGATCACAGTCCTTCCACTAAAAAATCCACTTCTGGTTACCCCAAGTGTTCTTAATTTAAGCAGTAAAATGGGGGGGGGGGATTTATTTATTTATTTATTTATTTCTATACCGCCCAATAGCTGAAGCTCTCTGGGCGGTTCACAAAAACTTTTTTTTTTTTGTAATTTTGTTGCTGCTATTTTGTAATTTTGTTGCTGCTATTGTTAAACAATTGAGAGTCAGAAATCCTACTTGCAAATCTCCCAGAGATCTACCAGTCGATCCAGATCAACTTCTGCCCACCCCTGAATCCAACAGAACTTGTAATCCTTGATTATTTATCCCTAAGCAACCCCTGCCCCCACCCCAGTTTACAAAGAATTGACTCATGGGTAATCCTATCAAGCATTGACTTCAGGAATGTTAAGCACAACTCCGCAAGTAAAGGAGAGAACACAATGCAATCAATAAGATATTGGAACAGATTCGACTGTACATATACAAATAGATGTATTGGTGCATAAAGAAAAATAGGCTAGACACAAACAGTTTTTAAGAGAGCTGAAAGTGGTTTGAGAGAGGTTTTGCTTCCCACACATTTTTTTGTCTCATCATCCCCTTTGGTCAAACAGGTTGTGTTTCAGACTTCTGAAACACCATAAGAACTTGCAAAACTAGTTTATTGGAGGTGAAAGTAGAATGAATGTAGGCACCATGAGCAGTGATCCCTCTTTCACTGCCTTCAGTGACCATATGGTTGAAGGCTTCTGCCGCCTTTATTCTCACAATGGTATCAACTCATCTAGAGATGTGGTGGCTTCTGCAGCAGTCAGCAGATGTATGCAGCTGCAGGCTAGGAGTGAAGGTCAGTCTGTGGTTTCTGCAGCAGGCTGCCTTGAGCTTTAAACAACATAGACAATAGCTAGAGTTCATAAACTGGGCAGGATATGCAGAGCCTCTGACTATTCATATATCGAGCATTTATCCTACATACTCAGTGATAGTTTTTGATCATCTCTTAAGCAAAATAAAAGCAGCAGGATTGTTGTCTTTTTGCCAATAAAACAACTGAGACATTTGGATCTTTACCATCAGGTTTATGTTGTGTAGGTAAGAGCACATCCAAGTTATCGTAACTGTGATCTTTGGGAAAGCTACAAGTTTCACCTGCAGTTAATACTCCCCAGCATTTCACAAGTTAAAACAGGGACACTTTTGTGTACTTGTGACACCCTTCTTCTCTACAGAGGATCGCTGCTTCAGCACCACCACTATGCCACTTGGCCATACACCACTTGCTGCTCTAGGTTGTATTAATTTGCTCTGCAATAGCTTTTCCTGCACTGATTTTGAAGTGAAGAGGGTTCTTGAAATTAAAAGTGCATTTAGAAATATATAATTACCCTAAGTTATGAACAGTTCAAAATAAAGGCTCACCACCTTCTTCTTAAGAGATGGCAGGCTGTACTCTATAGGGTGTTCTAGCATTCAGGTGCATGAATTTATATACATGTGCTCTATAGACGAGACAAACCTCCTCTTCCACCTCAGGGACCTAACTTCTAGGGAAGAGGCAGAAGCCTAAAGTACAGGACCTCTAGATACTCACATTAACACAGTTTTAAGTGTTTGTCCGGACCAAATAGGGCCCCATTTGAGCAAATGTTATTTATTAGTGAAAAAATGAAAATGTGACAGGGGATGTTAGAAGGTGTCTCACAGGTCCAACTGAGCTCCTTACTTCAGGCTGGGCAGCTCACTACAGGCCCTGCCCATAGCCCCAGCCACAGGGCCTCTAAGGGCAATGTTCTAGCTCCAGCCTCTGAATAAACCCACACCTGTCTCTCTGAGCAGCCAGTACAGATGCAGCGGTGTCTACTGCTCATGTCTGGTGTCTCTAGAGAAGCCATTGCTAGGAATGGGACTGAACCTCGAGACTGAATCCTTAAGGAACATCTCCTCCCATACCAACCTGCCCAAAGTGCCTGTGCATTAAGATAATTGGATGAGGCATTGGTAAGAGAAGGGCATTATGAAGGCATGACAGGGCCTTTTCTGCAGTGACACCCTGACTCTGGATTGCCCTCCCAAAGGATATTCACCTGGCACCAATTTTGTATTTTTTTAAGCAACAATTTAAAATGTTTTTTATCTGCCTGAGCATTTTAATGGTGTGTGTTTTTTAAAACACTGTAGGACGGTTTTAGTTGACTGATGATTTGTTGTTTTTATCCCTCTCATTTTTTGAGTGATTGTTTGTTTTACTTTAATGTGCTATCTTATCTTTGTACACTGCTCTTTGTACACTCACTTTTATGGGTGAAGAATGGTATAGGAAAATTTAAAAATAAATAAACAAACAAACAAACATAGATCCTCCCCAGGAAAGCTGAAGTTACTATAGAGAAGAATGAAGATGGAAAATACACACAGAGGGAAAATGAGAAGGGAAGGCAGGAATATGAGGGAAGGAATGGCATTGAAAAACAGACGCGCAATGCCAAGGTTTCACCACATATTCTGAGTGTTGAAGACTTTTACCAAAAGATTCATGAATGGGGTTACTCATAGATGAATTATTGTTGCAGCACATGCATTCCCTATGAAGTCCCATTGCTGCTGGGACTTTCAATATGGAAAGGGGTTCATGTGACTTTCAGGCCAGTTCATTCTTATGGAAGAAACTATTAAGCAAATCTGTTCACTGTTAGATTTTAGTTGCCCTTTCGAGGACTAAGGTTTTACTCTTATTGCCCTTTCTAGGTTCCCTGCTATTCCTATGGACAGAAGTTATCCAAACTGGCCATCCTGAGGATAGCATGTAACTATATCCTCTCCTTGGCTAGACTAGCTGACCTGGATTACAGCGCTGACCACAGTAACATGAGCTTCTCGGAATGTGTGGAGCAGTGCACTAGGACCTTGCAAGCTGAAGGAAGGTCTAAAAAAAGGAAGGTATGTTTCAGATGAGAGGGGAAAACAGTCAGTTATAAATTAATGGGCAACTCCTTTAGTTCCTCACTTTATGAAGATCCGCTGTTTCTTTTTGTTGTTTGTTTCTTATGTTCAGGGCATTCTATAGTCTAAGGCTTTATTTCTTTCACATTTTCTTTAGTTTCACACAGAGGTTTGTTTTCTTTCCTTGTTTTAATTCCATTCCTTTTTATGTTTAAGTATAAGAATAATCTTGATGCAGTTATGCTGTAGTTAAAATTTAAAACAACCATATCTAGGCCATTTTACATATCATAAAACACTGTCACTCAATTATATTTTCTGTTTTGTTTAATTGCTCATCTCGGAGCGGGGGGGGGACAGCATAAAACACAAGACGGGCACCCCATATCTCAACTACTTCTCACTACCAGTGGTGATATCTGGAGCTGGTGGAGCTGCAATTTTTAACACCACCCCATTCTCCATACTGGTACTTGTACACATGTCTGGCTCCAGAGAGTGGCAAGGGTGGGCATTTGCCAGGGTGCCAAGACCATCAAAGAGATCACCACTCCAGCAGCACCGCTGCTCTCATTTTACATGGGGCACCTAAGTAAGCTAGAGGCAATGAAAGGGATGTCTTAGTTGGTGTGTTCTGCCTCTTGTAGATTAAGGGGCTCCATTGTGGATGCCTTCTCCTCTATCCTCAGGATGGCCAGTTTGGATAACTTCTGCCTGTAGGAATTGCAGGGAACTAGAAAGGGCAATTAGAGTACATTAGCCTGGAATCACCAAGACTCTGTGCTTGTACGACAAAACTAAAGTTTTATGGTGACTGAAGCTGGCACTGCTTGTAGGGCACTAATAGAGGAAAGAGCACCTTTAGCCAGGGTCAGTGGGCTCAGATACCTCTGTTGAGAAACATCAACTGTTTTCTTCACATCCATGGTCAGAAGGAATGAGTTCCATGCATGAGAACATGAGCATGACTTCCGCATCCACACTAGGTGTTTACTTTGGAAATAGCCACATTGTGTTCACTGACTTTTTTATGGGGCACCTCCATGGCCTAGTCTTCAGATTGTTGCCCTCCTATGTTTTCCCCAGAGTTCTTCCACCCTTGCTCAGACTACAGGAAAACCATTTTACGCCAAGAGCAATTAGAAGAGCAGCACAAAACTGTCTAGTGTTTTGTGCTGCTCTTCTAATTGCTCTTGACATAAAATGGTTTTCCTGTAGTCTGAGAAAGGGTGGGAGAACTCTGGGGTTCTTCGATGGCCTTGTAGGCCCCTTCCAACCCTACTATTCTATACTATTCTATGACTAGTGTGGACACCGAGGCACAGTGGAGGCTTGTCAGGGTACTTCCTCTTTAACTAGTGGCTTGCCTCCCAGCACTGACATGTTGGCCTTTTAATTAATGAACTGAAACCTTCCACTAGCAAGGGTCCCCCTACTTCTTTCAGCAATACTCAAAAGGCTGAGCACTCTTCACCCCCAACATTTTATACCTCCCTAGCATTGGGCAGTATCTCTTGCCCAATGCCAGGGTATGTCTTGTGGGTGGGGGGAGAATGGAAAGAATCCCTCTCCCATTTTTGCCTCTCCACCCACCAGAGTCTGCCCTTCCCACTTTCCAAACCCCTGGAAACACTGAATGGGCTGGGTTTGCCTGAGGTAGGGCTGCAGCTGGCACTGCTGCATGTTAGACCTTCACCCTCACCTGCTGGTTAGCCCATCTTAAAGCCACTGCAGGCAAAAAATCCCATCCCCTAACACCAGGGCCCAGTCTACATGGAAACAGAATGAGAAGCACTTTCTGGTTATATCCAGATTTTCATGAAATCGCTTTGGTCCATCGGCGGAACACAAAGCAAGAAAAGCAGGGTACACACCACCTAAAACCCTGTTTTCACGGGTCACACAACACTTGAAACCCCCATACTTTGGGGTTGGGCAGGCGGAGTAGAACTGAATATCATCAGCCCTGTAGGTGCTGCTCAGTTAATGAGAGAGGCTTGTTCCCCATTCCTGTCCATGCTCCCCTGCTCAGGGGAAGTTTACTGGAAGCGCTGAATTAAGCCCCTGTAGTTTACCCCACACTTCTCCCCTCTCATCCACCACTGGATATTCTGGAAGATTAAAAGATACTGCTCTACTGTGAATGGGAAAAACAGGCTGCATACTGTGAGTGGGTAAAGCAGCTACTGTGCTAGGCTACATATTGTGAACAGGAAAACAGCACTGCTGCGATATAGTGAAAAGATGAAACAGCGCAAAGTAGTGCCAAGTAGGAAAGAAAGCCTGTGTCCAAAAGCACCCTACTGCAAACGGGGGAAAAGCAGGAATGGGGAGGAGAGGTAGCCCCACCCCTTGGCCACATCACTGCCAGGTCACAGCCAGGTTACAGAGGCATGCCCATGATTTAATGTAGGGGGACGGAACCACGTGGGAGCCACTTTTAAGGAAAAAAGATGCACTAAAAGGACTTTGCGAAAATGTGCCTTTTCCAGAGGGAAGCTGCAGGGTTGCTGCAGATTGGTGACACCGTCATCTGTTCTGAACGACCCTGATGTGCTCTCGCTCCACACTAAATTGGCCATGTAGATTGGGGCCAGGCAGCCTACAGCTACAGTTCCCCACCTGCCAACAGCTTTCTTTCCAATCTAGTAGCTGAGAACAACGAGATGATCTGATGAACCAAGGGGGATCTCAAAGACACAGCAGTCAAATTAATAATGCACTGCATTCCTTTAGGTTACTTAAACCTACAGGCAATTAGCTGAAATCATCACCAAGCTGTGCTAAAGAGGAAACCAAGCATTCTGCCAGTTTTCCTCCAGGAAAGTGACATGGGTAAATTAGAAGAGAGATTGATGCCTGTGCTCAGAGTTTTATGACAAAAAGAGATCTGTAAACTTCAAGTGAACTTCCCGTCTGCAGTCAGGACCCAGCTGTCATGCAGGGTAATAAATCAGCTGGATTATAATGGACAACTGGATAGCTAAACCAAGGAATACCTATGTCTTCACTCTACCAAGAATGACCTGTTCTGCCCAACAATGTTCGTTCTCTTTATTCCAGAAAATAATTTTTAGTAAAATCTGGTTTATTTACAAATAACAAATTACAAATACGCTCCCCTTCTTCTCTGTCAGGAGCTCACTGGTAGATAAGTGGTGTAACTGGATCAGGGCACTGAGGAAGCGAATTTGTATAGGATCAGGACCAGAAAATCAGTTCTGTCCACTTGCAGCAGAAGCAAGCTGTGTGCACTGGCTAATTGGCTAACCCCTGTGACATCAAGGAGCAGTGTCCTAGTGTTAAAAAACTGAATAATAACAACAGTAACAATAATAATACTGATAATAATGGAACAGAAGTTCCCTTAGTTGAATAAATGTACATACTTAAGAACATTAAAAGTCAGGCAGCATACCTGAAACATAGAGTGATGAGCAACGCTGATGGTAGTATCAGCATTAGATTTGCTTTTCCCAGCAAGATCAGGAGGAAGATGGGTTTACCCCATGGAAAAAAAAGTCCCATGATGAGCCCTGTCTTAAGATACGTTTGTACATGCCCTTAGATAAGATACATTTTTTAAATGAAAGGGTGGGAAGGGGTGTGTAACAGCCAGTGTATAATTCAAAGCAGTTTTCTTTGCTTCATATCCTGTTATATCTGTTTCAATATTAAATGTAAAGCCTTGTAAATTAAAGAGACGGGATGTGTATCCATTTTATCTTTGCACACGACGCAACAGCATGTCTGTACCAGGAGGGAGATTTAGAATGAGAGTTTGAATATTTGAACAAAACCATAATCTCCCACCTTGTAACTGACAAGTTTTCTGTGTTTTGTGTTTTGAAACTGCTGTTCGCTAATGTCGTCCCAGGAAATTATCGGCTGAGGGTTTTTCTTCTGTACTCTTGAAAGATTCAGTGAACCAAGATAATCAGTCACCACCAAGCCAACCCGACTTCAGAATGTAGCCCAGCAGTCTCTACTCCTCCCCCTCCCTTCCTCTGTCTCTTTCAAACTTGTTCTAGTTTTCCATGGCATGGCAAGTTTTTCACACTTCCCAAAAGTAGCTGGTTAGAGCTTGTTCTGGCAGGCAGAGGCTCCAGATGTTACTTTTACTGGCTTGTGCATAACCTTTGGTTTTGTTTTTGATGCTCAGCTATCTGCTATTCCTGACATGGGAAGACTTTTTTCCATTTTGCTATTACAATAGGAAAACATGGAGAAGCGTTGTGCTCCCCTCCCCTGTTTCTTCCAATGCCAAAGTGCTGAATTGTATCACAATCTGAGTGGATGTTTGACAGAGTGCCAGAGGTAGTCAGGGAATGATAAATGAAATACAATAAAGAGTTAATAAGCCACAAAAAATGAACTATGTCTATTTTTAAAATGCTTTTCATTGTTAGTGGGCCACCTTTTAGCCAGCTTTGATGAGCGTGGTTCTGTCTGAATAGAAAAAATGGTGCTGCCCTCCCCCAACCCACAACAAAATGAACATTATGAAAGCAACATTAGCCAACACACCCTATGTTCCTGAACTAAAATCTGAGGCACACCTCATCCTTGTGATCAGAAAAAAAAAACACCTTTGCATGTGTAAAAGTGAGAATTGCCTGCTCTTAGAGAAAAGATACTGTTCTTGGTAGGTCTCCTGACTGGAAGGAGGCAAGCCCAGGTCAATTACTTATGCAGATGCATGACACCTGAGGTCAGGGAAATTCTGCTGCTTCTCTATTAAATAATTCACTCATACCTCAGGCAAAGATGTGGCAGAATTACCCACTCCCAGTAGAGGCTGATTGGAAGGAGATAAGGCAAGGCAAGGCAAGGCAAGGCAAGGCAAGGCAAGGCAAGGCAAGGCTGGGGCAGTGAGTCATGCAGAGATGCAATGGGCTGTCTCCTCTGTGGGTAGGCTCTTTGGGCTTATGGTAGCCTTTGGTTTTTCACTGAGTTTGTTTCTCATGACACACATGAGTAGTTCTCTTGCAGCAGTTGTTTCAGGGATGATTGTGTTAAGAGACGGCCCCAGAAGATACAGAACATTGGTACAGTAGATAAACAAGAGACCGGTTAAATATATAAGTAAATTTAGCATTGACACAGCAAGCTGCTTATACTGAGCCAGACCCTTGGTCCATTTAGCTCAGGATTGTCTGCACTGACTGACAGTGGCTCTCCAAGGTCTGAGACGGAAGTCTTTCCCACCTCTACCTGGTGATGTCAGAAAGTGAACCTGGGGCCATCTGCATGCAGATCAGGTGCTCTTCCACTCTGCTACTTCCACACCTCCTGACTAACAGCACAACTACATTTTCTGGAATTATTCATTAACAACAATTTTCCTCACACCTCTCATTCCCTTGGGAACCTCAGGGCAGCTTACAATTCAGGTATAAAACAATAAAAAGGCTAAAAACAATTAAAACAACTTGGTCACCAGCAGCAATAACCAGAAAGCCCAAAACACCAGCCAGAGCAATAAACCCAGGCAGTCAAAGTTTGTCTGTCTCTTTATTCCATCGGCCCAATCCATTTAGACTGCAATCCTATGCAGGTTTAGACAGAAAAAAATCCTTGCAGTCAGCTAGCATGGCTGACTGGGGAATGCTGGGAGTTGTAGGACTTTTTCTGTCTAAACATGCATAGGATTGCACCATTAGGACTTTAAAATGTAGGTCCCCTCCGACCATACTATTCCACTATTCTATGAAATGGAAGAAACGGTACCTTCTATTGAGGTTGGAAACAAAATGGGATACAATACAATGGGTGTGATAGTGGTGTGATCTGTGCTGAGACAACTGGGCTCCTGTCAACAGTCTAGCTGCTGCAGTTGCACCAACTGCAGTTTCCACTCACGTTTCAAGGGCAGCCCCATGCAGAGCACATCACAGTAGCCCAGACTGGAAGTAACCAGAGCACACGTAACTGTAGCAAGATTAACCAGAGAATTAACCCTTAGGGTGATGAGTGCTCGGCCTAAGTATTTTAGAACAATATTATTTGAACCCTGGAGTTGCACTCGGGGAGGAGGTGGTTTATGGAAGCAAGGAGAATACTTAATTTGCATAAGGTTATGGACTTCTGGTTATAATCTTGTCTCACCCAAACCTTTTAGATAATTTAGGCTAGTTAACAAACTAAATTATGGCCCCGCTGCATAAAACATAGGATGTTAGTTTTATATATTCACCTCCAGCAGTACAGCTGGAAGCACAGATATAACTTCAGGAAAAACTCTGTACTTGCAGCTGCCGCCCTCCAATGGATAACTGTAGTTCTAAAACGCTGCCCACAAAGCCGTCTCTTCTCCTTGCAGCACTGGGGTAAAGGACCTGATGCCCCTAAACTGGTTGGAATATTTCTGGGGGGCCCATCCTGCTTTGATTGCTTACTCTGCCTGAGTGTATGTACTTTCAAGTACATACACAGAATTTTTCACAGTTTAATGCAGGGACAGGGACATGCCTTCAGGATGTTACACATAAGGATCCTGCAAGAAATACTGATGTTACTCTGATGTTTTCCACAGCAAACATGTAACATGTGAATAGAATAAATTCATATACATCGCTACCCATTTTAGAGAGGTCTGGGAATCTTAACTGGACCAGGGTATCCAGGGGTGTGTTTCCACACTATTGGCTTCACCTGGCTTGCAACTTTGTTGTGATGTTTCCCCAATCGCATCTGCTCCTTTTCCAGTTTCCACAGTGCTTAAAGTCCCAGCTTATCATCACAGCAGCCTGGGGCTCTGTGCTGTTTCCACTGAGCTCTAATTGAATTATTTTCTTGATGGCTGGGTGGAGTCTGGGTTGGGTCTGATTACCTCATCTGTGTTCCTGCCTCCTCCTCTTGTTGAGTCCCCCCTCCCTCTCCCCCTTCGCTGACGGAAACATACTACTGGGTGAGGGGACTGAAAGTGAATGTCATCAGACTGGCAGGGGCTGCTGAACCAATCAGAGAGGCTCCCCCCTCCAGGCTCTACTCCGCTTAATGGCAATCTCGGGAACAAGCCTCATTGAGCACTACAGGAGTTACTTCTGAATAGACTTCCCAGACGTATGCCCGATTCTGCCCATTTTTTTCCTTTCCCTCTAAATAGCAGGCTACCACATTAGGAAGCACCCCTAAGGCTACCACATTAGAAGGCACATGCTAAGTCGCTATCTCAGTATCACACTATTGTGCAAGTCTTCCATCAATATGCATACCCTCCACATCAGTATGTTGCTATGACTCTATCACTCAATTGCGAAATAGCACTAAGATGCATTTACGTTATCGCATGATCACGCTATTGCACAATAGCTAGGGATGTACGAAAGTCACTTACCTTTTCGAAGGGTGACATTAGTGGGGGGGAGGCGCTCCGCCCCCCCCCCGAAATTCTGTCTGGCCGGCTCCGCGCCGCGGAGATTCCACGGAGCCGCCGGCCAGGGCCGCCCACAGCCGGACATCCAGCCACTGGGCAGCCTGCAGGGACGCAAATGGTGGCTGCCGTAACCGCCGCCATTTGCGTTCCCTTTTTTTTCCGCCGCAATAGCCTACGTAAATATTTACGTAGGCTAAAATGGCAAAAAAAAGGGGACGCAAATGGTGGCCGCTGTAGCCACTGCCATTTGCGTCCGCTGTTTGTTTGTTTTTTGCCTCCTCCTCCTCCGCAAATGGCGTCCCTGCGTTAGCCATGATAGGCTATGTAATTATTTACGTAGCCTATTACGGCTATAATGAGGAAGCGAATGGCAGCTGCAGACGCGGCCGCCATTCGCAAGTCAGCGCGGACGGCAGCAGGTAAGTGCTCCATTTTGCGCGCCTTTCGTGGGGTGGGGTGGTGGGGGGCTTCCTTCCGCCACGGATTTCGGGGGGCCGAATGCAGTGGCATTCGGCCTCACCGAGATCCATGGCAGAATTCTCTGACATCCCTAACAATAGCACATTAGTCCAGTGGTGCCTGCTGACACCTGTTGAGGTCAAGGATTGTTCTGGAAAATGAACTATCGTGTGATAGCACAAATGCATGTTAGTGCTATTTCATGATTGAGTGATAGAGTCACAGGAAGATACTGACATAGAGGGTGTGCGTATTGATCAAAGACCTGCGCAATACTGTGATAATGAGATAGCGACTTAGCGTGTAATATGAAAACTGGACTATGATGCTTGCGGCATTGTTTCCTGGTCCAAACAACACAAAGAAATATTAGCCGTGGATCGTCCCCACGTGTAGTTCTGGGGAAGCCACCTGAGATAAACCTTATTTTCAGGCTGTACTGACAGTACTTCCTTGCCCGCGATAGCAGGCTTCATAGAATCATAGAACAGTAGGGTTGGAAGGGGCCTATAAGACCATCAAGTCCAACCCCCTGCTCAATGCAGGAATCCAAGTCAGAGCATCCCTGACAGATGGCTGTCCAGCCTCATCTTGAATGCCTCCAGTGTGGGAGCCCACTGCCTCCCTAGGTCATTGGTTCCATTGTTGTATTGCTCTAACAGTCAGGAAGTTTTTCCTGATGTTCAGCTGGACTCTGGCTTCCTGTAACTTGAGCCCATTATTCCGTGTCCTGCACTCTGGGATGATCGAGAAGAGATCCTGGCCTTCCTCTCTGTGGCAACCTTTCAAGTACTCAAAGAGCGCTATCATATCTCCCCTCAGTCTTCTCTTCTCAAGGCTAAACATGCCCAGGTCTTTCAGTCTCTCTTAATAGGGCTTTGTTTCCAGTCCCCTGATCATCTTCGTTGCCCTCCTCTGAACCCTCTCCAGCTTGTCTACATCCTTCTTAAAGTGCGGTGCCCAGAACTGGACACAGTACTCCAGATGAGGCCTAAGCAGTGCTGAGTAGAGGGGAACTAGTACTTCCCGGGAGTTGGAAGTTACGCTTCTATTAATGCAGCCCAAAATAGCATTTACCTTTTTTGCAGCCACATCACATTGTTGGCTCATCTTCAGCTTGTGATCGACAACAATTCCAAGATCCTTCTCGCTTGTAGTGTTGTTGAGCCAAGTATCCCGCATCTTGTAACTGTGCATTTGGTTTCTTTTTCCTAGGTGCAGAACTTGGCATTTATCCCTATTAAATTTCATTCTGTTGTTTTCTGCCCAGCGCTTCAGTCTATCAAGATCACTTTGAATTTTGTTTCTGTCTTCCAAGGTGTTAGCTATCCCGCCCAGTTTTGTGTCATCTGCAAATGTGATAAGCATTCCCTGCACCTCCTCCTCCAAGTCATTAATAAAAATGTTGAAGAGCACTGGGGCCAGGACTGAGCCCTGTGGTACCCCGCTCGTTACCTCTCCCCAGTTGGAGAAGATCCCATTGATAAGCACTCTTTGAGTCCGATTCTGTAGCTAACTGTGGATCCACCTCATGGTTGTTTCGTCTAACCCACTTTGAGCTAGTTTGCTCATCAGGATATCATGGGGCACTTTGTCAAAAACTTTCCTGAGGTCGTGGTATATTATGTCCACAGCATTCCCACAGTCCACAAGGGAGGTTACCTGATCAATAAATGAGATCAGATTCATCTGGCAGGATTTGTTCTTGACAAATCCATGTTGGCTTCAAGTAATCATTGCATTGTTTTCAAAGTGCTTACAGATGGATTGCTGTATCATCTGCTCCAGAATTTTCCCAGGGATTGATGTCAGACTGACTGGCCTGTAGTTCCCAGGTTTCTCCTTTTTACCCTTTTTGAAGATAGGGACAACATTAGCTTATACACACTAGTGTTCTGGCACTTATTTTCAATGATGTTTTAAACATTCGTCCCTTGGCATCCTGCTCCAAAACAGTGATGAAACTTCTGGAAAACAGGGAGGGAAAGGGTTGGGTCACTGAGGTCACGAGTGGCACACCCATAAAGGTCAGGCTACATGCCCCAGACTATAATACCAAACCCAGTGCAGTTGTGGAAACAGGTCAGTAGGGGAGTCGAAATAAGCAGGAGAAGTTGGATTATAAGCAGTCTCAGAAGAAGCGGTTTTTCTGCGATAAAATGCAGGGCTGGTGCTGAATGGCCATGATGTCATAGAAACACAGAGACCTCACTGCGCAGCCAGGTTGGAGTAAATAGCTGGTGGAAACACCGCCCTGATGTGTGTACATAGATGTTTAAAAATGCATGGACAGATACTTTAATGTCCACACGTCTTGTGCTTGCTTCAGGGAACACCGTTTCCTATCGCAGTCATGATGTGTGAAGCCTACTGCTCAGATATTTACCCTAGAGCAAGGGCTATAATCTTTCTCTGTGGTACTTTCAGAATATGTTCATCCTTCCCTGATTCTCAGACATTTGCCCTATAAGGGGCCAGGGGCTTTCTCTGAGACTTAGGTGACATGATTGCTAATCTAGCTTTGACTCGTTGTTTCAAGCCTTTCATCGGACCATCAGGAGTGTCACAGCTTAACTTACACACAACAAAGCACAGATCATAACAGCTACTAGGATAGTTTCACCTTGAAACTGTACGGTTGAGCACTGTATGGTTTATATCACCTTTGAAGCACCAGGAGCATAATAGGTATTGCCTTGGCCTTCCTTTAAAAAAACTGTGCAATATAGGAGCAGAATGTGACCCTTAGAAAGTATCCCATGTAAGTTACAATCATTCATCCATCTGCTGGGAAAATACCTTTAGAAGCACACAGAGAACTGGAGTTTTCTTGGCTGTCCTTCTCTTCCTCCACACCACCCAGCCACTCTGACTCCAGTATTTGAAAGATAATATTGCTTGCTTCATTAGTTTTCTGAACATAACAGGGACTAGCAGTTGGGGGAGGCTGCTGACCTGCAGCTGGTTAGCTTGCAAGGTTCTGTGTGTGTGTGTGTGTGTGTGTGTGTGTACACACATGCACATGAGCGTTCCTTTTTGGTTTTGATTAGTTGTTCTGCTAGTGAGTAACATTGTTGAGTAGATGGAAGCCGAGTTGAAGCAGGGAGGGTTTTCCTCCCCCCAAGCCCTCCCCCCGCCTCTCTTGCTCTCCTGGCAGTCGCAGACTCCAGATGTTCAGAGTGCTAGTTGGGAAGTCCTGCTGGCGCCACTCAGGGCAGAGGGCAGGGGAAAGGCACGCGAGCTGGAACCCAAAGCACTCAGTCACTGCAGGATTTGGCACATCCCCAGCTTTCTGCTGGCACATTCCCCAGCACTCTCCTAGCCATCTGTTCCAAAAAAACACTTTCAGAACCTCATCATCACTCAGGATACAACATTGAGAGCAGCTGTTAGGGAGGCAGGAGGGGGAAAACCCTGCAAAAGGTCCCTTTGTGAGAGAGGAAGCTGGCTTATAAATAACAGCAGAGCAGTTGCGGCTCAATAAAAGGTTTCTGCTAGAATTTGTGTCTGTTTTTTAATTATGCACACACACATTTGTAGAGAATTAGAAATAAAAGGATTCGACTGCAAAATAATGGTTGTTATTCAACATTGGTAAATCATTACTTTCTTGCTCTTCTTGAGAAATCAGATTGAAAGAAAATAAAGCATAAAGAATACAATTATTGTAAATGTTTCAATCAGAGTTTCCACAGTGCTCTCTTTTAAGGATGCAAACATGTATTTTGATAATGCAAAAGGAGGGCATGAGCAACACGAAATAACTGTTTTATGGCAATGGAATTGTCTGTACAGAGATGCATATTCTAAATTCTGTTGTGGTTGGTTGAACTTACGATTTTATCATTGTTTTCACAAAGCCCAGAAATAGCCCCCCAACCCTCATGTGTTGAAGCAATGGTCATGCAGCCTGCCCATGTGCATATTTACTTGGAAGTAAGTCCCAGTGAGGCCAGATCTACATCTCATGTCATACTGATACGATTCCATCGTGGTAACCATATATCCCTCTTGTGCATTTATACCTCATAGCACACACAATGACATCTGTTGCGGTATCTTGGATAATACAGAACAAGAAGCAGGAAATAACACTAGAAAAGTGATATGTACAATGTGCCCCAACAGCTATCAGTGCATTTCAATACCAATAAAAGCACTAGTGTACATCTAGCCTGAGTTTAATGGGGTTTATCCCCAAATTACTTTGTGTAAGACTGCAGCCTTAAGTGCTAAGGAAGGTTTGGGAGACTTTAGAATTGAATAGTACAATCCTATACATGCCTACTCAGAAGCAAGCCCTATTGACTTCAGTGGGACTTATTCCTAAATAGGTGTGTATACTATACTATACACTGCATATAAATTCTCAAGTCTATGAGCACTTTTTTTTTGTTAAATTACAACTAATAACCACTGCCTTGTCTGTACACTGCAGGCTTTGGAATTACAGCTTGTTTGTGTAGGTTGGTTGTTTAGGTATGTGACAGTGCCACAAGAACCACACAATTAACTGTTAGATCAGGGATAGGAAACCTTTTCAGACCTGTGGGCACACTTGTCTTTTTTTTCAGGGCACATTTGTCCCACGGTTATTCCAGCCAACACACACTTATTTTCGGATTCGCTTTTCTTCCCCCTTCCAGGATTCCCTCTTTTCTTGAGCCTTTCTTCTTCCTTCCCCTCCCCCTGGCTCGAGGTTCCCTTCCTCCACTACCCAAGTCGTTCCACCATCCTTACCTCCACCTTTGCCACTTATGTCTCCTGCTGCACTCACCTCAGCAGCCAGGAAGCAGGAAGTTGGCAGGTTGGGAGAGAAGTGTTGGTAACTGCGTTAGATACCATGTGATAATCACTATGTCCATAGCATATTTACACGTGGATCCCAAAAATGTAGAATGATAATTTTCAGTGGGTGCTATTTATACATAATGTGAACAATCCAGCAAACATTCGTTGGGAATAGTTCCCACCAAAATCAATGGAGTATGCAGCATAATCCTTTGCATGTTTACTCAGAAGTATGCCCCAATTTGTTCAATAGGGTTTACTCCCAAGTAAGTATGCACAGGGTTGTAGCCTTACAGCATAATCTCTATGTGTCTACTAAGTAGGGATGGTGGAGAATTCCACCACGGATTTCAATGAGGCCAAATGCACTGGCATTTGGCCCCCCGAAGTCCGTGGCAGAACGGCCTGCCACCCCACCCCCTGCGGATTCCCCCCAGGACGAGACTTACCTGGGGCGGATGTTCCGGATGGTGGTGGCTCCAGCGGTGGCTTTGGCGGCGGTGGCTGATCTTTCGACTGGCTGCCGCAGCCTCCATTTGCATTCTGGTCTTTGCCGTGATAGGCTACGTAAGTCTTTACATAGCCTATCACGGCATGCCCCCCCCAAAAAACGGCATACGCAAATGGCGGCGGCTATGGCGGCCGCCATTTGCGTTCCCTATTTTTCGCCGTTCTAGCCTACGTAAATATTTACGTAGGCAATTACGGTGAAAAAAAGGGGACCGCAAATTCTTTTTTTTCCGCCGTTTTATCTTACGTAAATATTTACGTAGGCTTTTACGGTGAAAAAAAAAGAAACACAAATAGCGCCCACTACGCTATTTGCGGTCCCCTTTTTTTCGCCGTAATTGCCTACGTAAATATTTAAAATAATATTTTAAAATAATTAAAATATTTACGTAGGCTAGAACGGTGAAAAATAGGGAACGCAAATGGCGGCCGCTGTAGCCACCGCCATTTGCGTACGTCGTTTTTGGGGGGGCATGCCGTGATAGGCTACGTAAAGACTTACGTAGCCTATCACGGCAGCCTGAAAGGACGCAAATGGCAGCTGCTACGGCAGCCACCATTTGCGTCCACAGCATCCCATCCGCGGCCGGAAGTCCGGCTGCGGACAGCCCTGACCGGCTGCTCCGCAGAGCCGCTGCAGAGCAGAGCTGGCCAGGCAGGATTCCAGGGTTAAGTCCTGCCCTGTACTTCTGCACTCCAAATTACTTCATCCCAAAGTAAAGTTTTAAAAGATTTTCTCTTTTAAAATGATGTTGGGAGTCTCCATAGGATTGGGCTGATCATATTTCCTTGAGACAAAAACGGGATATTGGGATGACAAAAATGGGACGGGGTTATGTAATATTCCATATTCATGAAAAAGTAAGACAATAACAAAAATTGTATTACATGAACATATTGAGCTAACAATTATTCTTCAGTGACAGAACTCATACAAAAATTTAGGTAGACATAGAGGGGGGCTGTATTTCACCACCATCGTACCATGAATATTTCTCCGATGAAGTAATCTTACGCAGCAAATTTTGGTCTTTCAACACCTTATCATAGACTTTAAGCTTTAAAAAATAAGACTTAACAATGATATGAGTAGAATGTGGGACTCCAATCGTAGTAAGCAGCGAGAACGCGTTTGCTCCATCTCTTACTAGTGATGTTTTCTCTCTGGGCAAGAAGCCTGACCCTACAATATATAAAGGAAACTGCGCTAAGGTAAAAAAATAAATAAAACCACAATATAACAAAACAACTGCAGCTCCCTTTGTGGTCTCACAGGCTATAAGAGACCTAAAAAAAAACCTAAACTCACTGCAAAAGAACATGGAAAGGGGCGCAAATGAATAACACTAATTTATTGCATATACACACAAAAAACACTCATAAATATACATATATAAAATACTTATAAAATATCACATGGGCAGTAAACAAATCTGTATGGCATACCACACTGAACACTCTAATGCAGGATTGCAGTGGCCAGACTGCAAAAAATCATAAACATACACCAAAAAGAAAAAAGAAAAGGAATGAACACCCCGACTGCTATCACAAGCCGGTATATGCTAATGTCCCACCAGAGAGTTCCGCTGTAATAAAAAAAATAGCTAACAGCCTGTTGAACTGAAATATGAGTCTGAAAAGTCCGAATCAAACTGAATGTAGGGCAGAAAGAATCTCTATGGGCGGAATGATGGTAGAAATAACAGTAAGACTCACCCTCCTGGCTCCCACACGCTGAATGGGGCTTAGTGACAGCCTCTTGAGTTCCGCGCCACTGCAGACAAGCCAGGGGGTGGCGTCTGATCATCGCTAGCTCAAGAAGCCTGGCCTGGCCGGATAAAGGAAATGGAACATCCTCTTTCGTCACACTAGTAGTTTTACTGCACGCATTGATTAGCATAGAGCCTTATGATAAACGCGTTCAGTTTTTTTACAAAAAATTAAAAACGGGCCAAAATTGACATTTATATTAAAACGACGGGACAGTCAGGAAAAACGTTCCCCTTATTTTCGCCGTCTTAGTCTACGTAAATGTTTACGTAGACTAAGACGTGCCAAAATAAGGAACGCAAATGGCGGCGGCCATGGGCAACGCCATTTGCATATGCGCGTTTGTTTTTTAAGTCAGCCGTGATAGGCTACGTAAACATTTACATAGCCTATCACGGTGTTTTTTTAAAATCTAGCCGTGATAGGCTACGTAAATCTTTACGTAGCCTATCACGTTTTTTTGTTTTTGTTTAAACCTGGAAATGACGCAGCCGCCGCCGCCGAACCGCCGCCGCAGCTGCCGCCGCCAGAAAGATCCGCCCCAGGTAAGTCCCGTCCCGGGGGGGGCAGGGGGGGCGGGCCTCCCCGAGATCCGTGGCAGAACTTTCGTACATCCCTAATCATTAATGAGACAGAGAATTCAGGAAATAGACAGAACCAGTTGGCAAAAGCTAACCATGTTTGTTCACCTTTAGTTCACTAGCTGACATTTTCTAATATGTTTCAAAGCACTCGGTATTTACAGAATTTGACTATCTTAAAGTACCATATGGCTTTCACATTAGCTAAGTTTAGTGAGATGTGATCCCAATTGTTAGAAGATTCATATGGAGGAATACCCAGCGCATTAACACTCTGCCCTTGAGATTCTGGGGATACTGAAACATTGATATATACATGGTTTTACTGTAATTTTTATCAGGCACCCAGAGTAAAATTGATTCAGCCAATTTTGCCATCCTATCCTAGTCATTCATATGTGGTGCTACTTCTATTATGTCTGGAGGGCATAAGGTCAACGTAATCCAGAAGGCTGCAATGTTTTTAAATACAGTTTTAAAAATTATACCTAAGATGCTTGCAAATGCTGATCCTTGATTCTGCTCATTTAACATTAAGTGTATGCAATTGCTGTCCCTATACTGTTACTAACAGTATTTTTGTTTGCATGTGCATTTTCCTTTTATTTGTAAAAAAACAAAAAATATAAATGGTCTGTGGACTAATTTTAAATAAATGTATAAATACACAAAGGGGTGGTGATCCAGCTGAATTCCACAAGAGCTTTGGCTTAGTGAAGCATTTCATGTGAAGCCCTCCCTGCTGTTGCCAATTCGCCAAGTTTATTAGAGCAGCTGTCAACTTCAGAAATTATACATTTCACCAATATTTTATAAAATCTCTGCTATCTGAAAGAAAATCAATGCCAGGGCTGGCCCAATGCATATTGCTGCCTGAGGCAAAAGACAAGATGGCACCTACCTCCATTCCACATACGGAAGCCGAACTGGCTGGCACTTGAATCTTATTTCAACACTGGTGACAGGACAGTGCCCTCCACTGTACCTGAGAGCATCAAGGTAGTTGGGAAGGGGGATGCAGCGCAGGTTATGTAGCACACACATACCCTATCCATTTCCTGCCCCTCAGCATCTGAAGCGGCCACCTCTCTGTCAAATGGTCAGGGAAGGCCTGGTAAGCACTCGGTAGCAGCAAGAACAGGAAAGAAGGAATGAAACAACAACAACATACGAATGAACCTATCTCCTTCTCGCAATCTCACATTCACTTGAGCAGGCCTACATAACTTGTGACCCACAAAACCAAATACAGTCCAACGGCAGCCGTGTATAGTGGCCCAACACATACAATGAGATGTGATCCTGAGGGCAAGGGATTTCCTTCTTTCATTTTAAAACTCCAAATGAACTTTTTCATGTAACAAAATCACACAATCTGGATAACTTCACTGTTTTGCTGTACAGGATTCATGTCAGAAACCTGAGGGGACATTCTAGCAGGATAGTCTCTTGCTGCACTATTTATTTAAGCAAACTTGGGAGAGAAAATGCTGGACCCTGCTAGACCCCAACTCCCAGGAAGAAGTCAAGAAGCATTCTGGGGAATGAGGGGAGATGCCCCTCCTCCTCTAGTTTAAATTTGGAAACTGCCTTCCTGGCCCTGGAGGTGGGACCTTGGCCAATTTCACCTGCCCACCTCTCCTTGAGGGAAGGAATGTCACAGACCTACATTTTATGACCTTGTGGGACCCACTGTTTACAATTTTGTTTTTGTTTACAAGTTCCCCACTTGCATCTGATGAGGTAGGCTCCAGTCAAAGAAAGGTAGGCTCAATTATGAGGTAGGCTCCTGCCGCAATAAATCTGTTAGTCTTTGAAGTGCCTCAAGACTCCTTGCTGTTTCTGATGGGAAATACTTTATTACTCAAGAAGTTGTGAATTTCAGAAAATATAAGACACAACATCCATGGGTAACACAGAACAGATGATGGTGATAATTGATGATGGGAAAATTAGTGGACTCTCCTCCTGGGGGTTCCAGTTACCCATAGCTCAGAGAGCTGCTTGGCTTCCAGGACCATCTGTGTGTAAGAGCCAAAACATGAAGCCTGATTCTGCCACAATCAACTTCTTTTTTTAATCTCTCTTGGGACAATGTAAAAAGCAGTTTGGTTAGGATTTTGTCTCCCCTTTCCAGTGGCAATCTCTTGTGCCTCTCATACAGCGGTCCCCCTTAAGGTGCAAGCATCTGCTGTCACCAAGAAAAATAGGCCCCACAGTCTCGTGCAAGTGTGAAGCATTCTGCTTATACCTCCAGGTCTTGCTGGATCTCAGCCAATTATTCCAAACTGGGAACAGACCTCACTGGGTGAAACTGTGACACACTAAAGTAGGAAACAAACAAAGAATTTTACAGCCTCTCTTTTCTACTCTGTATTGGCTGAATTTGTGTTGAAATGTATACATATTTGTTTCTTATTTATATCAAGTCATCATAATCTTGTGGCTGCAAGTTTGTTAGTACATGGCTGTTTCTGGGGCAGTTCATGAGGTAATGATAGGATCATACCAGGGTTGGACAACTTGCTGGCTAGGGCTGATGGGAGTTGTAGACCCAAACATCTGGAGGGCTACAAGTTGCCCACTCCTGGATTAGAGGCTCAGCCAGTTGCATATAGCAATGAATATGGACTTGAGCACGCTCCGAGAGAGAGCGCAGGACAGGAAGGCCTGGCGTGCTATGGTCCATGGGGTCACGAAGAGTCGGACATGACTGAACGACTGAACAACAGTTGCATATAACTGTCACAATCCAAAAGACCATTTACTGCTGGGTAAATTGGAGGCAACCATCTGTGGGACTAAGCAAGCCCCTGAAGGTCTAGTCTAGAAGATAACCAAGTACCTTAACAAATTAACAGCACACACATTAATTTGCTAGCAACGTTCATCACATTATAATGAATGAGGTATGTGCAAAGGGATAGTATGACTATTGCATGGGTCCCTAAGTGCATCAGTCCCATGCATGGTTCCTGAGGGCTGGGCCACCCACTGTTAGGGGGAAAGCAGGATTGTGCCTCCATTGTGGCATTGTTCCTAAGTACAGCACTTACATTTACTGATAGAAAAGAATGGCGCCAGTTCACTTATATGGTGTACCATTGGGTTGAAAACAATTTATTGATTTATTTACTGTACTTTTAAACCACTCTCCTATCTCTTTAAATGTTGACAGCATCTTCAGGGGAAGATCATGATTGGGGCTGTAGCACTTGAGGTGGGGGGTTAAACCTTTCCCCCTTGTCATTTTTCCACTTAAAATTACACAATATACACACCTGCTGTTTGCCCCATTAGGGAAAACATACACGTACACAGACAGTTTCCCTAATAAGGCAAATACCAGCTTGAGAGGGGGTGATTTTCATCAGGAAAATGGGAGGGAAGGATTAAAGCCCCTTCCCCAGCACTGTGGTCCCAATCTGTATCGCCTGCCACCTCCATCCCATGGCTATCATTTACCAAAATGTAAAGAGACAGAAGATCTTATCACAGCTTTCTTGCCTAGCTTGGTACCTAGATTGTAGAACTTGCCCTTGAGAGACATTCCTCTGGCCTACACAGACAGCATCTTAAAACGTTTATTTTTGGTAAGGATTTTGGAGAGGTAAGTGGATAACTGATATTCTTGCTTCTTCTTACTAGTTTTACTATTTTGTTGTTATTCTGTGTTGTGTGTTATGCTAGTTTTAAGGTAGATTTTATTTTGGTAAAACACACCATATAGATCATTTGATGGAAAGGTGACATACAAATCTCTGAAATCCTCCATCCTAGATAACTGTTTCTGGCATGTTTCCAAATTTTCTTTTTAGGTGGGAAAGTTGCTCAGGCAGAGGCATGTGATGGTGGCTCAACTCCAGATTTTCTTTTCTTAAAAAAAAGAAAAAAAGAAAAAGCAAAAAACAAATACAAATACATTACAGTATAATACAATACAGAAGAAAATAGAAAAAACATTATCATTGTTTTTTATCATTATCATTAAAAGTGTGTGGGTAGAAATGCATTATTAAATAGAAATGTTTACCATAAAACAATACTAAAAGGTTTTCTTCACGAAGCCGTTAATTGTTGCAGTTTTGCACTTTCGGTTTTGTCGCAGAATTAAAATCGGAGTTCTACCCAAAGAGCATTGCCTTTCCTGATTTTCTGCTACATTATCTCTTGGTGACTATAGATATAACAGAATATAACTATAACAGACTGTCACAATTACATGTGTAGGAAAATACCTTTTCTTTCACTTTCAGAAATAATACTGACATTTTCAGCACTGTAAATAAACTGGGAAAGTGCCCTTAAAAAACAGAAGCAAAACTGGAGGATCACAATGTTGTCTAAAGAACCTGTAAACAACCATGGGTAAGGAATCACAGGTGCGCAGTAAATGCCTTGTGTAGAAAAAGTTCTAAGCTTGCAACCCTATACCTACTTCTCTGGGAGTAAACGCCACTGAACTCAATGCAGCTTACTTTTGAGTAGACACATTGAGTTCAGTGACATGTGTTCCCAGGTAAGTGGATATAGGCTGCAATCCCATATAGACTGACCCGGGTGTAAGTCTCATTGAATTCCATTTGGATTTGCATCCCACTAGCTATGCATGGGATTGCATTCTATAATACATTTACAATGGAGTTCAACAGTTCCATTTTGTCTCCCATGCTATTTAAGACCTACACGAAATTGCCAAGAGAGGTTGTCCAGAGATTTAGAGCATGGTGTCATCAATGTGGTGATGACATCCAGCTCGATTTCTCTTTTCCATCAGATTCCAAGAGGCCGTGATGGGTGGTATGTAGGCTAGCAAGCTGAGAGTTCATCGAGAAAAGGAAGAAGTGATTTTGTTCGGTAGGAAATCCAATCCAGGTTTGGGTATTCAGCTTGTCTTGAATGGGGCTGCACAATCCCTGAAATATCAGGTACTCTGCTTGGGTGTGCTTCTGGATCTGGCTTTGTTCCTGGATCACTAGCTTGTGGTTGCAACAGGAGCACCTTTGGTTATGCACTGGCTGTGATTTTTTTCTGGAGAAGACAGCTCCGGTTACTATCACGCCTGCCTTAGTCTCATCCAGGTTAGACTATTGCAATACATTCTACTTGTGGCTGCCTGTGAAAGTGTTCAGAAACTGCAGTTGGTTCAGGATGCTGCTGGCAGAGGGGGCCTTATTTGGAACAAGCTACTACTTATTATTCATTCTGCAATGGCTGTTGGGTTTTTTCCAAGTCCAAGTCACAGATTGCTAGTTACCATGTTTAAAGCCCTAAATGATTTGGGACCAGGGCATATAAAGGCAAATGCAAGTCTTTCCAGATTTTAGTACTCAAATTAACATAATATTTTTTTTTAGGAAACTTTGAATTAATTGGGACATTCACAAAGTATATGTTCAAGTTCTGAGAGAGAGAGAAATGAGCACTTGCTTTGTTATTTCATTCGGGGGGCTCTACATTAATTCCAGTCCAGAAATCTTGGGGATGGAGAATGGAGAGGCCTGGGAAATTATTTACTTTAAGTATTGATGTCAGTATTTTGTCTGTACAAGGACAATGTTTTGACTGCATGAATTCTCCTGACTCCTCATATTTGCATTGTAGGGATATATCATTGGTTTTCTTTTCGAGGAAAGTATATGTGTGTATTGACAAGAACTGAAATAATTTATCTGATGGCTGAATGTAGGCAGAACTGAACTAAAATATTTCTTGTCATTATGAATTAACACACATATTTCCTATGACCAGTCACAATTATTGGACTATTGAGATGATAAAGGGACACAGAACTCTATTGCCAGTTCCAGATTCCCCTCAGAGCTCTAACATAAGTTAAAGTAAAGGCATCCTGGCCTTTTTATAGTTTTCCACCACAAATTATTAATCGCATTAATTGTAGTTCAATTGAGTGTACCTACTTTACTTTATTTCCCATAGCTCTTACACACTTCCCTACCCTCTACTACACATCATTAGCTGACAGTGACAAAGAAATGCTTACCACAACAGCCCTATTTGGGCATTTGGTTCCCCCCACATGATTAAAATTGTGGGACATACCAGCTGGCACCACCCTCTTCCTTACATTCCCATACCTGGCCCTGCTGTCCACCACACACTGCAGGGAGAAGCTCTATAGCAGGGAGCCTGCTGGACCTGTGTAGGCTCCCCAGACAATTTAGTGGGATGTGATGAGCACAGGGCTGTGTTTCCACCAGCGAATTACTCCAGCCTGGCTGCGCAGTGATGTCTCTGTGTTTCCATGACATCGTGGCCATTCAGCACCAGCCCCTCATTTTATCGTGGAAAAACCGCTTCTTCTGCGACCGGTTATAGTCCAACTTTTCCAGCTTGCTTCGGCTCCATTACTGACCTGTTTCCACAAGCGCACTGGGTTCGGTATCATAGTCTTGCCCATGGGGCATGTAGCCCGGCCCTTGTGGGTGTGTCGCTCACCTGCCCGTGACCTCACCAGAAGCAGCGTGTGAAGCAGAGGGGGAGATGATCCTGGAGGGAGCAGTCAGGCAGAGATGAAGAGATGCACACAGAAGCACCCCTGGCATACCAGTGCAGTGTCCGCCCACCCTGTTAAGTCATTAAGTCGTTAAGGTGCCTTCCCGGTTTAGGGGAAGAAAGGGTTTAAAGGGGGGAGCAAGCTGGGTCTAATGAAGAAGGTGTCTCTGTGAAGCGGTTGCCTGGGGGGGGGCTAGGGATGGGGATGCTGCACACACGACTTTGCTTTTTCGCTCCTTCATTAAAGTGAAATTGTGCTCTAAGTTCCGTTTTAATAGGGGACGGGTTTAAAAGGGGGGGGATGCTGCACATGACTTTGCTTAAAGGAAAAAACAAAAGGGCTCAGAAGGCAAGGAGGAGACTGGACAGAGTGGGAAAATGGAGCAGAGCAGAACCAAGCAAGGGAGAGGGTAATTGGCAAGAGGAGGAGGCGGGAACACTGGTGAGGTAATCAGGCCCAACCCAGACTCCACTCAGACTCCACCCAGCCATCAAGAAAATAATTCGATTAGAGCTCAGTGGAAACAGCACAGAGCCCCAGGCTGCAGCAATGATAAGCCAGGTCTTTCAGGGCTGTGGAAACTGGAAAAGGAGAAGATGCGGTTGGGGAAAGATCACAACAAAGTTGCAAACAAAGTGAAGAAAAGAGCATGGAAACACACCCCAGGACTAGTGATTGCATCTCTGTTCCCCCCTCACACAATTCTAATTGCATGGGGGGATTTGAACACCTAAATAGGGCTAAATGGGATAAGTTGTGGTACACATTACAGAGAGGAAGGACTCACATGGGACAGCAATTTTCTGCAAAAACCCTCTGCTGCTTATAATTTGTTCTTCTACCCTAAGTCTCATTGATTACAAGTAAGTATGCAAAAAGTGTGACAGTAATAATTTTTACTTTTCTTCCTGAGTCACTATAATGCTCATGTTCCTTGGATACCTGGCCAGAAACCATTAAAGATTTTGGAGTGCTGACTTTGATTACTGTATATGCAGGCACACTTTCTACTTAGAAAATATAATCCTTCCAGTCACTAGAAGAAACAGAATGATTCTTATCAAAGATTCTAATAAAATGTCATTTATTTCCAGGAGTGATAACCAAACAGGATGGATTCAGCGGCAGCCCTGTCCCAGTGTTCCATCCCATGTTGTCAAAGTCTGTATTGTCCAGTTGAAATCAGTAAGCAGCTTTTGGAAGACATCTTTCTCTAAATTTGAGACTGGCAATGGGAACTTTCTGGATGTGAGAAATCCCTCTGAGAAGATGAAGATGTTTTCTTCTTATATTGTTTTCTTTTTACGCCAACCACACTTTAGTATGTGCAATGTATTGAGCACTTTTCCCCTTTGCTTCCATAGGAAATATTACCCTCAGCTCATAGTATACTACAGTGTCATTGTTAATGCCAAAGATCTGACAGAGTTTCTACACTGTCACCCAGTCTAGAGAATATGATCTACATGTATCAGGAGCCGCCAGCATTAATCAGATGTGCACATTTGCAAATACACTTTTCAGTGTGGACATCATGGGTTACTTTCAGTAGGATACACATTAAAATGTGCGTGCGTTCTATAGTTGAAGGAGAATGGAGATGCACATTCCATTGAAAGTAATACAGTGTGGTTAAATTACTGAATTTGGATCCACATTTGAGTTATATTTGTGGTTCCTAATACTTGTGCAGAGACTTGCTTTGGATGAGGGCATCAGTGTCTTATTTTTGCCTTAAATGTCACCATTCTAGAGTAGAGAATCCCACAATATTCTTTTAAACTTAGTACGGCTAACAGTCAGAAATCAGAACTTCTGATCTTTCTGTAAATCTTTTTCTAATAGTTTTTCCCATTTCTACGGATCTGCCTGAAGCACCAAAACCAGGACTCAAAGGAGGACTTTGCCAAGACATACCAACATTTGTTCCACAATTACTTACTTTTTTTACCTTCAGCGAGTCTGTTGTTCTGCTTCTTTTCACACACACAGGACCAGATTTTTCACACACACAGGGTAAAAATAGTGAGAAAAAGTGGGAACTGCTACAGCATAAGCTTTTCCCCATCTTTAGCATACCATTTAATCCGATTAATTAAACTTGAGCTCAAAAAAAGGAAATAAAGAACAAATAGACAGAGCGTAAAGTAGCAGAACTATTCCAAAACTGTTTGTAAAATCACATTTTGGAATTTAGACATGCTAAGAACCCACATAATGCAAAGGCATTTGAATTCTATGTTGTATCTTTCACTTCAAATTGAAGTTAAAAAAGGTATGGAAAGACTCACTTGGAGTAAGCAGGCTTTATAAATAATGTGTGTCATATGTAAGACATCTGCTAGTAATGAAGAATATAATTCAGTGTTACAGTAAAGTAATATGGCCTTTTGAAGAAAAGAGATTACCATATTTCAGTCAAACGGCAAGTATAATGGCTATACACTGTAGTTAAATTTGGCTCTGTTTCAATATAAATTAGATATATTCATGCTTGATTTACATAAGTGTAATAGATTTGAATCCAGCCCTTTGTGCCTCTCTAGTTGGGAGACATCACAAATCTGTAAGTCTTATCATATGTTTTGGGACAGCAAAACCACATCCTTCTAAATTTTAAGCTGAAGCCTATATACAGAATTCTGGACTCTTCAGTTAACATCCACTGCTTTTGCTGCACTGAAGGGCTCCTACATGGCTTTACGTTTCCCTCTAGCATAATAATGGTAGGTTAGTAACATAACATCCTTCCTAAAGAACTTCCAAATAAATGAGAGGTAATTAACAATTTCCATTTCTGAAATGAAATAAAATTGAACTCTAAACACACATGATGGTTTGGAGGCATTGTCCAATGGTAGTTAAACAGCCAATGCCAATCCCTTTTCCCAAGAAAACATAAATTTTTCAGGCAGAAGTTTAAAAAGGTGGGGAATCGCCCCCCAAATACTTTAGCATTCTGTGTATAACAGCACCTTCTGGAGACAACCATAAACATTTGTGTACTTTTTGGTCCATGTCAGGAAGAAAGTTCCAAATGCATGATTCTCTTCACAACACACCAAATATGAAATGGAGAAATGGAGAGAGAAAACCTACTCACGTGTTCAGAGTTATGGATATTTTATCACTGTGAACTAAATAAAAGCCTTAAATTTGCAGGTTGTAAATAGGGAAGAATTCAGCCTGTTCTGCTGTGCCATTAGATTGAACCTACTTACCATAGTAGCTGGTCTTGTGCAAGCTTTTTGCAAAGAAGTCACATGATCAGTCGTGTATCAAAAGCTGGCTCATGCTGCATTCAGCATTAGGTGTCAGCTTCATGCAACCAGGTCTCTGGCACAGAGATTTTCCTGCAGCAGCTACCACACACACAGAGCTGGTTCATGGATATATATTCATCACTTCATGACTGCAACATCAAATGATGACTTGTGTGAATGGTCCAACACAGATATTTATCTCATTTTGCCCCAAAACATGCTTCTCAATGAAGGCAGTTCACACATTCAGCGGCCAGTCGTTAAGGATTGAGTATGTGTGAACCAGCCTGGTGCATCAATTCAGAGCGCGGGTACTCCACTGAAGTTCAGCACACCTTTCCTAATAGGAAAGAGGCTCATCCCAATCCAGGGCAAAAATATGTTGGATCTGGGGGCAAGAACCATATCTCATTAAAATTCATCTCCTGAGTATTTTGTACATGGGTGGATGTAGCACAAGAAATGAGAGGTAACTAAGAGAGGTAACAAAACAACCCCTTGTCTTTTCTAAGAGCTAGAGAGAGAAGGAACCAGGGACTAAACTCTAACTGCCCTCAACTTGTTACTACATAGCTACTGGAAGCAAAGTTAGAGACAAGCAGTTTAACTTTTTATTCCTCTGCTCCCCGGGTTCTTGGTTAGCACTATTTTTCAACTGTTTGTGCACATTGACAGAAAATAGCAGCAAAGGACTAAAGTGAAGGGAAGCTTGGCAAGTCACAGGGTGGTTTATAGAATGGCCAGTAACATGTACACCCATAAGACAAGTCAACAGGAGAGGAATTTAAGTGTCAGGAACAAAGCATTCTGTCTTAGGCTGCACAGTGCAATTAGGAGGTGAGGGAAAGTCTTTGTATTATCATACAGATAACTTTTTTAAAGGGAGAAGATGTATTTTGTATACACCCTCAGCACACCTATCTTGGCTCACAACTTTGCACTATATTCAGACAAGCAGATAAATTCTAACCACCATCTGTAGATGATCTAGGTCAAAGAGAGGGGTTTGGGGACCCCAAAACCTTATAAAACAAACTTAAACAGTTGCTACCACATTGAACATTAACTCAGTCTCAGATGAAAACCTCATTGAAAGAGCCCTCCAAAAATTATGAGGGACCCCAAGCTTCTTATAAAAGGATTTCCCGATTTAGCATCTACCAAGATGTGGCATGGGTGGGTAAGTAAAAATGAACCTCAGGATTATAAAAATTAAAAGTAAAACTGAGTTTACATGGCATTAAAAGGATAAAAGGTGTAAAAATGAATAAAGGTTGTTCTGTTTCAGTCTTTCTGCAAGATGGAAAATTCCTTTAATAATTGGTTGGACAGAATGGGTTCTAGTCGGTGAGTATCGACAAACTGTCCCAATGGGGAGAGAAAATTAAATTACCAATCACAGATGGGCATGCAAATATTTTTGCTAATATATGATCTCATGTGTGGACATGCTTGTGAATCCACATTGAGCTCACTGGAAGGAGACAATTTATCTCAAAGACTACAAAATGTCATTAGCACCACAAGATAAGAAGAGGGAAAAGTGGTGGGTAGTCTGCTGCTATTACGCAGGCTGGCCTCAGGTACGGATGGAGCTGGACAAATTAGTTGACCAAACTTTAAAAATTCAAACAATGTCCTTCACACCATACTGAGCCACTTACTGAACTCATGCTACTGTAGGAAGACCAGTTCACACAAACCTTTTCTTGTGCCAACCTTGAATTGGTCTCTACAGAAGCTAGCCATGATGGAGCAAAGGTTGTCTCATTACCAATTCTCCATAAGGCTGGATCAAGGCATGTTGGCATGATTGCAACAGGATTCTCAGAAAGAAATGGGAAAGAGACAGGATAGTCGATTCATATGTTCCCTTCCTCCTTAGCACTAACAGTTTGTCTCAGCTCTGTGTGGCCAACGTGTACTAATGTTGCCTTCTCAGGTTCCATCTCTCCATCTGTTTTGCCTGCTGCTGTATCGTGCTGTGCACATTCCTTCCTTCTCACAAACGGCACATTATGATATCTCCATGATGAAAAGGCATGCACAAACATGGTAGTTTGGAATTAGTAGTACGAAAGCAAATACTTTGGTCGCTGACAGTTTGTCTACAGGGATTCAGAGGGAAAAGATTTTGCACATCTACTCATGTAAGCTGTGGTTTTACAAAGAGCAGCAGGAAAGATTCCTCGCTTTCTGCTAGCCACTCAGTCCTAGCCCAAAGATGCCAGCACCGAGCAAACTACAAGCATCCCATCTAAAGGCAATTCCACTGCAACAGACGGTAAAACCTCTGCTGGCAGGGGCCTTTTCCAATACGATATTTTGGCATTATTTCTGTGCAATCAAAAGGCTTAATATGGAATTGGCCATCCAACTGGATCAGCAAGAACGCACAACAATCTGGTATCCTTTTCATGAACCTCTCTTGAAAAGTCCACCTGGACTGCATTAGAATATGTTGAACATGTGCAATGGTTATCATGCAATTACATTGAAATACACATAAAATCTAGTTTCACTGGAATTATTGATCAGACAAGAAGTGGGTTAGTCAAGGGTGTGCCATCTAGAAACACAGTTTGGTAGATTGTGTGAGGGCATGTGACATTTTGAAAATGTAATGTGCGCTATTGGTCTCCTCCAGTACCATTGAGACTGCAGTAAGGATAGTCTAATTTAGAGGTAGCTGAAATCACTGCCCCTTCACACTACACCCAACCATCAGGAACTATGGATCATTTCTTACATTTCAACACTGTAATGGGAAGTTTCAAAATGAAAAGACCTTCCAGTTCTGCTTCTGTGTCTAATTAGCACTTTCTGCGAGTTTTTTTAGAGCAGGGAAAATGCCGCATTTAATTGTGAAAGCGAAAGAAACCACTTTTTCACTTGTGTATTTGCATTATTACACTGTACCACAGTGCCACCTAGAGGTTGCGTAGTGGAAATACAGGAAAAGAAATGCTCTTAGTGTAGTGCTTGGATCTCAATTCTGTGACAAAACCAAAAGTAGATTCAGAGGATTAACAGCCTCTTGCAGAAAAGCTCCTAGAACAGTATTTCTGATTGACTAGGAGTAAGGAAGCTGCCTGCCCTGCCATTTCTTACCTAGAAAGGAGTAAGAATTTAATGGGTGGTCCCTTACTGAGACCATGGCCTTCATCAACATCTGAAACGATGAAAAAGTGCAAAAGGGACTTGGGTAGCAGTATACAAATATGAAACTGTCATCAGACAGAATGTGTAAGCATAGGACATAGAGGAATGCCACACATGCCAAGGATTTCAAAAGGGGACATAAAGTTGGCAATATCAAATCTAGTCAAGCCCCCTCAAATATTCCCACATTGTGAAGTGCTTGGCCAGTTCTTATCCATATCTGTTTGGGGGAATTTTCTTTGGCAAGTGGCTCATGTGTCACAAAAAGAATGCACAAGGGGGAGGGAAATAAGTGAAAAGAAACTTCCTGTGGGATAATCCAATTCAGCGTACAGTCCCTGCCATCGTTGGAGCTAGCTGCAGCTTTACCTGGATGGAGATAGCTTGGCCAATCACTCTGGTAACCTCCTGTGTAAACTGCTGCAATACGTTGCACACAGAGCTTGCCTTTAAAAATGGTGTGGCACTTCAGTTAGTTCAAAACTGAGCATTAAAATTATTAATTGAGAGTAGACATTTCAGTCATATTGCGCCAGTGCTTTACTAGGTACCTGTCTCTGTCAGTCTGTCTCTGGGCCCAATTTAAAGTGCTGGTCTTAACCTATAAAGCCCTTAATGGCTTGGAATTAGGTTACCTGAAATATTGCACTCCACTAATACACCTACCCAAATGGTAAGAACCTCTTTGGAGGCAAATGTGCCCCTGCCGAGTGAAGTGAGGTGAGTGGCTACTAAGGAGGGGGACTTCTTGGTGATGGTATCCTAGTTATGGAATATCGTCCCCAACCTCAACTGTGTCACAAACACAAAGTATTATGTATTAAAGGTACATAACTCAAGCAGGTGTACCCTGCCACAGACTACATGTCCAGTCATCCAAATAGTACACATACTGCAATATGTGTATAAGGAGCTAAGCATTTGGAAAGACATTCCAAAGCCATTCATCCATTTTACATATGGGAAACTTTGACTGAGTTCACACATAATGACAAAATATGGTTTAATTAACCATGGTGTTGAATCATGGATTTGTATTGCACACAAACTCAGAACTATGAGTTAAGTATGAGATGTTAGCCATGAACAATCGATGAGGAGTACCCGTTGTTTGTGGTGTTGTGAACTGTGGGTTGTTTAAGCCATGTGTTGTCGTTACATGCAAACAGAATTGTGGGTTGTTCATGGGTTGTTTTTCCAGGCTACAGATGCAGCAAGCAAGAGCGATCAAAACCTCCAGCCTCTTTATATGCTGGTATCGCAGTGTCACAAAGCCATTTGTGATACAGGGAGGAAGTGGGTGATGGAAGAGAGAAACAAACAACCCAGAGAATGAGAAAACGAACCAAGGTTTGTTCGATCATCTGCCAGACAAAACCTTGGTAGGACAACAAACCATGCTTTTAAATGAACCATGGATTACTGCTACATGTGAACTCATGGAAGTAAGGCAATAGCGACAGATTATAGTTGTTTCCTTCATCCAGATGTACATATGAGTCACACATAAATATCTTTTTATGAAAGCTCAAAGAGCCACTTCTGGAGTCTGATAGCAGACACAGAGCAAAGGGGTTAGGGTGGGCAGGGGGCCAGGCTTCTTCTGTCATCCTTGACACAAACAGCCCTATGAGCAGCTGGTCTAATCTGATCCAAGTTGAAAGTGATCCATCTTCTGCTGCCTCCTCCTCCGCCTCCTCCTCCCAGTCCTTACCACCACTAACTGGAACATGACAGCATCATCAGAGCCAGCCAGCTAACCAGACTTCCCCAGTTGCTGCCTGCCACTATGCCTGAGACCAGGAAGAAGGTGCAGCAGAGGTGGCCATTTTAAATTGCATACATACCGTGTCCAAGCCTCTTGCCTGCCCACAGTGCCTAGTATAGTGCATTACACATGCATCTACAAACCAATAAAAAGTTAAATATTGTAAATAAGTAATAAATGGGAAAAAGAAAGCTGCCCACCCTTTTTCGGATGCCCCCAAACTGGCAAGGCTGGAATCGTTTCCAGCTAGTTGACAGCTTTAAGTCCCAGTAGAGACCAGCCTCTGCTGACAGAAATCCATTGGCAGGAAGGTGGCAAGGAGTAGGCATTTCCACTTCTTCCCCTCCAGAGAGTCATGGCTACCACTTGCCAACCAAAGGCTGGTTTCTCAGGAGAGCTTTTCATCTGTTTTCAGAAAGGAAGCTACTCTGTATTTTTTATAGGTCTTCCCAAACAAAAATTCACATTTTGGAGCCTAATGGGAAAGACTTTTGATAGGGGGTGTTTTGTCAATCCAATTAATCACAAGGCATATGGCAACATTCAGCTTTAATTCTGATGTAACTATTCCCAGTCCAGTTCTGTGCCAGCTCCTGGGCCTGGCCTTCTGTGCCCTAGAAGCCTCCACATAAGGCCCAGCCCCTAGCTGGTGCTGGACACGTTAAGCTTATTTTCTAGGAGGATGGGCAAACTATACTATACTCACATACATAGGGTCACCAGTTTCCACGGAACACTAAATGGTTCTCTTTCTTGGAAAATACAATATTTTGAAACTACAGTTCAGTCCTGTGAGTGTGCAAAGAAAGGAAACACTCATCTTGAAGATTTACTGCATGCCTGTTACTGTGCGGCCTGCTTTGACTCTGTTGTATAGCAGAGGCCAGCAAACCGCGCACTACTGGAATCCAGTCAAAGTTTTACAGTCCTTCAAATTGAGGTTGGAGCCGGAGAGGAAATACTAAAACCCTGTATATACAACTTCTGTCTGTGAGAGGGAGAGAAATTCCATGAAAATTAAGAAGTCAGTGGTGGAGAAAGTTATAGCCCATTTAAAGGCTGGGGGATTGTTTCATCCTTGGTGGAAGAAACAACTGAACTCTTATGCAAGAAAATTTGGGACCATGAAATAATATAGAAGCCTGAGCTAGATACAGGGTTTCTTTAAAGACAAATATTTAATAGGCACATAAACCATTGTTTATGAAGGCCACTCAAATGAGGGGGTGGAGTTTGCTCACAAGGATAAAATTCACCCACTTTTAGATGACACATGCTATACATGTTCAGTTAAAATTTTGAAACCGACATCCAGGCTATTACCTTACTTTTATTTTTAAAAATCACATGTACTCCAGCTGTTGGGAAAAACTGTCATATCTAAAAATTACTCCAATTGGTTCAGAGGTGCAGAAAAGAGCCGTAGAAGAGCAATTTGTATGGACAGTGGGTTGAATGGGAAGCCATTACCAGAGGTTTTATTATGCCAGTTTCTGTAGACATATATCCTAAAGTTCTCTGGAGAGACAGCTAGAGGGTGCTCAGTTTCACCAGCAGAACCCCAAACAGAGATAGTAGATGATATTTGATTCCCCATGTGAGGGCACATTATAATGTTTGGGTGATGCTAAGTGAATAGAAGCTGGATGCAGCTGAAAAAATTATCCAATTTCCCTGACTGTCAGAACACTCATTCCCATAACACACTTGCTGCTGTATGATGTGCTAATGTCAGTGTTAGCAATGCTCATAGCTAGGGCTGGTTCACATATGCATTTTTTAAAAATTCTCATCATTTGATCACTTCTAGCCAAATTAGCTGTCTCCATTAAAACGTATTTTGTGCAGCATCATGCAATATGAATGTTTTATCTGGTACTGATTAATCTGTGACGCCTCCTTCACACACACAAGGCAACAAGTGATGGTGTATTTGTGAAATGGCCCTTAGCTGTTTTTCTCCACCACTGTTAAATGAAATGCAAGATTACTACAGTGCGGACTTGTTCTTTACCAGAAAGTACTATTTCTGTATAATTTCCAGAGCAGTAGTTGTTGTGTTAGTCTGTTGAGCAAAACTAAGAAAGAGTCTTGTGGCACCTGAAAGACCAACAAACGTACTGCTACGCAAGCTTTCATGGACTAATTTCATCAGATGCATGACGTGTTATCCTCAGTCGGCAGGTATAAAGTAGACTCTTGTCCACAAAAGTTTATGTCATTTGCTAGACATTAAGGGGCCACAAGACTTTATTATTTCTGCACAGATTTTCCAAACCTAAAGTATTAGATCACTTCTTTCTTAACAAACTCAGGGCTCATCTACATTTTATGACTGGCATTCTGGAATCCATTTGAAGCAGCCTCAATGAAGCAGCTACTTCATATGGGACTGGAACAGAGAGATCCATGTTGCCAATTGTTCCACATATTATGTCCTTTGTAGGGATCCATGCAGAAGCTGTTTCAAGCTCTTGCCAAGGAAGCTCAGGTGGAACACCTGAAGCACAATGATAAAAGGTTCCTTTTCGGTAACTTGTGCTAAAACTTCACACTGTTTTCAGTTATGAGGCATTAAAATCTCAACTTCTACTTGTCTTCCATGGAAAATCTGTATTCCTCCAAATTAATATACTGTAACTGGAGTGATGGTTGAAGACATATGATGACATGAGTAGCTGCACTGATGTTACAACATTAGCAGCACCTGTATATTCCTTTTGCTCTTCTGATTAGTGTAGCTCCATTACAAAGACCTTTACGTGAAAGAGGCTTATGGACTGGCTCCCCATATAGTATTTGAAGCTGAAGCACTGCAGTCATTTCAGCAGCTGTGGGACCTGAGCTAGTAGAGAGAGTGGATTCTCAGCTGGATCATTGACACCTTTCAAGAACTGGCAGTTTCATCTAGTAAAATAAGTTCTTATATTAAAACTAAATACACATTGTGGATTATTGATCCACATGTCACCATGTTTGTAGTCCATACAGTTTCTACCATGTTTTTGCATACATGTTATACATATATGTATATACATATTTGTTGCCACTTCTTATCAATGTCATTCAGGATTTCTGTCGTCTTAAACATTTGTTAAAGCAAGGGTGTGCAGAAGGTGGATCAGGATCTACTAATAGATCTCCAAATGATCTGCTGTAGATCAGCAAAAGTTTCTGACTCCCAATTGTCCAACAAAAGCAACAACTAAAAGGCTTTTCCCGCCTAAATTAAGTTGCTGAAAAAGAATACCTGGGAAAACCACGAGTGGATTTCTGTGTGACAGTACTTGCAAGCTGGGTTCTAGTACTGCCTACAAATTCCTGGGCTGAGCGTGTGCTCAGTGGTGCCCTGTCTCTTAATTCTTAGTGTATGTTCATCCGCCTGAGACACTGTTTTACATCAGGAAAGATCTGTTTGCTTATATGATGTATTACAGTGCCACCTTGTGGTCGCTGCTAAATATAACTAAACCTGCTCTTGAAAAATGGAATCTTCATTTGAATTTGAAAGAACTCAACAAGCAACGTGAGACTCTAGGGCATTCGTGAGTAATCCTAGAATCAATTTATGGCTGCCTCACACATTAGTGCCAATTTATTGCCATAAATTAAGATAACCCCAGTGTAGGAAAAATTGTAATTCCATCTATTCTTCATGCCACCATTTAGGGCACAATCCTATGCATGTTTAGACAGAAAAAGTCCTTCAACTCCCAGAATTCCCCAGCCAGCCATTATATTTGTGCCATTATATTCATTCTCTGCAGCAGTGACAACTATGATGGTCCCAGAGCATGGTCTGAAGACACATGACCCAATTGTGTTGAAATTGAGCAGGTGTACATCTGGTAGGTACCTGGATGGGAGATTGTCAGGGAAGCGTATGTATGCTGCCTTGAGTTTCATGATGGAAGAAAGGCAGTTCCAAAATAAATATTGTAATATAAAGCTTAAATGAAGGTTTTCCCCCTTAACTGTGGCTACTGTGCCAACACATCCTCTCAAGTTGTCAATGTGCAGCAGAAAGAGAAGTAAAATTTCTGCCAGGCTCCTGATTTGTTCTTTAAATGTAGAGGAGCCCTTTTTTGCCACTGCAATTCCCCTCCCACCCTGCATCTGACTCCAGAGACTCTGGAAAAAATGTTGATCCAGACGATCTGCCCTTCAGGGAGGTTGAACCTTTTGAGGCCTTCCTCATTGATGCTGTCTTGAAACATGATCATTCTGATGGGGTACAGGAATTCTGCTAGAAAATCATTGACAACCCAGAAGCTAGGTGTCAAAGAGTAGATTAGACTGTCCCTAAAATAATAACCGAGGGTGAGAGAAATAGTAGCAGTTTCAGAGAGCTGAAGGCAATTTCAAATAAGGATCATTGTTTATGGCATGTACTTAATCCATTTTCACCTTTTGCAGGTTTTGAACACCTTGTGCAATCAGTTTGACTAAAGACACCAGTGGCACAAAATAAAAAGCCTCTCTCAAACCACTTCAAACTCACTTAAAACTATTCTCAGTCTCCAGCGTAATTCCATCCTATCTAGTAATCCCCAAACATGAAGGGCCGCCCCCATACCTTTCTAGTATTAAATATGCTCGTTTTAGCTAGATGTATTTATAATCTATACATTCTCTAAATTGTACATTTGTGGCTCATTTATTATTACATTTTTAAATTCCATGGATCTTTTTTCTAGACAAACTCACCATGGTGGAAGAGGAGAGACATAGAAGCTTAATTTGTGAGGACAGTGCAGATCCAATATATAACTTGAGGTATATTTGTCTGCCCCTCCCCAATCCATTTTATCACCATTTGTCTGCTCCTAATATGTAGAAAACATCCCCCCTTTCTGAGGTTCTTTAACAATATCTTTGTTCAGAAAGCCAAAAGCCCGAGTAGAGGGTATGATACCTGGAGTGCAGCATGTCTCAGTTTCTTCCACCTCAGAGGATGAACTCCTCTGGGGGAACTGTGTGGTTACTAAAAATCCAGGTGTAATGATGGTTTTATAGCAACACAGAGAAATGGCAGGATTACACTTCAACAAAGGTGGCTGGGGGGAAAGGGAAGGGGTCCATAATTTGGACTATTGGAACTTTCTGCACTAGTCTTGCTTGCCATTGCATTTATCCAGATGGGGGTTTTATTTATTCAGTTACTTGGTTACAAAAGGTGAGATATGACCCAGCAGCGTTGGCCCTGAAGGTTGCCTAACTTTTTAATTGCACTCACTGGAGAAAAGCTAATGGATAACAATACATGTATTAGAACTACAACACAATTTTTTTAAAAGCTGCTTTGGAGAGGGAGACTGGGAGCAGAGAGGTGGTAGGAAGAGGAGGGGTGCCAGCTTGTCCCTGGTCATCATTTCCCTGCTCCAACTACACAATGGTACTTTCCCTGCAGGATTTTAAATGTATGTTTATGCATAACATGTAGTTTGCCTCTTGTAGATGTCAGTCTTTGGGACAGAGACAAGGGAGATAGATTTGAAGAGAGAAGGTTGTGGCTTTTTATTTTATTTTATTTTATTTTATTACATTTATATCCCACCTTTCGTCCATCATGGAACTCAAGGTGGCTCCATGTGGGTCCCAGGTGGTCTCCCCTCCAAGCACTGACCAGACCCAAACCTGCTTAGCTTCAACAAGGTGGCTGTCTCAAGTGCCTTCAGACTATTCCCTGGCTTCCTGAGTACTAACCAGTGGGTCAACTATTTCCTGAGTAAGAAAAGTAACAGCCTTGCCATTGTCATCTTCAGACAAGGATAATTAAGGGTGTGATCCTATGGAGGTCATTGGCAGGCTCTGAAGTTGGAGGCTGCCCAGTATCCAAAGCAGAGCAGCCGGAGCACAGAGCTGATGCTTGCCTCTGTGCTCCAGCTGCTCAGCACTTTTGCTAGATGGGAGATTTTGCCCGTCTAGTTGCAGGGTTTCCAAGCAGGAGGGAAGGAGGCTGGAGCAAGCATAGGAAGCTGCATAATGCAGCTTCCCCAGTCTCCTTCCCACCCCACACCCAAGAACGCCCCCTTTTCCTGTTTCCGTGCTCCATTTCCAAGCTCAGATATGTAGCCAGAACCACTCTGGCTACAAGGGGGAGGGGAGAGTGCAGAGAGCGCTGGGCTCCAACCTCAGATCCCAGAAACCGAACAATCCTATGTCCCCCAGACATCCTATGTCGCCTAGGGGGCATAGGATTGCTCTCTCCAGGTGGGGTGTTACATGGGAGGTGATCAAAGGGGCTTCCCCACGTCTTCTGAGGTGCCTTCTTAGGAGGCATCATGCCTCTATCTAGTATGTGAGATATACTGTATGCCCTATCCTTTGCCTAGTTTGTCTTTTACATTTTTTAAATCACTTTAATGCTGCTTTTATTACAACTTTATTATTGTTGGTATCTTTTTTTGAGAGAGAGAGGGAGAGAGAGAATGTGTGTGTGTGTATATATTCCCCAGTGATCCAAGCTGGGGGGGGAGATGTACTACTCATTTCCTTATTATACCCAAGGGACCCACCCTGACAGCCTTGATCTCACAAGTCAGTTAAAGGCCATAGATCTGACTGACCAGCCACACCACCACCTTCAGTATTTATGGCTTTACAGTCTCACCACCTTCACTCTTCATGGTGTGTTTTCCAAACCACCTGCTAAATGGCTGTGAGAGGCATCCCCTTTGCCTGTTGCCCCATGCCACTTCCTATAAACCGCATGTACCCAGTCTGAGAGCCAGTGTGCCTATCCCCCAACCTGCTTCCTGGCTTTGCCTTGCACTGAGTTATCGCAGGAAAAGCAGACACTTAAATGAGCGCTATTTATTTATTTATTTCTATACTGCCCAATAGCCAAAGCTTTCGGGGCAGTTCATGCCTTCTGCATTCATCCCTAGCTGGTTTCCATAGTTTCATTGGCACAGCCCCATTCACCTGCCCAGTCTTCCCTATAAGACTGGGGCAAAGTCACCAACCCATCACATGTGGGGGAGTGATATTTCCTGTCCATGGTTAATGGTCTTTCCTCGCAATGTGAAGCTATAAGAGAGTGTTGGGGTTGACTCTCACTTCATACAGGTTAATGGTGAGGCCCAGCAGAAGCGGCTGCCACCCCAAATACACCCTAGGGATCTTAGCAACATGCAGGGGTTCTATGACATATATGCAGGTGTTCAACATAGACAATGTGTTGCAGAAAGGGTTCCCTGAAAATAAATAATAGGAAAATCAGAGCTTTAGACTGTCAAACTTGTCACTATAAAACTAGGGTAGCTTAGTGGCTATGAAGATGTGCTGTAATCTCCCTGGTTCAAATCTTACCTCAGCCATGAACTCACTAGGCAGGCTTAGGCAAGCTGCTACCCCCTATCTTAGTTCCCTACCCCACCCTGTCCTAACAGGGCCATCATTCATTCATTAATTCCTTCTATTTCCATACTGCCTAATAGCCAAAGCTTTTGGGGCAGTTTACAAAACAAAACAGGGTGGGAGCCTGTGGTGGCCAGAAGTGGATTTCCCTCTGTGTGAGAGACAGGGGGGAAGTGTTTGTAACACTCCAGGTGAGACACTGAGTGTGTATGAACCAGCAGAAGTAGCTGTGAATGGCTGGGAGATAGCTTATTTTCTATGCTGCTGGTGGCTTGACAAGCCTGATGATTGACCAGCAGCTGGTTATACCACAAGTTATCATCTGTGATTGTGTCAGGTTGGTTGAGGGTGATTAATTGGATGAATGGAGTATGTGAGTTTTCAATGGTTGAGGGTATGTTTGAGTTGTGAATAGGCGTTGAGAGTGTTTGGGAAGTTCTGGTGTGGTAAAGATGTGCTTAGAAAATACAGGGATCCATGGAGATGGTGCCTCTATCCCAGTGATTTGGGGCAGAAGGAGATATGGTAGGAGGAGGGAGTCAGAACATTAGAGTAGAATGGGTCATAGATGTTTATACATCTGTGACCCATTATACTGTTTCCTTTCTACCCCCCTCCTCTAGCTCTCATGTACCTGGTAGCTCATCCATTGAGCCCTCCTGTTTTGTGGCGCAGTTATTTAATGCCAGGTCGGTCTGCAATAAGACTGTAGTCATCCACGACCTAATCATGGATGAGAAGGCTGATCAGTGTGTATTACTGAGACTTGGGAGGGTGAGCTGGGTGGGATTGACCTGATCCAGCTCTGCCCAATTAGGTACTTGGTGCAGCACCAACATAGGCAGGAGGGCTTGGGGAGGGGGAGTTGCAGTGGTTTACAGAACTTCCATCTTTCTCATCAGGAAACCACTCCACCTTGGAGCAGGCCTTGAGGGGCTGCACCTGGTGTTGGACCATAGAGACCGATTGGGGATGCTGCTGGTGTACCGCTCACCCTGATGCCCAGCATCCTCCCTGACCGAGCTGGTAGAGGTGGTCTCAAGTGTGATGTTGGGAGGAACCTACGATGGTGGTTCTGGGTGACTTCAACTTCCATGCTGAGGCTTCCTCTGGAGTTCCAATTCGGGACTTAATGTCTTCCATGACAACCATCCATGGGTTAGGCACTGGGGGCACTGTGTTACAGTGGTTCCGGTTTTACCTGCAGGGCCGATTTCAGAAAGTAACATTGGATTACCATTCCTTAGCCCCTTGGCAATTGGGGTTCCACAGGGTTCCATCCTGTCCCCAGTGTTATTTAACATCTATATGAAGCCACTGGGAGCGGTCATTAAGGGATTTGGAGCCAAGTGCCATCAGTATGTTGATGACACACAGCTCTATCTCCCTATGTCATCTGAATCAGGAGAGGCTGTGCAAGTCCTGGATCAGTGCCTAGACCCAGTGATGGGCTGGATGAGGGCCAATAAACAGAAGCTGAATCCTGGCAAGACGGAAGCCCTGTGGGTGGGTGGTTTCCAGGTCTGGGAGATAGTGTTAGTGCCTGTTCTGGATGGGGTTGCACTCCCTCTGAAAAGGTTCATAGCCTGGGGGTACTCTAGATCCCAGGCTGGAGGTCCAAGTGGCCATAGCAGCTCAGAGTGCCTTTTACCAGCTTTGGCTGGTTCATCAGCTATGGCCTCTCCTGGACAGGGATAGCTTGGCCACAGTGGTACAGGCATTAGTAACCTCAAGGCTGGATTACTGCATGCATTCTATGTGGGGCTGCCCGTCATGCTGCTCCAGAAGCTGGAGCTAGCACAGAACTGAGGTCCTCAGTGGTTCCACATGGACCTATAGCCTGACTGGAGTCCACCTGGAGAAGAGCCTTCGGTGTGGTGGCCCCCATCCTATGGAACTCCCTGCCTCTGGAGGTCAGGCAGGTGCCAACATTGTGTTGTTTTCAGCGCCTTCTGAAAATATCTCTTTTCCACAAAGCCTTCCTTGGTTGACCAGCCACAATTTTATTGGCACTGTGTTTTTTTAAAAAAGAATAATGTTAATATTGTGTTCCATTCTTTTTATCTTTTTATCATTTTATCTCTCGTTGTTCACTGCTTTGGAATCTGTTTACATGTGGAGCGGTATACAAGTGTTGCAAATAAATAACATTTAAAACCATAAAATGCAATAGCACAATAAAACATAATATAAAAACCTTAAATTTAAAACAGAATAAAACCAAAGTAAAAACCAGAGGAAAAGCCAGTAGCAAAGATCTAAAAATGCACTACCACAATATTAAAAATCGAAGGACTAAATAGCCTGGGAAAATAAAGAAGATATTCACCTGGTACTGAAAAGATCATAATATAGGGGCCAGGCAAGCCTCTCTATGGAGAGAATTCCACAACCGGGGTGCCACCACTGAAAAGGCCCACTCTTTAGTAGCCACCCACCTCACCTCATTCAGCAGGGGCACCTGGAGGAGCATCTCTTAGTCCCCTATCTTACTGTAAAGTAGTATATAAATATTTAGGATTACAGAATATGAACCTTGAAAAAGCTCATATGATGTTATGCAAAATGTGCTTACAGAGAACTTGCATTACTGGAAAAAAATTGCACAGGATATCTTTGACAGTACCATTCAGCAGGTTTCAACTAAGTGTCTTTTCTTTGTTTAAAACAACAACCAAGAGGAGTCCTACATAACTTTTACTTTAAAACAGGATACACCAAGGGAAGTTAATATCAACATCTTTCATCAACAGTTTTTGTCAAATGAAAGCCTCCTTGGTTGAGTGCTGTGGGATGGGAAATGCAATGGTGAAAATCGACAGACATGTGTTTGTAGACCAGTAGTAGTTCTGACTATTTCCAGTTAAATCCAGTTCTCTGTGGTTTACCCATGTGCCCAGTGTGGTCAAACACATGATCTATTCAAGGACATATGACAAGAGAGTGAATTACATTTGTGCTGTAAGTATATACAGTACAGCTGCTTAAAGTAAAGCAAAAATTAAAAACAAATTCTGTGACAGAATTACTAATTTCAGGACTAAAATGATTTCACACTATCTGGTATAACAGGAGCTCAGCATTTGGGGATGGTGCATATTGGCCAATTACATTTATACTGTTCTCATTTTGGCTGAATTTAAAGGTATTTGGACTATGACAATAGGTATAGATCTGGAAGGTTCCCTTGGTGCCTATATAGAAACAAAATGCTCTTTGGGGCGAAAGCTGTACTTACCTGTATTCTTCTGCATACTTTTAATTTTCTGCAAAATGTTTTTGAAGCTTTTACTGATAGACACTGGAAGGATAAGATATGAGGCTATTTAAAGGGCATGCAGTGCTGTGGTTTGGGCTTTGAGCAAATAAAACAGACGTAACAGTTGCCTAAAACATCCCAGCCAATACTTATGAAAATAATCTCTATTTTATTTTAACATGGGGCAACATCGTTTAGGCTAGGATAACAAATATTGTTTTGGCTGATTCTCTCATTGGATGTCAGGAAATTGTAATTATTGATGGCTTCCACAAATATAATTATACATTTCCAGATTTAATAAGGTCCCCCATAAAACTGCTGGGCCCCATCTCACAACTGCTGAGGGCAATGATGCTGGAGACCTGGCAACTCTGAAGATGTTTTGGATTGTGATGAACCAAACACAGGGTGCATATTTTGTGAGCATTTTTCCAAGTGCAAAACATGCCTTAGGCCTTAGCCGTTTTTTGCAACCCTTAAAAAAAATGTACAAAACTGTTCACAAGAACAGGGTGAGCATCAGGAGAAAAATGGAACTCATCCCTATTACTGAGGCAATCAGACGGACCCTTCCTCCAATCCAGTCACGCTGATGAGGGTTGCTCTTCCCTGTTGGCCCTGTTCTCTGGAATCACCACGCCTGGTTCACTCACTTTTTACAGAGAAACCAGACTATGTTGTTGTCGGATTGTTGCCCCTATGTTTTTTCAGACATAATTTGTGATTTTATTTTTGCCCATAAAATGCCAGTGTAGCACCAGCCTGTCCAGTAGCCCAGATAAACTGCTGTTGAGGGTATTTTCAGGGCTCTTGCCCCTGTATTTAAGTGTCCTGTACAGGTCCTGCTTATTTGATTGCTTCCTATTGGGTGCAGCTGAGGGATTAGGGATGAACAGCCAACTAATTGTCCCTTTAATAGTTTCTTTTAATCGTCTCATTGTCAGTTTCTGTTCCAGCAGGGGCTTAAATTTCTTGATTCCTTGCATTATTTTTTCCCCCATTTTTAAATGGTGAAATAGCCACCCAGCAAACACTTTTACCTGTTTGCAGTCCACCACCCCCAACCCCTACCCCCAAATTGTCAAGACTGGAGGTGATTTTCACACAGAATCAAAATGTTAATGAAAAGCCTCGGTTCCCTTGTTTTGCTCAGCCTTAGTTTTCCCCTGCTATTTCAGGAACACCTTTTCCCATGGTTTTAAAGTCCCATCTCTTTTTGCTACAATTTTTCTCAGGGGTTGTAGAACCTGATCTCTCTAGCAGGCCTAAACACATTTTTAAATAATCTCTTACTATCTTGACTTGTCGTCTTTCCTACAGAGTAGGATCCTATTTCCCAAGCCTTTGATGGCTGCTGCAGTTTATTTCTTGATTAAATTTGTGGGCACAGTCACTCTAAAGAGCTATATAGGTGTTTCTTGAGCAGCTTTCAAAACAGGAAGACATCCTCTTTGAAAACATGGGGTATTCCTCCCAACTTTCCCTTTGATCAGCATTCAGGGATGGCATTGTGCTCTCTGGGCAACGGTGGTGCTTCTGGGGTTCATCCACACCTGTTAGGCAAAGCTGTGTCAGGAAATCCTGGCACCTCTTGGCTCCCTCCGTCAGGGTGATATTGCTGCCAATATATTGGCAGGGGAGGTGTCAGTGCCACATGCAGGGTGAGGTGTCTCTACTCTGAGGGGCGTAGAGTGGTGGATGCATCTAACATGACTTAGTTTGTCAAGACACACTTCAAGCCTTCTCATGGCAGAGTTTGGGAATTTGTGTGTGAAGGGAGCAAGGGAGCAAGGAAGTGCTCCCTTCACACAGAATCCCTCAAAGCACATAGCCCTAATCCTACACATGTGGCGGGTAGGGTGCCCTAACCTCCCCCTTAGGAGGAGGGGGGATCCTCAGCAGCTTGGAGCTGTTCTTCATGGTGCCATTTAAAATTATCTCCTGGGCTGCAGGGGGTGGGGGAACGCCTCAGGCGGTTCAGGCTGGTCCTCCAGGCCGCTGCCACTACTATGGTCAATGTGGATGAGGAGCTACAAGTGACAATTTCTCCAAGCTCTTCCTGCCCCAACCTCTTCTTTTCAGTGCTCCCTGCTCTGACAGGAGCCTTTTGGCCTCTCTCTTTCAAAGGGGGGAAAGAGTTTGGGCAACCTGCACATAGATACCTGCAACCACAAGGCCTTTCTGGCCACCTATGTAAATAGCTCCCTGGGTGAACTGGGCTGCAGGGAAGCTCAACATGGCATTCTTAAATAAGATGAATAAATTTCCTAAGGTAGTGATCATTTCAGGGCCTTGGTGGTGCTCTTAACCCACTTTTGCTCCGAACTCTGTCTTAACAGCAGTTTTTTGTACAAACAGTAGCTGTGCAAAAGAGTTGACCTGTGGTGTTTCAGGGGGGTGTATCTAATCTCTGTCATGTCTGCTTTAAGCAAACTGGTCTCTAAAACCACTTGACACACCTCAATTTGGCACGATTGTATGTTTCATTCCTCTGGTTGGAATGGAAGCAGCAGAAAATAAATAGCAAAGCCTTTTCCATTTGAGCCCAACTTAGCAGGAAATGGAAACAGGAGCCCTCCTATAGTAGCACCATGGCTTTGCGTGTGACTTTCAAAACTACACATTGGGATGCACACCCCCCTCCCTTTCTCCATTCTACTTACAATAAGCTAGGGATGGGCAACTTGTGCCCCTCCTGATGCTGTTGGACTGCAACTCCCTTCCTAGCAGATGGGAGTTGTAGTCTAAGAATATCTGGAGGGCCACAGGTGGCCTGGCCTTGCAATGAGCCATAGATAGAAGGTTCTGGATCACTCTTCTGTATTCACTAAGTTGATCTAAAGAGGTTTCAAATACCACTAACTAGAGATCATTGTTTTCTCCTTGTGTGAGACAGTTTGCTATATTCTGTCCTCAACTGCAAATTGTGAGCACCACTTCGCGGGTCTCAGAAATTCGTGGAATTCATTTTGGTTCAGCATATTAAACTCTAGATAAAGATGTTAGAATTTGGTTTAACATTAATATATCTTAACTGTTCTTTTCATATTGCTGTTTCATGTTGGCTTTTCATTCTTGGGTTTTTTTTAGTTGTTTACATCAGGAATTCCCAACCTTTTGGGACCCTTGGGCACATTTGGGAATTTGAGAAACTGCTGTGAGCACCACCACAAAATGGCTCCCATGGAAGATGTAGCTAGTCATATGATGGCTGCCATGGGGGCCTGGCTAGTTGAAAGAAGTGGGGAGGACAGAAATAGTGAGGCTAGAGGCTGGGAGAGAGGGAAAAATAGCATGGCAAAGAGCTAGAGGAGAAAATGTGAGGCTAGGAGTGGGGAGAAACAGCAAGATAAAGGGGTGAGTGGGAGAGAAAGAACAAGGCTGGGGGGGCTAGGAATAGAGAAAAAGAAGGGTAGGGATGAGGAAAGGAGAGAAATAGCAAGGAAAGGGGTTGGGTGGACAGATAGAGAGAACAAAGGGGAAAGGTCTGTGTGCATGGAAGAAGACTGGGTGGGGCCAGGAAGCAACTCTTTCCTTCCCTTCCTGCCCACTGAACAGTTGATCAGTGGCAGGTAGGAAAGAGAACATGGCGCCCTAACATGTTTCTTCGACTTTTTTTAAAAAAATAAAAATAAGTTTTCGAGGGGGGCAGAGAGTGGGCAGCTTTGTGGGCAATGTTGGTGGTCCCCACTGGCGCAGTGTTGGGGACTCCTGGTTTACACTATGTAAAATTCAGTGCTGAGCCATTTATAGATCCAAAACAATAAATGCCCAATATGAACACACTTAGAAGGAGAAAACTACTCAAAACAAGCAAGAAATCACAGGGAATGATTTACAAAAGAAACAAAACCCCTTTCCAGCACAACTGAATTAAGGGGCTGGGGGGTACACCCAATAATCACAACACAAATGAAGAAAGAGTCTGGCAATACAAGAAAATAATTTTATTTGTAAATTATCCTAAAAATGCCCCATGTATGCATTTCGAGCAGTGCTTTTCAGAAAATGGGGGTCTAGACCACATTATAGTACATTCTCGAATTACCTTCTGGAACTTCAAGTCCAGGCAGACTAGAGTCATGTCCTTTGCAAACAACAAGGTGAAAAGATCGTCTGAACAACTCTAGTTAATAAATAGTGTCCAGGAGCAAAACAGCTTACTTCTTCTCAAGAAATACAATGAAAACACAGTTTCTGTAATCACATTTGAGGTTTGCTCATGTGAATTGAGATAACACTTTAGGGTGCAATCCTATGCATGTTTAGACAGAAAAAAAGTCCTACAACTCTCAGCATTCCCTAGTCAGCATGGCTGGCTGGGGAATGCTGGGAGTTGTAGGACTTTTTTCTGTCTAAACATGCATAGGACTGCACCCTTAGTCTCTTGGATTTCTTTATTTACATGATTATGAACAAGGCTCTGTAATTTTAGAAGCATACATGCATGCATATACATATACACAACCTTACGATGCATGAAAATAGAAAAGGATATAGATGTTTCCTATACATTTTCTCAAACTATCTCTAGTATGGGGAGTTTTCATGAATGCCATTGTTTGCTGAGAACAGGACAGACTGGAGAATTCATGGCAGAGCATCAACAAGACCATACTGCACCAAACACTGGACTAATTTGTCCATCCGTAACATTGAACTCTACTGATTCATTATGGTTCAAGTCTTTGGCAGCTGAAGAGGCATTTATCATTCTCATGATGACCAGCCAGTGACCCCATAGCATTCTTTACTGAGGAATGGGCATGCTTATAATCGGCATAGCTCAGTGGTAGAACACATGCTTTGCAATGGTCTAGCTCAGGATAAAGCATGTCATATATTCATTTATATGACTTTTGCAGGAATTCAGATACAAGATTGAAAACATATGCTTTAGGAAACAGGTGGAGAAGCCCTGTGACTTAAAGAAACAAACAAAAACCATGACAATCATGGCCCCTTAAAGTCTTCAGGATAAAACAAAAGCAAGTATGTTACCCATACTGTGTGGTGCATCTTGGGCTTTTTTAATTTAGTATATTTATATCCCAGCTTTATTCCAAGGAGCTCAAGGCAGCACACATGGCTCTCCTTCTCCACCCCCCATTTTATCCTCATGACAGCCTTGTGAGGTGGGTCAGGCTAAGAGATGACGACTGGCCCAAAGCCAGCCAGTGAGCTTCATGGCTGAATGGAGATTTGAACCTGGGTCTCCCCAGCTCTAGTCTGACACTCTAATCCAGCCTTCCCCAACCTGACCCCCCCAGATATGTTAGACTAAAATTCCCAGTTGCTGGGAATTGTAGCCCAACACATTTGGAGGGCACTAGGTTGGGGGATGCTGCTCTTATTACTACACCATGTTGTCTCCAGGCACAGGTTCACAGGGTGAGGGCCAAATCATGTTCATAATACCAAACCACAAGAGGATCTAGTTTATGTTTCTGAAAATAGTATTTATTGATGTTATTTAAAGTGCTATCATTTTTCTCTTTTTATTACATAAACACAAACAATAAAATGGGCATATTACAAACAATTTGAGAACAATGGGTTGATCAAGACTAAGTTACACTTGGTCCCACTGAAAGCAATGGGACTTAGGTTACATATGACTCACTTTTCACAATGATTTCAAGGACACCCAAGTTCAACTAACTTAGTCTGAATCTAACCCAATATATCCCTACCCTCCCAGTCATACTCTATCCCCAGTCCCCCCCCACACACACTCATCCACGCATCACATAACACCTTTCCTACCCAACCCTCAGTTTACCCCCTTATCCTCTCCTCAATGAAGAAAAATAAAGAGAAGAAAAGGAGGGGAACTGTCAGGTGGTATCATCAGGCCACTATACGCTCATTATTAAATTACTAAATAGAGGAACTCCCCCTCCCCATACTTTCAAATTTTAAAGATTCCATCTCATATGTCACCCTTTCTGTGGCTGCCTGATTTATCAGATAATTCACCCAGTGCTCAATGTCTAGAAGAAATTTAGATTTCCAATATTGCAAGAGCAGACACTTAGCTATCAGTACCACTCTCGAGAACCAAGCTTTGTTCACAGCTGGCATATCCCATACCAGAGGAACATATCTGATTACCACATGGATAGGGCTGAGATGTTCTAAACCCCTAAAGAGGGGTTTAGAATAAAACAAGTGCTTTTATATATATTTCATTGACTCCAGAAGTATTGCCAAAGTGCCCCCCCTTATCCTGAGGACTGCATTATATTGGTCTTAGGCAAGCAACTCTCCCATCCCCACCCCCTCTATACCCCCCCTCCAAAAACAAGAGAAAAAGCTGCCTTTTCTGTATCACAGCTCATGTGTTATACCTCGATGTCTACTCTCCCCATTAATAAATGGAGGGAGCAATCCTATGACCACTAGATACTGTCTAGAGGGCCATAAGATTGTTTGGCTTCCCAGAAACCACGCACCCTGACCCCTTGTAGCAGGTGCCTCTCTCCGCACCAGCTACGCCTCCGCACATGAAAATGGAGTGCGGAGATGGGGGCGGTCCTGGAGGTGGGGAAGGGAGGAGACCGCAGAAACTGCTTTACGCAGCTTCCCGCTGGGTCTCCAGGCCCCTCCCCTCCCCTCCCCTCCCCCTCCACAAAATTGCCCATCTAGGCAAGAATGCAGGGCAGCCGGAGCACAGAGGTGAGGATCCCCTCACTGCTCCAGCTGCCCTACATAGGCTAATCGGCAGCCTCCAATTTTGGAGGCTGGCGACTATCCAGATAGGATTGCAGCCCCAATTCATTTAGAACTTGCTGTAGTCCACTTGTCTGAAGGACGGGATAATTGTCTCCAACTACACACACCATGATATCAGTAACACACATCCTCTCTTAAATTATCAGATTAATGCTGTTACACATTAGGTATGTATTGCTCACACAAAACAGCTGTCTAAAACTTAGAAGAAACATTTAGAATTACTGAATCTGGAGTCCTCCCACATGGTCTGGGGTTTTTCATGTTACCTCAATGGTGTAGGAAGGAGCATCACTACTGTGGGTCCCATATTTCTATGGTAACACAGAAACCAAATCTTAATAAACATCATTTTTCATAAACTCCAATAGCTAATATTTCGTTATATAGCAACCAGTAATGCTTTACTACTTTCCTCTCTAACTGTAATTACTATTCCATTTGTAATTTCTACACACAACACCATTCTTTAGAGTAGACCAAACTCCGAAATTATAAACACTGAACATTTGCACACAATATTTGTTTTACAATTCAACATTGGTTATCTTTCATCATTCTTTACATGGCAAAGGAGCAAACAGGAATGCTCATTACCTAGCAAGTCAAATTGATTTCCCAGAAATCAGCTAATTATATTTTAATTGTTAATTTATTATCCTGGTTTCTGATGAGTAATTATTTTTCTCCCTTCTCCCCACACTTCAAAATTTATTTATTTTTCTCCCCTCCAAGCACTGACCAGACCTGGACCTGCTTAGCTTCAGCAAGGTAGCTGCCTCATGTGCCTTCAGAACATCAAAATGCATTTATAATATTAAACAATATCCAAATAGCAGCAGCAGCCAAAGAAGCAAGGCCAAATGAAAGGAGACCTTTCACACTTGATCACCAATCTGCAATCGCCCAAGCAAACATTTGTGGGAAGTGAGGCAAAGCTTATTTGCACTTAGTCAATACTTTATATTTCAACATGTTTTCATAGTTCTAGGCTAAGTGAATTTGGGAATCACAAGTGAGACCTGCATGAAAAGTGTCTGCACTCTCTGGAGAAGGAGAAGAGGGGGACGTTCCTGCCCACCCCCTCATCCTGGCCTTCCCCTGCTGCTCTATACAACACCAGAGGGATCAGTTTGGGGCCTAGCTGCCAGTCCTAAACCTGAGCATTTCATCATTATTGCTATTTTATTGTTATAACATTCTGTTTTCCTTGGTGTTTAAGAAAAGCTAATGTTGGCATTTTAACTATTCTATTCGAATGGACTGTTGCTATTATACTTTGTTATGCTTTATTCTATTTTATTGTACTTTTATTGCTTCTTACTTCTTTGTTAACTGCCCTGGGAACATAAATCTGTGTTGAAGGTATGGGATATAAAATACATAATATACGTAAATAAATAAATATAATAGGGAGTGTGTCTCTGGAGAGTAAAGAAGGGCAAAAGTGTCCTTTTCTGTTTCCTTCTTCCTCAAACTTCCCCATATAATACAGGGAGGGGAGGGTTTTTTTGGTTTTTTTTAACCTCATGGCATATATTCCTACGACATAACCCCCACCCCATTCCAAGAGACTCGCTGTAAGACACACCTGTTTTCGCTGGCCTATCCTTAAATCTGGTTTTTATTGGTAAGTTTTGTTTTTATTGATTTTAATTGGCAATCTCTGTTTTTTACTGAAACATGTTTTTATGGTTTTTATTGTATCCACTTTGTGTAGTTTATCTTGTATAGCTATAAATAATGTTAGATAGATATAAGCTGTCAGGGGCTTGATTAGGCCATTTTCTTCTTCCTCAGTCCTCCATTTCCCTTTTCTCTCCCTCCTTACAACCTGACATTCCACTCTCAACCTGCTCTCCCCCTTTTTTCAACTGACACTATAACATTCTATTTCTCAGCTGATCTCACACACCCTCTGCCAAACATCTGGTTCCTTTTGACCCCCAGAGAGGAAGTAAGAGCTCCTTATAGAAAAAAATGGAGAAACCCAGGATTTCAGTGTAGCTGTGATTGGGGAGGACAGGCTACTGCCCGAACAAAAAGTAGCAGTAGAGTCAGGAGTTCCTGTTTTTGGCATTCAATGTGAATCTGAAAATTCTCTCTCCACACAATGAGATTTTTTTTTACATTTTTGCCCTCAACCCTGGAAGCTCAGAGGTCCTTGTTGGGCCATTTGAGGTTGTCTAAAAATAATCTTTTACAAATGGCAATATTTCTTATACCGTAATCATGCAGAAACCATTCCCTTATTTTGTTGCAGCCCAAACTAATAGGCACTTGACCACCCAAATGATACAAAATTATTCATTAGTTGTTTTCAAAACATACATATTTTTAACAGCCCCTCATAATATGTATTAAGAAAGCTTAACATTTTCTTGATCAATTTATCTCACTTAATGGAAAAAATGATTTAACTGCTGCTCCTGACAAGACTGAAGGCCAAATAGACATGACAGAGCAGCTATTCCACTGCTTTAAGCAATTTCCCTTCAGTCCAGCTCCAATACCAGAAACAAGCAAGGCCGTGAGAAAAATGCTTAAAGAAAGAGTGCAGTGTGAAAGGAAGGGGGATGAGAGAGGGTATTTTCCCCCCTCCCCTGAGCACTCCTCTTTATGCAAAGAGTAGACCACCCCCACTTATATATGAACAGGGCAAGCAAGTGCATAAAATATATGTGGCTGTCCTGACATGTCTAGTTTAGCCGTAAGAGAAATGTTTTGTTTAATTAACTGTGGCACAGACCCAAAGCGCTACTTAGGCTCATGCAAAGGGTTTGGTTTAGTCCACTGGAACTTTTGACTCTTAGAACAACAGACCCCTATGTCATATAAAAAACCACTTTAGAAAGTTCTCTGAGTTTCAAAACTTGTTTGAATTTTGCTAACTGGCATGATTGGGGAGACTATTCTAAAGTTGCTTTGGGTTCTCAAAACTACTTTCAGGGTACTTTGGATCCTGGCTTTTATAATTCCTTCTCATAGCACATCCTGCTGATAGCAAATTCAGGTTGTTGAGTGTGACGGCATTGGAGCCAGAAGAGGGCCACTGAGAAATAAGAGGGAGGCATCAATATGCTTAGGTGAACCCTGAAATATGCATATATACAAACCTTTTTAAAAAACTAAAGGGGGCGCCCCCTTCCCCACAAAACATTCCAAAAAGGTCTGGTCATGGCCTCCAGGAGCCTTGGAATGTTATCAGCTAGAAAAGGGGTGGGTTAAATTGGCCAGCTTGAGCACGGTTTAGCTTATTGTATCCTTAAGGAAGGCATGGCTGGCTGGAACTCTGAACAGGAGAACTCCTGTTGGAGGTGAGAATATACTGTAATGTTTTATTGCAGGCCCCACATGTATCTACTAATCACTCTCCTGTTGATGCAACCACCCAGTTACTTTCCACTGTGAAGGCTGTAGGCCTAGGAACCATAAGCAACTCATGTCTCCATGATTCTTTGCAACATCCAAAGTGGAACTTTCATATCTCCACCCCATAGCAAGATGCTCAAGCGCCCCCTACAGATTATGTATTTGACAAGGAGGTGGAGAGGAGCTGTGCTTCAGATGCTAAAAATGGTAGAGAGAATAAGAAGAATGAGTCACTTGCATTTCGTTTACCCCTGTTAAGAAATGCCACTCAAGTCGGGAAAGAGAAATATTTTAAAATAATAAAGTGTATTGAAAGAAACATTAAAATGACCAGATGGAGGAGAATGCTTTCCAATTGCGGGGTGGGGTGGGGGTGTTTCACTTTAATGCTAATCATTAACAGTAGGATTAGGCCCCACTGCATCCTCATAGTAAGGCAGATCTTGGATTCAGCAAGGGCCATGCTTGACAATTATTAAAGGCCTTGGCCTCAAAACTGGGAACGGGTTGCGCTTCCCAGTCATATCAATGAACTGGTGTTTTGTGATCCTTTCGCTGTGCTACAAAACAGGTTCACTCACGAAGGAAGGAAATAAAACAAGTGAAAAATTAGGTTTATGGAAGAGTATGCAAGTGATCGCTTTTCTCACAGCCACTTAAATAACTCATTTGTCATATTCTCAAGCCAAAAGCATTGGAATGAACCACCATTATAAAAGATTTTCTTTCATTAGGTTAAAGAACACACACCTAAGTATAATAGCCTAAAAATAAAGGTTCTGGGTCACTTTCCAAACATCAAATACATATTCACAAAATGTCGATTACCCTCAAAATTCTTGTGGAAAGCGAAATGTTACTTTCAAGTATGTAAAAAACACTATAAACTGAATGTGAAATTAAAAATTAAAGCAGCTTAAAGCAGTTCTCAAGGGCAGCTGGCATGGTGGAAACACTGAGGGGGCCTCTTTCAAAGCAGAGGGCCTACATGAACATGCAGAATCCAGTCTTTGGGCTGAGTTACAATCATTAGCTTGTTTTTCTGCAGAAGCCGCAATATATTCCTCCACTGAGGTCTCTCACAACTCCCTCTTTTATCAGCTTTTGAAGAAATTTTGTTTCTGTAGTCACATTGTGCATTGTTTGCTCATTCATTGCAGCCATGCAAATATTGTCATAATAATGCAATGCTGTGTTAGGTTGACTAAGATCATATCCAAACCCAGCTAAACTCACTTCATCACATAAATGCGTAGCCATAACAACTGCCATCACTCCAATTGTAGGTACATTCTAAAGGGGACAAAAATGACATTTCCAAATTAGAATATGCTTATTTCTTTTATGATAATGCCACATACTGGATTACATACTACAGCACTGTGCTGAAAATCAACTAGTTACTAACAAATATCCATAGAACCAGAGAGTGTTAGGAAGGAATTAATGGAACATCTTATCCAAACTCTTCCTATCACAGGATTATATAGACTTAATCCATACCTGGCATTCCTTGCCAGGTTTTTTATAATTAAAAAAGTGGAGAATGAGCTTCTAATTATGGTACAGTATCAGGGGATACAGTATCCCAGGAAACTGCCACACTAGCAAGTGGTATTCATATTGCGCAAGAGTTGGTTTACACCAGTGCAACCTCAATAATGCTAGTGCACAGATGCCACTGCATTCTTCCCAAGGACTGGAATAGAAGGAAGAGGGATTCAAAAGGAATCTGCAGACGGCACAGAAGACATGAGCATCCTGGGGTATTTCAAAACATCTAATGCATGGATTACTATAGATGTATAGACTTTCAGTGAACTACAAAATTTTCTTTGCCCAGATTTGATCTAGAAGCAAATGAAATAGGTTCCATATGATTCTTGTTCAATTGCAGAAACATTTGATTTCTGATGCTAGAAACAGCAAGTATTGACTATCACGTCAGAACATAAATAAAGGAGAATCAACATTACTCCCAAAATAGATTTCCAGGAGCATGTCATTTTATATTTTTAAAAATCGGAATCATTTCATAAAATGTAATAGTATTTTATAGTGACTGTTCAGTAGTAGAAAGAACATTACAGCATCTTCCTTCATCCACAGAAGATACACACACCTTATCCCATCCCCAGAACTTTGATCGAGGTTCAGGATACTCCAGAATATCCAAAGCAGTCTCTTTAATGATTAGTGGGTTCAAGATACGAAATTGTTTAGGCATCACAGGTATTTTCTCAGCCACCTGTTTCCAAAAAAACAGTCGCATCCAGAGAGGCTAAAGGAAAAACATATCCAAATAATTACAGAGTTTGGAACCCCTTGTAAACACTGCCATTACATACTGCCTAGGGCAGGGGTGAGGAATGTGTGGCCCTCAGGATGTTGTTGGACTGCAACTCCCATCAGCCCTAACCAGCAGAGCCAGTTAGGAACTGCAGTTCAGCAACATCTGGGCGGTTACATGCTCCCCATCCCTGGCCTAGGGTCATAATTTCATAACAATGCAACCTTTTTTAACCTATTATGAATCACCAATAGGACAAAATTGGAGAAAGATCACTTTGTTTGTTCTGCACAGGAACCTGAACATCTCTTATTTCTATTGAAGACCCTCTTCGTAAGATTACTTGACTACACCATTTAATAAAGGGGGGGTTGATAGTGTTTACAATAATTGCCAGGGTGATAGATAATACTTACTAAATATTGTCAATGGATGCTAATACTTGGGATTGTTAAACTCTCATGCCAGGAGAGGGTATGCAAACTGGCGACATTTTAAGGTGACCAACTTTGAGAGAAACAGAAAAAGCTCAAAGCTGGTTTCCACCCTTTGTTTAACAAAACATTGCAATACCAGCTTGCAAATACTTGCGAGCCAGCAAAAAGAAGAGTTGGTGTCATGTCCCCTCTTGTAGTCCTCATGTACCTTAAAAGCGAACGTACTTTAACATTAGCTTGAACAAATCCGTTGTAACCAAGGGGACTGAGCCAGATGAAGAAGCTTGTAGTTTACAACTGTACTTTGTAAATACAGTACCATCAAGGTGAACCTGAATTCTTACAGAAACATTTGTTGGCATTCTACAGAACCAATAGCCTAGAACCCTACATACCTCTACCTTTTGCCACCAATATAATTCACAATCCTTTAGACAGAAAAATGTCCTACAACTCCCAGCATTCCTAGACAGCATGGCTGGCAGGGGAATGCTGGGAATTGTAGGACATTTTTCTGTCTACACACGCATAGGATTGTATCCTAAGTATCCACCATGAGAATATAATCTAAAAAATGAAAAACCCAAAGCCATTCTTCCATAAATTGTCATTATAATTCACTTTTTGTCTATTATTTTATTAACAAGTAAATTTATTTATAATGCACATGTATTTGTATATGTAATTTAAAAAATTACATGTTATTAATGGAAAATTAATATATTTTACTAACATGCATTCTACACGTCTATAAGCTTTTCAGAACTGACCCAAAGGAGAAAAACAAAAAACTTCATTTTTTTTTTAATATGACATAAAAACAAGACACTGGGAAAAATCAGTTTCAACTGAAGACTTTCTGTGTGAGATTTCCATAGTTTTTACAGTCTTCCTCCCTTCCCCTTAGGCTATGGGCATGTCTTGGGATCATGCAACCTTGTGCCTTTTCCTTTAATCTGCCTGGACCTATGATGTCAAGTTGCTTTCATTTTATCTTAGGGTGATTTCTCATAAAACATGGAGTGTTGGATACAGATATTTAAAAACAGATGTGGGCTGTGTCAATTAATGTACAAGTCACTGCTCATCCCTTTAAACATACTGAAACAAGGTCCTAATCCTTTCCTAGATGCCACTTGCTTATATTTTAAAGAGAGAAAGTAGTGATTTATGTAAATGAGAACTGTCGCAATAGACATGTAATATATTTTGTATCCAAGTACAAAATGTAGCATTGGAAGCTGTCTTTAGAAAGAGTAAAACTTTCTGGATTTAGGTGGTTTGCTAAGATAAAGCATGCAAATCCCTTCTGTAACAAAGTTATTTGAATATTCCCATTCTTGAATAAAGCTTCTTTGTATAAGACAGTCAGAGAAAAAGACACTTTGTAATTTGAAAGGCACTCAGTTCATCATGAAATGCTGACATTTTAACTCTGCAGTAATCAAACAGTATGTTCCTACTGAAGCATCACACAATTTAGTGACTGAACTTGGTTAGCACTCATGCGATTCATTTTCTAACATGGTTCCCCTCCAAGAATTCCCAACTCTACCTTGGAACATGCCTCTTAATCAAACTGTAAAATACCTACAATGAAACTGGATAGACATTCTGAGATTTGTTATGCAGAGTGCCAAGAACTGAGAACTATATGCATGATAATTAGACTGATTTTAGTAACCTTGATAGCTAAAACTTTTAAAGGGCTAGATGAATACCAAACAGAAATTGTCTGTGGTAAATACACACATAATAAAATTATCTGGAGCCTAGGCATCATTTACCTAAGTAATATAAAACCAACATTTTGATAAAGTGTTTACTGTCATTACTTACCAGAGTTTCATTTTTCACCATTGCTTGAATCCAATCAAAATCAACACTTTTAAATAAAACAGCAACAAACAAACCATTTGGACAATATTCATGTCGAGATAAGGGGGCACCTTCTGGATAGGTCATCCTTAGGGTAGTTTTATTACCAACATCATCCGTATATCCCTGAACTGGTGCATTATTTAATCTATAAAGTAAGCAAATCAAATGAATGAGTGCATGTCTTAATGAGTTTCATAAGAAAAACTAAAGTACCTCAGTAGTTCTCACCTGTTAGCCCCCTGTTTTAGATTTACCTTGAAACAGAAAATTAAAGTCACAAACAATAGGAAAACAAATTTTAAATGGTCCTAACTGGAAAACTATCTGCCACACACTGAACAGAGTACACACAGTTCCACACAGGGATCACAGGGACCCCTCAGAGAACAAGACTCTTCACCTAAGTTTCTGGATTACTTCCAAGCACTGGGTTTAGTTTAGAATGTCAGATAGAAAAACAATATATACCTTATAACAATGTCAAACTGATTCAGGGCATAACCCAACTCCAATCCATGAAGTATCCCGCTGCTCCCAACAACAACACAACGCTTACAAGGCTTTGACTGCAAGCTTTCTGGTAAATCATACTCAGGCAAAAGTTCCAATAGGTCCTGAAGTTTTTCTGAAAAAGTGTGAAATCCAAACGGTGGTTCATATTTGAAGACAGCTTGTTGTGTATTTATATCTTTCCTTATAAAAGGAGATGCATCCATACTATACTTCTGCATAAATAACCTGCCCATCTCTTTCTTCACAAATGATGGTCGACACTCGGCTTGCAGAACTTGCTCAGCATACTTCTGTGCTTTCTAGAACAACAAGGCACCAGCATGAAGATGCACATTAGCATGCTCTAGTAGTACAATTGCATAAGAAGCCACCTTCAGACCCAGGACGCCCCTTCAATCCTGACATGCAACATGAGACTCACTTTCAACTTTTTATCCACTCTGTTTTCAACTTTCTACATTCCTCAGCATTCTCTATTTTTCTCCTTCTCCTCCTCCTCCTCCTCTAAAAAAAGCCTCAGTCAAAGGGTGGTAGCACTGCTGGTGCGGCCTATATTAGGTTAGGGTACAATCTGCTTGTGGGTCCCAAACCACCAGTTCATGGACAACATTTTAAAGGACCAATTCAAGTAAAGTAGTTAGTCTACCACAGCCTGGCAGGGGCAACCTAAGGAAACGAACACGTCCTTCCAAACAAGCCATGTGTCAGTCACACCAATCAAGCCACCCTCTGCCATATCTGCATGTGAGGGCAGAGAGGTGGGTACATTTTTTATACTTATCTACCAGGCTGATCTACAGGACACCTGCCTGAAGTGTGGTCTTCAGCACATGACCCCTTCACATTTGTATTTCATACACATTTGGGGCTAGTTCACTTCACACATGACCCCTTCACATGAGATCTAAATGCAGTGAGGTACAAGTGTGAGCTCCACCCTGTCTGGTCAGGCAATCTGTCTATCCCTTTTTCAGGGGTATTGATTATGTGGGCAGGGCTTATGAGTAAGGACTCTGTGACCAATATTGACCTGGTTTGCTGGACATGCCAGGCTCCTCATGATGAGCCATGGCATGTGCCAGGTGCGTGCGGCCACTATTATGAATATGTAACTCCTGATGGGGTTGCAGTGTGTCATCCAAACCTGGCCACCATGGATTATTCTAGGGTTAAACAACCATCGTATAACCCTCGGTTTGTAGTAGGGTTATTTAACCGTAGAATAACCCACAGTGGTTGGCTTTGGACGACATGACGCAACCCCATTGGGGGTTGCATATTCTTAATGGCACCTGCACATGACCAGCACACACCATGGCTAATCCAGGGTGAGCCCAGTGAGTCATGTGAACTGGCCCATTATGTCTGTTGGGCACTTGCTCTCATGTCTCAGTGGCATAGGGCTTTGATACTAGGGCTAATCAGCCCATTACAAGAGATTATAACAGGAAAGTAAGTTAAATTCTACTGTGATCCCATTCTAATAGGGGTTTTTTTTAATATGCCTGTTCTGCTTGGGATCAGTGGCCAGAAAGAGCCTAACCCAAAAAACTTACAAAATCCACACTGAGGTACAACATAAATTTGACCTTTCTCTACTTCACATGGCAAAAGGAGAACTACCATGACTGTACATACGGCCAAACTTAGAAAACCATCAATTTGTGCCAACAGAAGCTTTTCTTCTAATGCAAATAGCAGATACAAAGGCCCCGATCTGGATCAGGACCATGGCAGGAGGGCAAAGGGTTAATATCTCCTATTCCCTTACACTGAAGTATCAATCTGAACCAGACCCCCATACACCTGCTATTTCTTTTTAAAAGGCATTTATGCAATTGCTAATTGTGTGAATGGCATTTCATCTATTCTGACCCTTAGTTATACTTGTCCCACTGAAAACTATGGGAGTAACTCAAATTAGTTCCAACTAACTTGCCTCATTAATTTCAAAAGGATGTTTAATAGGATGCAAGAACAACTTCTTCTCTGTGGTGGTGCCCTGACTTTGGAATGTCCTCTCCACAGGAATACAACTGGCATTAATATTACAATCTTTTTGGTGCCAGGTCAAAACTTTTTATTTGCCTAGGCATTTTACAGTAGGTATATTGTTTAGTCTCCTTTGCTTGTTTTTAGTGCCTCTAAATTGTTTTATGAAGGTCTTGTTTTACTATTCTATTGGGTTGGATCCAACGGTGTCCCTCCACGGCAGCCCAGGCCCACCATCGGTGGCACATGTGTGGACCCTACCATTGGCAACCACAATGTAGCACTTCTGGGACCAAGCCCCAAGACAAGTGGAAATGTTCAGTTCTGGAAGGAGCAGGTTGTGTCCCTTCCAGAAATGAGCATTCCCACTCATCTCAGCACTTGTTACATTGTGGTAGCTAGTGGCAGAGGGCGCCGGTGGGCCTGGGCCAGCTGCGGAAGGACACCATTGGATCTGAGCCATTGTATTGTATTTTGGTATGATTAGTTTTATGCATGCCCATTGTGTATTATGAGGATGAAGAGTGCCATGTCTAAAAATACTTTTAATAAATAAACTAACTTTAGTTGGATCGGATCAAAACTATTCAGTAAGAGAACAGATCTCATCAAATAATAGCTTTAGATTAAAAATAATGAATGCATGGAAAAACTGTAACAAAACTTTCTACATAATATATTATGCCATAGCAACATTTGTTAAAATGATATACGTAACCAACCTTGACATACTCGGGCTTCACATAATGAATTTTTGTCATGTCACATTCCTCAGAATCAAAGTTTAACTTGACCTTGTAAAGGATGCAGAGGAGAATCACAACTAGGACAACGTGTCTAAAAACAAGAAAGTACCATTTATTACCTCTCTAGAAGTAAAACTTCTATTATGTAAGTATCAGCTTATAGGAAAAATGTCCCATATATTAACATATATTCACAATTCAGCAAATAAAATTTTTGATTGATTTACTAGTATGTGTATTTTTAGTTTTTATGTCATTTTCTGCAACTGAAAATTAAATATTTTTGGCTCTACTAATGTACTCATTTTGATAGACTTAAAAAAAACCTGGACCATGTTGTGTTTCTCTGCCAACTTTCTCACCTCTGTAATTTCTGTTGCCCTTTATAGTTTTATATGTATGAGATTGAACAACTCTCATAGATGCCTTGAGGCACTTAGTCACATAGGAAATTCTTGGTCTCCAATATGCTGCTGTTAGATCTCAGAACCAATGACATTTGTGCACCCAGTGCCAAGTTGAAGATTCATCCCCTTCCCCGCTTTCAAACTAGTTCCTGCAATCATTGTTGTACTGGAGTTCTGCATGCTTTCCCATAGCATCCCAAGACTCAAAATAACTGCAAGAAATTGGATTTGGGTAAGTATCTGTAAAGTAGAGAGGACACACAAAAAGGACAGGTGGCAATGGATACCACAGTTAAGATTAATCACAGTTTGCCAGGTTTGGACAACACAGTTAGCACTGCAGTAGTTCCAACTGTGGAAGGAAATGCTTCCAAACTGTTGCTCAAGGCTGTGCAGGGGGAGGGTAGGCACTTTTGTTTCTCACTAAATTACTGTTTCGTGTAAAGTCTGGATACAGCCATTCACTGGGTGTGTGTTCCAATCACAATAAAGAGACAAAATTCTAGATAGCAAACGGTGTCTTAGGGTGCAATCCTATAAATATTTAGACAGAAAAAGTCCTTCACCTCCCAGCATTCCCCAAGCCAAGAAGTCCTACAACTCCCAGCATTCCCCAGCCAGCCATGTTGGCTGGGGAATGCTGGGAGCTGTAGGACATTTTTCTGTCTAAACATGTATATGATTGCGGCCTTAGAGCAGCTAAGTCATGGAGCCATGTGGAGGGGATTTAAACTTTAAAAAGGTGCATAGGATCTGGTTCAAGATATAATATCAGAAACATATCAGAAGCAGGAAACCAGCTATAGAGGCAGTCAGACCATTAAGACAAAAAAAATTAGTGAAAGAGAAATTGCAGAAAGGGTATCGATCTTCACTGTAGAAGATTTTGGATGTCTGAACTTTGGGGGGGAGGGGTGGAATGGTGTATAAATTTAACAGAGGTAAACAAGAGATGAAACTCCAGGTTAACTGACAAACTAAAAATTAAAATAAATCAGACAATCTAGATGGCAAACACACCAGAGTTCTTAAAGAACTCAGATGTGAAGTTGCTATCTTCTAAACTAAATATGCATCACTAAAATCAGCCTCCTTTCAAGACAACTGGAAAGTAACAGAGGCCACATTTGGAGACAATGGCAAGTCAGAATTCTGGGACTACAGCATGCAGGGAAGGGACGTTCAATTGTTTGTTCTCCAGCTGCAATCCTGATGAAAATCACTTCCCCGCCTCTATTAGCTTTAAGAAAAAGGCTTCCATTCACACTAATAGGAGCTTTTTTCCCAAGGCTAAGCAGCATAACGGGGAGTCATTTTTATTGGGACCACAGCAGGAGAGGGAAGGGTTAAACCTTCCCTTCCTTGCATACTGTGGCCAAAATGAAAACCACCTTGTGCCTCCTAAAAAAAAAAAATTAAAACCCTGATGTGCTTCTAAATGACACATTTAGTGTCATGTGTAGTTTGGCCCTAGAATGAAACTTGCTGCAATTCCCAAACAACATAAAAAGCACTTGTTCTGTTAACATTTTCACTTAACAACATTTTCACTTTCAGTTTACAACCACTGTGACATTCCAAGATTTAGTGGTAAATATCGCATTTAAAACAAAGCCAACAATTAGGCTTTTACGCCCTGCCCATAACAAGCAGTACTACACTACAATTTTAACGGGAATTTATGCCTGACAGAGACACTTACTTGAAAGTACCCTTTAAGAATCCACTTGGCCTTTTCATCTTCATGTGCAACTAGCTTAGCGCACAGCAGAGAAGACAAGCATTTCTTCTTCAGGTATATAGAGCTGTCATCACTCAGCATTGCTGCAAAGGGAAACACTTTCTGTTAAAAAGGTATTTATTTTTCACTTAAAAAGAAGACATCCACATTCAGTAATTGTTCACTTCCCACAAAGGCATCTCTTTCTTGCTCATTTTTTTTTAAAAGCCCATTTCTCTTGGTAATAACATGGTGAAGGAATAATTACAATTTTTGATTAGAAGGTGCCCTTCCCTCTGAATTATGTTGACAGGAAACATGCACACCTTCAGGGAAGGACCACAGCTCAATGGTAGAGCACCTGCTTTGCATGCAGATGTTCTCTGGCACAGCCAGATAGGGTGGTGAAAGAAACCCTGGAGAGTTGGTGCCTGTCAGTGTAGACATCGCTGAGCTAAATGGACCAATGGTATGTCTCCATATACGGGAAACTTCCTATTAAGAGTTTAATGCCAACACCTACTGAACACAGCAGAATAAATTTGCCTACATAAGAAGAATGAGGCAAAGAGATACTGGATTAACCCCCTGAAATAGCAGACCATGACAATGAATGCAAAAACTGTACCACCAAAACACATTCAATAAAATGCTTATTGTTCAGTAAGCATGAATTCTTGCTTCTTATTCTTTTAATTAATGGCGACAGATGTATGTGGCCACACTCACAACTCCCACAACCCAAGACAGCATTAAAGAAGAAGACAAACCAGGTTTTCCAAAGTATTTCTAGTGAGTTTGGGGAGAAACTATGCTAACCATAACAGATTTTGGGCACAATGCTATGCATGTTTATATAGAAAAAAGTCCTACAACTCCCAGCATCCCTCCAGCCAGCCATGCACTCTTATGCTATTTTAACTTACATACAGAATGATCTGGAGGCAGAGGTAACATTTTCTAACTAACATTTTCAGAGGTTTGGAGCACTTTCTCTACAAGGATAGTCTAAAATATTTGGAACGCTTTAGTTTAGGGGGAAAAGGTATGAAGAGGGAAGGTCATATGATCGAGGATTATGAAATTCATACTGTAGCATATAGTATTAACTTACAGAAATCACTGCTACAAGATGATGAGATGGCCACGAGCTAGGATTCTGTAGATCAGCCTTCCCCAACCTGCTTGCCTTCCAGGTATGTTGGACTGCAGCTCCCATCATTCCCAGCCAACTTGGTCATTGGTGGTTGGGGCTAATGGGACTTGCCATCGAACACAACTGAAGGGCACCAGGTTGGGGAGAGCTGTCCTATGTAAACCATCAACAGATGTGCTCTGCTATGGCAGGGTGCAGGATACTCAATACAAGGCCCAGGACATGCAGCAGCTGAGTGCCCCTTAACCAGGAACCTGGCCACAGCAACCCTCCCAATGTCTGTATTAGGTCCATCCAACAGCAGCTCCATCATCCCTGTCCACCTTGCTCACGAAGACTGGCAACCAGATTCACAGAATGTCTGTCTATATTTATAATTATCACACAGCTATCATCTTAAATTATCAGGGCACAGATAATGGCTGTTCATTAAAAGCCATTTATTTATGTATTTATGTAAGTATGTATGCATTGCTTTTCTGCCTATCAGGGTCTTCAAAGCAATGTACAATAAAATCACAACATAAAAGCAAAGCAAAACAAAACAAAAAAACCCAGAATACTCTTTAAAAGCAGCCCAAACACAATTTTAAAAGCCAAAGGCCTGGTGAAACAATACAGTTTAAGGCATGGATCACCGTGGCCAGATCCACCTGACCAGGCAAGTGTGGAGCATTCAGAGCAATGGCTATCAGTAATAAAGACTGAACATTTGTGCGGCTCTCCCTCAAGAGCGCAGGAGAGAAACTTTGGTTGCTTATTAAAAAAGGGGAGAAGCTTCAAGAATAGGGATGCTCACCTGACACACTCCATACATATATTCAATGTGGAGGAGGCAGCAGGACCTCATAAGCTAGCAATGCCCCCTCCACACCAGCACGTACAAGTGTTTGCACATAGGCACACCAGGGAGCATGGTCAGGACGCATGCCGGTGTAGAGGGGTATGGCTCTCCTACTCAATCCTACCATTCCTTTCTGGAGTTGGGGGCTGTCTTCGTGACTCTTAGGGCCAATTCCATGTCATGTTGAAGTTCTCTAAGTGGAACCCACATTGTAATGTTCTTCTTCAAAAAAGCTGGGGGCGGGAGGAATTTGGATTGGTGCCATGGCATGGGGAGGGTCCAACCCTTTCTTCCCTATGCTGCAGTCCCCACTGAAATTATCTTCTGGAGCTGCTATTTGTTGCAAAAGGGAAACATACAAGCAAGTTGTGCCAGCATGCTTTTCCCTCTGCAGCTAATAGCAGCTTCAGAGGAGCAATTTAAACCAGGAAATCAGCACTGGGGCAAAGAGTTAAGACCCTTCCCTGCTTCTAATTCTACCTGCCCGACCCCCAGCTACTTGCTGAAACAGAAAATAATGTGGGAACCACAATGTGAAATGTAGTTTGAGCTTTAAACATGACACTGATTTATTTAGTGGAGCAGTTAAGCCTAAAATTGTGCATTTTGGATTAAAAATATGAAACCTGGCACACTTATACACTGATCCATATGAGAGAGAGAGAGAGAGAGAGAGAGAATCTTACTGAAGCTTAAAAGAGTACAACTAATGGTAAATATTTTCACAGTGTTTCCATCTTTACTGGGTATATTCATGTAAGAAAAAAGATACATAACCCCAGGATCAGGTCTGGTGGTTATACGGTTCCTGGATGGTCACCTTGGCTCTTAAACTTTGTAATAATCTCTCCAGAGGTGCAATTGTGAGTCCAGACATCTCCATCCATTGATCTTGACATTTGTAAAGGAAAAAAAGTCTTGCTAAACCAAATAAAATGTGGCAGGCCTGGTTGTTCTTTTGCTATGTTCGGTTGGATTAGTCCAGAAATGGAGAACCTAGAGCCTGGGGACCAAATCTGGCCCGTCTGGGGTTCACCACTTCCTTTGGCCCCACCCCCTTTCTCCCCAACCATTGATCATTTGGTGGTTTCCCGACTTCTGTGCAGTTTTTTCCTCATTCTAAAGGGCTGAAATGTCTCTCCTAAGGCTTAGTGACTGGCCATAAGAGTTTGAAGCTACAATAGGCTGGTGTTTGGGGTATTTGGGCCTGTCCCCTTTTGCCTTGGGCCTGGTCCCCTTTTGACTTCAGCTCTGTCCACCACTGGAATGTGGCCCCCGAAAGCTCCTCTGAAATTGAATTTGGCCTCAGGCTGAAAGAGGTTCCCCACCCCTGGATCAGTCCATTTCTCTGCCAGAGCTATATAACATTCTTTCTCGTACCAAACATCCATGGGCGCTATGGCCTTGCAAGTACTAATCTGGCTGCTACAATTAAGAAAATAATCAAGTCCTTCTGGAGTACATTCACGTTATCCTCTTCAAAGATTCCCATTAAGGCCACCTTAGGATCTTTTGTTATCTGTTATGCCGTGATTAGCGAGATTCACCTAAAAAAACCATTCCAGAAAGCTTCTGCTAGCGGGGCACAGTCACATGGGTCTATGCTTCTACCACACCTCCAATATATAGGAGGATGTGTGTGTGAGAGAGTTGGGACATTTTGAGGGGAGTGCCATACCACCTGTGCACCATTTTAAATGAGTCGTCTCTTATGTGCACTGAGACTGAGCGTTGTGCTTTCTGCGCCCAGATGGCTGCCCATTTTTCCTCGTAAATCATTCACTGATATCCTCTTTCCGTACTAATTTTAGGCCTCCCAGTGAGCTGGTAGAGCCCTGTATCAGTATTCGGTATATGCTTGACACTAGCCTTATGTGGTCTTGTGCCACTCTTGACTATGAGGTCTTCAGAAGGGGTACGTTGTCTAGCCCCCTATTCTCTGACAGTCCTACTGGATGTAAAATACATGATCTGCCACATCTGAAACCAGTATGTTGATGGGGAGGGGGGATCATTTTTCCCTGAGTGAAGCCTCTGATTGTGGCCACTTATGTTAACATAAAAATCTCTACTGGTCTATAAAAGCCTTCTGAATTCCCAGTCGGCAACAGTGGCATGCTGTGAAGCTTGAGCAATCTGCTCAGCTATTGCTGACTACATCTGGGACCGTTACCCCTGCATCATCAACAGCTAAGTACTGTGCTTTAATATTCCAGGAGTACCTACTATATAAGTGCCTGTCACCCATGGAGGTAGTTTACTTGTTGGCATATAAGCGTCCCCTGCCCCTTTAAGTATTACACTTCCTAGCAGAACAGATGAGAGTCACACACACCCCACAGAAGCAATCCCACCCTACAATATGTATGTATCTTGCTTCGTTTACTATCCCGTCCATGACTTGCTTGGCCACCTTCCATACAGGTGAAGCCTATAAGACTTTCCTGCCAACATCCTATATAAACCAAATAGTGCCTGCCCACCATAGTAGTACCTAATCAAGGTATCTAAACTATGTAAGCCAAATAAAAAAATTATTGGAACTGGAAACCAGCATCAGATACTTGATTTGCGTTGTACCACACTCACTCACATCCATGCATCCATCCATCCCATCAGGCATCTATCAGCGCGGGGGGGCGGGGGCAGGGGAGACAGGCAGTGATGAGGCACTTCTCTGGCAGACGCAGCAAGCCAAGCCCCGCACTGACTGAGATGAAAGCACAAGTAAAATCTTAACAAAAGAAGTTTGGTTTTACTCTTCATGCTCAGAAAAGTCTACGCAGGTAGTTATCGGACTGTGGGCAGGGGTAAGAGAGGAGGCGGAAAAGTTTTCCTCTGGAGCCGGCAAAGAACGGAACAGGGAGGAGTGGGGAGCAGAGGATGGAGGGTGGAGAAGGAGGGTGAAGAAAAGCCACTTCTCTGGCAGGCGCAGCAAGTCCTGCGTTGAACCAGATCGAAGCACCAGTAAAACCTTAAGCCCCCCTCCATGGTTTTACTCAGGAAGTATTTGCAGGCAGCAACTGGGAGGGTGTGGGTGGCAGGGGCGGCATTAGCAGAGAGCCCACTTGGGCACAGGCCCTGGATCTTTTGAGCTGTCCTAATTGCCATTTTTTTACATTTTCCCATTGACTTGCATTGGAAAATAGAAATGGCCATAACTTATTTAGTTTGTATGAGGAATACATGAAAATTGGAGACCTGGTAGCCCTCATGGAGCTGACTGAACCTGCCAAATGTCAAGCAGTTAGGTGCAGTGGTGTTAATTTTTTTTTTGTTCTTCCACAAAAGTGCATGGAATTTGGGGACCTGGCAGCCCCTATTGAGCTGACTGAGCTTGCCAAAGTTCAAGACAGGTCCAGTGACTTCTGTGATAGCCATGAATAAAGTTTCTTTTTCTCAAAGACTAAAATAAAAAGTAGAAACTGTCAAGCCACACAGGGGATTAGAGATCCTAATCAGAAGGTGTTTAAGGTGAACATTAGGAGGTCACTTTCCCTAATCTCTGGTGTAGGGTGTTTTTGAGGTGCAAAAAACCTCTTTCCCTCTACTTCTCTGCTCTTACATGCCCACTGTTGGGAGCTTGCTTGCAATGAAATTTTGAAGAGGGAGAAGGAAGGGAAGAAAGAGCTCCATGTAAAACTGGTATTTCACACAGCATCTGATTTCACTGCCCCAAACTGGAAACTTTGGCTTCTGCAGAAGTTCAGTAGCTTCAGTACAGCAAAGGATCCAATCAGCCTCCACAAACTTCTTTCTCCCCCTCCGCTTTAATTTCTCCGAAATAGCTGAAGGACTCAAATTATTCCAAAAGGAGGCTTAGGACTATGTGGTGTCATAAATCGAGGAACTGCTGAGGCTTTTAAATAGGTTTTAGAGTTTAAAAAAAAGCTAGAAAACACTCTCAGCCACCGCATCTCATAAAATTAATGCAAGTACATGCAATCCTTACAAACCCTCCACAGCCTCCTAAATTCCTCTGAAGTACTACCTCTTGGAAAGGAGCCACTTGGCTTGAGGAATTCTCTCTACCCCCACCCCACATTTCCAATCACCATTCTTCTTTTCTTCTTCCCTCCCCTATCCTGTTCTTTCATTCTCTTCTTTATTCCACCCAGAGCATATCTTGGGGAATTCTTAAAGAGAATTCTCTTTGGTGGGCAAGAGAAGTTCTGAACTGTATTTGACTTTATACAAACAGACAAGAGGGTTGGGTTTTCTCCTCACTCAAGCGTTTGAAAAAAGTGGGTTCACATAGTTGCAGAGAAACAAATCTGGGGCTGTTTTGTTTGTCAGTTGCCATTATCCAGCAATAGGAAGGGCTGCAGCTCAGTGGCAGAGCACACGCTTGGCAGGCAGAAGGTCCCAGGTTCAATCCCCAGCATCTCTAGGTAGGGCCAGGAAAGAATCCTGCCTGAAACCCTGGAGAGCCGCTGCTGCCAGTCAGTGTCGACAATACTGGGCTAGATGGACCCAGGGTTTGACTAAGAATAAGGCAGCTTCCTGTGTTCCTTTGAACAGAAAGCTTTAATAAAAAATTGGAGGTTTTGGTTTGTTTTTTAAGTGGAGGGGAGATAAATACTGCTCATTTATTAGGGATGGGCAGATTACTTACCCTGTTCCAGGTGGGGGTGTCCGCTGGGGGGGAAGCGATCCGCAGCAAGTCCGCAGAGCCATTGGCCGGGCCTGCCCGCAGCCAGACTTCTGTCCGCTGCCAGACTGCGGCCGCAAATGGCGTCCAGTGTAGTGGGTGCCATTTGCGTCCCTGCGTTAGCTGTGATAGGCTACGTATATATTTACGTAGCCTATCACAACAAAGAGCAGGGAGGCAAATGGCAGCCGCAGACCAGGGCAGCCATTCGCGGCTGCAGACCGGGGCAGAAGATGGACCGGACTGGCCAACGCTAGGCAGGATCTGGCCCGGGAAAATTTTGCGGGGTGGCGGGGGGGAGCGCTCCATTCCGCCACAGACTCCGGGGGGCTGGATTCTAAAGAATCCGGCCTCATTGGAGTCCGTGGCGGAATTCACTAACATCCCTATCATTTATACAAGCCTATGTATGCCTACTCAGAAGCCCCATTATGTTTAGTGAGACTTATCCTCAGGAAAGTGTGCATAGGATTCCAGCCAAAGTTACTTTTGCAGGGAAGTTTGCACCTTGATGTTCTGCATGTTTACTCAGAAATAAGTCCTAAGTTCTGAACATGGTACTGCATGTTAATACAGTGCCTACCCAGTTCTGGCTAATGAATTGACTACCCTTTCAGCTCAGTCCTATGCATGTTCTGTCATTTGTGGGTGGGATGGGTGGTTTTGCATGAACTCTAGTTTCAGTCGTGAGGGAAAGGCACTTAGTGCATGCTCAGAGTTTCTCCATAACTGAGCCCTAGTTTTGAAAACAGACTCATTGGCTGAATCCTGGTGAAGTCTTGGCACAAATGAAGTTATGGGGAGGAAGATACAATGAGAGCTTGTGCATAAAAAGGAGGAGGTAGAGAGCAGTTGCACAAAACAAGACATCTGTTCTTATGAAGAGTTGCTGGAGGATGGTAGGATGAGGAGGGATGGTTGCATGGAAGAGAATAGGACTGGTAGGGGGAGAATGTAAGTGCTCAGTGGTGAAAGAAAAGCCTTCTGCATATGCTCAGAGCCACTCTCTATTTAAGAACATAAGAAGAGCCATGCTGCATCAGACCAAGGTCCATCCAGTCCAGCATTCTGTTCACACAGTGGCCAACCAGAAGCCCACAGGAAACTCACAAGTAGGACATGAGTGCAACAGCACTTTCTCACCCATGTTCCCCTGCTGCTAACATTGGTGAAATGTAAATAAATTCTAGTAATTCCAAATTTGCAGGCATGTATATGGTTCAGAAACTATGCAGGTTTCTTGCCTGGGGGACACCACTAACGACCTGTGCATTTTCATATAAATCTACCCAAAAACTATTGGGGAAGGCAAAGCAAATCACTCCCTCCTCCAAATTGAAAAACTCCCCTTCCACATGAACTGCTGCACCTATCCTTTTGAAACTTCGCTGGTTTCGTACTTAGGGACACCTCTAGACGATCTGTAATTTTCAGAACAATGGTCCACAAGGAACATAGAGAGAGAAATATGTCCTCTTTTGGAGACCTCAAAATGCCAAGGCCACCCTTGCACAAAAACTCTTATACCTATCATTCTGGAATTTGGTGGGCATCATCTCCTCTGATGGGGCAATGAATCTTGAAACTTTTATCTAATTCTTCCAAGGAATTAAAGTGTTATTGGCAGTTCCCTTTGAAAGAAAATCAAAATACAAACACTGCACTTATTTTTTTCTGACATTAGGCAGGTGTAATCCCCTTCTAGGGGGCTACTATGCCTCAAATTACCATCCAGTTCTGACCAAGAGAAAAAAGTTAGTTTGTTTTTTCTAATTTCACATGGTAGTCAACAGGAAGCATACTCATTTTCCCAAACCTTGACTCAGGTCTGGTGCTGAGCTGAAGTGGACTGACTACAACTGGCCCGAGCCAAAGTGGGATGTTTTCCAAAATGCTGAATCAGGGTCTGGGTTGAAGAGGGGTGAGGGGTCAGTCCACACTTCTTATGTATATATGTAATCGATGGACACACATAAGCACACCACATGCACACCACACACACATATTAGCGGTCCACTTAGACTCAACGATTTTATATAAATAAATAAATAAATAAATACGCACACGCGCGTGCAAATTTGTGTTTTGGGCCTGTGCCCTGGATCTTTGGAGAACCTAGCAATGCCCCTGGCAGGTGGGAAGTGGTGGAAAAGTTTCCCTCTGGAGCCAGCTAAGGCAAAACATGCCCAGCACACACAGCAGACCAATAGTAAAAAGGCTGCTGAAGTAGGAAGCTGCAAAGGCTCCCAGGGTATGAGCTGTGCCACAAAGGTCCCTGATGTGTGCTGGCAGCAGGCGTGAGATGAAGCAGGAAAAAAACCACGGCAAGTTGAGGAGAGCCTGATTGTCGGCTGCATCATGGGTTAGCACTCAATTAAACAACCCACCGCAGCTTGTTTTCAGTGTGGCTTATTGTGACATGCAAACGGGCCATTATTTGCATGTTTAACCTTTTCTTGAAAATCCCCCTTCCCACATGAAAGAGATGATTCCAGGACAACTTGATCTACTAAA